>NC_143129.1:52158500-52809500 GCF_059928025.1 Delphinapterus leucas | reverse complement strand
ATGGAATATTCTATGGATGGACAGTTAAGCTCTCTCCAGTTTAATTTGTTTTTAAACTTTTAAACAATGCTGCAAAGAGTGTCTTTGAGTATATATTTTCTAAGTATTTGTTGAGAACTCTGTAGGATAATTTCATTGAAGAGCAACTGATGGGTCAAAACTTATAAGCATTTTAAAATGTGAAAGATGTTGCTAGACTGCCCTCCAGAAAGCTGTACCTACCACTCTCCTGTCCATAGAAAATGAGAGTGTCCCTTTGCTTTCCCTACACTCTTGCCAGCTGTATTTTCATGTCTGCAATTGAAACCATCTCTGCTATCATCTGTCCATTGAAAAGTAGCTCATTGTTTTTATATTTATGTTTCTTACATTTATGAGTGAGGTGTAGCATGTTTTAAAATACTTATTGGTCATTTGTGTTTTTTGTGCACTCTCTGTTCATATCTTTATTTTTATTTTGTTATCTAATTGTTGATCATCTAATTATAGCTCTTTGTATATTATCAAAATTAGGTTTTTTTGCCTATCATATGTTGGAAATATTTTTTTCTAATTTGTCCCTTGGTTTTAAAAGTTGTTTACAAATATTCTTTTTTATGAAGACATTAAAAATTCTTTTTATGCAGTCATGTTTATCAGTCTTAAGAAAGGCCTTTAATAATCTAATTCTGTTACGATGTGAATAAGGTTGTTGATAACAGTGAGTTTTTCTCAAGATATTTTCCTCATAGGTGCATATAGAGTGAAATCGTTTGGACCAATGGTTATCGATATGTTCATATTCAGGAACATTCACAAAACGTCTATACTTTATTATGCAGTGATCCGGTTAAGATAACTCTGGACTTCGACATAGGTGGGAAGTTCTGTAGTTTTTTTTCACATAGCAGTACTTAAAATATTAAGCCTGGAGTATAAACCTGTGGGATTAGTGAGTCATTTCTTTCATAGTTTGTTTGCTTGTATAATACCTCACACCTATAAATAGAACCTGAGGAATTATATGAATTTTCTTTCCACTGTTTCATATTTATAAAAAGGATGCAGTATGCTAACTGTTGGCAGGCAGTATGAGGAAATAGGTCAACACATCAAAAACTCCTACAAGTTTTCTTTGGAATTGGTAACCTCTTCTGCTTATGGGGTAACTCCATTGATAATAGGCCACAGATGTCCATAGTCAGTAAAAGAGTACACGTGAATTCCAGCTGCTCATCATAAATAGTGGGCATACACACAGGAACTAGAGTGTTTAGTCTGTGGCTTATGTACATCCAGCTTTTATTTGATGATTAAAAAAAATCGGTTTGTTCTCCTATCACGGTGGGTAGACATTTTTGGATTGTTAAAATATTACTAGATGACAATTGTTAAATGACAGAATCAACATGAATTCAAATTACATTTAATTCAAACAATCATTTAAGGTATAACTGAATGAAGAGTTAAGATATATCTTGAACTGTTTAGGTAGGCCAAGGCTTGACCTTGAATTTAATCTCATAGTCAGATCCTTTGATTCTGACATGAGTGGAATCAACACATACTGAATGTCTATAAAATACCCAGTGCTCTGCAAGACACCATGTGGACGAAGCAGAAATTTGAGACTTGGTAAGTTCTCACCCTTGTGATGAATTTACTGTGAAGCTGCTGGTATTTAACCTCCAGGGGCCCTCACTTGCAGTACACTCTACGTAATTTATATTCATAATTTTATATTCTTTTTCTTAGAGAGGAGCCCTCAGATTACATATGCTGGCCCCACAAAACATGGATCCACCCTGACAACTTAATATTTTAGTGCAGAAGATAATTACGTGCAGAAAACAAGTAGACAACTACTTAAAATGGTGTAATAGTGAAACTCTGACATGTTCTATGGAAGTTCAGAGAAATAAATCCCACTTATTATGCTTCCTCTGCAGAAATTTGGATTTGTCCATATATGTACAAACTTCATTATAAATATTTCTTCCTCATTCCATTTCCTACTCTCTCTTATATCCTGTGGCCAAACGTTAATCTTTGATTTTAACCAAAACGCAGATTCTGTGAAACACTCGGTTCTTAAATTGGTTGTCGGGGGTTTTAATGTCTGCAATTGGGAGGTAAGCAGTAAAGCTGCATGAACTTGCCTTTTCTGAAAATAAGCTAGATACTCTATTTTATTATTAGTAAATTGTGGTAGACTTGTTTTTGGGTCGCTGGTGTTCTGATGTTATTTTTAAAATGATTTCTCTTGGATTCTTAATAGTAGATTACTTATCCTTTGTGAAATTAACGCCGAGAAGTTATTACGGGATGTGCTAATCCTAACCAGTCATGAATGAATTGAAGGCAGATGCTGTGGCATTTATTTCCCTCCAGAGAAAAGTATATTTGAAATCAAGCTTTGATTTTTCTTAAGACTTCCAATCGTGTGGCTTTTCTCATATGGAACTGTTTGCTTTCTGTGATTTAAAAATATTTTTAATAGTTCTTTTCATTTTGCTAATATGAGCCTTTGTGATTGACCAGTGGACAGTGGTTTGAAGTCATATATGGCTAATTCCTTGTGTTTGCTTTATCCCTTGCTTGGGGGCGATCAGCAGTTAACAAGAAATCCTGTTTTCTGTGCTTCTCACTGTGGCTCAGAGTTAATTCTAGGGCTCATTGGCTTCCTTTTATCCTAAGAGAAAGTTTGAGTTGTGGTTTAGCTGTGTTGGGGCTTCGAGATTTTATTTTTTCTAACTTTAAACATACATTTCACTTAAAAATATATTCTTCCCACCATACCATTAAAAAAAAAAAAAAGTGAGGAAATTGGATACCACTGAAAATACCCAACCTCAGATGTAGGGAGAAACCTACTTCAGCTAGTGACCCTCACTGAGAACCATGAAGTGTCTATACAAATATCTAGATTTTTCTTCAGATAGCTGTCACATAAGCTACTTTTGGGCTCTTTCTTGGTCATTCTCTCTTTCTCTGATATCAGGAATGAGCAGAACTGCCAAGGACAAACGTAATGGGGTGAACTAAATCTCTAGAAACTTTTGCTAAGCCGCTAATGGCACTCAGGTCACAGTTTGGAAAGGACTGAGTAATAATCTGAATTGCCCCTTCATTTTGAGTGAATTCTCCCAGTGCAGGACTTTTAGAGAATAAAGGTTGAAGCCATCCCATAAACACTATGCTTTTCAGACCAATCTGACTTGAATTTGCTTGCTTTAGGTCGTAGAGAGGAGACTAATTCAGTGGGTCTTTGAACTTATTTCTTATTCCCATGTTGGATTGCCATGCATTTTCACAGACTTATATCTTATTTAGTCCATTTATCATTACCTGCATGTCTACAGATAAGAAAATTGAGGCTCAGAAACATTCAGTCAGTAAGAGGCAGAGTTGGAATTAAAACCTATCTCTTTCCGACTTGGAAGCTCTTTTCAAGCACACCAAATCGCCTCCCATGTCATTTAAAGTGTCATTTAAGGGACTTCCCTGGTGGCCCAGTGGCTAAGGCTCCGCGCTACCAATGCAGGGGGCCCGGGTTCGATCCCTGGTCAGGGAACTCGATTCCACATGCAGCTAAGAGCTCATATGCGGCAACTAAACATCCCGCATGCCACAATGAAGATCCCATGTGCTGCAGCTAAGACCCGGCACAGCCAAATAAATAAATATTTTTTAAAAAGTCATTTAAAAATGTTACTTTGAAAAAATTAATTAATTAAAGAGAGCATGGGCTCTAGGCATGCGGGCTTAGGTAGTTGTGGCACATGGGCTCGGTAGTTGTGGCACACGGGCTCAGTAGTTGTGACTCGCAGGCTCTAGAGCGCAGGCTCAGTAGTTGTGGCACAGGGGCTTAGTTGCTCTGCGGCATGTGGGATCGTCCTGGACCAGGGCTTGAACCCGTGTCCCCTGCATTGGCAGGCGGATTCTTAACCACTACCCCACCAGAGAAGTCCCCATGTTAGTGTCATTTTTAAAGAAAGGGATGACTTGGGTATCCCACTCAGCTATCCTTTTCTCTGATACCTCAATTGATTTTCCTTGGAAACTGGATTTCCTGAGGAACACTCCCTTCACACAGTTGTGAGCAGGTCATTTGAACATCAGTGCTCCTATTCATCCATCCATTGACATGATATTTACCAGGTGTTTAATATCTACCATGTATTGTGCAAGGTGCTGTGCATATAATGGTAAACAGACTGGTCATGACTCCTGCCCTCTTCATGCTTAACGGCTGAGAGTAACATTAAATAAGCATACAAACAAATGTGTGTAATTAAAATCGATACAATCCTCGGGAGGTAAGAGCTAGGTTCTATGACAGAGACAATAAGAGAGGATTGCGTGGAGGAGGACGATATTATCAAAACAAAACTGGATGTTGGCCAGTGATATTAGATGGTTAGATAGGTCATGGGCCATCAAGGTCCCTGCTGGGTCCATGGGTCTGGAGTGTTTCTGTTTGTTTGATGTACTCAGACCAAATCCCCTGACCTGAATGTACTACTTCCCAAAGAGAACTCTTCTTGGAGGGTAGGGAGATAGCAAGTGAAGAAGCTTGGGAGGATTTATGCAGATATATTACCACCATGGGGATAGTAATCTTAAATCCATATTTTATGACACCTGGAGTAGTAACACCATCATGTGTAAAAGCTGATGCACCACCAATAACCGGCAAGAATGGAGCTGCCCTTGCCAGTGAAGCCAGTTCCTCCACAGCATAGAGAAAGCGATCAAATATAAAACTTGAAAACAGTTTATTTATTTCCATAGATTTTGTCATAAGTGCCGAATATGCTTCCCCTTCCTTTCAGAGTCTGAAGATATTTTATGGGAAAAGCAGTTTTCCTGTCTTTGTTTTAGTCATGAGATTTATGCCTGAGGTATAGTGATGGTTAAGAGCGTGGGCTTGGGAGTCAGAAAATGAATTTGATTCTGGTTTTGCACTTCTTACTTGCTCTGCGGCACTGGGCAGGTTGCTTTATCTTACTAGCTTCATTTCCTTATCTATAAAATGAGTGAAAAATAACCTACGTTATAGGGCTATTATGAGGGTTAAGCTTGATGATATAGAATTCTTATTATAGTGGTTGGCAAATATTAAGTGCTTAAGAGATTACCATTACCTTGTTTTCCTTTCTTCATGGCACTTATCACTATTTGAAAGTACCTTTCTTATTTTTTTAATAGAAAAATTTTTTAAAATACTTATTTATTTATTTATTGGCTGGGTCGGGTCTTACTTGCGGCACAAGGGATCTTCATAGCAG
Source organism: Delphinapterus leucas (assembly GCF_059928025.1). NCBI lineage: Eukaryota > Metazoa > Chordata > Mammalia > Artiodactyla > Monodontidae > Delphinapterus > Delphinapterus leucas. Next base: position 52,804,230 of record NC_143129.1, on the reverse strand, counting down.
CATGTGGGCTTCTCTCTAGTTGCAGTGCACTGGATTCTCTCTAGTTGTGGCATGCGGGCTTAGTTGCCCCACAGCATGTGGGATCTTAGCTCCCTGATCAGGGCTCGAACTAGCATCCTCTGTATTGCAAGATGGATTCTTAACCACTGGACCACTAGGGAAACCCCTGAAAGTACCTTTCTTGTTTATCTTGCTTATTTCCTGATAGCTGCTCCTATGCAGAGACCATGTCTGTTTATTTCACTGCCGTAACCTTAGAGAGGAACGGTATCTGGCAGTAGATGCTTAGGAACTATTTGTCTAACAAATAAGTAATCACTATTATTCATGCCTATTATGAGCAGGTGCACTGGAAGATACAACAGTGAACGTTACCCAGCTTCTGCCTACATTCAGTGGGAGAGACTAATAAATCTACAGACTCATACCGTTACTGTCAAGGCAGTTAGGGCTCAATGTGTGTTTTAAAAAAAATAGACTGTTTTCAGAATTACCATATGATCAGGCAATCCCACTCCTGGGCATATACCCTGACAAAACTATAATTCAAAAAGGTACATGTACCCCTATGTTCATAGCAGCACTACTCACGATAGCTAAAACATGAAAACAACCTAAATGTCCAACAGATGAATGGATAAAAGAAAACAATGTGGTACATATATATACAATGGAATGCTACTCAGCCATAAAAAGGAACAAAATAATTCCATTTGCAGCAACATGGATGCAGCTAGAGATTATCATACTAAGTGAAGTAAGTCAGAAAGAGAAAGAAAATGCAGTATGATATCACTTATATATGGAATCTAAAATATGGCACAAATGAACCTGTCTACAAAACAGAAACAGACTCACAGACATAGAGATCAGACTTGTGGTTTCTGGGGGCGGGGAGGGAGAAGGATGGACTGGGAATTTGGAGTTGGTAGATGCAAACTATTACATTTAGAATGGATAAATGACAAGGTCCTACTGTATAGTCCAGGGAAATATATGCAATCTCCTGGGATAAACCATAATGGAAAAGAATATTAAAAAAAGAATGTATGTATGTGTAAAACTGAATCACTTTGCTGTACAGCAGAGGTTGGCATAACATTGTAAATCAACTATAATTCAATAAAAAAATAGACTATTTTTTAGAGAAGTTTTAGGTTCACAACAAAATTAAGTGGAAAGTACAGAGACTTCCCATATAACTCCTGCACCCAATCATATCCCCACTATCAACATTCCCCCACCAGAATAGTACACTTATTGTAATCATTGACACATTATTATCACCCAAAGTCCATAGTTTACATTAGGATTCACTCTTGGTGTTGTACATTCTATGGGTTTGGACAAACGTATAATGACATGTGTCCATCATCATAGTACCATACAGAATAATCTTGCTTCACTAAAAATCCTCTGTGCTCTGCCTCTGCATCCCTCCCTACCCTACCTTAGTCCCTGTCACTCACTGATATTTTGACTGTCTCTATAGTTTTGCCTTTTCCAGAATGTTTTATTGTTGGAATCATACAGTATGTAGCCTTTTCAGAATGGCTTCTTTCACTTAGTAACATGCAATTAAGGGTCCTTCATGTTTTTTCAAAGCTTGATAGCTCATTTCTTTTTAGTGCTGAATAACATTCCATTGTCTGAATGGACCATAGTTTATTTACCCACTCACCTACTGAAGAACATCTTGGTTGTGTCCAAGTTTTGGCAGTTATGAATAAAGGTGCTGTAAACATCCATGTGCAGGTTTTTGTGTAGACATAAATTTTCAGCTCTTTTTGAGTAAATACCAAGGAGCAAGAATTTTGGATCATATGGGAAAAGTATGTTTAGTTTTGTAAGAAATTGTTAAACTCTCTTCCAAAGTTGCTGTACCATTTTGTTTTCCCACCAGCAGTGAATGAGCGTTCCTGTTGCTCCACATCCTTGTGATCATTCGGTATTGTCGGTGTTTTGGATTTTTGGCTATTCTGGTTCGTTTGCTTCTCCGTATATACTTTAGAATCAGTTTTTCAAAATCCACAGAATAACTTGCTGGGATTTTGATTGTGATTGCATTGAATCTACAGATCAAATTGGGAAGAACTGACTTGACAATATTGAGTCTTCCTATCCATGAACATGGAGTCTCTCTCCCTTTATTTAGTTCTTCTTTGATATCTTTCATCAGAGTTCTGTAGTTTTCCTTATATAGATCTTGTGTGTGTATATATATATATATATATATATATATATATATATACACTAGATTTATACCTAAATATTTTAATTTGGGGGGGAGGGTGCTGATGTAAAGGGTAATATTTTTTTAAAAAATTTTTTATTGGGGTATAGCTGATTTACAACGTTGTGTTAGTTTCAAGTGTACGGCAAAGTGAGTCAGTTATACATATACATATATCTACTCTTTTTTAGATTCTTTTCCCATATAGGCCATTACAGAGTATTGAGTAGATTTCCCTAGGTTACACAGTAGGTCCTAATTAGTTATCTATATATAGTAGTGTGTATGTGTCAATCCCAGTCTTCCAATTCATCCCTCCCCTGCCGCTTACCCCCCACCCCCCCGTAACCATAAGTTTATTTTCTACATCTGTAACTCTATTTCTGTTTTGTTAATAAGTTCATTTGTAGCCTTTTTTTTTTTAGATTCCACATACAAGTGATATCACATGGTATTTGTCTTTCTCTGCCTGACTTACTTCACGCAGTATGATAATCTCTAGGTCGATCCGTGTTGCTGCAAATGAAGGGTAATATGTTTTTAATTTCAAATTCCACTTGTGTATTGCTGGTATATAGGAAAGCGATTGACTTTTGCATGTTAACCTTGTATTCTGCAATCTTACATACTAGTTCCAAAAGCTTTTGGTTGATTCTTTTGGATTTTCTATATAGACAATCATGTCATCTGTTATCTCTTCCTTCCCAATCTATTGATATATACCTTTTATTTCCTTTTCTTTTCTCTTTGCATCAGCAAAGACTTCCTGTGCAATGTTTAAAAGCAGTGTGAGAGGGGACATCCTTGCTTAGTGGGAAAGCTTTGCATTTCTCAGCGTTAAGTATGATGTTAGCTATATTTATGTAGATGTTATTTATCAAGTCGAGGAAATTTCTTACTATTCCTAGTCTGCTGAGAGTTTTATCATGAATGGATGTTGGATATGCTGTTTCTCATCTATTGATATGATCATGTAATTTTTCTTCTTTAGCCTGTTGATATGGTGGATTACATTAAGTGATTTTCAAATGTTGAACCACCTTTGCATACTTGGAATAAATCCCTCTTGGTTGTGCCTTGTTTGATTCAGTTTGCTAATATTTTAAGGATTGTTGCATCTGTGTTCATGAGAGATCTTGGTCCATAGTTTTCTTTTCTTATAATGTCTTTGCCTGGTTTTGGTGTTAGGGTAAAGCTGGCCTCATAGAATGAGTTATGTAGCAGTCCCTCTGATCCTGTCTACTGGAAGAGATTGTAGAGAATTGGTAAAGTTTCTTTATTAAATGTTCAGAAGAATTCATCTGTGAACCCCATCTGGATATCGTGCTTTCTGTTTTGGAAGGCTATTGATTATTGATTAAATTTCTTTAATAATACAGCTCTATGCTGATTGTCTATTTCTTCTTGTGTGAGTTTTATGTAGATATGAATTTCTGACCTATATCACTTTCCTACTCCTTGAAGAATTTCTTTTAATATTTCTTGCAAGGCAGGCCTACTGGCAACAAATTCCCTCAGTTTTTGATTGAGAAAGTCTTTATTTCTCTTTCACTTTTAAAGAGTAATTTTGCAGCGTAAAGAATTCTAGGTTGGTATTTTTTTTTCCTCTCAACACTTTAAATATTTCTTTTCTTGCTTTCTAAGGAGATGGCATATATAATTCTTATCTTTGCTCCTTTTTAGTTAAGGTTAAGGTTTGTTTTTTGCTCTGGCTTCTTTCAAGATTTTTTATTTATCTTTGATTTTCTGAAGTTCGAATATGTAGTGTTTTTGGCATTTACACTGCTTGGTGTTCTTTGAGCTTCCTGGATCTGTGTTTTGTGTCTGATGCTAATTTGGGGGAAATTCCCAGTCATTATTCCTTCAAATAGTGCTTCTATTCCATTCTCTTCCTTCTCCTTCTAGTATTCCCATTACACATATGTTATGCCTTTTGTAGTTGTCCCATGGTACTTGGTATTCTGTTCTGGTTTTTTCTTTTCTCTCTCTCTCTCTTTTTTTTTTTTTTTGGTTTATTTGTTTGCTTGCTTTTCAGTTTTAGAACTCTTTTCTTATCCTCAAGCTCAGAGATTCTTTCTTCAGCCATGCCCAGCCTATTAATGAGCCCCTAAAAGGCATTCTTCATTTCTGTTACAGTGTTTTTGATCTCGATTCTTCCTTAGAATGTTCATCTCTTTGCTTATATTATCCATCTGCTCTTATATGTTGTCTACTTTTCTGATTAAATTTCTTAGCGTGTTAATTGTAGTCTTTATAAATTTCTGGTCTAATAATTCTACCATTCCTGCTATATCTGACTCTTGTTCTGATGTTTCTTTAGTCTCTTCAAAATGTGCTCTTTTGCCTTTTAGCATGCCTTGTAATTTTTGAATAAAAGGTGGATATGATGTACCAGGTGGAAGGAAATGGCATTCAGTAACGTACTTGTAATGTACGGGGGTGGGGGACAGGAAGGCATTCTGTAGTCCTGTGATTAGCTTTCAGTCTTCTGGTTAGCCTGTGCCCCTGGACTGTGAACTTCATCAGTGCTTCTCTGTTGTTTTTATTTCCTCCCTTAGGGAAAGGGTGGCTAGAAGGGCCTGGAGACGGGTATTTCCTTTTCCCCATGTGGAAGGCTAGAGAAGACTAGAGTTAGGTATTTTCCTTACCCAAGGTAGGTGAAGCTGTGACAAAGCCCCAGCAGGTTAGACTCTGGTAAAATTTTTTGTCCTGAGGGCAGGTGTTGTTAAGAAGAACAGAGTGCTCTAGTGTATTTTAATGGTTCCTTTTCCCCTTCCCTTGCTGGAAGCATGAGGAGGTTTTTCTCCTATATTAACTATGATAACCTGGTCAAGTTCCTGGAGGTAAAACTCATAGCAGTGTGGTGCTGTGTCTATGACTGGGTCCCCCTGGAGTTTTTATCCCTCAGACTTGTCCACACTAAGTCTGCATCAATTACAGTTCAGCATTTGTTTCCCATGGAGATTTCTGCTCTGCTCTGTTGTGGTTTTCTGTATCAGTCTGACGGTCTCTTCAGTTTTAGTGGGCACGGGTTTGCCTTGTGACCACACTTCTCTGACGGATCTAAGAAGAGTTGTTGATTTTCCAGTTTGTTCAGCTTTTTACGTGTTGTTAGGATGAAGTGGTGACTCCTAAGCTCCTTACTTGCTGGACTGGAAACTGGAAGTCCTCTTCTGCCCATTTTTTCATCAAGTTGTTCATTTTCTTATTGTTGAGTTTTAAGAGTTTTTGTACATTTTGGATAACAGTTCTTTATCAGTTATGCCTTTTGCAAATATTTTGTCCCTGTCTGTGGCTTATCTTATCAGTTTCTCAATTGAATGTGTACTTTAAAGAACCCCCCCCTCCCCGCACCCTACCCCCCCCACCACCACCCCGGGAACTGTGAGGTGGTTGTAGCGAACCTCCTTTTAAAAGCTCATAACACAGATCCATTCAGCTCTTAAATGCTTCCTTAGCATAAGAAGCTGGGTAAGCATTTTTGAATTGCACACAGAAATGTTCCAAATTACTTTTTGTGAAACCTCACTTAAAAATAATTAAGCTTTAAAAGAAAATTAGTTCTGTAATTAGACTAGGCACTTGCCAAATATTCCTAGATTCATGCTGCCATGCAGTGCTCATTGGATTCCCTAACTCCCTTCTCTTTTGGTAGGAGCAAGGTTTACTAATATCTTCCCTTTGTTCTTCCAGGTCCTAAGAGAGGGGGTTATGAGCAGAGAGCACTTAGGGAGCAGGTATTGGAATCTAACCTACTTAGAGGGCCTCACAGCATCTTATACTAGTGACGACCATAAGTCACTTCCAGGTGCTTGTCTCTTTATAACAGTAACACTTATATTAAATGTTACTATTAAACTCATAGTACAGTTTTTCTACACTTCTGTCTCAGAGTGATTTATGTCTAACTTCTATCACTTATGTAGGAAAGTTTTTCAATACCATGCCATTCTCTTCATTTATTTTAGTAACTTCCCTCCATAACTCTCAACAAAATCAAGTGGAAACAAACAGAGTGGTTGGTTCATCCATTGAATCTTTTGTCCCACCGTGCATGAAGAAGTTGAGATTTATTGGTCAGTTGATTCCAGGATGCTCATCCCATTTATAGAGTGGGAAAGCTTTCAGGAAATCCTAACATTGCTTTGTTTCCTTTTTTAGCTTTAAATACAGATACACTGGATATCCTGACGAGGGTGAGAATTTATTTAAACATGAAGGCCATTTCTTAGGATTTTTGTTATAGCAGATGAGTTTGAATAGATTTTGTCCAGGTTTGAGTGTTGATGACCACATAGGCAAGAAAACCCTCTGTTTGTGTATATGTTATAGGTTTTTAAAAAAAGACAGATTGCTTAAAGGTAAATTGAACTCAGATCTTATTTCCTGTGGCTATTAGGACGATGAAAGTATTGCTGATAGAAAAGAGGATTATAACAAGGGCTATGAGAATCTTTGGGTATCGAAATGCTTCTAACATCGAAAAGAACGTTGAAAACTTTTGTAGGGCACATGCTTTGTGAAGGGTCCCGTGCTCTTGCTGGCTCATGCTTTATCAGGGGGAGAAAGAGGGTTTATTTCATTAAGCCACAGAAGATACAACATTTATAATAATTTACACTCCCAACTGTGGCAGGCAGAATAATGCCTCCCACCCCAAAGATGTCCAGTCTTAATCCCTGGAACCTATGAATATATTGGGTTACATGGCCAAGCAGAATTAAGGTTGCTAATCAGCTGACCTTTTAAATAAGGAAGTTAACTTGGAGTATTTGGTTAGGACCAGTGTAATCACAAGGGTCCTTAAAAGTGAAAGGTGGAGGCAAAAGAGAGAGTCAGAGAAAAAGATGTGAGGATGGAAACAAGATCAGAGAGATACTATGTTGCTGGCTTTGAAGATAGAGGAACGGGACCCTGAGCCCAAGGATGCAGGCAGCCTCTAGAAGCTAGAAAAGGCAGTTAAATGGATTGTCTCCTATAGCAGCGGTCCCTAACCTTTTTGGCACCAGGGACCAGTTTCGTGGAAGACAGTTTTTCCACGGACCGGGGTGGGGGTGGGGCAGGGGATGGCTTCAGGATGATTCAAACGCATTACATTTCCTGTGCACTTTATTTCTATTATGATTACATTGTAATATATAATGAAGTAATTATACAACTCACCATAATGCAGAATCAGTGGGAGCCCTGAGCTTGTTTTCCTGCAACTAGATGGTCCCATCTGGAGGTGATGGGAGACAGTGACACCCGAAGGTCCACCTCAGATCATCAGGCATTAGATTCTCATAAGGAACGCGCAACCTGGATCCCTCGCGTGCACAGTTCACAGTAGGGTTCATGCTCCTGTGAGAATCTAATGCCGCCACTGATCTCACAAGAGGCGGAGCTCAGGCAGTAATGCGAGCGATGGGGAGCAGCTGATTTTAGCCCAAGGAGACTTGTGTTGGGCTTCTGACCTACACAACTATAAAATAGTAATTTTGTGTAATTTGTTTGTGGTCATTTGATGCAGCAGCGATAGAAAACGAATACAACATCAACAAAACTTTTGGTCTTGTTAGGGAACAAGGGAAATTGTTCATGATTCGATAGGAAACAAGGAATTCTTGTCAGAGAGATTGACTCTAAAAATCTAGTGCTTGTGGGCTTAGGGAAGTTGAAGGTCAAGTGTTCGCTCACCTTCACCTTGTTCTGTTCAGGCCCTCATGCCCTGTTCAGCGTGGCCCACACACTCAGCTCTGGAAGCATGGCCTGAAACAAAGGACAGGGCTTAGCCACTACCTACAAGCATTGTTCCTCTCTCTTCCCTGTACCTGTGGCTCTGCTTTGGGTTAGCCAGAAAAGTTTAATTTGGTGCTGCTATAGAATTACATCCAACTGTAATCACACGAGGGAAAATGGAAATAAGTTCTCTTCACTGCTGGGTTGCTTGTCTTTGGTAAATCTTTATTTTTGTCAAAAGGACCCAACTCTCACCCAGCATCACAGTGGGGATTCTCCATGGGAACATGTGGCTGGACAGCAGAATCTGGATGGTAGTGATGGTTCTGCTAGAATAAACACTAAAAGGTTGCTGTCAAGGACTGAGCCTCAGAGCTTCACCAGGCTAGCTTTCTTTTCTGGGAATGAAAGAAAAATGTTTCTCTCAAGTAGCTCTTTTTTGAAAAAAAAATTTCACTTGGCAAAGGGAGGCAGCACATGCAGTTATCTTTCTTTTTTAGAAAAGAATACCAAATTGCCCAGCAGGTTTTTAAAAAATGTGCTTATGTTTGGAAACTACAAAGCAAAACTGACAAAAAAACCTGAAAGGCAAGGTGCATACATTCTGAGTGATTATCAGAAAGTTTTCAATTCACCTTTGATAACCTAAAGCTATGGTTTTGACCATTTTCTAGCAGTTGGTGGGAGGGGTTGATCACAAACCCCTTTAAGAATCTGCTAAAAACTATGGACCCTCTCTAGCAAAAAAAAAACAAAAAAAACAAAAAAAAACCACATCACCAAATTTGGCTTATGGCTTAGGGATTCGCAAACTTCCCTAAGTTCATCCAGGGACCCTAGGTTGTGACTCTCCAGGCAAAGGTTTCCTAGCATGAGTGACAGGACCCTGTGGGTGGCCATTAGGAGTCAGAGGAGGGCACTGCTCCTAGTATGAGTATGGTTCTGAAAAGTAAATTCATTAATTTCATTAAAGTAAATGCAATGTTTTTTTTTTTTTTTAAAAGGTATATCTCTGAAACTTTAAAAGGAAAAGGGGACTGGCTGTTTTTGAGTTAATTTTATTTATTTATTTTTTTAATCACTTTTCTCTTACTTGACATTTCTTTTTTTTGTGGTACGCAGGCCTCTCACTGTTGTGGCCTCTCCCGTTGTGGAGCACAGGCTCTGAACGTGCAGGCTCAGCGGCCGTGGCTCACGGGCCCAGCCGCTCCGCGGCATGTGGGCTCTTCCCGGACCGGGGCACAAACCCGTATCCCCTGCCTCGGCAGGCGGACTCTCAACCACTGCGCCACCAGGGAAGCCCTGACATTTCTTTTTTTTAACCTTTTGTGGAGTGAACTTAGCCCTGGAGAATGACTTCAAGATCCTAGTCCTGGGAAATGTAATTCTTTTGCCTTTGGTCTCTACTGAAGTTGCCAGCAAGCACCAATTTAGATAAATGGATGTTATATTGAGTTTTGTGAGCACAGGAGAGAAAAGTAGTCTCCAAACTGATGGGATACCATGATACTAAATTCATTGTCATTGTATTTGATTTTACGTAGCATTTTTCATAAGATTCTTTTTTTTTTTAAATTTTTTGTCTGCGTTGGGTCTTTGTTGCTGCACGCAGGCTTTCTCTAGTTGCGTTGAGCGGGGGCTACTCTTTGTTGCGGTGCGCGGGCTTAATGTGGTAGCTCCTGTTGCGGAGCATGGGCTCTAGGTGCGCGGGCTTCAGTAGTTGTGGCACGTGGGCTTAGTAGTTGTGGCTCGCGGGCTCTAGAGCACAGGCTCAGTAGTTGTGGCGCACGGGCTTAGTTGCTCCGCGACATGTGGGATCTTCCAGGACCGGGGCACGAACCCGTGTCCCCTGCATTGGCAGGCAGATTCTTAACCACTGCACCACCAGGTAAGTCTGAGAAGATTCTTGAAGAGCTCTGCAAGAGCATCTTTTTGTGGTCGGGGAAAACTGAACCACAGGCTCGCACTGACTTGTTAATAATGTATTAATTCATCTTAAACCTAAGGAAAATCCCAACTTGTAGACAGATTCTGTGGTTGTCAGGGTGCTGCCTGCTCCCTGCCCCCAGTTGTAACGGGTTTCTTCTGTCGACCTTCTGACCTTTGTTGTGTCTGCAGCGGCTGTAGCATGCTAACAAGACAGATTCGCAGCTGATGGTTTAGAATTGTTACCAATTACAGGTGGAAGAAGGAGGCACCGATGAGCCACCAAGCTCTTGGGGGCAGTAAACGGGCCAGAGAAGAGAGATGGGTGACAAGGACCTGCAGTAGAAAATAGAAGAAACCTGACAGCAAGGGCATGAAGGCCATCAGACTTGAGAAAAAACTTTAAATGTGAATGAGAAACAAGTTATAGCAAGAGACACCTTTTCATTTTCTTTCCCTGGCTGAATAGTGACTGTAAAGTATTTGTCCTTTTCTTGGTCTCCCTCTCAGACAGTTGTAGGTTGGGGCTGGAGGTGGAGATAGTATTGTCAAGGGAAGTCTTATAGTGTCTTGAAACCATCAAGTGGAACAGAAATACTAGGTACTTTGGCTATTAATGTTCCCTTAACTATCAGGGAGATGGTAAAGGGAACATTAATGTTCCTGCTACCATCATCAATAATATGGAGATAATGTGACGAATTGAAGGGCAAGGAAGGTGGAGGGCCCTTCGCAGCAAAGGCCTGGAGGGGAGGACTGAGGCTCCTTCTGGGTTTTTTGACTTTTTTTCTGATCATGGGAGAACTTTGCCTAGAGAACGAGACCTCGTGAGTGAAATCACACTGCCTGGTTCTCTGTTCGGCATCATTGACCCCTTCCTTTCTTGCAAGAGAACAAGGAGTTTTTGCCTGTTGTCTCTGACCTTTGTCCTCTCCTTGAATAACTGGCTCCATGGTGGTAGCAAGACCTTTCCAAGGTAGGCTTGGTGGCCGTGACCCAGTTGTCAGGTCACCCTTGGGTGGAGAGGTGCCTGCCGTGGAGGGTATTACTCGGAGTGATTAAAAGCAAGCCCCTGGCTGCTCTGTGGTGTGCGGTCTGCAGCCTTAATCAAGGCCTCACTTGGTGTTCCCGACATCTGCAGGCTGTTTCACTGTGTCATTCTTCTGAGTCAAGGTCAGCTTCTGAACATTTTCCTCATACCTGACCTGTGTTCTTGTGGGTCAGTTAAAGAAAAAATGCTTCAGATGTTCACAGGCTGGGGTTGATTAGAAAAGCAAAGGCTCCCAGAGGTCCTTGAGTCAGCAGCTTCATGTGAGGTCTCTCCTGCCTTAACTTCCTCCTCTCTGTTCTTTCATCATCCCCAGTAAGTAGCTTCTTCCCTTCCCTCCCCTCCCCATCCTCAACTATTCGTGATAGTAGAGGGCATTAATGAATTCATTTGGCAAATGTTTAGTGAGTGTCCGCTAAGCGCAGGCTCTACTCCAGGCTCAGGGCATATAGCAGTAAGCGAGGTAAAAGGGTGAAAGCAAAGCCCTGACCATGGCCGGCCAGGCCCTCGTGATCTGCCCCTGCCACCTGCATGCTCACCTCCTTCTCTGTCTCCGCTTCATCTGTTCTGCTCCTTCCTCACTGGTCTTCTTGACGTTTCTCAAGCGCACCATCCTGCCACTGTCCCAAGGCCTTTGCCCTGGCTCTCCCCTCCGCTTGGAAGGCTCTCCTCCTAGAGATGTGTGTGGCCCATTCGCTCGCCTTCTGGAGGATTTTAGTTCACTGTCACATTCACGTCAGGCCTTTCCTGGGCACTCATGTGAAGCAGCTACCTCAGGCCCTCCAATCATGTCTGAGTGCCCTTGCCTACTTTATTTTTCTCCATTGCACTTTTCACCATCTGACTAGTATATATTAACTAATTACTAGTTTATTGCTTATCTCCCCCCACTACATTGTGCTCCATGAAAACAGGGGCTTTGGTTAGTTCACTGCTGTATCCTCAGCGCACAGAATAGTACCTGAAAATAGGCTTTAATAAATACTCATTGAATGAGGACTAAATGAGTGAAAGAATGAATGACTGAGTAAGTGAAAAGCCCAAGGTTTCTAGCCTCAAAGAACTTATCATTTGGTGGAGGGAGACATAAAATAAATAAACAAAATAACTATGGTTTGTGTGATCGGGTGTTGACTCAGCGACTGGGCTCTAGAGTCTGACTGTCAAGGTTCAAATCCCTCCTTTACTTACTAGCTGTGTCTTTGAGGGCAAATTACTTAAGCTCTCTGGGCCTCATTTTCTCATCCATTAAATAGGAAGAATAATAATACCATCATCTAGGATTATTGTGAGAATTAAATGAAACAATCCATATAAAGTGCTTAGCATGGTGCCTGGTATATAGGGAGCTCTCACTAATTATTAACTGCTGTTATCATGGGATCACCTGCCGTAATCAAGTGGAGCCTGAAAGGTTCTTCAGGATTATCCCCATCCTGGTCTGATGTTGCTGAGACTTTTCTGTTAGAGAGTAAAGGTTAGAAAGCACCCCCGCCGCCACCACCAGAAGTACTGTCCCTGGGGATAACTTTATCTTAAGATTTCTTTGAACCACAAGTATCCCTGGTCGTCCCTTCAAACACATATTAAACGTTTTATCTGCACGGATAGGCTCCAAACAATACATCCATCCCCCCTGGAAATAACTGTTTCCTGTTTAAATATTAGCAACCAGTTAAACGTTATATTGAGGTTTTTTTTTTCTTTTTCTAGTAAATTTTAGGCTGCAGTAAAAATTGCGCAAGGCTGTACTTTAGGAGACGTTTGTAAATCTTTCTTTTGCCTTGTGATACAGAGAAAACCATGTCAGAAGTCATTCTGATAATTTGTATTTTAAGGTTTATGAATTGCCATTTAAAGAAGGGCAGTTTGGTAAGCCTTCTTAAGAGGTTCGAGCTTTGATCTTAAATTCTAGGGAGGTTTTGCAGAAATTGGAGGTGACATTGTTGACAGGTTTGTCTGTAGCTACTCATTAATTAAACACACACACACATACACACCCTTCATTTACTCCCCTGGAGTAAATGCATTGAACTTGACTTTGGTTTTTGATGGGAAGCTATGAGAGGGTCCAGGAAACATCAAAGAAACACTCTTAATCTCATAAAACTAACTCCTAACTCTCAAACGACCTAGCTTGAACGTCAAAGAGTTCTTGATTCCAGTGCTGGTCTAGTTTCTTTTCTGTAAGGCTTTAATTCTCCTTAATGATAAGAAAAGTGCAGGGGCAAATAATCGTCCCCTCCCCAGTCCGTTAAATTCCAGAGGGTTATAGGCTTTTTAATTTTATCTTGCTTCTAAAGGTCTCCTTTGTAAAACTGTATATACATTTTTTTTTGTATTCTTATACTGCTTACACCTTCAAGGTCTCAGCTTTAAGATCTTAAAAGTTCCTTTCGCATTTTAATTTTAGATTTTTGTAACGATCACAGCTATCCTAAAGCTTTTTTATGCTCCTGGACCATTAGAAATGAAGGCACAGACAGGTTAAGACACTTGTATAAGCAAAAAGCCAAAGAATGCCTTTATAGAGACAAATATGAACCTAGTCGCTGGGAAGTTCATTTCCATGTCTGCCTAGGGAACCCCACTAGACCACTCATTTGCTCCCAACAAATAGCCATCAGCATGCCTGCTGGGTGCCAGCCCTTGCTTTAAGCTCTAAAGAGTAATGAGCAGAAGAGACAGAAGTCCTGCTCTCGTGGGGTTTGTGTTCTAATGGACAATAGCTGTATGAATTGCACAGTATACTAGAATGTGTTAAAGGCTGTGGAGGAGAATAAAACAGTGGTGTTAGTGTTGGTTTACATAGGATGGTCAGGGAAGGCCTCGCTGATAAAGTGACATTGGAGCAAAGACCTGCAGGGGCCCAGGGAGTGCACCATCGGTGTGGGCGTGGGAGGCGGTGGCAGTGAGTGTGCAGAGATTCTGAGGCAGGAGGATGCCTGGCGTGTGTGCGTGTGTGTGTGTGTGCGTGTGTGTGCGTGCGTGTGCGTGCGTGCGCGTGTGTGCGTGCGTGTGTGTGTGTGCGTGTGTGTGCGTGCGTGTGTGTGGTGTGGGGAAGCAGCAAGGAAGCCAGTGAGGCTGAGGGGAAGTGAGTGAGTGTAGGAGACGTGGTCAGAGATATCAGGGGCAGGTCACTTAGGGCCTCAGGAGATGGGTAAGATGTTGGCCTTTCCGAAGAGTGGGAGCTGGGGGAGGGTCTTGAGCAGAGCAGCGGCATGAACAGCATCGCTGCGGCTTGAGGCAGACATGCCAGGAGAGGCGTTAAGCGCCTGTTGCATGGATCCAGCCAAAGATGGTGGCAGTGTGAGCCAGGGCAGAGTGATGAGAAGTGCTGGGATTCAGGATATGTCATAAAGGCAGAGCCAAAAGATTTTTCTAGTGGATCGGGCAGAGAAGAAAGAGTTAGGGATGCTGCAGCCTTTAAAGAGCCTGAGTGCCTGGACCGTGTGCGCCACCACACACATGCCTTGTTATTGATGGTCCTGATTGGTCTCCAAGTTATTACGAACCAATCATGCTGGTCCTGACTATGAGCCTCTACTCATAATACTTTGCTGGCCGGGAGAAGTATCCATGTGGTCTTCTGAGCAGATGGTACCGGGTTCATTAAGGAGAGAGGACGTTGCTCCCTCACCAGTGTAAGTTACTTAGTGCTTTGTGACACCGTCTGACTGCACCTGTGGCATCGCATTCTGGGAACAGAACTGTGATGGGTGCTCATGTCATCCCAGCCAGCATCTCAGCTCTGAGTCTGAAAAACGCAGAGAAAGAGCAGCAGAGTGTGAGAAGCAAAAGTAAAGACAAGGAATAGGAAGACCAGGGGATTTTTAGTATGAACATCTCTGGAAAGAAAAATATCAGGTGCAATAAAATGTGTATCTTTCCCTCGTGAAGCTTTTTCGCTTTTATTTCGACCTCTCAGAGGTTCCAGTTGGAAGATAAAAGATGCAATATTTCCGGGATAACCAGAAAGAGAATTAATGAAGGAACACAGAATGTGACCAAAACGAAGGTTAAGTCCCGCATTTAGTCACCGAGGGCTGGAAGGCGGGAGTTTATGGATCACTCAAGTCAGATGGGTGGCGGGCACAGTGGCCTCCCTCTTCACTGTACTTACCCCATCTTTCCTACTTAAATAAACCAGAGTCTGTTGTGAGGGAACATGAGGACAGGGTTTGCTATGACGGTGGCCAAAGAGAGAGCCAAGAAATCCCACTCTATTTATTTACTAGGAATCTCATTTCCCAGCCCTGCCTTGCCCACATGGGGCTGCATAAATCTTAATCTGACTGAGTTCTTATCTCAGGGAAAGCAAAGGGTAGCCCTGGAAGCCTCTAAATAGCAGGTGCAGGACAGAATGAAGAGGAACAGGGAGGGCGGAGGCCAGTGGAAAATATCTCTGGGAGGCCAAGGAGTCTATAAGGCTGATGAGCTTGAGAAGGAGCACGTGGATGGGGAAGGGGGCTGATCCCTGCGGGCGTAAAGTAGAACCTGCCGGGATAGGGCGATGGGGAGACCAGATGGACTGGCATTCTGTCAAACCAGATGGTGGGCTTTTATTTTTAAAAGGGCTTGTAAATCCTAGGAACAAGGAACCATAAGGGTACTGGGGTTCTTAATCCTATTAGTAGAAGACAGAAGTGTTCTCTTTAAAAATGTAAACCCCACCAGTTATAGAATTTCTATTATCAAAACTTTGGGACAGATTACCAGCTTGTGAAACTCCAAGGAATCTCTGAATTCTCCACTGATGGGAAGAGAAACTGCAGAAATAGTCCAGGCATTATAAGTTAACATAAAGGCTCCTCCTTAGGAGTCTAAAGTGAATTTACTAAATGAACATTCTGAACCAAACAAAGCATGATATATTTGTATGAAATAGACTTGCTTACCTATGGAGTTGGAAGGACATCTAACAGTGTAACCAGGGACTGATCAATGTTTTTTTTTTTTCTTTTTGCGGTACGCGGGCCTCTCACTGTTGTGGCCTCTCCCGTTGCGGAGCACAGGCTCCGGACGCGCAGGCTCAGTGGCCATGGCTCACGGGCCCAGCCGCTCCGTGGCATGTGGGATCTTCCCGGACCAGGGCACGAACCCGTGTCCCCTGCATCGGCAGGCGGACTCTCAACCACTGAGCCACCAGGGAAGCCCCTGATCAATGTTTTAATAAGTTTTGAGTTTGTAATGAGACAAATTTTAAAATTTAGGCACCTATTGCTTTCTAAACCGTTGTTCCCCTTTGTCCCCCTTCCCCAGTGGCTGGGGAAGCCTAGATCAGCCTGACCTCGGTGTACACACTGCTGCCCTCTTGGTTGCTGAGACACGAGGATTCTGTTCTTCAGTCCTTGTCTCTATCTCAGCCTTTACTTGAGGGTTTGGAATTATTTCCATCACCTTCCTCCAATAGGACCTATCCTCAAGGAGACCAGACTCATAAGCAGAGCGTGGAGTCGTCATCTTGTGCCCATGTGTGGCACAGGCGTGAAGGTTGTGCAAGCAAAGCCACATCTTCCTTCAGTAGCTACACAGAGAGGTTGATGCTCCAGAGTTCATGAGGAATCTCCCACCTGTGCATCACATAACGCCTGATTCTCCTGCTAAGAGGAAAAGAGTAATTTCATCGAAAAAAATCCAAAGAAATGTTAAATATTAAGAGAAAGTTTTAAGTAATGTGATTCATTGCTAAATCACTTTCCTTGTAGACCGTATATTTATACATACACACACACACACACATATATATACACACACATATATATGTTTACCCATTAAATAAATATCAATAATATAGTATCATTTTTGATGTTATTTCACAGATATTACTTTCCTTAAATACTCCTGAAAAGTAGAACTGTTGTGTTTGAAATGGAAAAGAGTTGCTCTCCAACACTACTGACTGTATTTTCTGTTTGTCTGTTTGTTTGTTTGTTTTTATCTATAAAGGTATGGAAACCTGACAAGCCCAAACTGTGAAGAAGTTGGAGGCCAAAATTCATCAGAGTCTAAGACGGTGATCAGGAAGTGAGTCTGCCTCTTCTCTGCATTACAAGCTCTCAGTCAAGACTTATTATCTTAAAAGAATGTAATTTAGTGGAGTTTTTAATTTCCTTTGGAATGTTGCCATGGTTTTTTTCCATAATACATATAAAGTCATAGAAGTATTTTTTGACCATCTAATGCTATTCGTTTATTCATTCAGTAAACATGTATTGATCACCCACTCTTGGCCAGGCCCTGTGCTAAGGGATACAGCTATGAACAAAATAAGTAAGTCCAAGCTCTTATGAAGTTTATATTTTAGTAGAGAGAGAGAGAGAGAGACAAAGAATCCAGGCAAAAAAGAATGAAGGAGGGCAGGGGGGCTAGATCCTGATGGAGACTTTGATTCACATAGGCTTTCTGATCTGATCTGGAGACATTGGAGCAGAAACCTGCATGTGGTGCAGGTGAGGCCTTGTGAATGTCCAGGCAGGGAGAATATGGAAAAAGCTCTGCGGCAGGAACAGTGTTTGAGAACAAGTAGAGGGGTGAATGAGGCTGCAGCCAAGTGAATGAAGTGGCAAGTACTGGGGCATGAGATCTGTAAGGGCCCCTCATCACATGGAGGCTTTGGGAAGGATGCTGAATTTTATTCTGAGAAAGATAAGAAACACCTAACAGGCCTTTAGGAGAATAGTGCTATGGCCTGGTTTATATTTAAAAGGCCTACTCTGGCTCTGTGTGGAAAATAGACCATGACATTGGGGACAGGGGCAAGAGTGGCAGCAAGGAGCCCGGTTAGGGCCCTTACGTGGGTCCAGGCAAGGGGTGATGACAGCATGGACGTGAGTAGTAGTAGTAGTTGTCAACATCGTCATTATAGGAGTGGTAACAAGAAGTAGTAGCTTGTAGTAATGACAGCTTCTGCAGAAGTCCTGAAGGTGTTGCTGACAGGATGTACTGATGCAGTGGGTGCGGCATATGAGACAAAGAAGAGGCAAGGATGCTTCCAAGGGTTGTGTGTGAACGAGTGATAGAATGGAGCCCCGGCTTTATGCGATAAGAAAGTTTGGTGGGGAGCATGTGTCAATAATTTCATCTTAGACGTGTTAATTTTGAGGTAATTGGGTGAGTGTAGATTCCAGGGAGAAGTCTAGGCTGGAAGCATGCATTTGGGCATCCTTAGTTTAGACGTGGTGTTTAAAGCTATGGGAATGGATGTGACCTCCTGTGGATGAAGGGTAAATCTAGAAGGGAAAGGTCCAAAGACTGAGCCTTGGTTCCCTCCAGTACTGAGACTTAGGAAAGCGGACGGTCCAGCAGGGGAGACTGGAACAGAGCAGGCAGGGGGAAGGCGAGGAAAGAAGCTGTGTTCCAGAAGACAAGCGGAGAGGGGGTTTTGGAGGGGGCGTGACCAACTGTGTCTGATGCTGCCCAGACATCAAGAGAGAGGGGTCTGGGGAGTGACTCCTAATTTTGCCACACTTCCGTCTTTGGCACGCATGGCAAGCGCAGTTTTGGTGGATGCAGATGTGGGTTAAGAGAGGTTAGAAGGGGAGGAAGTGGGGACGACAAGTTTAATGACTCTTTGGAAGAGTTATGTTGTAAAGGGAAACAGAAATGGGGCGGAGGATGAGGGCAAGGGATGGTCTTTTCATTGTGCCTTTTTTTTTTTTTAAATGGGAGGTAGTTTATGCTGATGAATTTGATCCAGCAGTCAGTGAAGAAGAAATCCACGATGTAGGGGTACAGGCTGCTGAAGGAGTGAGGTTCTTGAGTAGATAGGTTATATACTAGGGTGCTTGAAACCACTCGTGGTTTCATTTTGGGATCAAAAGTTCAGGGAGGTAATCCTATGGAATTTTTAACTGTTCAGGCAATTGGCTGATGGACTCCTTTCTCCAGGAGCCAGGGATATAAAGATGAGAAAACTGGGTATCTTTTTAACTCCTGAGTTAGTTGTCAGGTAGTTTCATAATTTTATTGGATGGGCCATAACCTTCCAGAAAACTAAACACACCAGTGTAGATATTTGAATGCCAAGTGCAAGGTGTGGTGAGTGGAAGAGATACCTTATCCCTAGAGGGCTTTAGGGAGGCTTCTTGGAAGAGGTGACATCTGAAGCAGGCTTTGAAGGAGCGTGAAGTTTTGGATGGTAGAGCCATTTAGGAAGAGGGGACAGTGGGATCAAATCAGGGAAGTGCAGAGTATATGATATTTGGGGGAACAACACAATTGGGGCAGCTGCTTCACTGTGTACATGTTGGGTGAGGGCAGCTAGTGGAGCTGAAGTTATCGTGAAAGGTTTGAATTTCTCACAAATTCAAGAGGGTTTGGACTTTCCCTGGTAAGCAGTGGGCAGTCAGCCCTAAAAAGTTTTTGCAGGAGGGAAGTCGTATAATCAGATAGGTAATTTGAGGGAATGGATTAGACTTACAACCTTTTTTTTTTTTTCTTGTGGTTCTTTATTATCTCATTGTTGTGCCCAATCCAGATGCCACTGCCTAGCCCATAAATGCCACATCACCATCGCCTGGGAACTTGTTAGGAATGCAGAGTCTCAGGCCCCGCCCCAGACCTCGATTAGAATCTGCATTTTAATGAGATCCTCAAGTGATTCCTATGCATTTTAAAGTTTGAGAATCGTAGGATTAGAGGGGTTATGTTGTTGTTAGTTTTGTTTATCCATGAAAACTTACGGAAATAATAATTTTTTTAAAACAAGAACCTTTTTAGAATGAATTTTAAAACATATGTTAAAGAAGAGATACTCTACGAATTGAGTGGCCAGCTTGTCAAATGTAACCTCGATCTGTGACCAGATGCGGCAATAAGCGTGTTGTTATCTACGTATTTTGGAATTGCGCCACGTCTAGAGCTACCATTCAACCAGCCACCTGAAAACTCTGAGGAGAGTAACAGTATGAAAACTATCGAGAGCTTTGCTGTTTCCCAGGGGGTGTTTTGAGGTTAAATAGTTTTCTGGGAAGTAGCAGTTAAAGCAAATTGATTTGTACTCTGCACGTGAAGAGTCATGCTCATTCTTTCAAAGGCCTGTTCTAAAACTTCATTCAAATGAATTGTACACCAGGAACAGTAACGTGGGTGAGACTCCAGGATAAGCTGTTTTAAAGGGCTTTACAGTTTTAAGCATATGAGGCCTTAACAAAGAGCTTCACATAGAACTCCCCTGAGGGGTCCATCATCTGAGGACAATCGTCCTTTCCTAAAGCCTCACAGTGAATTGGTAGAAAGTTCTTGACCCTTTTCCTCAGACTGAGTTGCCTTTTTAAAAAATTATGCCTGATGAAAATATGCCACTTTATCGTATAATGGGTCACTCTGTCCTACAGATACTGGAATGCTAAAATCCCTTCTCTCTGCTGACCTCTTTTCTTCTTTCCATTTCCCTTTCTTCTGTCTTTTTTGGGTTTTTTCCCTCCGCTTCTCCTTTTATTATTTTTCATCTCACTTGAGCATTCTCTTTTTGTTCTCTTTTTCACAAGTTACCCTTCTGATCATTTCTGTGACTTGATAGGGTCACTGCTTTGTCTGTTTTTGGAGGAAATCAGGGAAGCACCTTGTCCATTCCACATGTAACACATGGAAAGTTCCTCGATCATCTCAGAGCTGCAGCAGCTGACTTGTAGCAGTGACTGAAGGCTTCCTGATGGCTGATAGATGTGTAGGAGATATGGCTATATGCCAGTTCTCAGTGGGGGAGTTTTGCCCCCAGAGGACATTTGGCAAGATCTGGAGAATTTTTGGTTGTTTCAACTTGGTGGGGAGGTGCTCTGGCATCTAGTGGGCAGAGGCCAGGATTGCTGCAAAACATTCTACCATGTGCAAGACCGGCCCCTCTCCCCCCTGCAACAAAGAATTACCTGACCCTAAATATCAATAGTGCCTAGGTAAGAAACCCTGCTGGATGGCGATGAGGCTGCTGCAGTGCTCAAGTGAAAACTGTCTTTATTTATGAACATCTAAATATATGTAAAAAGAATACCATACTTATTTGGAAATTTATTTATTTATGCCCCTTCTTATAATTAGGCGAATCCAGTGCTGAAGTGGCCGTGGAGCCAGCCTCATGGAAGGTGACAGGCCCTGGGAAACGAGGCTGGAGAACTCGGACTCAAGCTCCTCCTCCATCACTGTCACTTCACCTCTCTCGGTTTCAGTCTCTTTTCCTGAAAAATGAGTGCTCTGAGATCCTTTCAAGTTTAAGGATGCCTAGGATAAAATTTATTTAGCTTTCTTTTCATCTTCTTTTTTTTTGCGGTACGCGGGCCTCTCACGGTTGTGGCCTCTCCCGTTGCGGAGCACAGGCTCCGGACGCGCAGGCTCAGCGGCCATGGCTCACGGGCCCAGCCGCTCCGCGGCATGTGGGATCTTCCCGGACCGGGGCACAAACCCGTGTCCCCTGCATCGGATGGCGGACCCCCAACCACTGCGCCACCAGGGAATCCCTCTTTTCATCTTCTTAAAAATGAAAATGAATATCAGAAGCAGAGTTATGGTCCGAATATTATATTGATTGTTTGAGAGGTGCCCTTTACTGCTTGTCTCTGTTGGAAAGATTGGGTAACCAGTTTTGATAAAATAGGAAAGAAAATATACACAGCTTCTTTGATTTGCTTCTTATTAATCGTGACATCAGAACTGCTGGCTAGGATCATAAATAAAGAGATGGGCTAAAGCATTGTATTGTGGGGTCAGGCAAGGAGCAGCAAAATGCCCATTGTTTTCCTTTGCTGCAAATCTGTGTTCTTGTGATTTCAGGTGGGAAACAGACGGCAGGAATTCAGTGACATTCTAAGAAGTAAACATCCTGTTTTAGGACAGATGCCTTCAGTTTTGCAGCCCAGGGATATGGGGGGGTGGAGGTGGGGAATCACTACTGGGTTTAACTATGAAAAGGAAAATGCTCAACTATTGTTTGGTTTTTCAGTTTTTGTTGTAAAGCATAGGACAAGGCTTACATTTGATACAGGCTCCCAAGTCCCAAGGTAACAGTCTTTCCTGTATTTCTGAATATGGATCTAATGAACCTTTCAAAGGATAAAAGAACTTAAAAGAAGGCAAAAATGTGGAAATAACAGATGAAACAGTCAAGATGAAAGATTGGTTTCTGGTGTCTTGGACCACAACTGGCTAGTGTTCTTCATGAATTTCAAAAAGTATCTGGTTGTGCTGTGACTCTCACTTGTAATTCCAGTCCCGAGTATGCCCGGTTCAGGCTTTGTGTGATATCAGGACCTTTAAAGTTATCTGGCTAAAGTAAGAATTCCTTCAGTTGCAGGGAATTCAACTTGCAAGGATTTTAGATGTTGGAATCTTTGCCACACAGTGATTTCTGATGTTAGCACTAGACTGATGTAAATAATAAGTCATACCATGTTTGTTTCTACAATCCCTAAACTTGTCACTGTTGGGAAATCAGGGAACTCACTTCCTATGACAGAAGAAAACATCTCTGCCAGCATTCATTCTACCTGCGCCCCTTTCCTCCTTCCTGCAGACACTTTTACATGAGAAAATGCTATCTATTTAGAATAATAAAATCTGAACCAGATGGGAAAAGGAAACTTTCCTTAGTGCAGATTTATTACAGTCATTGAATTCAGAAGTGAAGAGAACATGAAGAAGGGATATTAACCATACAGAGCCTTGACACCGTGAATCTTCACTCTCTGAAATGTATTTGAGATTAGAATATCATATATATATATATATATATATATATGTATGTATACACACACAGAACTCTATTTAAAGATGTTTAAAACTATTCAGGAATTACGCTTTTTTATTCCTTTTAAAAAATTACTATTGTAATGTTGAAATAGTTTTGGTTTTTTTTCTTTAATTGACTCTCATCACTTCCCTTCTGGAATGCCATGTTTTGTTTTCTCAAACTCTTTACCATAGCAGTGGTTTAAACCACTGAAATCATACTGCTTTCATCTCCAAACATTCAGATGATATAAAAGTCATTCTTGTAATCTTTTCCCAGAAGTTGTAAATAGTGACACCAGGTTTTAGTTCAGTGGTAAAGAGTCCTATAAATATTAGTATCTAAGATATTAGAAACATTTTAAAGAAAAGGGAGATGAGTTAAAGGAAGTTGGCTGTAATTCTTTATATCTGGGAAACTTTACAGTGGAAGGTATTAACAAATCTTCCCAGTGAGTTCGCAATCAATGTTCATTCCATCAAATTCAAATAACCTAAGAAGGCAATTGAAATCAATCTGAGTGATTGTAACAAAAATGGGGCAAAGAAAGAAGAGTAAAGAAAAAAGCAAAAATAAGATTTAAAACTCCAAATTTAGAACAATTAAAGGCTATAATGTGAAAGGAATATTTTTAAAAAGTAAAACAAAAGTAGAAATGGAGATGCAATAAGCCACATAAAAGAGCCTGGTATTGTCTTTAAAACATCCATACTGGACAAAGAAAAACAAAGTATAGTTTTAAAAAAGTCATTGAAATCTTGAATCAAAATTATGCATTTAAGGGAAGAGTGCAGGCTCCCAAGCAGAAATTACTTTTCTAATAATGGAGGAATGAAACAACATCGATAATCATTGATTCAGAGAGAAGAATAAATGGCCCCCTGAGAATCTCCTAAGGCCCTCTACATGTTAGAGAAAGGTAAAGAGACATGACAACCAGACTCCATCCCTTGATCACCCGGCAGCGTCAGAGATGATGGAAATGATGATACCACTGTCACCTCTCCGACCACCACCACTGGCTACAGTTTGGGGTGTACTTACCTTAGTGCAAGGCTTTCCGCTAGGCATTTTGTACCTTTTTTTTTACCATCACAGACATGCTGTGAGATATTGTCCTGATTTTATAGGTGTGTAAACTGAGGCTCCGGAAAAATTACATGCTTTGACTAAGATCAAGCAACTGGTTAATGACAGGTCTGATATTTGATCTTAGGTCCAATTGACTCCAGGACTTGGATTTCTCACCGTTTTGCTCTCAGGCCTGTTATTTCAAAAATAGCGGTTGGGATCTCTGGTGCTCACAAATTCCCCCTGCCCCCTCACCCCTCCCGCCATATTTGTCTATATTACAGTAAAAGAGCTGCAGAGAGAAGTACATGAGGAACTAGGGTATAGTCTCACCGTTGTGACTAGTGCTTTAGCTTGTTAGCATTCTGAGATTGTACAGTTTGGGATTATTTCCTTTAGCCTGTGTTGTTTTGCCTGGCTTTTTAATGAAATGAACACCCCGAACAAGGTCCCCAAACAGCTGTTAGAAATGTGGAAGTTAGGCTTGTTTCCTGGGGAAGGAGATGGGTTGGAGGATGTGAGGAAAGAAGAAGGAAGACCAGATTGGCCAGGCCCATCAATCTGAGCGCCTGCTTCCTGTTCTTGGTGCCTTGTAGCATCTGTCATCCCCAACGGAAACTCCATTCTAATGGTGAAAACTGTAGAACGCCTCAGTAATTTTTTCATTAGAGGCCTATTTATAGCATAAAAACTCCCTTCTCGGACTGTGAGGAATTGGAGAATAATGAGTTACTGAGGTCCCTGAAAAATAACTTTGGGGAGCGGCGGTGTCTCTTTCTAATAATAATGGCTAGAGTTCATTGGCTGCTTCATAGGAATAGTCCCTGTGTTAAGTACTGAGTATCCTTTTAATACCCTCATAATAACCCTATGTGTTATTATTCCTGTTTTACAGATGGGGAGTCTGAGACATAGAGAGGTTAAGGAACATGTCCAAGGTCATACAGTGAATAAATGAGAGAGTGGGATTTAACCCAGGCTTTAACCTCAACACTGTGTGGTCTCTACTTCTTTCCCTGTGATAAAAATGAGACTATTTCTCTTAAGTACTTAGGTTGGACCCTCTTGTTCATCTTTTTTTCCCCCTTAGGACATTTTAAACAACAGTTTTACATTTATATAAAAATTGAGCCAATAATACAGAGTTCCCATATACCTTCCGCACAGTTTCCCCTATTGTTAACTTCTAACACGAATATACACATGTGTTATAATTAATGAATCAATGCATTGTTAACTAAAGTTCATAGTTTAGTCAGAGTTCCTTATTTGTATTTTTACGTAATGGCCCTGCTCTGTTCCAGGGTCCCATCCAGGATACTACATTACATTTAGTTGGGATATCTCTCTAGGTTCCTATTGGCTGTGACAGTTTTTGACTTTTCTTGTTTTTTATGACCTTGACAGTGGTGAGGAGTACTGATCCAGATATATTTTAGGACACCCCTTTATTAGAATTTTTCTTGTAATTAGACTGATATTTTTCCTCATAGTTAGACTGAATTTATGAGGTTTGAGAGAAACATCACAGAGATAAAATACCATTCTCATCACATACTTTCAACATGATTTACGACTGTTGATGTTGGCCTTGATCACCTGGATGAAGTTGTTATTTTTCAGGTTTCTTCATGGCATATGTCTTTTTTCCCCCTTCCTTTCTATACTATATTGTTTGGAAGGAAGTCACTATGCACAACCCCTTTGGTTTGCTTCCCTTCTTTTAGGGTAAAGTATCTACCTAATTTATTTGGAAAACTTCTGCATGGGAGATTTGTCTCACCCATTTATTAATTTATTCAGTCTTTTATTTATATCAGTATGGACTCATGGAAATTTATTTATACTGTGGGATATAATGCAATGCTACTTTATGTATTTTATTGCTCAGATTATTCCAGCTTTGGCCATTGGGAACTCTTCTGGTTGACTCCTGTGTCACTTTCACACATCCCTATTATTGTATTTGAGCCCTTCCTTACTTTATGGCACTACAAGACGTTCTAGACTCACCTTGTATATTTCCCATCCCGGTCTTAGAATCAGCCATTTCTTCAAGGAGACCTGGCTCTTTTTTTTTGTTTTTTTTAGATTTTCAGGAGACCTTAAAGTTTTATTTATTATTTTTTTTTTATCTTTATTTTTGGCTGTGTTGGGTCTTCGTTTCTGTGCGAGGGCTTTCTCTAGTTGCGGCCAGCGGGGGCCACTCTTCATCGCGGTGCGTGGGCCTCTCACTGTCGCGGCCTCTCTTGTTGCAGAGCACAGGCTCCAGACGCGCAGGCTCAGTAGTTGTGGCTCACGGGCCCGGCCGCTCCGTGGCATGTGGGATCCTCCCGGACCAGGGCTCGAACCCGTGTCCCCTGCATTGGCAGGCAGATTCTCAACCAGTGTGCCACCAGGGAAGCCCAACCTGGTTCTTTTTATTGGAGAATGATATTAGAAACCAAGATCTGGGTGCTAGGTGTGCTTATCACTGCTGGGGTGTCATTTCTTCTGGCCCTGTCAGCTGACATGGCTAGGAAATATATGTGTAAATGCATATACCTATAAATACTTCTATGTATAACCATCTATATATTATACTAAATATGAATTCTTACTGATGCCTTCAACTCTGATCCTTACCACATGGACCATTCTAGCTTCCTCCCCTTGCTTATTTGTGAGTATCCTCTCCAGCAGTGAGAAAACCGGCTTCTACCCTCTGCCTTCCATTTACTTAATTGTTCAGTTTCAGTATATATGTATAGCAGTATCAGAATCGTTAACTCATACCCCTGAGGGAAACAACTTTCTCAACCAGAGTCCAGTGTTGATGTGTAGTTCCTTTTGCCTTTAGTCCTTAATCTTATAGATTGTAATTCTTCTTTTTTAAAATAATGAAAATAGCTAATGTTTTTGAGCACTGATTATGTCTTAGGGACTATTCTAAATACTTCAGATATATTATCTCTTTTAGGCCTCATAAGAACTCTGTGAGGAGGGATCTATTACTGTATGCATTTTACAGATGAGGAAGCAGAGGCATAAAGAGGTTGGGTTTGTCTGACTAACCAGAGAGTCAGTCTGACTCTGGAGAATGTGTGTAACCACATTGGCTATACTGCTCATGAAAAATAGGCATTTAGGAGACCTCTTAGTTTTGTTCCTTTTCTAATGGAGTGCAGTCACTGACATACTGAGTAAGGTTTGGTAATATAGGATTGAGTCTCTGCACAACAATTCCCTTCAGTTTCTGTAAATTTACATTCAGTTGCCAGGATCTGCACATGTAGTTTGGGAATGAAAGACAGGTGTGTAAACACTTGATTTTAAGTTATTGGTTTTGAGCTCATCTCCTCCTACTCTTGACCCTTTCCCACCCATATTTACTCTTTATACTGTGTGTCTTTCCTATCCCAGTCTTTTTCTTCCTGCTTCTTGCCTTGGAGGTTTTCCTCTTCTTTAACTGCCCATGGCCCTTCACTGGCTTTTCTGCCCTATATTGCCTTCTGGTGCTTAGTCCCTACTCTGGCTTTGTTTACATTTATTTCCCTGGGTCTCTCTTAATTCCTCTTTTACTTTCCCTCCCAGCGTTCTAACCTCTACTCATCACCAGTACCAAAATGTACAATGGAAAATGTACAAGAAAGCATTGCAAGATTACCTTGATGAGTCTAGATAATGTTTCCATCCTTTACATGCTTTTACAGGCAAAAAAAGGAAAAAAAAAATCTCTGCATCTCCCTTTGTTCTTTCTCATCAGGAAAACCATCTAGCCAGGGGTCTTAGAGGCAGACTGTAACTGGCAGCCTTCCCAGAAACAGCAGAAAATCATTCTGTGACTAGGAGAACAAGGTGGAGGGTCTAGCTCAGAGTCAGTGTCAAGGTTACTTTGCTTTCTTTCCCTGAAGGGCAAAGTGCATTGGCTCCCACCCAGAGGGCCTGGCAGTGTCCTGTGCTACACTGCTTCAAAGGCCACCCTCTACATAGATCTTTTTACCTTTTCATTATCTATATTAGGGAAAGATCCAATTCTTGGAGAGTATCCTAAAATAGAAAAAATGTTTTGCTGCTTTTAAAAAATGTTTCCATGTCTAATCTTCTGCTGATGATTAAGTAACGATAAGTTATTACCTCAGGGCTTCCCTGGTGGCGCAGTGGTTGAGAGTCCGCCTGCCGATGCAGGGGACACGGGTTCGTGCCCCGGTCCGGGAAGATCCCACATGCCGCGGAGCGGCTGGGCCCGTGAGCCATGGCCGCTGAGCCTGCGCGTCTGGAGCCTGTGCTCCGCAATGGGAGAGGCCACAACAGTGAGAGGCCCGTGTACCGCAAAAAAAAAAAATTACCTCAAATAGATTTCTGGGGAGAGAAAGCTCTACATGGACAGAGTTATTCTTTTTGTCATAATAATCCTATTTCTTGGCTTGGAAGTTATACATCATGGGAGCGATGACCTCATACCTAGAAGGTTTTTTTTTTATTAAACCTTTTACCAATTCTAGAGTATTTTACTACCTATGCGATTTTAACATGATTTAATGCATTTATCTTAAAATCCCTGTACGTATTAAAAATCTGTGGTTTGAGCATAATAGCCCAATGCTCACCTCAGTCAGCCCTCTTACTCTGCATTGCATCCCTGAAGGTCCCTGAGAGTGATTAGAAGTTTTGTACTATTTCCTTATACCTCTCAGCTAAGACATCTGTCTGATGTCTTCCAACCAGGTATTCTTAAGTGTGATTTCTGTTTGGCTAAGAAATCAAATGAGCATAGCAAATCTCATCATGCTCCATTTCTCCCCTCTTTTCCTATTCTTTAAACAGTTCTTCCTTATGTCTCTTAAAAGTGTTTTGCTTTCTCTCACCTCAGGACCTTTGCTTACGCTGTTACCCCAGAGTCTTTACCCTGCTAATTCTCCCTTATCCTTAAGATCTCAGCTTTAACGTCATTTCCTCAGGGAAGCACTCCATGGAGCCCTGACCAGGTTTACTCTCTCTGAAGGTAAATACCCTAGGCTCCCCTACTGTGACATTCATCACATAAATAGTTTTTGTAAATATGGAAAATAAAGGGTACTCAATAAATATTAGTTGGATTAGTGAATTCATTTTCCCCAGGGGTCTGTTCTATTACAAGTAAAAGTCTTAGAAACCACATCTGGGTCTGGACACGACTTCCTTCCTTCACATACTGCAAGAATTTGCACCTTGCCAAGGATGTCTGAGGTAGAGAAAGCAATCCTGGTTGTCTGCTCTGCCATCAGATTTGGGTCTTGCCCCTGCTCTCCCCACCCCCCATCCAGTCATTCTTAATCAGACACACAACGTTCCCTTGGGAGTGAGGAGTGCTGGCTTTTCTCCTTACTGAGTTTAGATTATGTCACAATCTTAATCTTTCCATTTGGCTTCAGAAATTACTTCTTCAGTCTTCACAAGTTTTTTTTTTTTTAATTTTTTAATTTATTATTTATTTTTGGCTGTGTTAGATCTTTGTTGCTGTGCGTGGGCTTTCTCTAGTTGTGGTGAGTGGGAGCTACTCTTTGTTGTGGTGCGCAGGCTTCTCATCGCCGTGGCTTCTTTTGTTGCAAAGCATGGGCTCTAGGCACGTGGGCTTCACTAGTTGTGGCTCGCGGGCTCTAGAGCGCAGGCTCAGTAGTTGTGGCGCACGGGCTTAGTTGCTCCGCAGCATGTGAGATCTTCCCGGACCAGGGCTTGAACCCGTGTCCCCTGCATTGGCAGGCGAGTTCTTAACCACTGCACCACCAGGGAAGTCCCTCTATTACACATTGATGTTCCTGAATTGGTCTGTCCTGAGGGGGGCTAACTCAGGGGTGGGTGTGTGAGTGTGTGGTGTGTGTGTGTGTGTGTGTGTGGTGTGAGTGAGTGTGTGGTGTGTGTGTGGTGTGTGTGTGTATGTGTGGTGTGTGTGAGTGTATGTGTGGTGAGTGTGTGTGGTGTGTGTGAGTGTGGTGTGTGTGTGTGTGGTGTGTTGTGTGTGTTGTGTGTGTGTGAGTGTGTGTGTGGAGTATGTGTGGCGTGTGGCGTGGTGTGTGTGTGTGTGGCGTGTGTGTGGTGTGGTGTGTGTGGTGTGTGGTGTGTGTGTGTGGCGTGTGTGGCATGTGTGTGTGGCGTGTGTGTGTGGTGTGTGTGTGGTGTGTTGTGTGTGTTGTGTGTGTGTGGCATATGTGTGGCGTGTGGTGTGTGTGGTGTGTGTGTGGTTGTGTGTGTGTGGTTGTGTGTGAGTGGCGTGTGTGTGGTGTGGTGTGTGTGGCGTGTGTGTGGTGTGGTGTGTGTGTGGTGTGTGTGTGGTGTGTGTGTGTGTGGCGTGAGTGTATGTGTGGTATGTGTGTGTGTGGCGTGTGTGTGTGGTGTGTGTGTGGTGTGTGTGAGTGTGGGGTGTGTGTGGTATGTGTGTGTATGTGGTGTGGTGTGTGTGAGTGTGTGGTGTATGTATGAGTGTGTGGTGTGTGAGTGTGTGGTGTGTGTGTGGTGTGGTGTGTGTGTGTGAGTGTATGTATGGGTGTGTGGTGTGTGTGTGGTGTGTGTGTGTGTGTGGTGAGTGTGTGGTGTGTGTGTGTGACTGTGTGGTGTCTGTGTGTGTGGGTGGTGGTATTTGTTCACAGTGTTTGCCTTCCTCCAGCAGGCCTGGAGCCACAAGTGTTGCAGGAGCATGGTCTGTATTCTGTATCACTCTATTTTACGTGGCAGTTTCCTTGAGTTCTTTCCATGAGTGCTCATTGATGTTCATTGAGCCATGTCTTTTTTAATCCCTTCCTTTTGTGATTTACGGCAAGTAGTCTTAAGACTGCTAACAGTTATGTTTCTCTCCAGATACCTCAATATCCTTATTGACATTATGTCATTTGAAATTCAACCGATCAGTGTCAGGTAGATGAAGGCAGGTATTATTATGTCTCTTCTCCAGATAAGGGTCAGTGGAGCTAAGTGATCAGTCCCACTCCCATTGTTCACAGGTGGCACAGTGAGGATGGGAACCAGGTTTTCCTCTGGAACCTCATTTCTTGTTCTGTGCATAGAGCCAAGTAGCTTCTCTAGTTTAACAGTCACACCTTTCCTGTAAGGTTGTGACTTTTAACGAGGGCTTCCCTTCGTTATTAAGGTTCTTTACACCTTCCAACTAACCAGTTCTGGTTAGGATGTACCTTAGATCTTAGGAGTGGAGCCAGGAAAGGTAAGATGGAAAAGTCACTGGCCAGTAATCCTGTTGTCTCTGTCATGATTTTGTGATGTTGCTTTCCCTTCTGAGATTTCAAAAGTTTCACATTTTATCTGCTTCTTAGCCTATCAAGAACAGAAAGTTTCTTCCCAGGACTGGCAAACATAAAGCTGCTCTGAGCTTTGGGCACACGTCCAGGCCTTTCCAGAAAGCCTGCCTCCCTGGGATGCTGATAAAACTCTGCTAATAAGAGGGCAGGGGTCTGCCTCGTGTTGTATTGTGCTGTCTGTATATGTCTTTTCCTTCTTCTCTTTATTCTTCCTCCTCTCCTTCATTTCTCTTTTGTCTGAAAATGCTTTTTAATTCAATGTCTGGGTTTGTAGTGACTTTTCAAAGCCTTCTTGCGCTAAGCTGTGGGAAGGGCACTGTCACAAAGAGTAAAATGAGTAGATTAACAACGCTAGTAGAAAATACCAGTCTGAGGAGGACAAAATGTGCACCTAAAGGTGAGTCCAGTATGGATTAAGGTCCCCCTTCAGAATTCCCCTGGACCTTCCAAGGCTGCAGCTTTCCATGGAAGGAAGTCCTATACAACGTGCCCCATAGAAATATACAAGTACACAGAGATGTAAACAAGGATATTCATTTTGTAGTTGTAAGTGTGAGAACCTAACAATAACTTAACTACCTGTGCACTAGTAGAATACCTATATTAATTATGGTGTGTGCATGCAATGGATACTATGTAACCCTGAGAAACAGTGAGAGCTAGAGGTCCTGGTGTGGATGGAGAGGTGTCTATGACATACTATTCATGGGGGAAAAAAAATCCATGGTTTATACATATGACATCTACTTAAATATGTAAACATATCCATAGAAAAGTCTAGAAGGATATACTCCAAACTGTTCACACAAGGTCATGGTAATAAGATTAGAATGAAGGGGGGTAGATATTTTGTTGTTTTAATTTATAGATATTTGTGTATTTGTAATATTTACTTTTTTCAATAAATTGTTTTGTAATTTTAAAACTAGCAATTATGGGGGGTAAATGAATAAATGACATATTGATATGTTTTAACATCTGTCTTTTACTATAATTTTGGATTTCTACCTGGGTTTCTTTCAGGTTATGAGCTTTTGAGGTGTTATCAGGGTCATTGAGTTGCTGGTCTCGTTGTTGGTTGGATGCTCTTTTAGATTTTTAATTTAGTGATGTGAATTATCATCCCTCCATATCTGTCTTTTAATCACTGTCATCGAAAGAGTATTCCCTCATTGAAATATTAAAAAATATTAAGTGAGTGATAGTACTAATTAAATTAAATCACCCTTCTTTTGAGGAGTGCAAAACCGTTCTGTAAGAGTCACCATAATGTATGCAAACGTCAGGTTTTCCTGAGTTCTGTGCTATCACCCCACCTATGTGCCTACCCCAGTTCTGGACTCAATGCTTGTCAGCAAAGAAGGGAAATTATTCACAGAAAAAATCATCTCCCTTATAAAAATGAAATATCAGGATGCCGCCTCATCATTATCTTCTTCAATTCATGATATTTGGTTTTGGTGAAGAAAGGAGAAATAATGAGTGCCGTGTGTGGGCTCTCAAAATAATTGAAGTCCATCATTTCAGGGGGAGTTAGGGCTTCACCATATGAACTTGGGGGGCCATAAACATTCATAAATAACATGATGTGACAAGTGACCCGAATATTGAAGGTTCACTGACTAGAAGTTCATTAATTTCATTTTGCTCGTTCTTTCAATTAATCCCAGAGCCCAGATTAATTTCTTCTAGCTTTCTGTGAGGGAATGAAACTTTTGTTTCTTTTTTGAATCTGCACTGAAGATTTAGAAAATACTGAATTATTTCTATGGTTTTACATGCCAACCTTAATTAGTGGTTTTATGTAATCTACTTCTGCTGTAGCTATGTGAATAGTATCATTCCCAATGTCTTCATGTCCATATTGGTGAAACAGTGATCTCCACAGCAGTGAAAACAGTTAATTTCTTTCCCTTCTGTGTTTGTACGTCAGTTCCAAAAGTTCAGC
Source organism: Delphinapterus leucas (assembly GCF_059928025.1). Lineage (NCBI taxonomy): Eukaryota > Metazoa > Chordata > Mammalia > Artiodactyla > Monodontidae > Delphinapterus > Delphinapterus leucas. Next base: position 52,771,293 of record NC_143129.1, on the reverse strand, counting down.
ATTAGATTGGCTTTAGCTGCATTTCTGCCTTGATCACAGTCTAGCTCTCTGCTATGAACTTGAGACCTGTGAAGTTTAGACACACCTATGAAAGTCCAGGCGGCGGTTTCATATATATGGATCATTATATCTTCTCGTTTCTTTACAGTTCGTTAACTAAGCGAACAATTTGTTTGAAGTCTAATCAGATGGTAATTTTAAAATCTGCTAGACATTTTTTTTTCAGCTGAAAAATTTTAATTAGGTCTTTCGCTAAAACAGAGTGTCCCAGCTCTGTCAATAAAACATGCTTGGATTAATTTAGAGTCCCTGTCATCTTCTCTGGCCATCATCAATGGATGCAGCTTGTTCCTGGGGCTGGCTGGTCATTAGTGAGGCAAAGTACCATGTGCATGGGACACAGCCCAGCAAGTGCCCGACTCAGGAGTGGCTGTAAAGCCTTCTTTGAATATGAAGCGTAGGACAATAACACTCAAAAGTTGTCCTTTTTGTCAGCTGTTTGTCTCTTCCATTGAGTGAGGGGCTGCACCTACCTTAAAGAGAACAAGCTCGTGTTATTAGTAACATGAAAGGAGGGAAATGTGCCCCCATGGTGACCCAGTCTCTTTTTCTGCCCTGGTCCTTGTTTCACCCAAGGTGGACTCAGCTGAGCCATCAGAAGAAGTCGCCCTCTCAGTGAATGGCTTTGCTTATCAAGTTTTTCTCCTTTACTTTTCAAAACCTAACTTTCTACTCATACTGTTTCTCCCACTGGAATGGAAACACATTGTCCTCTGGAATTTGAAAAGTGAAAGGATAATTTTGTGAGGACGTTTTTGGTGCTATGCTGAAACCCTGGTGATCTTTGTAAAATTAAATTTACACATTATCTTTCCTAAATCTAGGCCCTTCCGTCCATCAAAGTTCTGGCCCACTGTCTGTTATTTCCTAAAATGTTATCACAGTAGATTTTGTGGTCTCTGACTTGAGTGAATCCAGAATTGGAAACACATAATCTTGTTGTATACAGGTTACTTTGAAGTTGCTTCAGGACTCACTAAATCTTCTCTTCCGTGTCTTTTTTTTGCCCTGTGTGGGTTTTTCCAAAGTTTATGGTCCGGTTTTTGTTATTTTTTTTTTAACTTACCAGTCTTTCCCCAGCTCCCCAACCACCACTTAAAATAATGAAAGGTAGTCAGGCTGTTTTCAGATGCTTTAACTTCACTGACATCGCTGGGAACTTCTAGGGAACTATCAGTTGATCACTTGCCCAAGGTTTCCTGAGGCATGGCTGGGACAGGCTCTGGTGTCCAGGGCTGGTTTTGCGTCTCCAGAGCCAGCTGAGTGCAGTGACTTTCTGTTTTCTCTTTCTCAGTGCAATCGCCTCCATCCTGAGGGCCTGGCTTGACCAGTGCGCAGAGGACTTCCGAGAGCCCCCTCACTTCCCTTGCTTACGGAAACTGCTGGATTATCTCAAGGGGATGATGCCAGGCTCTGACCCAGAGAGAAGAGCACAGAATCTTCTTGAGCAGTTTCACAAGCAAGAAGTAGAAACTGACAGTGAGTACTTACTTGTTTGATTCCAGGGAAGAAGCTAAATTCTGATCCTGCAAACCTCCACAGTGAGGAAATGTTCTCCCTGTACTTGTTGAATAGGAGGCCTTGGTTTCCTGCAGGACAGGCTGCTGGGGGATTGGGGGCTGTGGTAAAATTCTCAAGGTTATTGAAGTACTAATTACAGGACCTATATAGCATTTTAGAGCAGAGAAGGGGATATTCAAGATCACCTAGTCCAACTCCCTCATTTTCTACGTGAGGAAACAGTGGCTCAGAGGTGAAATGATTTCTCAGGGTTTCCTTTAATACCACAAAGAGGACGATCTCCTTGATGGTCTTTTACCTTTCCTTGTCATCACACACCCTGCTGAACTTGAATTTGCTCTTCATTATCTGCCTAATTGATTCCTCCTTCTAGCAAATGAAAACGCTTCACAAACCACCACCCCCATTCAGCAGGCGAGGAATTAAATCCAGTTCTGCTCCTGTCCTCACAAAAGCTTGAAAAGCTCAGAAAAGATGTTTCTCCTTCAGCCGGAAAGCATCCCTGTAATCTGTCCCCTACTGGGGCAGATTACCATCATTTCGCATCTCTGATGGCCTCATCCAGAGGAAATTTCTGTGGCTGTTTTTTCCTATCTGAGGAATTGACTGCCTATTTTCAAGGACAGAGGAAGGGCCACCACTGCGGGTCACGGGCGGCTTGGAACCATCAGGCTTTAAAGAAAGTCAGAAAGAGGCTAGGGCGGTCTTTCAGTGTGACGTTTTATCCCCTCACTGGCTGCTGGGGGATGGTTGCCATGGCAGCTGACCCCCTTGGAGCTTCTGACAGGCACTTCCCTGAAGTGACGCCTGATTTCCTCAGTGAGGGAAAGGAAATGGTTCCTCAACACCGATAAGGGAAGCTGCGTCAGCGCCAAAGAAAATAACCTTAAATTCCAAACAGGACCTGTTGAATTTTTTATGTGTGGGGGACCAGAGAGGGGAAAATGCAATTGCATCATTAAAAGCTGACTGCCAAGTCCTCGGTATCTCCGATGACTTCATTTGCCGGGAATGTTTGAATACCAGGGGCACTCCTCCAGCTGCCGGACCTCAACTCCCTTCAGGGCCTCCCCTCCTGTCTTCGTGCTGGAGTGGATACACCATTAGAGCCCAGCTGTCCCCACGGGAGCTGCCCCTGGCTTCCGGCCTAATTGGGGAACCGGTGGGACCAGTGGTTCATTGTTTCCAACCGGGACTGGAAGGCCAGCTCATTTGGCAGGCTGAGGCGGGGGAGAACGAGATGGCCTGATTTTGGTAAAGTTTTTAGGCAATCCCAGAAATGAATTTTTTCTGTGTTTGGAAATTTTTAATCAAGAACTCTCTAAACTCTCTGTTTATTAAGTACAGGAATCATTACCAAAACAGAGTTTTAGGAGCTTGGTTCCCATGTGCTTTTTTTACCCAGTTTCATGCCGGCAAAAGCAAACAAGCTCTCCTACATGTTTTCCAAAAGTGAAATCTTGCTTCAAGTTTTTACCTACTTACCACTGGAAAAGAATCAAAAGCAGAAACAGTGAAAGCATGGACTAGACCCCGGAGAGAAAGGACCATGTAATCTTCAGATACAGCAGAGTTGATCCAAGGCACATATCAGGCTGCTATGGAGTGTTGGGTGAATGAGATCAAGCCTTAGCACATATACTCCTTGGCTGAAGTGGGCCAGCCTCTGCATTGCAGAGCGACTGGGACGGATTTATGCACAGTGGTTAGCAAGAGGGTTGAGAGGCCCATTCTGAACCTTTGGGATTTCAAATATCTTATTTCTCCACCCAGTGAGAAGAGGACCAGAATTGTGTGGAGGAAAAGTGGTGAAATCATGGGGTTTTAGCTTTCTTTAGCTCATGCTTGTTTGTGTCTCAGACTCCAGAGGCAGGCAGAGATCCCCTCCTTCCTTAACCTGGTTGTAACCAACCCCGTTCACATCAGTACCTTCAACTCCAGGGTGAGGCGGCCAGTCTTAAATCACATACCTGTCACCAAAGTTGGCAGATACCCACGTGGTGCTCTGACAGGGTAGGTGATGTAGGGTCCACTCAGCGCCCCTTTTCCCCTCGGAAACTAAGAAACGGCCACCCCAACTTGATCCAAGATGCCTAAAAGTCTTTTATTCTGCAAAGGCTTACAATGTAAACATTCTGGGGGAGTAGTAACGTCCTGATTTAAATGTCTGCTAAGATATAACTGAATGCAACTAGATTTTTCTTCTTGAGAATGGATTTGACAGGCAGAAGAGCAAGGAGTGTGAAGGGGGATGAGGTTGGGGAACAACCCAGGAATTGGGGAAGGTCTCCCCGGAAGAGAGGCTAGGGACCCAAGGTAAACGTCTTCCAGGTCCACAGTCTTTCACAATGGAGACTGGAGGTCCTGTTCCATGTGCTGAGCACTTATGCTTTTGATTTGGAGCCCTAGGTAGAAAATATTTATTTTTTCCTACTTCTTCAGTCTGTATCCGATTAATTTGCTAATCGATGATCTTATCTCTAATAAGGCTCAGGTGAATTTAGCTTAAGGCTATCCTACTGCTTCATGCATACTTTTTTTTTCTTATTAGTAATCCATTTTATGCACATCAGTGTATACATGTCAATCCCAATCTCCCAATTCATCACACACACCCCCACCCACCCCCGCCGCTTTCCTCCCTTGGTGTCCATACATTTGTTCCCTACATCTGTGTCTCAATTTCTGCCCTGTAAACCGGTTCACCTGTACCATTTTTCTAGGTTCCACATACATGCGTTAATATATGATATTTGTTTTTCTCTTTCTGACTTACTTCACTCTGTATGACAGTCTCTAGATCCATCCACATCTCTCCAAATGACCCAATTTCGTTCCTTTTTATGGCTGAGTAATATTCCATTGTATACATGTACCACATCTTCTTTATCCATTCGTCTGTCGCTGGGCATTTAGGTTGCTTCCAAGACCTGGCTATTGTAAATAGTGCTGCAATGAACATTGGGGTGCACGTGTCATTTTGAATTATGGTTTTCTCTGGGTATATGCCCAGTAGTGGGATTGCTGGGTCACACGGTAAGTCTATTTTTGGTTTTTTAAGGAACCTCCATACTGTTCTCCATAGGGACTGTATCCATTTACATTCCCACCAACAGTGCAAGAGGGTTCCCTTTTCTCCACACCCTCTCCAGCATTTGTTCTTTGCAGATTTTCTGATGATGCCCATTCTAACCAGTGTGAGGTGATACCTCATTGTAGTTCTGATTTGCATTTCTCTAATAATTAGTGATGTTGAGCAGCTTTTCATGTGCCTCTTGGCCATCTGTATGTCTTCTTTGGAGAAATGTCTATTTAGGTCTTCTGCCCATTTTTTGATTGGGTTGTTTGTTTCTTTAACATTGAGCTGCATGAGCTGTTTATATATTTTGGAGATTAATCCTTTTTCCGTTTGTTCATTTGCAAATTCTGAGGGTTGTCTTTTTGTCTTGTTTACAGTTTCCTTTGCTGTGCAAAAACTTTTAAGTTTCATTGGGTTCCATTTGCTTATTTTTGTTTTTATTTCCATTACTCTAGGAGGTGGATCAAAAAAGATTTTGCTGTGATTTATGTCAAAGAGTGTTCTTCCTATGTTTTTCTCTAAGAGTTTTATAGTGTCTGGTCTTACATTTAGGTCTCTAATCTGTTTTGAGTTTATTTTTGTGTATGGTGTTAGGGAGTGTTCTAATTTCATTCTTTTACATGTAGCTATCCAGTTTTCCCAGCACCACTTATTGAAGAGACTGTCTTTTCTCCATTGTATATCCTTGCCTCCTTTGTCATAGATTAGTTGACCATAGGTGCATGGGTTTATCTCTGGGCTTTCTATCTTGTTCCATTGATCTATATTTCTGTTTTTGTGCCAGTACCATATTGTCTTGATTACTGTAGCTTTGTAGTATAGTCTGAAGTCAGGGAGTCTGATTCCTCCAGCCCCGTTTTGTTCCCTCAAGACTGCTTTGCCTATTCAGGGTCTTTTGTGTCTGCATACAGATTTTAAGATTTTTTTGTTCTAGTTCTGTAAAAAATGCCATTGGTAGTTTGATAGGGATTGCACTGAACCTGTAGATGGCTTTGGGTAGTATAGTCATTTTTACAATATTGATTCTTCCAATCCAAGAACATGTTATATCTCTCCATCTGTTGGTATCATCTTTAATTTCTTTCATCAGTGTCTTATAGTTTTCTGCATACAGGTCTTTTGTCTCCCTAGGTAGGTTTATTCCTAGGTATTTTATTCTTTTTGTTGCAGTGGTAAGTGGGGGTGTTCCCTTAATTACTCTTTCAGATTTTTCATCATTAGTGTATAGGAATGCAAGAGATTTCTGTGGATTAATTTTGTATCCTGCAACTTTACCAAATTCATTGATTAGCTCTAGTAGTTTTCTGTTGGCATCTTTAGGATTCTCTATGTATAGTATCATGTCATCTGCAAACAGTGACAGTTTTACTTCTTCTTTTCCAATTTGTATTCCTTTTATTTCTTTTTCTTCTCTGATTGCCATGGCTAGGACTTCCAAAACTATGTTGAATAATAGTGGTGAGAGTGGACATCCTTGTCTTGTCCCTGATTTTAGAGGAAATGCTTTCAGTTTTTCACCATTGAGAATGATGTTTGCTGTGGGTTTGTCGTATATGGCCTTTATTATGTTGAGGTAGGTTCCCTCTATGCCCACTTTCTGGAGAGTTCTTATCATAAATGGGTGTTGAATTTTGTCAGAAGCTTTTTCTGCATCTGTTGAGATGATCGTATGGTTTTTATTCTTCAATTTGTTAATATGGTGTATCACATTGATTGATTTGCATATATTGAAGAATCCTTGCATCCCTGGGATAAATCCCACTTGATCATGGTGTATGATCCTTTTAATGGGTTGTTGGATTCTGTTTGCTAGTATTTTGTTGAGGGCTTTTGCATCTGTATTCATCAGTGATATTGGTCTCTAATTTTCTTTTTTTGTAGTATCATTGTCTGGTTTTGGTATCAGGGTGATGGTGGCCTCATAGAATGAGTTTGGGAGTGTTCCTTCCTCTGCAATTTTTTGGAAGAGTTTGAGAAGGATGGGTGTTAGCTCTTCTCTAAATGTTAGATAGAATTCACCTGTGAAGCCATCTGGGCTTTTGTTTGTTGGAAGATTTTTAATCACAGTTTCAATTTCATTACTTGTGATTGGTCTGTTCATGTTTTCTATTTCTTCCTTGTTCAGTCTTGGAAGGTTATACCTTTCTAAGAATTTGTCCATTTCTTCCAGATTGTCCATTTCATTGGCATAGAGTTGCTTGTAGTAGTCTCATGCATACTTAATTTTAGGTGGAAGTTGAAAGCTAATCCTAACATTTTGAGGATTCTAAGTACTTCTTGAGAATTCTGAGGACTTCATCAACATTTCTGACACCAGAATGGCCTGTTCTACCCCCAGAGCCTGGCCTGCCTTCATGTCCATTCCTTCCAGCCTTCTGATTATAAATGGCCCAGTAATTAAGAACTGCATAGTTGGGGTTTAGGAAGTAGTTGGATCAGTGCTTGAGCTGATCAGAGGGTTTGAGGGAGCCCCCAAATGAGGGTGACCCCCTGAATGTAGGCCAGCTTTGTTTCTCTAGACTTTGCCTAACCTGGCTCTGTCCTTGACCAAGGAACCAGTGTTTGTCCAGGTGACAACATGAGGCCTCTGAACTTAATAACGCAGCTAGGAACAAGCAGAGACTGGGAAAACCTCCATTTCACTCAGGTTTATTGTCCTTGCTGTTCTCTCCCTGTGGGTTTTCTAAAGGAGCAGCTCTTTTCTTCCTAAATTAAAAAAGTCCAGTTGGACTCTGTAAACAAGGTTGTATACAGCAGCACCAAATTACTAATTTTTTTCCACCTGTGAACAGATGGGTTTCCCAGCACCATCTCCTTCAGCCTGGAAGAGGAAGAGGAACTGGAGGGTGGCGGATCTGCAGAGTTCACGTGCTTCTCAGAAGATCTCGTGGCTGAGCAGCTGACCTACATGGATGCAGTACGTCTTCTCTTTGTGCCTCCGATGTGCTTCTACTTAGAATGTGGGGAGTGACAGTACTGGTGGCCCCGGGTCACATGATTTAAGTCTTTCCAAATCCCCGAGAGAGGCTGTGCCTGTAAATGCAGAGTGAAGATGTGATTTGAATCTATCATCTGAATAATTCAGGCCTAAGCTCTTCTTACAATTCTGGGAGAAGGTGCTTTTTACTTGGCACTCAATACCCAGAGGGAAATAAGAATTCTAATTCTAGGGAAACAAAAATCTATCCTGTTCCATGGGTATTTCTCTCCCTTTAGACTCATGAATATTTCAAGATCCAAACTGTTTATTTGGAGGATTGTAAAGGGGTCAAAGTATAAGTTAGGATAAAATAAATTCACTGAATCCACATGTGACTATATCTGGCAGCTCATTTCCACATGTGCTTCCTGGTCTTTTGAAGTTTGGATATTTTTGTTAGCTGTACATATTTGGTTTCATCAGCCACATTTCATAGCTCAGTGCTAGCTGGTTAAAGAAAAAAGGGCTGTTATCAGTGATCACAATGGTTTTTAGCTCTTCCACACTTAGCACTTTAGAGGAAGCAGCATAGAGTTTCCATCTAGTTAACATGCAAATAGATTCTCAGAAGTAAATCAGATAGTCTATATAAAGTAAATCCTGGTGTTCTCTGTTTTACACAAGCCCTTGCACATCTTGTATTGAAATTGTTGTACAAATGAGAATCAGATTTGTTCAACAAATTTGTTGTTGTTTCACACACTGATAGCAGAAGAGAAAGATGGAAGACTTCATTGGCTATGACTTTTAGGCAAAGACCTGGAAACCAGGCTTTAAATCCCTCTTTCTTCCTTTTACTGTGTGATGTTGAATAGTTTTTCCTTTTGTATGTTTCTTAGTTTCTTCATTTTAAATAATGGGAAATAGAATAGTGACCTTGATGAGTGTCACAAGTACTGTACTTCTGTGAATCACTTTTCAGGTGGTCATTCATATGCATTATACACAGTTCATGATCATGAGTGTCCAGGACGTACCGTGGATATGATTTTGAGGTCAAAATAATCTTAACCACTTCTTTTAGATTAGTAGTACAGATTTTTACCTGGCTTTCCTTCCAAGACAGAAAAGTCAAAATGTTTTTGGACATTTAAATTTTCTTTTGGTCATCGTGTTCCATTTGTTCAGTTGAGCAGCTTTAGAAGGAACACGTGGGCTTTTCTGATCAATTAATGTATTAATTATTTACTTTTTTCTATTGAAATGAACACCATGAGGCAAATCAAGTAGGAAAGGGTTATTTGTCCATTCACAAAGTACCAACTTACAGATGACATGCTTTGCCATATGAAATGTGTGTGTTGTCCTTAAAGTCAATTCCTCTTTTATTCTAGCAACTATTCAAGAAAGTAGTGCCTCACCACTGCCTGGGCTGCATTTGGTCTCGAAGGGACAAGAAGGAAAACAAACACTTGGCTCCTACGATCCGTGCTACCATCTCTCAGTTTAATACCCTCACCAAATGCGTTGTCAGCACCATTCTGGGGGGCAAAGAACTCAAAACTCAGCAGAGAGCCAAAATCATCGAGAAGTGGATTAACATTGCTCATGTAATTGTCTTTTTAAAAATATTCTTTGGGTTTAGTAGATATGGGAGAGTATGCTGCCATCACTCTGATGTTTCCATTTGGTTGAAAAGCAGTCAAAAGACCATATGTGAGGGCCCATGGGTTTTGTTTTTTTTTAACATCTTTATTGGAATATAATTGCTTTACAATGGTTTGTTAGTTTCTGCTTTATAACAAAGTGGATCAGCTATACGTATACATATGTCCCCATATCCCCTCCCTCTTGCATCTCCCTCCCACCCTCCCTACCCCACCCCTCTAGGTGGTCACAAAGCACCAAGCTGATCTCCCTGTGCTAGAGTTGATCTCCCTGTGCTATGAGGCTGCTTCCCACTAGCTATCTATTTTACATTTGGTAGTGTATATATGTCCATGCCACTCTCTCCTTTAGTCCCAGCTTACCCTTCCCCCTCCCTGTGTCCTCAAGTCCATTCTCTACGTCTGTGTCTTTATTCCTGTCCTGCCCCTAGGTTTTTCAGAACCATTTATTTTTAGTGTAGTTTTTAGTAGAGTTTTATACTATTTTAGTATAGTTTTTGTTGTCCTTCCAAAGTAAGAGAAAAGTTGCCTTTCTTAACGTGGGAGTTTATTTATTTTTCCTCTTTAAAAAAATTCGTCCCTTGCTCACTTCTTTCTGCTTGTGGGCCCCTTCCGGGTGCAGTGGAATGTCTGCTTTTTCACAGCCTGAGTGTTGGTTCTGCGCCGTGTTCAGTAAATATCAACGGTGGCCTCAGTGTCAAATGGACTGCTCTGACAATGCAGAAGGATTATCTCGCACCCTTCCAGTACCTGGGAGCATTCTATTTTCTGCAGACTTGAAGAGCCAATACCTTCTTAGGATCTCGAACCTCTTTTCTAAAAGACTGAAATATACAGATTTCACATTAATCAAGGGCTTTCCTGAGGGCTTTATATCTGAAGTTGGAGGGGCAGAGTCTATTCCTAGGCCTGAATTACATTCTCCTGGGTGTCAGTCCAGTCTATCGGATCAACTCCTTCCATGCCCTATGACCTTGACCTTCATTTATCAGCATCTTATTTCATGAGTGAGGAAAGGTGAACAGTATTCAGTCAGTCACCACACATTTCATGAGCCCCTAAATGCTTCAGAGCTACAATTTTATGTCCTTTGCGGACATAGATAAGCTAAACACAATTAATTTGATCCTACAGGAGCCTATAGTCAAACGAGGAAGCTAAGATATACTGGAATTATCTCAGCCTGGGCTGAAGAGGAGTAGGGCCGTATGACATAAGTGCTGCAAAAGTGGAGGAGCGAGAAATCACTTCTGACTGGGGTGATCCAGGAAGGTTTCATGGGTAGGATGACATTTGAATTTAGCTTTGAATAATTGATAGGATTTTGGGTATTTGAAGATTTGGGAAGATTTTTTTTTTCTCAGAAGAAGAAATTACATCAGCAAGAGCTATGTAGTTAACAACAATTTTGACAAATAATTATTATGTAAATATACTCTGTTCTGGGCTATATGAGTCAGTCCTAACCAAAACACATTTTGTTTTCTACCCCATTATATATTTTTCTCATTAAGCCCCTATCTGTGGGCATAAGGCTTAAACTTACACATTTTTGCTCTTTTTTTTTTTCACATTCTCTTTTGTGGTCTTTGATTAAATAGCAAAGCCATAATTGTGCCAGAGAATTTGCTTTATTTTGAGTCTGTAGGTGGTCTAATACCACAGACTTTTTAGTACATGGAAAAATACTATATGGAAAAAAACAAAAAAATATCTTATGCAACTTTGACTTCTCCTATTCTGAACTGAGGTTATTTATCAACAAGTAAGAGCTACAAAAGAAGTTCTGATAGAGCATGGAATTACTCTGTCTTCTTAGACTGATAAGAAAAAGTATTTTTTGGCCACAAACGCCATATCATTTATAGTCATCTACATGTCTCAAAAGAAAATAGTCTATCTACTTTTAATCTGTTCAACTGCTTAGAAAATCTGTAGCAAGCGTGTAGCATCTGTATATGTGACAGGGTGACTCAAACAATGACTTTGGCCCATATAAATATCAATCGTGTGTTTATGTGATAATAAGAAATACAAGTTGTATAATTTGAGATATATTCCAAATCCCATAGCACGTGCTTAAAAGCCAAGGGTCCTTAACGCTTGGTGATGCAGTTTCCCAGTGTGGAGCATGCTGTGTCCCTTGAAATTGTGTAGGTAACTTAATAAAATAACAAGACTCACAGGTGGTTTCCAGCCAAGATTTATTTTACTTTTCCTGCATTAATCAGTCATTTTCTATTGAGAGGATGTTTGAAAAAATGATAATTTTACATGCAGAAAATATTTCTGACCTAACATGACTGTATTTTCTTGGACTGGCCTTACTGCTACATTTTTAGTTTTGTATCACCTCTCCTCAAAGATCATTCCTTTTCTAGAAATGGGGCCAGATGCCCCTTGTACTCCTTTAAACCCTTAGCTTTCTGAATAATGTGTTCCATATGTTTATCACAATTTGCATGAAATATCTGGGCCTGAGTCCCTTTATTTATTGCAAGTTTCCTGATTTTTAGAACATAACTTTCGGATTCTGAACCTTCGTTGAACCATGCTGTCATGGGCTTGGTTTCCAGACTGACTGTAATTCAGAGCGGGAGCTTTCTCTCTCTCCTTAGCTTTCTCTCTCTTTCTTTTTAAATAAAGGGAAAGCATTGAGGCGTTTAAAAAGCGTGGGCATGACTTTTGTAAAGAACTTTGGCATTTACTCTAAGAAAATGTTGTGGGGTTTGTTTGGCGTAGTAATGTTAAGTAGCCAGATTTGGGGGCGCCAAGTCAGAGAATGCCACTTTTCCTTCCCAGTCAGGACTCGCGTGACTTCATGAAGTGATCTTTCAAGCGACGTGCATTTATGCCCAACCACCCTGGGACCTCTTGCCCCAGATGTTCTGCACGAAGCCAAGCCCATGCTCACACAGTGCACTCGATAGTCAACAGTGGATGTAGTACACTCCCCCATACGCCTGCACACGGAGCATCTCCTTGGACATAAGGCACTGTCCACTCTCTCGAGGCTGCCACCTTCCCCATTCTGGCCGCAAATGGGACCCTCTCCCTGACTGTTTCGCTGTCCCCTGCCATTCGTTCAGCAGGACTTTGACTTCAGGGTCACTGCCTGCTGATGCTACAGACTCTGAATGGTAGCTGAAGTTTCAGGATCAGGCAGTCTTTCTCCTTCCCCAGAAAATGACATCCAGAATGTTTCCTGTTCTCTTTCTATTTTGTTTGAAAATGCTGCCAAAGGGAATTTTATTTTAAAAGCCCAAGTTATTTTGGAACCATTGTAAGTACCAAGGTGTTTCTGAATGTTTATGATTGCGGCACAAGCCCATTTGAAACCGAATGGATGTGTATAAAAATATTCCCTCTTGGCTAAGAACATAAAAGCCAAAGTTCAACTTGTGGTGAGTTTTTATTGCCAAGTTATATACCCCTCTCTGGACAAGGGTTGGTCATGAGATGTTTGATAGCATCTGACCTCGAAGCAGCTTCTGCCCCGTTCACTTTGTGGGTCTGAAGGATACAGTCATCTTTCATGTGTATTTTTAGGGCATATGTATGCTTTCTTCAGAAGAAAGTTTGCTTTCTCTAGCAAAGCTCTGTAGACTCACCTCCACTCGTGTTTTTACTGGGAAAGCTGGAAACTATAAAACTGTAACAACAACACAGAAAATATATTAAAGGGAGAAAAACAAGCGTTCAGGGCCAAAATCTGTAAAGTGTTTCAGTGACTGGGGTGGGAGCAAAGGAGCCACTTTTTGATGTTCAGTATTTATACAGCCGCCTGTTTAGTGGTAAGAGTTCATGGCAGCTGTGCTACCTCTAAAACAGGAAACCACCAACTCACTGTTTTATTGATATTTAAATGCCTTGTATGTTTTAATCCCTCTCCCTCCAGGAATGTAGAATCCTGAAGAATTTCTCCTCCTTGAGGGCCATCGTTTCGGCACTGCAGTCCAATTCCATCTATCGGTTAAAAAAGACTTGGGCCGCGGTCCCAAAGTAAGTTCCCAAGTATTCTGCTCTGCTTTCTTTGGCTGGGCTGATTCGTTGCTGCATAAATGGTGTGGGTCCTCATTTTCAAAGCTCATATTATATAACTAGAGAAACATCTTTGAAAGCCTCTGTGTGTTCCAGGCAGGGTGTGTTTTACACATCATCATGAATGAGTTTTGAGGCAGGGCTGCTGCAGAAATCAAACTCATTCTCAAAGGGTGCCAAAGCCAAGATGATTGGCTTTGGGGATGATTTTAAGGATGTGCATATTATCTGGGCTTTGAGGGATAAGGTTGTGGAGTGATGAAGTTACAGCAATTTGCCATTAGTTCTGGTTATTTTTCAGCCACATTCCAAAGCCCTAAGCTGTTCCAAGCTGTGAGGGATAGTGTGTGCAGATAGGACATTAGTTCTTGCTATTCAACAAGAATCCACTTAGTTTGTTTCTGCTTCCGCCTATTAAGAGCTATCTTAATGATATTAAAAACCTCTAAGTATTCCTTCCTAGGTACCTGCCTAAAAATGATTAACTGCCCACATCCTGTATTGTGTTTTTCTTCACATTTCTTGCCGTAACCTTTGGAACAATGAACAATTGTGTCCTTCCTTATTGTTTCACTGTCGCTCTCGCCCCCATGTCCAGAGCTTCACTGAACTCTAGACCAGAGGGCTTTTTGCAAAGGAGGGAAGAGTGAGTGAGGAGGTAGTTCTGGTCCCCCAAATGAGTACAGATTTAGATGCTGGGGCATGTGTCGTGACTACAAACTAGGTCAGCTACTTTCAACAAAGTCTCTCTCGGTTTGCACTAATCAAGAAGTCAGGCCATAACAGGGAAGGATGCGTGAACTGTTTATAACCTATATTGTATGCAGTACAGTCTATACTGTGTGCAGTGCAGTCTGTGCCGTGTGAGGCACTGTCAGTTCCAGTCGGGAGCCAGGCCAGCTTGCTCCCCAGGCAGGCCTGCCTTGTGCATTTGGTGGGCTCTGTCCTTAGAGTGGAAGGTCTAGGTACTCAATTTCATCAACTCCCTCAGAGCTGCGTAAGCCTGAAGGGACTGACACTACCCAAACTCAACAGAGATCCAGATTGGTAAACCAGAGTTTCATAGATTTATGCTGAAAAAGGGGTGCCAGAGTGTTCAACCTACTGATAAGCTCACATTCTCTATCAGAGGAAAGGCTGCTTAGGGGAAGTCACGTTATTTATTATATAATTCTTTGATGGGTTTTGAAGCAGGTGATCTTATTGCCTGGTGTTATAGATCTGCAGACGCCTCAGCCCACTTGGACTCCAGAGCTCGTGTTCTGTTATCTCTCAGGAGAAAAAGTGGCAGATAGGCTTTTCAAAGTCCAGTGCAATTTTCTCGATGACCACTCTTTTCCTGGGTTCTTTCTCCTCTTCATTAGTTTGAATGAAGAATGTGACTCTGTGTGAGAGATTAGTTAATTGATTTTCCTCTGCACAGGAGTCTTAGGAAAGATAAGGATCACATAAAATCATTTAGATGTTAGGCCCTGGCGAAATATGATGGGAAAATCAGATGCGTACAGCATCCCCATCCTCAGCACCCCAGCCCCGCTCCTTCCTCTCATCCCTGCTCCTCAACTGTGGTATCAGCAGCAACGGGACAGTCAGGGGCTAAAATGAAGACTTGCCCCACTGCACCCTTCTCTGGTGGCACTGAAAGGTAATCCTGTCTTTCCTTGGTGCTTGATAAGTAGAACACTATAGAAAGTCACTTAGCCAGGCAAAGATTTCTACCATAGCAAATCTGAGGCTAAAACACAAGTAAAAAAATTAGTGGACTTGTTTCTTCATCTCCTTGGTTACCATATGAGAAGGTCCATTCTTCCAGCTGGCTTTTTTTTTTTTTTTTTTTTTACATCTTTATCGGAGTATAATTGCTTTACAATGGTGTGTTTCTGCTTTATAACAAAGTGAATCAGTTATACATATACATATGTTCCCATATCTCTCCCCTCTTGCGTCTCCCTCCCTCCCACCCTCCCTATCCCATCCCTCCAGGCGGTCACAAAGCACCGAGCTGATCTCCCTGTGCTATGCAGCTGCTTCCCCACTAGCTATCTACCTTACGTTTGGTAGTGTATATATTTCCATGCCTCCCTCTCGCTTTGTCACAGCTTACCCTTCTACCTCCCCATATCCTCAAGTCCATTCTCTAGTAGGTCTGTGTCTTTATTCCTGTCTTACCCCTAGGTTCTTCATGACATTTTTTTTCTTAAATTCCATATATATGTGTTAGCATACGGTATTAGTCTTTCTCTTTCTGACTTACTTCACTCTGTATGACAGACTCTAGGTCTATCCACCTCATTACAAATACCAGCTGGCTTTTGTATTTAAGAAACACCACAAAACAAACCTCAAAGCCCTATTCTTTACAACATGGGTGTCTGGTTTGTGTCTTCATTGGTTGGTGGGTTCATATTTTAGCAGGGCTGCTGGAGAAGTATCACAGTTCCCGAGAGAAGCCACTTGCATATCAGCTCTATATAGTTTCTATTGCTAAATTCAAGGAACAGGGTTAAGAGTTTTTATTCAGTTATTACTTTCCTGATAACCCTTTATGTTAATAACTTTCAGTGGACAGAGAAGACATCTATTTCTTTCTGTTTATTTAGGCCCACATGCAATTAAGTTCTTAATGAGTTTTTCCAAAATATAAATAGCTTTAATGATTTTCTTAATTCTAAGAGTAATGCTACACTCGTTGTAAGACACATCAGCTCTTAGGAATGGCTTTCTCATAATGATGAAAGTGTTGCATATAGAATGACATTGCCTCTGCTAATTCTTTGCCTTCAGATCATCCTCTCAGTAACCCTGGAGGGGTGTAGAGAAAAGTGCGAGGCCCATGGAGACGTCGTGTACCAGGGAGGGGCAAGGGAGGAGTAGGTGCTTCACATGTGTGATCGTGGTGACCTTCACGGCCATCCTGCGAGGGGGCTGTCACTGTTTCCATAGTGCAGATAAGAAAACTGAAGCTCAGGAAAGTTGAGCAACTTGTCTAAGATCACTTAGGGAGTGAGTGGCCGAGTTGGGATTGGAACCCATCCCCTCTGACTCCAGAGCCCGTTCTGGTTCCACCATCTACTCTGACTCTAAGAGGTTCAGGAAATTTGGGTTCTGTACTGCAGCTCTCAGCAGTTAGTAGTGGAAGCTCAGACAAATCCCCAACCCTGGCATCTTCATCTCTCAAACGAGGGGACTGGCCAAGAAGAGTTCTCAGGTCCTGTAGGGCTGTGGGTGTGTTGCTAAGAGAGAATTTTTTTTAACTTGCCGAAGAGAACATGTCCCAATTAGACAACTTAATACCCCAGTTTAACGATCTTTTTTTATGATTATAACATGCATGTTTAGAAAATATCCCTCTCTTCACACAGGTGATCATGTCTACCTGTAAAAAAAAAAAAAAAAAAGCCACCCTGCATGAGAAAGGTCATTGGCTTTGTCTGTGCTCACGTAGCCCTCCCCTCTGTAGCCAGAGGTACTGAGGGCACCTGGGCCCAAGGTGTGGGACTTTTACTAATCTTCATTTGTTAATGTTTTCTTCATTCCTTTGTAGGGACCGAATGCTAATGTTTGAAGAACTTTCGGACATCTTCTCAGACCATAATAACCACCTGACCAGCCGGGAGCTACTGATGAAGGTGAGGGCGCTGGGTTGTATTGTGCTGACTGCTCTGGCATCCGTTCAACGGAAGGGTAGCTTGAGGGCTCCTTGGATGCCTGCAGTCCCTTGAGAGAGGCTACAGGGACTGGAAGGCAGGACTTTTGGTTTTTATGCCAAATCGAAGAAGCCTGAGGCTGAGAAAATTCTAAGTCCAGCTCCTCAGCTTCACTGCGACGCAACCAGATTGTGAAATTTGCATTGCTGCCTGTAGCTCCTCAACAAGCTGCCCTGGAAACACTGAGTGCTGGCAGTGAGGTGGGTGAGAGAGCCTGGAATATCCTTCTCAGCAAAACAGCTTCTAGAAGGACAGGGGCCAAGCCTGCAATTCTACATCCTTTATTTGCACTAAATTGCACAGCCAGTCCGTCAGCAGTATTTATCGAACACCAGATGAGTGCTGGCTTCTGAACGGCAGGCTAGGTAAAGCTACAGCTCGGTTCATTTTCTTTCTCTAGATGTTTGTTAAACATCTGATATTTGTAAAGCATTTGACCGGCCTCTGGGAGTATGAAGAAGAACACAGACCCTGTTTTCAGGAACTTACCTGCTGGTGGGTGGATATAGACACTAAACAAGAACGAGTAGTCAAAGAAAGGTACAAAGATAGGTTGTGAGCAATCGTCAGAGGGGAACATAGACCAGATATTATCTTCACGGCCTCTCTATAAAGTAGATTTTATCCTCCTTATTTTGCAGCTAGGCAAGCCTCAGAGAGGTAAGGAACAAACCCGAAGTCCCACACCTGGTAGGTGGTGGAGCTAGAATGTGAGTCCAGCCTGGTGAGACTGTAAAGCCAGTGCTTTCATCACTTAGGCATAAAACTGTTTCTTCTGACCACTTGGGAGTAGGAGGCAGGGTATGTCATGTGAAACTTCATGGAGAAGGAAAATAAGTTGGTAATTCAGTTAATCCTGATTGGGCATTCACTGTGTGCTGGGTGAGGGAGGTACAGCCGTTCTGAAGGCAGCCTCCAATCTTAAGGAGACTGCAGTCTCATGGGGGAGGCGAAGTGGGCAATTATGAAAAAAAAACCCCAAACCAAAAATAAAAACAAAAAAACTATGATATGTGCTACTGTAGGAGGAAGCCCTGAACTGGGCTGTGAGAACAGAGGACCCTTGTCCTTGGTCTCCTTTTCTGTGAATTGGAGATGATAATAGTACTGTTTAGTCTACTGATCTCATGGAATTGTTTGGAAGATTGACTAAGGAAATATTTGAAAGCCATGTGCAAATGTCCATTTTTTTTTAGTATTTCGCAAGCTATCTACATGTGAAACCAAAGTATGCATAACAAATGAAAATGAAGAAAGTATAAGTGATACATGTAAGCTTACAGTAGACACTTGGAGTAGGAATGAGAGTCAAGTGGGGATGGGGTTACTTAGAAAAGGTATCAGTTGATAACTGTTAGGTTAGTCGTTCCTGTAAGAGCATCTGTTACGGTCTTCTCGACTATTCTCCTCCTAAGTCCTGCTTCTCTTCCTTCATGTCTCAGTGAGGACTAAATTTCTGCTTGAATCCTTCCTTGACACCCTCAGGTCTGATTAGGCCCCTTCCCATGTCCTCCAGAAGCCCGTCATTCCTCTGTCCCAACACTTATCATATGCTCCATTAGAATCGCTTGTGCATTTCACCTGTCTCCCTGCTGGCCTGTAAGCCTCTTGCAGGCAGGGCCTTTTTCACTGTTATGTCTCTAATGCCTAACACATTGGGCATGTAGCAAGTGTTCAGAAACTGACATCCATTGATGGACCTCCTAATTCACAGGACTTTAACAACGTGCCCACTCTTAGCCCTTCCTGGCGTAGATGATGTGAGCAAGGCAGGGTGTCTGCTGTCTGACTTTGGATTAGGCTCACCTGATGAACTGCACGCTAAACAATGCTTGGCTTGCTGATGTCGTGTTACTCCCTGCTTCACATCCCCTTGGATTTGCAGACTTTAAATGGAAACTCATCTGGCTGGAAGGAGATGGCTTAGTGGTCTCCCTGTCAGTAATACAAAGCTGGACTAATTGGAGCCACACATTCAAATCCCAATAGCTCTGAGTCATCCTTCCAAAGCAGATAAATTGAATACTGTGCAGCTCATTGCCTGGTGGCCGTCTTCTGGCTGAAACCTTAGAAGCAGAGCTATATCTAGACATTAAAGGTCCCATAAAACTTTCTGAAATGTAGAAGTTTACCTCGGTGCTCTAGGTGAAATTTCTTATACGTGGCTGGAATTCCAAAGATGAAAAACTTGGCTATGAATTCATGTGGTCTGCGCATTATCGTTAACGATAGTGGAATGTTTTGGGCAGGTCATACGTCTCTGTGGGTCCCTTTCCAGTCATCTTTGTTTATTATTCTTCATACTAAGTATATAATTCTGGATATGAATTCTCAGCACAGTTGTAACGAAATGAAGGTACCTGGGTTTTCAGAAGAACCATGGCTGGTCTCTGTTTTTAATATGCCACTCCTGGACTTAAACTGATTTGTGGTTGGGTAATCCTAGTTGTGAATGACCTATCTTCTCTTCTGCTTCTGAACAGATGTAAGGTGCTACCTCTATAATACTACGGCTGAGGCAACATCAAAATTAGCAAAAATCTGTGGTTTTCCTTTTAATTGTTGGAGACAAATGTTTTTATTTTACTCGGAGACTATCTTAAACCTGTTACTGTCTTATGATTTCCGAAACTTGGATCATTCCAAGCAGGTTATCTATGGAGTCTGCACATTTCAAACCAACAGGAAGGCAGAATCTCACCAAATCTTCTTGTTTCTTGGGATTCTTGGTGAGAACTCTTCTGGGTTACATTGCTAGAAACAAATGCTAGAAAGGCCCAGGCTCTGGTGGAGATGTCTGTTTAGTGAAGCTCCAAGCACATTGAAGTCAGAGCTGGGGTAGAAGACTGTAGGGCTGGGAAGGCCTATTCACATAATTACCATTAACTGCTGAGCTGTCATTTAATCAACATGTATGGAGAGGGATCCAAATGTCTGTGTAGCACCCAAGTAGAAGAGGCCCCTCTGAGGCCCAGGAACAGGATGGATGAGGGCAGCTGTCCTTTGCCACAGATGGAGATAGAGAGAAAGCGAGACTCAGGTGAGAAGTTTGCAGTAGAGGGAGAGAAAGAAGGACAGAGAGGAGAGGAGACAAGAGGAGAGTGGAAGGTTAATGGAGGGCAAGATTTGGAGTTCATCCAAACATGGGTGATGATTGAGGTCACGGGACTGGATAGTATTTCCAAATACCTGAGTAGAGTGAAAAACAAGATGACTTTGTCAGAAAGAAGAGTCATTAAGAGAGAGTGAACACAGGCAGGAAAAGGAGGCCAGAGGAGGGACCCAGAGCGATGCAATCACAAATCCTGTGAAGAGTCTCAAGAAGTGTCAAGGGATTGGTGTTGTGAGACCTTGCAGGGCAAAGGATTTACGGCCAAGGAAGGAAAACACTTCCACATCCAAAACATGGTTGGATGTGGCACATAGGGGATTTCAGTTGACACCTCACCTGGAAGAGCTGGCACTACTAGTCAGTCTTCTTTTAGTTATCTATCCAGGAGTGGAATCTAGCTCTCGTGAAGTCATGAAATCAGCAAACCTTCCAGCTCCTCATCCCAGATCTTTGTCCTCCCAATGAGGAGGTTTTCCTAAGTGCTTTTTTAGGATCCTACTTCTGTGATTCTCAGGAGCCTCTTAACTTTTCAGAAATCCTTCTTAATAATTTTAGGTATACCTGCAATAATGTCCATACATTAAATGTCTGTCAGTGATTGAGAAACTGAAAGGGAACCAGAATAACCTACTCCCTGGAAAGAGGTGGACATTGCATTCAAGTCAGAAAGAATTGATTTCTCACTCCAAGAAAATTCTCAAGAGTTTCCTCTTAGATAGCCTCATCCACCAGAAGGCAGGCAGCAGAAGCAAGAAGAACTACAGTCCTGCAGCCTATGGAACAAAAACTACTTTCTCAGAGAGATAGACAAAATGAAAAGGCAGAGAACTATGTACCAGATGAAGGAACAAGATAAAACCCCAGAAAAACAACTAAATGAAGTGGAGATAGGCAAGCTTCCAGAAAAAGAATTCAGAATAATGACAGTGAAGATGATCCAGGACCTTGGAAAAAGAATGGAGGCAAAGATTGAGAAGATGCAAGAAATGTTTAACAAAGACCTAGAAGAATTAAAGAGCAAACACCTAGAAGAATTAAAGAACAAACAAACAGAGATGAACAATGCAATAACTGAAATTAAAAACACACTAGAAGGAATCAATAGCAGAATAACTGAGGCAGAAGAACGGATAAGTGACCTGGAAGACAGAATGGTGGAATTCACTGCTGCGGAACAGAATAAAGAAAAAAGAATGAAAAGAAATGAAGATGGCCTAAGAGACCTCTGGGACGACATTAAACACACCAACATTCGCGTTATAGGGGTCCCAGAAGGAGAAGAGAGAGAGAGGACCCGAGAAAATATTTGAAGAGATTATAGTTGAAAATTCCTTAACATGGGAAAGGAAATAGCCATCCAAGTCCAGGAAGCACAGAGAGTCTCAGGCAGGATAAACCCAAGGAGAATCATGCCAAGACACATAGTAATCAAATTGACAAAAATTAAACACAAAGAAAAATTATTAAAAGCAACAAGGGAAAAACAACAAATAACATACAAGGGAACTCCCATAAGGTTAACAGCTGATTTCTCAGCAGAAACTCTACAAGCCAGAAGGGAATGGCATAATATATTTAAAGTGATGAAAGAGAAGAAACTACAACCAAGATTACTCTACCAGGCAAGGATCTCATTCAGATTCGATGGAGAAATTAAAACCTTTATAGACAAGCAAAAGCTAAGAGAATTCAGCACCACCAAACCAGCTTTACAACAAATGCTAAAGGAACTTCTCTAGGCAGGAAACACAAGACAAGGAAAAGACCTACAATAACAAACCCAAAACAATTAAGAAAATGGCAACAGGAAAACACATATCGATAACTACCTTAAATATAAATGGATTAAATGCTCCAACAAAAAGACATAGACTGGCTGAATGGATACAAAAACAAGACCCGTGTATATGCTGTCTATAAGAGACCCACTTCAGACGTAGGGACACATACAGACTGAAAGTGAGGGGATGGAAAAAGATATCCCATGCAAATGGAAATCAAAAGAAAGCTGGAGTAGCAATACTCATATCAGATAAGATAGACTTTAAAATAAAGAATATTACAAGAGACAAGGAAGGACACTACATAATGATCAAGGGATCAATCCAAGAAGAAGATATAACAATTATAAATATATATGCACCCAACATAGGAGCACCTCAATACATAAGGCAAATGCTAACAGCTATAAAAGGAAAAAACAATAGTAACACAATAATAGTGGGGGACTTGAACACCTCACACCAATGGACAGATCATCCACACAGAAAATTAATAAGGAAAAACAAGATTTTAATGACACAATAGGTCAGATAGACTTAATTGATATTTATAGGACATTCCATCCAAAAACAGCATACTACACCTTCTTCTCAAGTGCACACAGAACATTCTCCAGGATAGATCACATCTTGGGTCACAAATCAAGATTCAGTAAATTTAAGAAAATTGAAATCATATCAAGCATCTTTTTCCAACCACAGCGCTATGAGATTAGAAATAAATTACAGGGAAAAGAACGTAAAAAACACAAACACCTGGAGGCTAAACAATACATTACGAAATAATCAAGAGATCACTGAAGAAGTCAAAGAGGAAATTAGAAAATACCTAGAGACAAATGACAATGAATACGTGATGATCCAAAACCTGTGGGATGCAGCAAAAACAGTTCTAAGAGGGAAATTTATAGCAATACAATCCTACCTCAAGAAACAAGAAAAATCTCAAATAAACAATCTAACCTTACACCTGAAGGACCTAGAGAAAGAAGAACAAACAAAACACAAAGTTAGTAGAAGGAAAGAAATCATAAAGATCGGAGCAGAAATAACTGAAATAGAAATAAAGAACACAATGGCAAAGATCAATAAAACTAAAAGCTGGTTCTTTGAGAAGATAAACAAAATTGATAAACCATTAGCCAGACTCATCAAGAAAAAGAGGGAGAGGACTCAAATCAATAAAATTATAAATGAAAAAGGAGAAGTTACAATGGATACCACAGAAATACAAAGCATCCTAAGATACTACTGCAAGCAACTCTGTGTCAATAAAATGGACAACCTGGAAGAAATGGACAAATTCTTAGAAAGATATAACCTTCCAATACTGAACCAGGAAGAAACAGAAAATATGAACAGACCAATCACAGGTAATGAAATCGAAACTGTGATTAAAAATCTCCCAACAGGGCTTCCCTGGTGGCGCAGTGGTTAAGAGTCCGCCCGCCAATGCAGGGCACACAGGTTCGTGGCCCAGTCCAGGAAGATCCCACATGCCACGGAGTGGCTAGGCCTGTGAGCCATGGCCGCTGAGCCAGCGTGTCAGGAGCCTGTGCTCCATAACGGGAGAGGCCACAACAGTGAGAGGCCCGTGTACCGCAAAAAAAAAAAAAGAAGTATAAAAATCTCCCAACAAACAAAAGCCCAGGACCAGATGGCTTCACAGGTGAATTCTATCAAACATTTAGAGAAGAGCTAACACCCATCCTTCTCAAGCTCTTCCAAAAAATTGCAGAGGAAGGAACACTCCCAAACTCATTCTACGAGGCCACCATCATCCTGATACCAAAACCAGACAAAGATACTACGAAAAAAGAAAATTAGAGACCAATATCACTGACAAATATAGATGCAAAAGCCCTCAACAAAATACTAGCAAACAGAATCCAACAACACATTAAAAGGATCATATACTATGATCAAGTGGGATTTATCCCAGGGATGCAAGGATTCTTCACTATATGCAAATCAATCAATGTGATACACCATACTAACAAGCTGAAGAATAAAAACCATATGATCATCTCAATAGTTGCAGGAAAAGCTTTTGACAAAATTCAACACCCATTTATGATAAGAACTCTCCAGAAAAGTGGGCATAGAGGGAACGTACCTCAACATAATAAAGGCCATATACGACAAATCCACAGCAAACATCATTCTCAGTGGTGAAGAACTGAAAGCATTTCCTCTAAGATCAGGAACAAGACAAGGATGTCCACTCTCACCACTATTATTCAACATAGTTTTGGAAGTCCTAGCCATGGCAATCAGAGAAGAAAAAGAAATACAAATGGGAAAAGAAGGAGTAAAACTCTCACTGTTTGCAGATGACATGATATTATACATAGAAAATCCTAAAGATGCCACCAGAAAACTACTAGAGCGAATCAATGAATTTGGTAAAGTTGCAGGATACAAAATTAATGCACAGAAATCTCTCATATTCCTATACACTAACAACAAAAAATCAGAAAGAGAAATTAAGGGAACAATCCCATTCACCATTGCAACAAAAGGAATAAAATACCTAGGAATAAACCTACCTAAGGTGCTCAGAAGACTATAAGACACTGATGAAATAAATCAAAGATGACATAAACAGATGGAGAGATATACCATGTTCTTGGATTGGAAGAATCAGTATTGTGAAAATGACTATACTACCCAAAGCAATCTACAGATTCAGTGTAATCTCTATCAAATTACCAATGGCATTTTTTACAGAACTAGAACAAAAAAAATCTCAAAATTTGTATGGAGACACAAAAGACCCCAAATGGCAAAGCAATCTTGAGGGAAAAAAATGGAGCTGGAGGAATCAGACTCCCTGACTTCAGACTATACTACAAAGCTACAGTAATCAAGACAATATGGTACTGGCACAGAAACAGAAATATAGATCAATGGAACAGGATAGAAATCTCAGAGATAAACCCATGCACCTGTGGTCAACTAATCTGTGACAAAGGAGGCAAGGATATTCAATGGAGAAAAGACAATCTCTTCAATAAGTGGTGCTGGGATAACTGGGTAGCTACATGTAAAAGAATGAAATTAGAACACTCCCCAACAGCATACACAAAAATAAACTCAAAATGGATTAGAGACCTAAATGTAAGACCAGACACTATAAAACTCTTAGAGGAAAACATAGGCAGGACACTCTTTGATGTAAATCAACAGCAAGGTCTTTTCTGACTCACCTCCTACAGTAATGGAAATAAAAACAAAACTAAACAAATGGGACCTAATGAAACTTAAAAGCTTTTGCACAGCAAAGGAAACTGTAAACAAGACAAAAAGACAACCCTCAGAATTTGCAAATGAATAAATGGACAAAGGATTAATCTCCAAAATATATAAACAGCTCATGCAGCTCAATATTAAAGAAACAAACAACCCAATCAAAAAATGGGCAGAAGACCTAAATAGACATTTCTCCAAAGAAGACATACAGATGGCCAAGAGGCACATGAAAAGCTGCTCAACATCACTAATTATTAGAGAAATGCAAATCAGAACTACAATGAGGTGTCACCTCACACCGGTTAGAATGGGCATCATCAGAAAATCTGCAAAGAACAAATGCTGGAGAGGGTGTGGAGAAAAGGGAACCCTCCTGCACTGTTGGTGGGAATGTAAATGGATACAGCCACTATGGAGAACAGTATGGAGGTTCCTTAAAAAACTAAAAGTAGCATTACTGTATGACCCAGCAATCCCACTACTGGGCATATACCCAGAGAAAACCATAATTCAAAAAGACACATGCACCCCAGTGTTCATCACAGCACTATTTACAATAGCCAGGACATGGAACCAACCTAAAAATCAACAGATGAATGGATAAAGAAGATGTGGCACGTATATGCAATGGAATATTACTCAGCCATAAAAAGGAACGAAGTTGGGTCATTTGTAGAGATGTGGGTGGACCTAGAGACTGTCATACAGAGTGAAGTAGGTCAGAAAGAGAAAAACTAATATTGTATATTAATGCATATATGTGGAATCTAGAAAAATGGTATCGATGATCTTATTTACAAAGCAGAAATAGAGACACAGACTTAGAGAACAAATGTATGGACACCAAGGGGGGAAAGCTGGTGGTGGGGGTGTGGTGGTGGTGTGACGAATTGGGAGATTGGGATTGACATGTATACACTAATATGTATAAAATAGGTAACTAATAAGAACCTGCTGTATAAAAAAATAAAATTCAACAGAAAAATTATCAATAGTTTGGGAGGACTCAACCAGCCAGCACAGGAAGTGGCACATTTCAGGACACTTTCATTCATCCCCAGGAAAAACTGTAAGCAGGGAATCATTAAACGATACCTCTTCTTATTATCATTTGTAATAGGGAGACTGAAAATAGGTAATGAGTCACTATGGGTTCTGTCCCCAGTGATGTACCTGGACCTGGGTAAAGGCTGGTGAATGATACAAGATACTGATGTCGCACTGTCATTGGAAAGGCTAAGTCACTGGAAAAGATTCCCTCGTAGTCGTACAGTAGTGAAAAGTCACATGCTGTGGTCATATAATAAACCCAGGGAGAACTGACTAATGGAAAAACAATGCAATTATGCACTACTGAATTGTGAAATTTGCCTCCCATTCATGCAGTTCCTGGAAAATGAGAACTTAACAAGACCCCCCAAACCACAAAACCAAAAATACTTTATGTTCAGTCAGCAAAACTGGAGATTAGTCATTATGTAGAAGAGTTTGTTGTCGCAACAGATGGGAGGAGAGAAAGGGTAGCCATCTGTTCTCAGGCGCCAGGAGGAAAGATTGATTTGTAGGAGTTCCAAACCTGAGAGGCAAGTTGGGAGGATGGACTGGGGGAGAAAAAGGGGAGAAAAATGTATGAAGGTCTGGCTTTCATAGATCAGTGCTGGACTTCCTCAGAAAACTTCCGGTATAAAAAGTTTCATTTAGCTAAGAAATACCACAGAAATAGTCCCTTTTCTTTCACACAATGCTGGCACAGGCCTTTCAGGCCAAGATCAAGAAATCATAAAATTTACAGAGGAAGAGATCTTCATTTCCAGGATGTGTGATTACTTCAAGTGAAATTTGGGATGTGTAAAAATTGTCTCCAGTTCCAGGAATTGCCTGCCTTGTATTAATGATTGATTTTATAACCAAATCAGGGGCTCTTCTTACAAAATAGGGGGGGAAACGGGATAAGCCATGGCCACCAGGCACCCTCAAGAATAGATGGCTCAACCACTAGCCAGCCAAGTGTTTGCATAATAGTCCAGAGCCTGCTGGAGGCCTCTTCACTTTGCATGGCGTCCAGATAGTCGTGCAGAGGTTCCGCCCCAGAAACTAGGTGCCCCTTCACTTGCCCCTGTATCACTTTCCTCTGTGTGTACTTCTGTTTCTTAGGAAGGAACCTCAAAATTTGCAAACCTGGACAGCAGTGTGAAGGAAAACCAGAAGCGCACTCAGAGGCGGCTTCAGCTCCAGAAGGACATGGTATGTAAGGCCCTGGGTCTCCCTGAGGGCCCACCAGAGAGCGGCCCTATGTCGGGGGCTGGGCTCCTGCATGGCCCTGGACCCTTTAGTGTGCAGGGTGCCCCTGCCCTCAAAGAACTTCTCCATTCTTTACCCCATCTGTTCTCAGCAGCCCTGGGAGGTCTGAAGCTATTTTCACTCCCACTGGACCCAGCAGGAAATAAACACTGAAAGTCACAAATCACATTGTTTTCTGGAACATTTTTATTTTCTGGAAGTGAGGGAATATCTGCGGCAGGTAGATTTCTGTCCCTTTTGCTGTCTTCTTTATCCACTCCTGCACTTAGGAGCTACCACGACCTTGGCCTTGAGACCCCTGGGCTTCAGTTCCCCGACGGGAATGCCTACTGTAGCCAGCTTGGAACACACGGTGGCCCAGTACCTGGGTGCTGGGGAGAGAGAGTGTCAGCTCCCAGGAGGACTTGGTCCTTGTACTCGGAGATCTTTTCATTTGTTCCAAATCCTCTAGTCATTTTCTGGCTCTCGTCACTAACCCCAAGTACTAGCC
Source organism: Delphinapterus leucas (assembly GCF_059928025.1). Taxonomy (NCBI): domain Eukaryota; kingdom Metazoa; phylum Chordata; class Mammalia; order Artiodactyla; family Monodontidae; genus Delphinapterus; species Delphinapterus leucas. Next base: position 52,743,362 of record NC_143129.1, on the reverse strand, counting down.
AAATCTTTCTAGTTTTTCAGTACTCAAAGGAACATGATACCTCCCTCTTCAAGACTGAAAGGTAGTCCTTGACATCATTGGCTTTATTTTTAACACGCTCCTAACTTTTAGCATAGAAGGGGAAAACCAGAGAGAGGAGAACGGAGACGGACAAACTCAAAATACTCTCATCCCTGCTTTGAGAAGATTTTCTCCTTCTTTGGAAAGCTGGGCATAAATCAGAAATGCTGGTTTTGAGTGATGGGAGTCTTCTGTAACATAAAGCCTGTAAAGCATTCACAGCACTTCAGACTTTTTTGGTGGTTCAAAGACAAGTTAAAAATAGCCGTTAAAAAAAGAGAGATTATTTCAGTTCAGGATGAGACCTTGTACACATGATAGGGAAGGACATACTGCAGCTGACATAGAGCTCCTGAAGGACAAAGCCCTGCCTGGAGTGAACCTCAAGAAGCAGCTCTGGCTGAGGAAGCAGCCAGCTGCACACACATCAGGCAGCCTTGTCCTGCCCTGGTGGAGACTTTGTCTTCTGGCCAGAATTTCCATAAGTGCCTTAATGGACTGTAGGATAAGGTGTCCATGGAAGCCCCTTTTTATTTTCTCTTCAGAATGGTTAGTGCCTCTGTGGCCTTATGGAGAATAGGGATGATTTCAAAGGAAATTTGGTGAAATTAATATAGTATGTATATACCTGAAGTGGAAGTGCTTCTACCTTTATTTCTGAAGGAAAGTTCTTTTTTCTTTTTTTTTTTTTTTGCGGTACACGGGCCTCTCAATGTTGTGGCCTCTCCCGTTGCGAAGCAGAGGCTCCGGACGCGCAGGCTCAGCGGCCATGGCTCATGGGCCCAGCCGCTCCACAGCATGTGGGATCCTCCCGGACCGGGGCACGAACCCGTGTCCCCTGCATCAGCAGGCGGACTCTCAACCACTGCGTCACCAGGGAAGCCCGGGGATATTTCTTTTTAAATCAACTTTTAATTTTAGAATTTAGAGAAGTGTTCCAGATAATACATAGAGTTTCTGTGAATCCCTCCCCCATCCCCCTTCCACCTCCCCACCTCCCCACCTCCCCACCTCCCCACCTCCCCACCTCCCCACCTCCCCACCTCCCCACCTCCCCACCTCCCCACCCATTGACATTTTCTGTAACCGTGGCATATCTGTCAATACTAAGAAACCGACATGGGCATACTGCTGTTAACTGAAACTCAGACTTGACTTGGATTTCACCAGTTTTCCATGAGCATCCTCGTTCTGTTCCAGGATCCAACCCAGGGCACCCCACTGCATTTAGTTGCCACCCTAGTACCCTCTGCTGTGTGACAGTTTCTGAGTCTTTCCTTGTTTGGCATTACCTGACAGTCTTCAGGAAGACTGTTCTAGTATCCTTAGAATGTCCCACAACCAGGGGGTGTCTGTTGTTTTTCTAGTGATTAGACTGAGGTCACGGTTTTGGGGAAGAATATCACAGATGTGAAGTGTCTTCTCATCGTATCAAGGAGTGAATGACATCAGCATGACATCTGATGTCACTGGTGATATTAGCTGTCATCACTTGGTTAAGGTAGAGTTTGGCAGGTTTTCTACTTTAAAGGGACTATTTTTCCCTTTCCCTCCTGTATTCTTCAGAACCGAGTCACCAAGCCACTTTACTAGTGACACCCCGTCCTCCTGCGGTCACACTTCTCCAGTGGGCAGCAGCCCAATCCTCTACCAATGGTGAGACCATCCCTCCCAGGGCCATTCTGAACCACCGGGAGTGTCCACATGCTGTGAAAGAGAACAGAGGTCCCTCTGACCTGAGCCTAAGCAATGTGTAAACCCCACTGTGAACACATGTGAACCATCTCCTGGCTTTGAGGCTTGGTTTTCATGACTTTGAAAGTTACCTTGGTGACAGAGTTCCTGACCTATTTGTGTAGGGATTTTTTTAAAATCTCATTCATGTAGGTTAGCACTAGTGGCCTTAGATTAGGCCTTGAATGGTCCTTAATTATTCTCCAAATGCTGTCGAGGATCACCTAGCCATTCGAAGACTGCTGCTTCCATCTGCAAATGGGCACGTTGCTGACTGTAGCGGGCCACAAGTCCATTTGGTCCAGTGTGGAGATTATTGAAACCCTGAACTTTCAATAACAGCGAAGATGGTTTTACTGTGCTTGTTCTTCAGGGTGTGATGCAGGGAACTGTGCCCTACCTGGGCACCTTCCTGACTGACCTGACCATGCTTGACACTGCCCTTCAGGACTACGTTGAGGTGAGTTCCAGGCTGATGGTGCAGGTGGATCGGCAGCCTTCTCGCTGGTTACCCAAGAGAGAAATACACCTTTGTTTGTACCTATTGAGGGCTTTTTATGAACGTGGCATTGCGCTAGATGCTCTGAGGAATACGAAGATGAGTGACACCAGCAGTGGCTCACAATCCAGTGGAAGGGATATATCAAAGCAGGCAGTGATGGACAGAAATAGTAAGAATTCAAACAGAAATGCAAAGAGAGAAGAGGACAGGCCACGATCAATTCCTTGTGAGGGGAGGTCATGGCAGATCCTTAGGAAGGAGTGGGTTTGAGCAAAGACCGAGGTGCTGGGTGGGACTTTGGCAGGTGGAGCTGGGGGGATAGTGTACCCTCACATTCTACCTGCTGGGGTAAGGAGTCAGTCAAGCTCGTGGATTTTTAAGTATCGCTTTATTGTTTCAGATTATTACCTTCTCTTTCTCTCTCAGAATGGGGAAAGAAGTGAAACAAGCTACTTGTTAGTAACAGTAATACAGTAGAATATTACATGGAGAAGAGATTGGATATTTGAAATGAAATTTAAGGATTTCCTGTATATTTAAGTTTATCTCACCTTCCTGGTTATCACATGCAGTCAGTCAGTCTGCTTTTACTCTATCATAATTAGAAGGAGTAGCAGTTATCTTGCAAATTCCCACCTCCAAGGTGGTTGTAAATGTTGTGGACATGCTCCCTCAGAGAGAGATGCTCCGTGTCTCTTCACATCCTCTGCCTCAGCTTATCTCAGGAAACACTCATCAGTGTTGGGGAATTTGAGGGGAGTGACCAATGATTTAGAAGTTAAATTCAGCCTACTGAGAATAGGAGCTGGGACGATGGAGAATTGAAACTTAACTTTGGTGTTCGGTGATGATGTTGTGTAGAAGTTTGATAAACTTCTTTTGATAAAACATTGACAATGTGGTTTCCAGTATGAGTCAATGACCATCTGTTTTTGTTGCTTTTGGTAAAGAAAAAAAAGTGTAACAGAATATTCACTCAAACTTTTGTCTTTACTGTCTCTGCAAATGTATTTGGATTCTGTGTTGTAAATCCTTTATCATTACTGTTTTAGTTGGTTTCAGACATCTTAAGAGAAGGCCGTCTGCCAATCCTGTCCTATTATAATTAAAAGAATGTTTTTCTTTTAAGTGAATGATGTTTCTTTTCCTCCATTGTAGCCATAATTACAGTGTCATGAATAATTGTGACTTTATTATCCCTTTGAGCTATTTTAACAAAAACCTAGAACAAATAAGGCTGAGTTTCAAAGTAGCTTGGTTTGTAATTCATTTAAAAAAATTTCTTTCAGGGTGGGCTGATAAACTTTGAGAAGAGGAGAAGGGTAAGTAGGGGTCTTGGCTGTGGTTTTCCATTTTACTTCATCTGGGCACGAAAAAAATTAGAGGAGTGGAGACTTAAATTTTTTGCAGAGGCAGAAAAAAATTAGCATTTATTGAAAATTTATCAGATGTCATTGTCCTTGGCATGTTGTTATGTGGTATTGCCCAAGAGCCCTGTGGGGTAGGTTTTATCATCCTCAATTCAAGGGTGAGGAAACCAGGACGCAGAGAAATGAAGTAACTTGACCAGAGTCACTGGGTAGCACAGCCAGGGTTCAAATGCTGTCCTGTCTCTCCTGAGCCTTCAGTTCTTCCTTTACCCCCTCATCATCTCCTTCTTTACAATCAGCTTCAGCAATAACAGGTCCATTCTATTAAGGAGAAAGGGTTTCATAAGAGTATATGTTATGGAAGGGTTAATAAAGATGGTTAACTCCTGTAGGCCTATTGAAGAGAGGAAAGGAAACGGTCTTCATTGTTAACATGTGGATAATTATTCTTTGCCTTTCCTGTCAGCATAGGAAGGGGTGTGCAACATCAATTTGAAATTTTTCTGTGGAGAGTAGAAGAGTTCCACACTGCCTGAAAAAAGATAAAACAGAGTTTTGAAAATTCGCTATGGGTTTACTGTTTTTTAAAATCGTACATTTAAACAATTCCAAGGAATATGAGTGAGCAAAATAATGACTTCACCCCGTAGTAACTCTCATTGTTCTTTACTTATTCTTTCATTCTTTCATCCCACAAACGTTGACTGCAGACCTAACAGGGGTCGGGCAGTGTGGTAGGTTTAGGGATTGCAGCAGAAAAAGCCCAGAGCTCCCTGCCCTCATAAAGTTCACAGTCAAGGAGGAAAGTAGACAAACAGGCAGTTACAATGCAGCCTGATAAGGGCTTGTGAGCAGAAGTAGTGGGTATTATAGGAGCACATGGGAGGGGCATCTAGCCCCAACCTGTGGGGTCAGAGAAACTTCCTGGAGGAAATGACATTGCAGTTAAAACCAAAGTTTTAGGAGCTGACCAGGCTGAACTCATCAGTGACAAGATATACTACCCTAGACGAATGTAAGCCTTCTGTCCCTGCTAGTGTTTGATGATAAATGTTCCTTGGATACTGAGACCAAGGGTGGAGGTGACTGGATGGGAAGTTGACACCTACGGAATCTGCCAGTTGTTGGGCTGCTTCTGTCTTGTAACATTAAAACAAATTCAGTTATTGCCTCCACAGTTACCCGTCTCTGTCCTTTCCCTTCAGAATAACCCTGGACGGTAATCTCTTTCTTTTTAAGACTAGCGTGTTAAACTTTGGGAAAGTTTCAGTGTAAAACCTAAAGCTAAAGCTTATATCCATTGCTGACTTTAAAAACATCTTTATTGAAACATCTAAAGAAGTATAAATAATTTTGGACATAATTATACACTTGCTTCTCTTGTGAGCTTTAAAAGACCGAGTTAAATGATTTACTGGAGTAGTAAAACCCCAAAGATTCAGGAAATCTAAACATTCAAGTTTATGAGGCCCTAGACTGTTTAGATATTCAGACCTACCAAAACTTATTTATTGAGGGGTAAGGGTTGAAGAAGATGGGGGTGGGAAACTTGTGCGCTTCCTGACTTAAGAGTAATTATTTTCGTTATCTTTTAGGAAGTAGAATTTTTAAATACATTTTAGAAGGACTTAGGCTTAAAAAGTAACTCTTCTGTCTCAAGAATGGAGATGGAAAAGAGAAAAAGGAAGTCACTATGACTTTAGGTAGTACCTAGTTTGGGTCGCTTTGGTAGCTTGTTTTATTCACATAAATTGCTTTTTTCAAGGAGAAAGAAGGATTGACCACTAAAGCATGCAAAGGCACCAGTGAGTCAGAGTTACAAGCAGTACTTTAGAATCCTCCTAGGTGCATTTGTCCATCATTTATCCTACTGTGGTGTGTTTTCATGTTGAAAACATGTCTATTTGGTTGGCCTTTTAATTCACTCTTTCTCTTTGGTGCTCTGTCTGCTCTAGGAATTTGAAGTGATTGCCCAAATCAAGCTCTTACAGTCTGCCTGCAACAGCTATTGTATGACCCCAGACCCAAAGTTCATCCAGTGGTTCCAGAGGCAGCAGCTCCTAACAGAGGAGGAGAGGTAGGAGGACACATTGCCCATCAGGGCGGAGCTGTGGTGTTGGCCAGAGGGATACTGCATCTGGTTCCTCATTTGGCCGTTTATTCAACAACTATTTAGTGAGCAGCTCCAAGGTTCCAGATCCTCGGTTTTCAAAGGTTAATGGTATAGCAGGAAGAATTGAACTGATGGCATCAGAAAATGTGCTTTCAGATTCTTGCTCTACCATTTATTTATCTTTGTCACCTTGAACAAGTCACTTCTTCCTGATCTTCAGGATGCTTACTCTAAAATGTTTCTTTAAGATGATTAAATGTAATCATATTTGAGACAGCATCGTTACCATGTTTGTCACTGTTAGTAATTGGTACTAGCTTTGAGGGAGCTTTCAAGTGGGGAGGAGAGACAGACTCATGAAGAATTGAAATAACAATGGATAGTCACAGTGCTGCAGGACCCATAGGCAGGAACAGTTCACCTGGCCAAGGAAGGGGGGGAAAAAGGGAAGATAACATGAAGGCATCAACATTTGGGCTGGGCTGTGAAAGAAAGAAAAGATTTCACCAGGAGAACTGGAGAAGAACATTCCAGACAGAGAGGAGAACGTGAGCAAAGGCCTGGTGGCCTGACCAGCTTGGCATTTGGAAGAACAATTGGACTCTGGTTGGTTCACAAGGGACGGGTGTCAAAATAGAGGCTGGCGAGCTTGGAAAGGTACATTAACTCCAGTGCCTTGAATGTTGGCCCAGCAGGGAGGGGTGTGTAGCCTTTACCCTGTAGTTCAGAGGATTAGAGTTCACAGGCCATATCCAGCCTACCTCCCGTTTTTACATTTTTAAATGGTTGAAAAAGAAACAGAAGAAGAGGAATGTTGTGGCGTGAGGCAGTTATTTGAAATTAAAATTTTAATATCCATGAATAAAGTTGTACTGGAACACAACCCATTCATTTCCCTCCTAGTTATGGCTGCTTTCGTGCTTTAGAGACAGAATTGAGTAGCTGCAACAGCGACTCGCCCTGTACAGAAAATATTTGCTGACTTTTGCTGTAGACTAGGGGATTTCCTTGAAAGTTTATCAGCAGGGAGGGTGAAGTTGACAGCAAAATAAGTATTTTGCCAATGAGGAAATTGAGGTTTAGAGAAGTGTTATAACTGGTCAGTGACAGAGTTTGGAATCAAGCTCAGGTCTGCCTGACTCTAAGCCTAAGCTCTGAAGGTGGTTGTATAATGTTGGACAGGTCATGCAAGCCCTGGAAGCCTGTTTCCTCATTTGAAAGCCAGATGATTTCTGAGGTCCTTTTAAATCTCAGAATGGCTTGGTCCTGTTACATTAAAACCTTTGATTCAAGAAAAAAAAAAAAAACCCTTTAATTCAGAGTACCCATCGGTTAATGAGACTTTTTCTTTGCTATGTAGAAAACAAAACAGTTGCTGCCTCTCTTTACATTTTCTGGTCTGATGATCAGTGTGTGTGAACTGCCTCTGTGGATATCCTTCTCACGTATGGAACATACACACCATGGCTGGTGGTTTGGATCAGAGAGTTCAGACTCAGAATATCAGCTGTGGAATTGACTTTCTAATGATTAAAGGAATCTTGTTAAACATATCCCATTTTTTTCTTGCTGTTTATAAAACCCCTACGGCTTAAGTTAATATTTGAATAATTCCCATCTCAATGAATACTTCTGCTTGACCAACTACCTGGATACATCTTCAGGTTTAAAAAAAGTACACATAATAAGCAACTTCCCAAGCTAATATTCACCACTTAGCCTTCCTCACCTACCGGGAATCAAGTACATCTCCTAGCTAGAGCTCCAAGCTTTCATAAAAGACATTTCAAGGCAGATATAAATTCTTCTTGTGCCTGTGGAAGTTATATCTGCCTGGCATATAGACGTCTGAATCTGGAGCATTTTTAATTTAGGAGGTTTTGTCAATTAGAAATCATATTTATATATTTTTATCAATAATATAACTGCCTATGTCTATTTACCGAAGATTAGATCATTTACAAATGTCTCTTCTTTCACTTCCCTTAGATAAACAGTAAGTTGAGCACGTGCAGGGGCGCGCGAGCACACACACACACACACACAGAGCAATGGGAGGGAGGTGGGAGAGAAGAAATGATTCTTCCCCTGGCCCAGCAGTGGGTTGAGAACAATCAGGAAAACAGAAGGGAGTCAGCTTTTGATGCTGCCAGAGCAGGCAAAGTCATGTGTTTGACGCCTGCAAAACTAAACAGCCTCACTCTGTACACCAGTAGGGCTTTGAGGAGGGATGTGCCAATTTGTACAATCTGGTCATTAAGTCAGTACCCTCTGACATTCGCCATAGAACAACATGGTACGTATCTTTACTTTGAATACTCAGAGCCTACGTCTAAAAGGAAGCCAGTAAATCATGTGGATTTAAATCTGTTCACCTCCCTAGCTCTGCCCTCACGAGCTCCCCTCTCTCCCCCAGCTACGCCCTCTCCTGTGAGATAGAAGCGGCGGCCGATGCCAGTGCCACCTCTCCCAAGCCTCGGAAGAGCATGGTGAAGAGGCTCAGCCTGTGAGTGCCACCCTGGGGTCCCGGGGCCCCAAGGGGGTCCCGTCTGAGTCGGGAGGGGAAGGGTATCCAACAGAGTTCCCCTGAGCCAGTTCACTCACTGAATAGTTTAAATAGTTTATCTTTCTGTCATGAATTCAATAGGTTTTCTAAATCCACTCATTCTTCCCCAGTGTTCCCTCTGGTCTGAACCACCATCATCTCCTGCCTGCAGCACTCCAGCAACATCAGTACTGGCTTCCGGCCCCACCCTTGCTCCAGCAATCTGTTCTCCACCCAGTAGTCTGGTCATGTGTTAAAATGTACACCAGATTACATCGCTTCCTTACTTTACAACTTCTGATGGTCTTATTTTAAGGTAGCCCTGAACTCCTTATCCTGTTTCACTAGGTGCAGCGTGATTTTCCCCTACTCTTCTTACCAGCTTCCTCTTGTCCGACACACCCCCTTGTTCACCAGGATCCAGGCTTACCTGTCTCCCAGCCATCCTTCAACCACACCAGGCTCGTTCTGCGCTAGATGCACCAGGTGTTTGCACTAGATGTCCCTGTGGCCTGGCGTGTGCTCTCTCTGGGGCTCGCTCCTTTCAGATGTCGGCAGAACCATTACCTCCCGAGAGAGCATCCTGTCTAATGTTGCCGTCTGCCCAGTCAGTCCCAATCATACCGGCTGTCACCTTCATTGGAATGTAAGCCACCTGAGAGCAGGAGCCTTGTGAATCATACCCATGGCTGTTTGCCCAGCTCAGTGCAAGGCGTAGCTAACTTCGTAACACCTTGTCTCCCTTTGAGTACAATCCAGTCTTTACAGTGGCCCTCAAGACCCTTCAAGACCTGCAGTACCAACTGAACCCCATCTGCCCGTCCCATCCCCGTCTGTCGTCTCACCTTTCCCTCTCACTCTACTCCGTGAACCCCGGCCCCCCAGGCCACCCTGAGCACACAAGTCACACTCATTTTTATTTGCTGTTTCTTCTGCTTAGAGCACTGTTCCCCAGATAGCCAAATGGCTCACTCCCTCACTTCCCCCAGATCTCTGTCACCTTCTCATGAGCCTTCCCTGACCACCTTATTTAATAGTACAGCCTGTCCACGTTGCCTACCCGTGGCACACTGTCTCACCCTCCGCTGCTTTGGATTTCTCCATTGCGTTTCCCTCTGGCTGACGTGCTCTATGTTGTATGTGTCTGTTTATTATCTAGAATGCAAACCCTATGAAGACGGGCATTTATGTCTGTTTTTTATTCATTGCTAACCCCGGAACCTAGACTGGTGCCCGACACATAGACGGTTAATAGATATTTATTGAATGAATACATTGAGCCGTGTGCCAACACTGTTCTGAGAAAACAATACATGTATTTCTCATCCAATCCGCAAAATAACCTAGTAGGTCCTGCTATTATACCAACTTTATAAACCAGGAAAGTAAGGCACAGACAAGGTAAGTAGTATGCTGGTTATTGTAGGATCTGGGCTCAAATGCAAGATTTAGCTCTAGAGCCAAGGTCATAACTCTTTTACCGTCTTCCTAGTGGAGAAATACTTTCTGAAGGAAGAGGGGAAGGAAAGATGGAATGGGAAGTAAGAAGTGGAGGAGGGGAGAAGATGAGGGAGGGAAGTAAGAAAAGTAGGAGGAGAGAAAGGCTCAGGAGGAAGGAAGGAAAGGAAGACTGATGTCAGTCTAATTAGACCCTGTGCCTGGAAGCGGCCACTGCATGCTCATTTTTATATAACTGCTTCCCTTGACTCCGAGTATCTGTATTTACTGTGCTGGGTGCTCTAGCAGCTCGGGGTCCTCTCCCAGCACCCACTCTGGCAGCGTGCAGCCTTTGTGAGGATATTCATGTGAAATCCAGGAGAGGCAGTACTGTCAGGGTGCAGAGTCCTGCACAAAGTGTGGTGGACACTCCATACATCTCTCTCGTTAGTGAAATCTTGCCCATATGCTTGAGTTTAACCCTTGGTATCTGCAGTTGAGTTTGAACATTGATTAGGAATAGCACAGGTCACATGTCCCCCATCTTATTCCTTGTACATATAAAGGTGTTTGTATAACATTCATTTTCAAAAAATTTTATGATCTTAGCATTTTTTACAAGTGTTGAAAATGTATTTTTTCCTCTCCCCACATTTAATCACCCATCATCCAAAGAGATCGGAGAGAATTTTGGAGCCTTAGGGGTAGAGGTGCCTCATTTGAAGGTCAGAGACGCTTAATGTTGTGCTAGAATTAATCTTTGCAAAGCAGAATGACCTCATGGGATTGTACCAATGGAAGAACCTTTAGTCTTTGAACAATTTAGTTCTAAGTTAGAGACTCTCAGTTAACGGGCTAAGGACCACTAATTCACAGCCTTCCAAGGTCTACCTTGTAATTCATGGAGAAGTAAGACAGTAGCATTATTTTCTCTTCTGTGAATTGTGGTCAGTTTAGCTTTTTTCCCAAAGCCCCAGTAGTGCTTGGAGGTCCAAGAAAGGAGGTGACATGGAAAATGGGGCAAGAGATGGTGGGGTGGAGATGAGACAGAACAAAGATATGCTTTAGGTCTTGGAATTTGAGCTTGTGATTCCCAAAATTATTTAATAAAAAAAAAACCAAACCCATCTTCATTGTTTCTGTTATTTTATATAGCCAGTGCTTGTTTGGGTTTGGGTCTGTCTGCTAGTTTCTTTACGTGCCATTCCTTCTTGCATCTTACAACTTCCTTCCTTGCTGTCTGTTAATGGTAAACAGTCATTGTCTGAGAAAGTCTTTATTTTGCCCTCACTCTTGGAATTATATTAGATGGGTATGGAGTTCAAGGATTACTGTTATTTTCACTCAGCACTTTGAAGATATTATTCCATGTCTTCTGACTTCTGTTGTTGCTTTTGAGATGTCTGTTGAATTCTGTTCCTTTGCATTATGCCCCCTGCCCTGTTGCTTTTAAGAACTTCTTTTGTCTTTGATGTACCACTGTGCAGGTTAAGTGGGGATTTAGTCTTATTTATCCTATTCAAGGTGTGGTTCCTGGATGTGAGGATTCATGTGGTTCATTAGTTCTGGAATCTCCTCAGCCACTGTCTCTTCAGATGTGGTCCCTTTTCCATTCTCTCATTTGTCTTCTTTTGGAATTCTCCCTACGTACATGCAGGCATTTCTTATTCCATTCTCTGTGTCTTTTACCCTCTCTTATTATTCATGCCTTTATATCTTGATGCTGGTCTCTGAGGATTTTCTTCAGAACTATCATCTAGTTCACAATTTTTCTCTTCCACATTTATTTAATCCTTCCACTGAGTTTTTAGATTTAAGTCACTACCTTTTTCACTCTAGAAGTGAAATTGTTTTTGCAAATTATCTTCCTGTCCTTTCGTCAGAGCGTCTCACTCTTAACTCCCATTTTCAGTTTTTTCTTGTACGTCTTTAATGTTTTTCAACATACTTGTTTTATAACTTGGCTCATGGTAGATACTCAAATATTTGTTGAATGAATGAATGAATCAATTATTACTTTTTTTCTGACAGTTCTTGTAATCTAAAGTTCTCAGGAGCCTAGATTTGCTGTTTTGTTATGCCGGTTGACTCTCTCTTCGGGTGGGTTATTTCCTTGTGTGTATTTTGTAACTTTGTATAGTGAGCTCATCTTTATCAGGGAATTCTCTGCAGCCTATGTTGAAGGTGTACTCCTCCAGGAAGTTTGTTGTTGTTGCTGTTGCTTTTTAAATGCTAGTTTCTTCAGAAGGATCACTGGCCTGAGAGTTCCTAGTTCCTAGATCAGCTAAGTAATAGCAGATCTGAGTGAGGTGCTGGCTAAAATCACACATGATCAGGGGAGACATTTTTCTCCTACCCAAGCTCAGGCCAACAGGTAAGTTTCACTGCTGTCTTCCTATGTCAGTAGGAAGATTTTTCTTTTAGCCCATCTTTTTACTAAGGGTACAGCCCTCTGAGGATCCTGGCTCTTTGTAAAGGATGTCAGTACTCACTGCCCACCTTACATAGACAGAAGCCCTCATCTTTGGACCCTGCGTACGTGTTGAAACCCATGTGCCTAGTTCGCCAGGGTTGGTACCTCCACTCCCCATCCAGAGCAGAATTAGTTTGCATGTTCTGGTTTTCAGTGCACTTTTCATCTCTGGCCTGCAGGGACTTTTCTTACTGTCTTGCAAGCCCAACTTTAAAAAGAAGTTTTAATGTTTCTCATCTAGTTGTTTTATAGTGAAGGAGTTTAGGTTATTTTAGTTCACTAGATTGTTAGAAAAGAAGTCTTCCTTCTTGGTTTCTTGTCCAGCACAGTGCCGGCCTCCTTCTTCTGCCTCCTGGATTTTATTTTATGGTGGGAAGTGATAGGGGTGTGGCCACAATTTGACCCTGCCAAAGTGGTACAGAACTCTCAAAAAATGGAGAACCATTGACCCAGAAAGACCTCAGATTAATATGGCCTTTCATTCAGCTAAGCAATCTGTGTGTTCTTTGAGGTTGGGAATAATCTATTGGGACAAGATGTTTACTGTGATCTGTTAGAAACTTTGTAGCAAATGTTTCCCTAAAATAATAATGACAGGGTACACAAGACTGAGAAAACATCGAGGATTCAGTTAACACAAAAATATTTGCTTAATCATGGATTCCAGATTTGTAAGAGCCTGAATGCCTGGCATTATGTTTTCTGCAGACTGTTTCTGGGGTCGGACATTATCACCAGTAGCACTCCCACCAAAGAACAGCCCAAGTCCACTGCCAGCGGGAGCTCTGGTGAGAGCATGGACTCTGTCAGTGTGTCATCCTGTGAGTCAAATCACTCAGAGGCGGAGGAGGGCTCCATCACTCCCATGGACACGCCTGATGAGGCTCAAAAAAAGGTATATACTTCACCCTTTTCCGTAATTCCGAATGCGGGCACCTGACCTAGTGTTTGCCACACGAGGGGTGTCTGTTTTCCAGTTGATCACTCTACAGCATTTTGCAAGTCATGTTTTTAAGAGGTGTTAAAAGCAGAGTTCAATCTGGGGACTCATTCCTTATAGAAACATGTCTAGAAGCGACATTCATTGAGGCTTTGAAATATTGTTCCATTCCCACATCCAGAGGCAACTGAAGGACTGTGACTTGTAACATGAGCTACACTTTATTCAGGAGATGGAGAATTTTCTTGGAGCAAAAAGTCAAGAGCCAAAGGTGTGTCAGTCTCTCGGTGTCATACCTTGTCTCACCCAAGGTTTTACCACAATAATGGTGCAGGGCAAACCACTCCAAAACTTAGAGACCTCAAACAGCAACCATTTATCCTCTGTCCTGCATCTGCAGGTTGGATTGCGCTTGGCCCTAGGCCATGGGTTTGGTCCAGGTCTGCTCTACCTGCCTCTCGTTATTTTTGGAGTTATGAGCCACCCAGGGCATGCTCTTATTGCACTACATTGGATAAGCAAGAGGGCAGTCTCAGTCCTGCAAGTGCGTAACAAGGCTTCAGTTGGGCTCTGTCTCCCAAAATTTGTTGTCCAAAGCAAATCATGTGGCCAAATCCCACATAAATGAATGAGGTGGGGAACTACATGCCACTTCTCATGGGAGGAACTGTGGAGTCTCAGGGCAAAGGGCACGGATGCAGGGGAGGTTGAGGAATTGGTAATAAGGGTATAATCTACTGTGTCCCCCAAAAGGGAAAGTGATGAGAAGTGATAAAGGAATTCCCAGAGAGAGTTTTTGTTCTCCATAGCTGCATAAATAAGTGAAAAGGAAACAAAAGATCCACCTTCATCTTCTCTACACACCTGCTTCAGTCTGTTGGTCAAGGAGCTTGAGTCAGAGATGTCAACTTTGATGTGACTAGGACTTGCACCATTTGGGGAGGATCTTGGCTGCCATACTTGCTGTGTAAGTGGCTTTACGCTTAGGCCAGTGAGGTAGAGTGTTGGTAACAATTCCTTCCTTTCATTTGTATCTGCCATTCTGCAAGGGGATGTGTGTGCTGTTTCACATTGCGTTATAAGCACCAGCAGCAACCTGGGAACCCTCAGGTGACCTTGTCACAAAATAGCCAATCCAGAAAGGGCTCATTAGACCTGAGATGACTCAGATGCTGCCCTAGCGGGATTTCTCACCTTTTTGCTTTGAAATCTGGAGACACATCTTTAATGCTCCAAATATTGAAGGAAAGCTCTGCGAACACCCAGGGACTGGCTGTTCTCTCAGGCATATCTCCTTAATCAGGGATGGAATCATTCTCCGTGACTTGACACTCAGCATTGACTTTGTCAAAATCTGGAGTGAGGCCCCATCATTCACCTTTTGACAGGTTCTTAAGCTTTTTAGGCCCCATTTCTGATGATGGACATTGTACAACAGTGACAACTAAGCTATTGCCCACATCTTTGTGGGATTTCTACCTGTCCAGGAAGGAGGTAGAATCACATTTGCATCTGTTGATGCAGTGGACGTGCACACAGGTCCGGGTCATCCCTTTTAAAGCTATGCAGAAGCCCTGCGTGTGTCCTGTGCACACCCCTTGCTGCATCCTTTTTGTCTCCCCCCTTATCACACTGGCTCTTCAGTCTCTTGCACAAGTCATGAATTTTAATTCTTTGGATGAACGGTTTTCAGAGTCACGAATTTCTGTGGGTTTAAAAATGAGTAATTGAATTGGACGCAAGTAGTTGCTGGGCTGCAGAAGCCCCGAATGTTAACTGGAAAGGCCTCAGTTCTGCTCAGTGCTTGGCTGGCCCCAGAGACCTTCACAGCTCCTCCCTACCCTGAGGTCCTGCAGCCCTCCCCGCCCACCCTGCCTTTCCCACTGGCCACACTGTGAGGCCCCTCTTTTGAGTAAAGTGTAATTTGCATTCCTTTTTCTTCATTCCCCTGATCATGGTTTCTAAACATTTATTTCACATTTGCTCCACACTACTTAAATTCCCAGTAAGAATTTGGGCTCAAGAGGTGGTCTGTTTCATGGTGCTGTATAACCCAGGCATCTTCAAGGCTTTATCTTAAATGTCATTAAAATCATGGAAAAAAATCTAACAAAAGAAAAAGGATTTATGTGGAGGAAAGGGAAGGGGAAAAAATTGAACCAGTAATTGGAAAGGGGACCCTCTTGGCTACTGTGTAGTATACCTGCAAGCAAAGTCAGGCTGTGAAAATTATCCACCACCAGTTAGCCCTCAAATTGAGCCACTAAGCTGATTCACTTGGGAAGCTAAGAAAAAAAAAAAAGTAACTAAACAATGTTATGATAAAGCCTCAGTTGGACTCCTGCATTACTAGAGTTGTCACATCATCTTGCTGGCTCTATTAAACTAATGATGCAGTCGAATTGAATGTACGGTTATTTAAGGTACAGTTATGCCACAGGAAAGGGAAGTCATAGGAAATAAAATAGAGGAGACTCCATTTTACTTGGAAGCCAGAGAATCAGAAAGCTAAATTTCTGTACTTTGTTTCCATGGGAAGGTAGATGGGTACGAAAGAAATTAGTAAGTTATTTATTTTTTAAATGACTTCCAGATTATTTTATTGGATTAATGTGGTATAATTTAGCTCAGCTCATTTTGAGAAATTATTTGTAATTTTCTATAAAAAGAATTGATATTTCAAATGATTCAATTAATGGTATTTTTTGGACCACCACCTAATGAGTTCGGGGCATCCTATTTCTTTGGTATTTGGTGTTGCACATATAAGAACCCTGTCGTTAATCAGAAAAACCCATTAACTCTAGTACCTCATTCTTTAATTATCCTTGGTATACAACATGAAAATGTGTACAGTTGGTTCTGGAAGCACATGTGGTTAAGTGGTGGAGCCTCTCATAGGCTGTGTTCCCTTGGGCAAGTCACTGTCTTTCTCTGAATCGTGTTTCCCTCATATTTCTAATGCTCTGAATTTTGTTCACAAGATAGCTGGGAGACCAAAATGAGATAAGATGTCTGAAAGCTCATCACAAACCTCACAGCCTCACGGTGCTGGGCATCCCTGGGGCAGTGGTGCGCTGTGTTCAGTCACCACATTCTCACCGACTCCACCCTTGCTGCACCCTTGCTCTGCGAACCTGGCCGTGGAAGTCGGGAAACTTGAGAGCACAGCCTGCCGGTGCTGTCAACAGCTGTGGCCTCAGGTTCCTCAGCAGTAGAGAGGGATTGGGGCCAGGCCATCTCCAGGTGCCTTTCCAGGGCTCATGTTCCCTGCAGAGCTGGATAATCTGTGGTCCTCATCTTAGAGACTTCTAAAAATATAGCCATTTCTCTCCTCCAAAATCTGACGGTGAAACGGAATCACAGTAGAAAGGATCTCTGGGGGCAGGTCAAGCGTCCTTCCTGCTCGAGGCAGTAGGACTGGGCTTTCTGCCCGGTGAGCTTCGGGGTTCCTTCACAAGCCCATATTGCCTCTAGTTTCTGGTATTTGCTGCCACCTGCTGGTTACCCTCCTTCAGAGCAGCTAAAAGCTCTGGAAATGAGAGGACCACCTTGCCTCCCATGATGCAGAGTGATTCGGCTGAGCACTGAGTCACTGACAGGCATCTGCCATGGGGGTGCTTCCACCAGAAATAAGACACACGTGTGCTGTGGGCTGCTGTGGAGGAAATAACGGAAGTTTATTAGTCTCAACCTCGACCTCTGCTTTGAAACTTGGGAAGCACACTGTTGGCCAGGGTTCCTAACAGTTCTGTTTCCTTCTGGGCTGTGTTTACCCTTCCAGCTCTCCGAGTCCTCTTCCTCATGTTCCTCCATCCACTCTATGGACACAGCTTCCTCAGGGATGTCGTCCTTGATGAACCCCCTCTCCTCCCCTCCGCCCTGCAACAACAACCCGAAAATCCACAAGCGCTCTGTCTCTGTGACATCCATTACCTCGACAGTGCTGCCCCCCGTTTACAACCAACAGAACGAAGACACCTGCATAATCCGCATCAGCATAGAGGACAACAATGGCAACATGTACAAGAGCATCATGGTAAGGCGCTCAGACCGACACCCGAGTGCTCACGTGCCGTGTCAGCACATATACGTGCGTTCACACAAAATGAGTATGTGCCACATGCATCGATGCCGAAATCTCCCTGGATATAGACTAATAATACATAAAACTCTGCATATCAGCAGTGCGTATAGGATATAATTTTTACGTCTTAAAAGTTGCTAAACCTTATTCATCCGGGTCAGTATCACCCTCTTCAAAACTCTCGGTTGGGATGACTACATAAATGCATCCCAGGGAAGATGCCACTGCTGCACGCCTCCTTGCAGGTCTTCCTGGGGATTAACGTGTCTGCGTTTATCACTGAATTGCTGTGCATTCTTAGCAATCTCCTCGGTGGTGGCAAAGCTTTCTCCTTTAGTCACTTGGACTCAGACTTAGTAAAGTGGGTGATCAAGCTGGACGTACAGTTTGCGTCCGCGAGGAGCTATGCTTATAAATAAGACATCTTCTTGAGCTTCCTATAAAAACTCTGTTTCTGAGCACAGTCCCAAAAATGTGTTCAATAATGGCAGTCTTTTTGGAATACGTACAGAGCCTCTCCTGGTAATAACGTTAGGTGTGTAAGGTCTGGTGTGTTCATTACAAGAATAGACTCCTTATCTTAAAGGATGTATCATGTATTGAAAAGCAGACTCTCCTTTGCAGTAAAACCCCACAGTAAAGTGTAAATCTCGCATCTCTCCGCATCTTCATGACTTGCCTTCTTCGAGCCACACTGACTGCTTATAAGCTCAGCTTTGAATATGATGTAAGTGATAAGGAGTCACACTGTCTTTTCACATCTGAAGAAAAGCTTTACTAAAGCATTCACTGAATCAACAAAATATTTCTTGAACATTAGTTGTGTACTAGTCATTGGACCAGGCTTTGGGAACAGGGAGATGAATGAGACATTTCTGTCTTTGAGGAACTTATAATCAAAAAGGAGATCATAAAGCATTTTTCAAAACGTATTAAATACTTTAATAGAGGTCAGATCAGATTGTAAAGGGCCTGCAGGCCTCATGAAGGAGTTTGCGTTAGTCTTGCAGGAGAGTCTTATCGCAGGCTTTTAGGTGGCGATCAGATTTGTTCTTTAGAGAAGTAGCTGGCATTGTGGAGACCTGATTCAGAAGTGCAGGGGGAGTAGATTGGAGGTGGCGGAGCGAGTTAGAAGCTGCCATTATATTCCATGTAGGACGTGTTAAGGGTTTGAATGATGGTCTGGAGATGGTATGGATTTTTGCAAGATTTTTGCAAGATTTTTCTAAGTTAGAATGATGGAATTCATCCATTTAGTTATGAACTTTTTGCTTACTGTTCTGGGGGAGTGGAAGAGGGAGGACGAAAGGTTGTCCAGGCAGCCGGATGGTTGGTGGTCCCGTCCAGTGCAGTGTAACTACTGGAGCAGGGGGTTTGGGGTGCACTTAATCCAAGGTCACCACAGGACATCCAAATGGCATCACCTAGTAGATGGTGAGAAACACAGGTTGGTGCAAGGCTGGTGGTGCTGGGGTCGAACGCTGGGAGTTGTCCAGCTCCACCGGCTGGATGCGGTCGTGCAGCGAGTGAGGTAGGGCTGAGGCGGAACCCACGTGGTAGTGAGGGAGGAGTGATAAGGGAGTGTCCGAGAGGAAGGGGCGCCACCACCAGGCAGCCGAGGTCATCAGTGGTATTATTGTATTTTCAGGGTGGTTTACTCACATGGCTTCTCTCACATACGCCAACCAGGGGAGTAAGTGCCAGCTGTGTAACTACGGTGTCTCTGAACTGAAAGGAACCGAGCACTGAACACGCAGCGATGTGGATGAGTCTCTAAAACACCACGTTGAGCCAAAGAAATCAGATACCCCGCATCCTGCCGGAGTCTGATCTTTCAAAAGCAGGCCCAACCTGTGGCGTTAGAAAACTAAGCTCCGGGGAGGGCACAGGGAGTGTATCGCATTCCTATTTAAGGCGGATGAGGGTGACACCCAAGCATCGTTCAGTAACGTAATCACCAGCCACAGGTGGTGGCCGAGCATTTGAAATGGGCAAAGTCCAAATTGAGATATGCTGTAAGCGTGAAATACACACCAGGTATTTGAAGGCTTGGTACAAAAAAATAACAATAATGAGAACGTAAAATAGCTTATTAACAATTTTGTATTGATTTTATGCTGATACAATATTTTGGACATATTGGGTTAAGTAAGCTATTAAAATTTCCCTTTTGAAAAAAATTTAAATGTGGCTACTAGGTATTTAAAGTCACAGATGAGGGACTTCCCTGGCGGTCCAGTGGTTAAGACTTTGCCTTCCAACGCAGGGGGTGTGGGTTCGATCCCTGGTCGGGGAGCTGAGATCCCACGTGCCTCGCGGCCAGAAAAAAACCAAAAACATAAAACAGAAGCAATATTGTAACAAGTTCAATAAAGACTTTAAAAATGGTCCACATTAAAAAAAGAAATCTAAAAAAATAAACAAATAAAATAAAATAAATTAATTAATTAAATTACAGATGAGACTCGAATTATATGTATCTACTGGCCAGTGCTGGTTCAGGATATCAGCGTAAGGCTGCACGGCTGAGCTGTTAGTATTGTCTGTGATCATCATTTCCCCGCAGTAGCGTTTATGGTACAAAGTGACAGACCCTCAAGGAAAGCCCTCGGCCAGCCCATCCTTGTTTGGACACACCTGGGGAGGTTTAAGGTAAAATAAGCGTAGCCTGGTTTTCTCCTTAGGTAGGTTTAAAGCTGATAACTTAACATTAACCACCTTAGCCCAACAACCATCCCGCAAGTTGGTGTCCTTTCTCCTCTGGCTTTTTATGCTCCTGGACCAGTTTGATCCAGCTGCAGGAGTACTTCCTTCAGACGATAAAAAAATTATTTTTCCCCTTTAGAATTTTGTATGCATCTCTTTCTCCCTTGTGTAAGGAGGTGCCAGATGTTTTGGTAACAGACCCTTGAGCACGGTCTTTGTCACTTATAGGGACCCCATTGTAATGCATATTGTTTACTGAATCACAAATACAGCTGCTGCCCCAGATCGGAGGGAGGCCTGTGGGCCCAGACATCCTTGGGCTCACAATAAGAGTTTCTTGGAAAAAATCAGACTACTACGTCGTCGTCTCTTCTTTTTTTTGGCTGTCTCTCTCCTCTTACCTCTTGGTGAGAACAGCTTTTATTTTTAAGTAAGAATAATGTGTGTTTCATTTTGCTTTCTTTCAAATTTAAAGAAATCACCCAAGGGATAGTTACATAAGTCAGCCCCCTTTTCCTGTTGCTCTGAGCACCCTGAGAATAGTTGGCTGATGGGCAAAGATGAAGGGGAGAATTGGGGTGAGAGGAGGCTTAACTTGCACTTTAAAAAATGTTAGATTTATTATTTTTAAACACTCAGAAGCTCATTTTTATTGAAGCGTAATTTACATGTAATTACATACATAGATCTGAAGTGTTCAGTTCTTTGGGTTTTTATAACTATAACCATATATATGTATACATATAGTTACATATGTATACTTCTGTTAAATAACCACCACCCCAAGTCTAGATAAATAACATTTTTTATCCGCCCCGTCCAAAATTCCCTTATGCCCCTTCAATCCTGCTTTAACCTTAGTTGAAGATAAGGTTAGCTAGTTTTCTAACCCCACAGGTTAATTTGGCCTGTTTTTGAAAGAACAGACTCCTGCAGCGTGTCATCTTCTGCGTCTGCTTTCTCTGGCTCACCCGTGATGTTTGTGAGATGCATCGCGTTGTTGCATGTTTCAGTTCTCAGCTCCCTCTAGCTGCTGAGTCGTGCTCTTATCGTGAACGCACTACACTGTCTTTATCCTCCCCTGTTCTCCTGTTGATGGAGATGCAGGTTGATTCCACTTTGGGGCTGTTACGAATAAATCTGCTATGAATGTTTGTGTACAAGTCCTTTCGTGGACATAATGCTTTTATTTTTCTTGGTAGATACCTAGGGGTGGGATTCCTGGGTTGTAGAGCCACTTGTGCTTTTTGAAATGGTCAGCGTACAGAACCGTGGCCGTTCTGACCCACAGGTTGTAACCAGTGCTCAACAGGTGAGGATAATTTTGGCCCAGGACTGCAAACGCTGTGCATTTTTCACAATTCCCTCATATATATTCTTCCACCGGAACCTCCATTGGAACTGGCAAGGCACCCAGTCTCTCTGTTTTGATGGGGTTAAGACACTGTGGCTCTGAGAAAGCAGGTGACTGAGAGAAAAGATGACCTGTTATCTGAGGATGGAGCCAGGACTGGAACTTAGAAGTGCTGGCTCTTGGTCCTTTCTCATTCCACCTGGCCATTTCTCCCAGGAAGGCACAAGACAGCAAGAATAAGAAGGTCAGCACAACTCTTCCAGGAGACATGAAGCTAAATGCTTTACACACCCTTTCATTGTCTTTCCAGTTGACGAGCCAGGATAAAACTCCCGCCGTGATCCAGAGGGCGATGTTGAAGCACAATCTGGACTCGGACCCGGCTGAGGGGTACGAGCTGGTACAGGTCATCTCGGAGGACAAAGGTAGGCGCGTGTTCCTTCTCAAGGCAGATTGCCCCAGTGTGAGAAGACGGGAAGTGGACACAATGTCTTTCTTAAATGGAACCAAGTGAGGGTTGTTGTTTTTTTCGGTACGCGGGCCTCTCACTGTTGTGGCCTCTCCCATTGCGGAGCACAGGCTCCGGACACGCAGGCTCAGCGGCCATGGCTCACGGGCCCAGCCGCTCTGCGGCATGTGGGATCTTCCCAGACCGGGGCACGAACCCACGTCCCCTGCATGGGCAGGCAGACTCCCAACCACTGCGCCACCAGGGAAGCCCAAGTGAGGGTTTTTAATCACGCTAGGGCGGAGTTGCCAGGAGCCATATGCCATCACCTCGCTTGTAGAATCAAGCGTCTCAGGCTGGTCCCCCAGCAACCCTTGTTGCTTTCTGCGGTTTTGCTGAGTGTTCCTCCCGCCCGTTCTCTGTAAACTTCTCCTCAAGCCTTCCTGTAGGAGGAGGTCCCTCCCTGTGTCAGGAGTTGGGGGATGGACGGGGTCTGTTGGCTCTTTGCAGACGGCCACGCACCTCCATTAACCAATAGTGTGTGTCCAGAAAGGTCGCAGTTCCTGCGATAATTTCTCATGGTTTCAGTTAACCACTTATGAGAGTCTGTCCTTCAGTTATCTTTATTCATGATTGATCTTCAAGCGGCAAAAGCTTCCAGCGCCAGGGTTGGAAGGTTCTTTACCTCACACTTACTGAGGCAAAGAACTGGTGATTATGAAATGCTCCAGTTTGCCTAGGAGTCCATTAGTTGAAGAAATCCCTTTTATGAAAACTCCAGGCACATAATCCCCCTGCATGTATCGATTTGCTAATCTGAATTGGGGTTGTATTTGTTGAGGGGTAGGAGGCGAGCTGGTAGGTAACTCCTCTATGCCGTGTCACATCTGAGAAGGAGACTCAGGCAGACTGAGTCTCTTTTCCAAGTGCACAAGGAACAGCCAATACTGTTGACTGAGGCCAACGCTGTCTGCTGACAGACCCAGCACAGACCAATGCAAGTGTCTCAAGGGAGGGCTGTTCCCCAACAAGCATTCCCCCTAGAAAGGAAAAGAAGAATTATACAAGGCGGGGATGATGGAAGGGAGCAGTTATTCATACTCCCTTTGACCAACAAATCACCCAGGGCTATATCTCAGGCCCCGACGAGAGTAGGCGAAGTTGGAGTCGTACCTTTTCTTAGCGATGAAAAACTATAGCCTCTGAGAAAATTCTTGGACGTTTTCTTTCATCCAGCTGAGCCCTAGGTCGTGGGGCAAACCTTTCTCAGTTTCATCTTTTAATGTAGTTACTGTTAAAAGTCCAAGCCTGAAAAGTGGTCTCTTGGGTTTTACCGTGTCGTCCACAAACCAACACGCCAAGGTGAGGCCAGTGGGTGTGAAGGTCCAGGAGTCCTGGAGTGCAGCTGGGGCCCAGCTTCACCAGCTGTGTGGTGGCAGGTGGGCTGCTTGACCTCCCTGGGCCTTGGTCCTTAATTAGTTAAATGGCGACAATACCCTACTGGTTCCTTGTGCATCATGGGTGATTATGACAGGAAATAACGCACCCGAAAGTGTACCGTATTGGAGATGTGTTGATATATAGCTGTGAGGTAGGTTGTTACTGACCCAGGAATATGTGGGCAGGAGACTGGGGACACTTTAAGGGAGTTATCCTTTATAGAACATTTGTGCAAAATGTAGCGGAGTCACGCAGAACCTGACTGCATCAGTCGTGCTGTGGAATCTCAGTGGTCGAAGTTAACGTAAGGTCGACTTAATCCAGTTCTGCAGGCAGACACCTCTCCTGGTTGCCTCCGTCACTCCACTGCCGCAAAGCAAGACTTGCACGTTTTACCTTTTTTTTCCCTGTTGGTTTTTTAAGCTATCCATTACCCCTGAGTGCTAAAGAGTATATAGCTTCTCTTAAAAATAAATTCAAATCACTTTGCTCAATAACTTCATATTATGCTTGGAATAATCCTTGTTCAAAAATTGCAGCTATCTATATAGGTGGGAGTCACTGCAGTAGGCAATGGTTTAAACCTTAAGAGGTAGATACTGTCTTATTTGGTTGCCCTTTAATATTAAAATGCAAGTTCTTAAGGAAGCAAGGCCTCAAATGGTGTAACATACTGGTTTGATTTGGGATTAATTAAAAAATATTTTGATTTTCCAAGTAAAGAGCTCTGGAAAACGGTGTAGATTTTCTGCCTTTTCCCCGTGTTATTGGATTCGCTTAGTCTCTGTGCAAAACTGCATAGTGGAGTGGAAAATGGCCTGCAGGAGGCTAGGAACCCGGGTTTGGGTCCCAGTTCTGCCCCTGATGAGCTGTGCTCTTGGGAATGTCTTTTAACTCCTGTAGGCCTCTGCTTCCTACTGCACTTCCTTCCAGCTAAAGCATCCTGCATTTGCGCATTTGGTTCATGGCTTGAATTTCTAAGATTGGATTCGCACTTAGGTTTTTTAACTTGGGATTGGGAAATTGTTGGAACCGATTTGCGGGGAGGGAGTGGTGGTCACTGTCTGGTTCCATTTGCATTCCAGGGACAAACGGCCATAGTCCCAGCCGTGTGTCTGAGCAGAATTTCCACCTGCCACGGTTAGTGCTGGGCTGACCTACACGAGCTGACTACCTTCTCTTTCCTCATCTTCTTTAGAACTCGTGATCCCAGACTCGGCAAATGTCTTCTATGCCATGAACAGCCAAGTGAACTTTGACTTCATCTTACGCAAAAAGAATTCTGTGGAAGAGCAAGTAAAACTGCGTAGCCGGACCAGCCTGACGTTGCCCAGGACAGCCAAACGGGGCTGCTGGAGCAACAGACACAGCAAAATCACCCTCTGAAAGGAGAGACCAGTGGCCCCTTGCCTGCCAAAGGCAGGGTGGGGCTGAGAACAGGCCGTGGTGATTGCAGCTACCACCCAGTGTTAGAGGATCATTGGTGAGGTGGACAGATATTTATGGAGTACCTCTGGTGTGCAAGGCACTATGATAGGCGTCGTGGGGAGATCGGAGATGAACTTGACACGAGAAGGATGATTCTCTTTGACCTGAGACCGAAATGCAAAACTACCCACATTTATAAATATATATGTATGTACACATATTTGGTATGTGTGTGTATATATATAAATATGAGGGACTTATGGGATATTCTGGACTATGGAGAAACAAATTTGCACAATGGCCTGGGAAGTCGAGGTCACTTTTTACAGGGAACTAGAAGGAACTGAGAACCTCGTCTCATACCTTCCAAGTAAACGGAATCAACCCTAGAAATAGAGTGTCCTTTGTGCCAGTATTATAAGCAGTCCAAACTATTTTTATAAAGGGAGAGGATTACTTTCTCAATCAAGTGCCACCAGAAAAGAACAACCGCAGAGGCGGGAACTGCCACAGGCTGAATGAAAGGCCACCTCGGAAAGGCTTTGGATGAGCCAGTGGCTTTGACCTCTGCTTGCATCGGCCAATTTCTGCTACCCCAGGGAGGGCTAGGAGCAGCTTTGGAGGACTGTCTGAGCCACTGGTCCAGCCGTTGTGACACCTCTGGAGGCAACACAAGCCCATTTTGATTTCTGGCAACTTCATTGTTTGTTTCCCCCCCCTAAAGAACATATCACAATCATTCTTGCACATCCAGCCATGTTCTTTGGTAACTTATCAGCCAGAAAGGAAAGCACAAAAGGATGATGACTCACGTGGACTCTGATCTGTCTCGGAATGCCACTACTTCATTGTTTTTTTCTGATTGCCTTTTGCATGTGAAACTACATGTCTGCAGTCTTTTGCCATCTGGATCGCAGTACCTCTATATTACGTGCAATTTGTTCCTCAGGTGTAGAAATTCCTACTGCGATTGACTGTAACTGATGGTTTTGAGCCTGTGAACGATTTCTGAACAGCGATTGCTCTGTGATTAGCCCCTCGGGAGATGCTCACTGCTGAGAGCAGTGTCCTGTTTTACTTATTAACTTTTATAGCCTTCCTGTGCCTAGTCATGGGGAAAGAAATGGGGCTCCGTATATTATCCAACTCGTTTCTAAAGAGGTACATTCTTCCAGATGGAATCAATAACTTTTTTTTTTTTTTTCAGGTTTCCACACTTGGTATCACAGTATCACTGTTAGTGACACTTTTGTCTCCAGTACCACCATCATCCTCTCCCTTCCAAATCTGAGCTGTGGCTGGGGTTTGAACTACAAAGCCATACGTGGGATACTGACACGTTTAAGAAGCACTTTCAGTATGTTGTCCTTTTTAAGAAGAAAATTCTCAAAATACCAGTTTTTATTCCAAAAATAAAGAATGAACCCAGATATGAAGCGCAGATTGTAATGTGGAGCTTTTTTTTTTCCTATCCTGTAAGACAGCTCCCAAAGGTTATGTGTGATTTATGTTACATAAATAGCCATATGAAATCTGCAAGAAACACCAGGGAAAGGCTAGAGATTTGTGGTGGTGGACCAAAGAACGAGAATGAGCCAGGAAGGCCTCAGATTTCCTTTAGGTCTTTCTAGATCAGACTGCATTGTAAAGACCGAGTGGTTTCAACTAGTTGAAAAGCACTTTTTTTCTGTGTTTGCGAGGCTGGTTCGATTTGTGCTTCTGTGCGTGGAGGAGGGATGGCCAGGGTGCTAGACGTCACGGGGACTGAAGGAAACATAGCCTCAGCCTGAATTTCTTGGTTGGAAGGTCAAAAAGAAAATGTAGAACTGTTGGTTTGGCCTGGTTTAGGGCGCGGCTACCAAGACATACGTGTTGTGCCCATGTGCTCGCCTTGTGTATTTATACTGTATATGTAGAGTCTAGATTTATATACTGCAATGTAAAATATATATATATTTTTTTCCTTTTTTAAAAAAGACAATGGAAGTTACAAGTAGATAAAACATAGCCTCATTTATTTAATGCCACTTTAAATGTCTTAAATTTGTTTCCTGGTGGACAGCCGGGTTAATACTTTTAGCTGCTCGCATATGCTTGTCTTTCTGCATCTCCATCATCTGTTTACCTTTTGGTCAAATTAATAAACTGGCTTGGGACTTGGTTGGCATGTGCGGCCAGACCCAAAGGGATTGTATCTGGAGTATTAATCTGGTGGATCTGGGTTCCAGGTATGTCAAGGAGCATTTTGGAAGCCCATGCTGGTTCAGTTGGAGGGAGCAGAGGGAAAGCCAGTGGCACAGTTAGGAGGGACCCTCTCCACTGGTAAGTGTCATGCGCATTTAGGGGAAAGAATGACGTCTTAGGAGACTGCCATCAGATGTGATGCCTTGCTGGACAGCATTCTTAGGAGCAGTTTGGCTGGGGACACCTTGTATAAAATCAAACTTAGAGTTGGGATCCAAGGCAGTACTTTGCCTTCTTTTTGACAGCCTTTCCTGAGTCTCCAATTGCTACCATCTGCACAATTCTTGAAACCGTCCATGGTGCTCCGGAAGCCGGGAGGGCCTCTGTGGAGGAAGGAAACAAGGTCTTCCCAAAAGGCAGCTTCATTCAACAGATGCATGTTGTCATTCCGTCACGTTGTTTCCAAAAATAAAAAGGGATTCTTAAATGGATCCAAATTATCAAGTTTTCTGGGTCCTTGTGGGATAGTGGAGAAAGTCAAGTAGGTGTTCTAATAATCGATAATATGGGCAGGAAAAAAAGGGATTTCTATGTCTGGCACTAGGTGACTATGTTTTCAAGATCATCTGAGAAAATGGGTTCCCTTGTTTTGCCTCCCTGTAGAAGCAGCTTGGTGAGATTTTGCCTGAAGGAATAATGTCTTAAAATTTCCTTCTTTGGAGCCTTTTCAAATTTGCCATGCAGCACAGGACCATTAGAGGCATACGGTATTGCCCCGTGTCCCAGTTTTAGTGGTATCGAGAAGTTTCCCCGATGTCAACCGTCTTTTTCTACAGGGCTGCCGCAATGGCACCAGTGACGACCTGTATCCACAGTTCCACTATGAAAAGTTATTTCTGTCATGTTTTGAGTTACCGTTTCCCCTAGGATCTCTGTTAGAATGAAATAATTCTGGAAGGGATTTAGCCTAGGCTAAAGTAACAAACCATGAAATCTCAGTAACTTAAGATATGACACGTTGGAAACTGAGCTAGGTATTGCAAATCGGGCAGCTCTCCTTAGCGGCTCCAAGGGTCCAGGCAGCTTCCATCTTGCAACTCCGCCATCTCAGATTTTTCTTTCAACTCCCAGTGATGGTAGCGAGAACTCACAACTGCATTAGACGAAAGGGACCACATCACTTCCATTCACAGTCCGTTGGCCAGTCTATGGCCCCAATCTAAACGCAGGGGAGGTGGGGAAATGTAGGAGGGCACCTGGAGTAGACGAGCATTTCCGTCCCCGCACAAAGGAGTTCTGTCTTCTCACTAGGGTGCATGGCTTTGTTCATCTTCCCACATTCTCCGAAAAGTGTTTGGAGGAGATGGCAGTGAGGACTTGAGATGGGGGCTGCACAGAGCAAAGGAAGGGTTGAAGAAAGAGAGGTGCTCAAAGGAGGAGAAAAAACAGGAGTAATTTAATTTTGTTTAGAATTAGCCTTATAGAATTTATTTCTAACATGCGGTCACCACCAATTTACATGCTTCTAATGTGGTCCCTACTTTAAACTAGGAGCTACTTTACAGACGTAGTTGTATGTCAAATTTTTAAAAATCTAGGAAATTTAAAGTGTTTACACATAAACTGTGAGATTCAAATAGAAGCCAGACAAATTTAGTTAATTTAAGACTCTGAATTAGAAAACCACCACTTGGTGTGGTTTTTCAACATCTCTACCCAGAAAACTGTGTGGAGGCAATTCACTTATTTAACAGTTTGAGGTATTTAACATTTTCTTAAGAGTTGGAATGAATCTTACAAATCATGTAGTCCTCGCCCTTGTATTACAGATCCCGGGGCTGAGGCCCAGAGCAGTTACGTCAGTTGCCAAAGGTCAAGTGCAGGGCTCTGAATGACCAAACCCTGCTATGTGGGTGTCACAGTGGACTGGGCTTTCCTGACAGATGCTCCTCTACAGCCTGCTGGAGCTGGACAGGATGCCTGGGGTCTGTTGGCTCTATCCCCAGCCTTCCAACCATGTGAATTTCCAAAAGCTACACGTGAATTTCCACAGGCTACCTTGGTTACATGTGCATCTGGTTGGTTCTGTCAAGTCTCCAAGGAGAGATCTGCTGCTGGTCGGAGAACTGCTGCCTGATATCCTGAGCATCATTTCATCTTGCAGATGGGGAAACGGGGCCGTAAGGACCAGGATGGCATTGCGAGTTAACTCCCACCTAGGATGCATGATGAACCCGTGGGGTGGGTGAAAAGCACCAACTGAATGAGGAGTTAAAGGAGCAAACACCAGTGATCAGTATCGAGTACTTCGTCACAGTTTCCTCAAAAGAAATCATTTTTATTCCTACGATTGTCTCAACTCAGAGCAACATTTTGTGCTGTAGTCACAATCTCCCACACAAAGGGTACCGGTAAGTCAAGTTGAGAAAAGAAGAAAAGTAAATGATTTAAACTGTTTCTAGATTGCTCCAGCCGTTTTTAAAAAAAAAAAAAAAAGATGGGCTGGCCAAAAAGTTCGTTCGGGCTTGTCATACCAGCTCATGGAAAAACGCGAGCGAACTTTTTGGCCAGCCCAATACCAGGGCACCAGTTTCAAAATGGGAGAGAAGCATTCTAAATGGGAGAGAAGCATTCTAAATGGGAGAAGCATTCTAAATAATACCTTGCCCCCAGATGTCTACTTCTGATGATCCTCGTTTATATAACATCTGACATCCAAGCCTCCAGCAAGTCAGCGAATTGGTCTAATCCGCTAAAAAGAATTAATGTATGAGATTTCATAGATGGGAAGTAAACGGGGGATGGGGTTGCAGAGCTTCTTTATACATCAGGCTGCGTGTGTATGGGAGAGAGAACGACAGAAACATTGGATGTTAGTGAGGAAACAAGAAATGAGGCAAACTCTCTCTCTAGAAGCTTTGCATGGATTCAGTTTGGTGTGGGTGGGATCTGACTGCCTAGCTCTGACTCCCAGCCCACTTACTATCTTAGGCAAGTCATTTAGCTATTGCTTCGTCTAAAAAGTGGGGATTGAAAATAGTTCCTACTTCTGGAGATTCACGTAGTATATTACATTACACAGCACACGTAAAGAAAGCACTTCCCTCTGGTGCTTACTTTAAGAGTTCACTGCTGTTATTCCCGGGAAGCTCGTGGCCTAAGGAGGGGGGGGCGTGCTGTCTTCTTAGAAGCCCTCCAGCCTCCTTCCCTAATAAGCAATGACACAGGGCAGATGTGACACTCAGACATGGGACTTGAGATGCTTGAACAGCACCCTGGGAAAACTGAGCCTGCTGCTGCTTTGGGGAAAGACTGACTCACAGAGCTGGAGGGCAGCCAGGGCTCCTGCAGCTTGCTCCACAGACCCGCTCCAAAGAGGCTGGGGAGAGGGGAGTGTGGGCCCAGCGCAGCCCTGACCACAGTGCCTCCTGGCGGGGCTGAGGCTGCACAGGGACACACACTGGGCGGACTCGGAAGGGAGCCACTGGCCTGTGTGAGACGGCCCTGAGCTGGAGCATCCCCCTCCCAGAGCCTAAGGTGATTCCTGTCAGGGTCCCCACCTTTTTTGGATTCCTTCTGTGGTCAGGGGGGGACAGGTCTCTCACCAGAAGCTGAGCCCCCATTCCCCTGTTCTCCCAGACCTGTATCTTTCTTTCCCTGCAGAATGGGGCTCTCTGCTCTGACTCTCCCTCTGCCCAGGGATGACTCACGTGCAGGACAGTGAATTGTTGCTGTTCCACAGGCACTGGGGGCCCTGGGCATCCCAATTATTCCTTTGCATGCTGTCCAGCTCACTGCCACCTCAGCCTCTCCCGTTGTTGCAGGTTTGCAAGGATAAAATAGTCATTTTAAGGACTTGGGTTGCCACTTCCTTTCCAAGCCTCTCTTCTACTATTTTTTTCCCTCTGGTTCCCTCCCTTTCCAGCCTGTGCACCAGCCTCACTTCTCCACTAATGAGCCTGAATCTGTTTTCTTATCCCTTTGGCCCTTGCACTTCTCTCCTGGACATAAACCTCTGTGCTGTGCCCTGGAAGCTGCCTCTTTCCTCTCCCCTCTAATTCCCTAAGGCCTGCACCCCTCATCTGTCCCCTCCCTGCTCAGCTATGGGCATGGTTTCCTCCCTGTGGCCATTCTAAACAGTAATATCCCCTTCAAGTCTTCCCAATTCATGCTGGCATTTTACAGAGCAGTTAAAACCCTTCAGACCACACCATCAATACAAACATCTCAACTCCTGTCTGAGGGTCTTCCCCGAACTGCCAGTTCCCTTTGGGAGAGGACACTTTGTCACAAGTTATTTTCTAATCTTCTCTGAAGAACAGAGAGAGAGGGCTGTCCAGGACACTGAAAATCATGTTCCCTCATGAGCAAGAGCCCAGATGCCTGCCCAGCCTCCCCTAGAACAGGAAGCACCCAGAGGAGCCTCCTCTGCACCAGCGGGGTGGGGGTGGGGGGGCACGAAGCTGGTGTTCAGACATAGAGATTTGGTCAAAGTGCCCACAGCAGAGGAAGCCAAGCTGAAGAAACTCCAGGGAGGGGCAGAAAAAATAAACTCAGTAAATTAAAGAGAAACCAGTGTTCAGAGGTGATCCTTCATTCTTTCCATCCCTTTTGAGGGCATACGGGAGGGCGGTTTGGGGCTGTGAGTGGCCTCCCTGTTGTGGCAGGAGGGACCTGAGCTAAGATCATCTCAATATCAGTACACCTACGGGTGGAGGCTAAGACACAGGCCATCTTAGGCAAATCTATAGACCAGAAAGGAAGCCACTTTCCAGCCCAACAACAAATTCTAATGGAGCCATTCCACCACTTGCCTGGAACCCATTCAGTATTTAATAATTCTTCCTGAAAGCACACCTAAACTCTTCATGCTGCAATTCAAGCCATTTCCTCATTCCATTTGCATAATAAGAGAAGGCACCATTTTCTCCTCCCACCAGGAAGCCTGCACAAGCCTCTAAACCAGCCTCACCCACCAGGGGGCAGACACCAGAAGCAAGAAATATACAGTCCCACAGCCTGCGGCGCTAAGTCTACAAATACCCTACCCTGGGACCAGCTGGTGCCCAGACACTGGGTGATGAGAGGGAAGTTGACTGCTGGGACACATAGGACATCCCCTACAGCGGAGGCCACTTCTCCAAGGTCAAGAAATGTAACTAACCTTCCACACATATAAAAATACAAATAGAAGTTTAGACAAAATGAGATGGCAGAGGAATAAGTTCCAAATGAAGGAACAAGATAAAACCCCAGAAGGATAACTAAGTGATGTGGAGATAGGCTATATACCTGAGAAAGCATTCAGAGTAATGATTGTAAAGATGACCCAAGAACTCAGGAAAAGAATGGATGCACACAGAGCAAGAAGTTACAAGAAGTTTTTAACAAAGAGTTAGAAAAAATAAAGAACAACCAAACAGAGTTGAAGAATACAATAACTGAAATGAAAAACACAAGAAGGAATCAATAGCAGAATGAATGAGGCAGAAGAACGGATAAGTGACCTGGAAGACAGAGTGGTGGAAATCACTGTCATGGGATAAAATAAAGAAAAAAGAATAAAAAGAAAAAAGCACAGTCTGAGAGACCTTTGGGACAATATCAAACACACCAACATTCACATTATAGGGGTCCCAGAAGAAGAATAAGAGAAAGAGCCTGAGAAGATATGTGAAAAGATAATAGCTGAAAACGTCCCTAACATGGAAAAGGAAACAATCACCGAAGTCCAGGAAGCACAGAGAGTCCCATACAGGATCGACACAAGGAGGAACACACCAAGACACATAGTAATCAAATTGACAAAAATTAAAAATAAAGAGAATATATTAAAATCAACAAGGGAAAAACAACAAATAATATACAAGAGAATCCTCATAAGGTTATCAGCTTATTTTTTAGAAGAAACTCTGCAGGCCAGAAGGGAGTGGCATGATATATTTAAAGTGATGAAAGGGGAAAACCTGCAACCAAGAATACTCTACCCAGAAAGGCTCCCATTCAGATTTGATGGAGAAATCAAAAGCTTTACAGACAAGCAAAAGCTAAAAGAATTCAGCACCACCAAACCAGCTTTACAACAAATGCTAAAGGAACTTCCTTAGGTGGAAAAGAAAAGGCCACAACTAGGTACAAGAAAATTACAAGATGGGAAAGCTCACCAGTAAAGGCAAACATACAGTAAATGTAGGAAATCATCCACACACAAATATGATTATCTAAACCAATGATTGTGAGAGGATGAGAGTACAAATGCAGAATCTTGAAATGCATTTGAAATGAAAAGACCAGCAACTTAAAACTATCATATATATACACAGACAAATATCAAAACATACATATATCAAAACCTCATGGTAACGGTAAACCAAAAATGTATTAATAGATATACACACAAATAAGTAAACAGAATCCAAACACAACACTAAAGATAGTCGTCAAAATACAAGAGGAGAGAACGAAAGAGGAAGGGAAGGAAAAAGACCTGCAAAAGCAAATCCAAAACAATTAATAAAATGGCAATAAGAACATACATATAGATATGTACATGGATTAAATGCTCCAACCAAAAGACAGATAGGCTGAATGGATACAAAAATAAGACCTGTATATATGCTGTCTACGAGAGACCCACTTCAGATCTAGAGACACATACAGACTGAAAGCGAGGGGATGGAAAAAGGTATTCCATGCAAATGGAAATCAAAAGAAAGCTGGAGTAGCAGTACTCATATCAGACAAAATAGACTTTAAATTAAGACTGTTACAAGAGACAAAGAAGGACACTACATAATGATCCAGGGATCAATCCAAGAAGAAAATATGACAATTGTAAATATATATGCACCCAACATAGGAGCAACTCAATATATAAGGCAAATGCGAACAGCCATAAAAGGCGAAATCAACAGTAACACAATAATAGTGGGGGACTTTAACACCCCACTTACATCAATGGACAGAACATCCAGACAGAAAAATCAGTAAGGAAACACAGGCCTTAAGTGACACATTAGACCGGATAGACTTAATTGATACTTATAGAGCATTCCATCCCAAAGTAGCAGAATACACATTCTTTTCAAGTGCACATGGAACATTCTCCAGAATACATCTCATGCTGGGTCACAAAGCAAGCTTCAGTAAACTTAAGAAAATTAAAATTGTATCAAGCATCTTTTCTAACCACAATATTATAAGATTAGAAATCAACTACAAGAAAAAAACTGCAAACCGCCCCCCACACACAAACACCTGGAGGCTAACCAACCTGCTACTAAACAACCAAAACAATATGCTACTAAACAACTAATGGGTCACTAAAGAAGTCAAAGAGGAAATAAAAAAAATACCTAGAGACAAATGAAAATGAAAACATAATGATCCAAAACCTATGGGACACAGCAAAAGCAGTTCTAAGAGGGAAGTTTATAGCTATACAAACTTACCTCAGGAAACAAGAAAAACCTCAAATAAACAACCTAACCTTACACCTAAAGCAACTAGAGAAAGAAGAACAAACAAATCCCAAAGTTAGAAGAAAAGAAATCATAAAGCTCAGAGCAGACATAAATAAAATAGAGACTAAAAAACAATAGAAAAAAATCAAAAGCTGATTCTTTTTTTTTTTTTTTTTTTTTTGTGATACGTGGGCCTCTCACTGTTGTGGCCTCTCCCTTTGCAGAGCACAGGCTCCAGACGCACAGGCTCAGCGGCCATGGCTCACGGGCGCAGCCGCTCCGCGGCATGTGGGATCTTCCTGGACTGGGGCACGATCCCATGTCCCCTGCATCGGCAGGCGGACTCTCAACCACTGCACCACCAGGGAAGCCCTAAAAGCTGATTCTTTGAAAAGATAAACAAAATTGATAAATCTTTAGCCAGACTCATCAAGAAAAAAAGGGAGAGGGCTCCAAATCAATAAAATTAGAAATGAAAAAGAAGTTACAACTGACACGACAGAAATACAAAGGATCATGAGAAACTACTACTATCAACTATATGCCAATAAAATAGACAACCTTGAAAAATGGACAAATTCTTAAAAAGGTACAATCTCCCAAGACTTAGCCAGGAAGAAATAGAATATATGAACAGACCAATCACAAGTGCTGAAATTGAAACTGATTTAAAAACTCCCAACAAACAAAAGTCCAGGACAAGATGGCTTCACAGGGAAATTCTATCAAACATTTAGAGAAGAGTTAACACCTATCCTTCTGAAACTATTTCAAAAAATTGCAGAGGAAGGAACATTTCCAAACTCAATGATGCCACCATCACTCTGATACCAAAACCAGAAAAGGATACTACAAAAACAATTACAGGCCACTTATCACTGATGAACATACACACAAAAATCCTCAACAAAATATTAGCAAACAAAATCCAACAAGACATTAAAGGGATCACATACAATGATCGAGTGGGATTTATCCCAGGAATGTAAGGATTTTTCAATATCTGAAAATCAATCAGTGTGATACCCCACATTAATGAATTGAAGAATAAAAACCATATAATCATCTCAATAGATGAAGAAAAAGCTTGATAAAATTCCACATCCATTTACAATAAAAACTCTCCAGAAAGTGGGCACAGAGGGAACCTACCTCAACATAATATAGGCCATATATGACAAACCCACAGCTAACATCATACATAATGCTAAAAGCTGAAAACATTTCCTCTAAGATCAGGAATGAGACAAGGATGTCCACTCTCGCCACTATTATTCAACATAGTTTTGGAAGTCCTAACCATGGCAATCAGAGAAGAAAAAGAGATAAAAGGAATCCAAGTTGGAAAAGAAGAAGTAAAAGTGTCACTGTTTGCAGATGACATGATACTATACACAGAAAATCCTAAAGACACTACCAGAAAACTACTAGAGCTCATCAATGAATTTGGTAAAGTTGCAGGATACAAAATTAATATGCAGAACTCTGTGGCATTTCTATACACTAACAATGAAAGGCCAGAAAGAGAAATTAAGGATGCAATCCCATATATCATTGCATCAAAAAGAATAAAATACCTAGGAATAAACCTACCTAAGGAGGCAAAAGACCTGTCCTCCAAAGACTATAAGACACTGATTAAAGAAAAATCAAAGATGGTAGAAACAGATGGAAAGATATATCATATTCTTGGATTAGAAGAATCAATATTGTCAAAATGACTATGCTACCCAATGTAATCTACAAATTCAGTGCAATCCCTATCAAATTACTAATGACAGTTTTCACAGAACTAGAACAAAAATTTTTTAAATTTGTATGGAAACACAAAAGACCCCAAGTAGCCAAAGGAATTTTGAGAAAGAAAAATGAAGCTGGAGGAATCAGGCTCCCTGACTTCAGACTATACTACAAAGCTACAGTCATCAAAACAGCATGGTATTGGCACAAAAACAGAAATATAGATCAATGGAATAGGGTAGAAAGCCCAGAAATAAAACCACGCACCTATGGTCAATTATTCTATGACAAAGGAGGCAAGAATACACAATGGAGAAAATACAGTCTCTTCAATAAGTGGTGCCAGGAAAACTGGACAGCTACATGTAAAAGAATCAAACTAGAACATTCTCTAACACCACATACAAAAATAAACTCAAAACGGATTAAAGAACTAAATGTAAGACCGGATACTATAAAACTCCTAGAGGAAAACATAGGCAGAACACTTTTTACATAAATCACAGCAACATCTTTTTGGATTCGTCTCCTAGAGTAATGGAAATAAAAATAAAAAAACAAATGGGACCTAATTAGACTTAAAAGCTTCTGCACAGCAAAGGAAACCATAAACAAAAAGACAGCCTACAGAATGGGAGAAAATATTTGCAAATGATGCTACTGACAAGGGATTAATCTCCAAAATATATAAACAGTTCATACAGCTCAATATCAAAAAAACAAACCCAATCAAAAAACGGGAAGAAGATCTACATAGACATTTCTCCAAAAAATACATACAGATGACCAAAAGCACATGAAAAGATGCTCAACATCACTCATTATTAGAGGAATGAAAATCAAAACTATAATGAGGTACCACCTCACACTGTTCAGAATGACCATCATCAAAAAGTCCACAAATAATAAATGCTAGAGAGGGTACGGAGAAAAAGGAATCCTCCTACATTGTTGTTGGGAATATAAATTGGTACAGCCACTATAGAGAAGAGTATGGAGGTTCCTTAAAAATCTAAAAATAGAGCTACCATGTGATTCAGCATTCCCACTCCTGGGCATATACCTGGAGAAAACCATAATTGGAAAAGATACATGCACCCCAGTGTTCATAGCAGCAGTATTTACAATGGCCAGGACATGGAGGCAACCTAAGTGTCCATCAACAGATGAATGGATAAAGAAGATGTGGCACATATACACATATATAATGTGTATATATATGATATACACA
Source organism: Delphinapterus leucas (assembly GCF_059928025.1). Lineage (NCBI taxonomy): Eukaryota > Metazoa > Chordata > Mammalia > Artiodactyla > Monodontidae > Delphinapterus > Delphinapterus leucas. The sequence goes on along the minus strand of NC_143129.1, from coordinate 52,706,107 downwards.
CACATATATTACACAATGGGATATTACTCTGTCATTAAAAAGAATGAAATAATGCCATCTGCAGTAACACAGATGGACCTAGAGATTATCATACTAAGTGAAGTAATCCAGACAGAAAGACAAACATCATATGTTAGCGCTTATATGTGGAATCAAAAAAAAATGATACAAATGAACTTATTTACAAAACAAATAGACTCACAGACATAGAAAACAAACTTACAGTTACCAAAAGGGGAGGCGGGGATAAATTAGGAGTTTGGGATTAACATATACATACTACTCTATATAAAACAGATGACCAAAAAGGACCTACTGTATAGCACAGGGAACTATACTCAATATCTTATAATAACCTATAACGGAAGAGAATGTAAAAAAAGTATATATTCACATACATATACACATATATAATTGAATCACTTCACTGTACATTGAAACTAACATAACATTGTAAATCAACTATATTTCAATAAAAAAATTTTTTTTAATTAAAAGTTAAAGAGAAGGCACCATTTTCTATGTAATCTGTTAACACAATGTACTAAAACCTATCATTTCTCTCTTTTCCAAGCAGGCAAAAACAAAACCAAAAACAACATACTGGCCACCACTGGCCAGACTCTTCACCCTTGTCTCAGCCACCCTGCTCGATTTAGGGAATGCCATCAGCCCACTCACAGGGAGTCCCCTCCCATGTCACTGCTCTCTCCTCCTGGCTCCCCTCCCACTGACACATTTAATCAGGAAGTCTCCAGGGAAGGAAGGTTCTCTCTGAGATAACAAACATCGCCACAAAACATAAAATGTGGGTGAAATGATTATTTCCAAGGCTGCCTGTGCTGAGGTTTCTGAACAGATCATCCATGACATGCTATTTTATCAAATGGCCAGCCTCACTTTAACTCTCACTTTGTCATTAGTTAAATCCTCACTGAATTAATTTCTTGTCAGTCATAAAGATCACTTACTTGGAAAGAATGTCTTGAAAGCACATTGTAGAAGCCTCTTGGGAAAACTCACCTTTATCTTACAGTTACTAATTAGATGGATTTGTTCCAACTGTAAGTGAAAATATTCCCATGTGTGTAGCTGAATGGGAATTTTGTTTCCGACACCAGCATTTTACTGGAAATCTCTGCATTGTCTGTCAGGAAAGCAACGAAACTTAGAATTCCCCCCAGAAACAACGGCCTCTGCGTTCGTGAGAATAGTCTGGAGCAGGAGGGTAGCCGCCTTGCCGTCATTATCGGCTCTCAAGACTGTTTCCTGTCAATAACCCCAACACATAGCTGACTCTTTGGTCCTACCCAGCTCCCCATCACTCCCTAGTAGGCCCTTCCACAGCCCCAAACCCAACACAACTGTCACATTCCCAGCAAATCTGCCTCCCATGGCCCCATCCTCAGCAGAACCAGGTTCCCTGGGTCCTATGGCCCCTTTTGTTCCAGCCTCTGAAAGAAAGCCATCCTGCTTACATGGCTGCTCCCTTGGACCACAGATGCCACAGCAGTAGGGACCTTTTCTAGACCTCTGAGCATCTCAGTGCCCAGCACAGGGCCTGAAACAAGGGAGCGCTCACACCTGGTTTTTGAGGTTTTGGGGGAGCCTGAGCTGAAATACAGGGGGTCATTGAGGCCAACATGGGTTCTCCTTTTTTTGCCCCAAGATAAATCTCTTTGGCCTGGGACAAGCATTTCAGTATCTTTTGATGAATGGATAGATAGGCTGACCAATAGCACAGAAATGCAAAATGAATCCTCCGTCAATCACCCTCCCACTGGAGGCCTAGAATCCTTTTTGGCTTACCCACCTCTCCAGCAGTCTAAAACATATCCCACTGGACAGGAAGGCTGGTGACCACCCTCTGTTCTTTGCCACAGGGATTGCACAGCAGTGACGATTACCTTTGGCCTCTGACATCCTTGGCCGGTGCAGACCTGGAAATTCCAGCAGTGTTGGCTGTTGACCAGCGTTGGAGGAACCAATGAACAATCATAGAGTTGCACGTTTTTAAATTTTTCACAAAGTGCTCTAGAAGGCAAGTAGTTTATCACTTCCCCACCCTGAAATGACAGAGCATGACAGACAGTGTAGGATGCTGGCTCTTGTTTTCCAGAGTTCCTGGAGCAGGCCCCAGTGAACAAAGCAAGGCCCGTGCAGTGTGTCGTCTGCATATTGTACACACTCAGTCCACGCTTAGCAGCACCAGCACTGCTGAAGTCAGGGCGGCCATCCAGAAGATTACACCTTGGATCTCAAGATCCAGAGAGGGTTTAACTTCCAGAGGCAGACAGCAGGTGCCATGACGGAGGCAAAGTCCTCTGACACCGCAAAGGTCTAATGTCTTGACTTAAGGCTAGACGGGAGGCAGGAAAGAATAATGAGGTCAAGGAATCCCTGGATTGCTGAAGAGATGACCTTCTAAAGAAAAGCTGCGTCTGCAGCTCACAATGTTCACAATGAAAGAACACTGCTTGGGATTCTAGACCTGAGTGGAGAAAAGCAACGGCTGGGCTAACAGAGCCAGAATTTTATTCACAGTAGAACAGTCCTCATCTAAAATTCTAGAATTTATGAACAATGTCTTTTAAGAATGAGAATTCAAAAAAAAGGGAATTCATAAACCCACCAGACCAGCTGACAGGGAAAAAGAAAAAAAAAAAAACCACCAATGTTCTCTATGAAACATAACCACACAAAAATTAATTAAATCTTCCTCTACTCCCAATACCTCAGCCTCCACCCACCCCTTTAAAAAAAAACAAAACATGAAATTCACGCACATCTGCACACACTCAAATACGCAAACGAAGTACAGCATACCCAAGGAAACCTTAGGAATCGCCTAAGGGTTTTTCACTAGCTCCCCAGATGCTCTGTTTTTCTAGACAAAGAGTCAAGCTCTGATAGCTATGTCTAAGCAGTAAAAATCAGGCAGCTGAGATCCCTTCCCTCAGTCTCCTGGCTTATTGGTCAATGCAGAAGAACCAACCCTAAGTCAAGAGGGAAGGCCAAGGTTGGTGTTCTGTGGAAGGAAGCTGCCGGGTTGTCCTGCAGCCTGGGGCCCTCATGGGGAGCAGGAAGCTTGGTGCACCCAGCAAGGCCACCAACGGGTTCTGCTCCAAAGCATGAAGCTCAGAGTCAACACCCAGGACACGGAGAGAGGAGCGTGTGTGGACAGGATGCTTGGGGAGGGGATTTCTGGAGACCAAGTTTTACTGCTTGCAGGCATGAGAACAGAAACCTAAAACAAACCATCATGAGATATCCAAGGATCACAGATTGTGGAGCTGAAACAGATGATGTAGTCCAACTCTGCATTTTACATAAAATCCATTTATGAAGAAAGCAGAGAGGTGGTCTGCCCAGGATCCTGACTCCAAGGCTTCCCTGGTTGTTGGTCTAAATCAGTTGATCAGTCCATTGTTTCTAACCAAGGTCTCTCGCCTGAGGTGGAGAATCATTTGTTTCCAGAAGGTTAGAATCTCCCACTCAACAGGCCTCCTTGTAAGAGTCAGGCTGGGAAATGCAGAAGAACCAGATTCTGGAACCAATGTGTCTACACTCACCACTTCCCAGGGGGCAATAAAAGCCTAACACATATGTTTCTCTGCCTTATCCTACAGACATTTCCCCCACATTTTGTAAAATAAATAATTCAAAATAGAATGAAAATCCCAGGCAAGGACAGTTTCTGGCCTAAAGATGTGCTCTGCCTCTTAACAGTGACTCATAAAACTCACACCTGCAACTCACTCCCAGGCTCAGGGTGGAGAGGACAGTCTGACGTGCTGGGGCAGCACATGAACCCCCCGGGACAGCAATTACACACCAGTCCCAGCCCCTTATATATTAAATTTATCTTCATAAATAGAGCATCCCAACTCAAGCGACCATAATAAAGAAAGCCAAAGTTTGAGTGCTTTCCTCAAATAGCTACACAAACCCTCAAATATCTATGAAACTATATGCTCATGGCAAAATGGACACCTCTTCATGGGAGCTTCAATGGCCATGATAGTCAAATGCCAAGTCACACACAGACCCAAATACCCATCCCTGTTGGATAACGGGGACTAAGATGAAAAAGTCACTTTGTAATAAGGCTCACGGCAAATGCCTTTAAAGAAAAAGCCCAATTAATTCGATTTTAAATGATCTGATTCCCCCTCCCCCACACCCCGAACTTGGAACATACTCAAGTTTTCAAGGTCACATCTATGACATAAAATGGGCCCACTAGACCAACAGATGTGGTCCAGTTGACTTGGCTGCCAGGCCTACCCATTTATTGACGTGATAGTGTGGTGATCACCTTTCCCTTGGACGAATCTCTGAGCCATGCTGTTCAACCTCAATGTGAGAACCAGTATCATATGGGTAATGAACTGAGGGACAAGGTGTCTGGATTGAAGTTCATCTTAATGGTTGCCATAAAGCCTATTTTCTAGCCATCTAGGAAATTTGGGTTTAGTTTCCCTATTCTCTTCCCCTGTCAAAATATACTAATTTTGATCAATCACATTAGACCACTTTGGTTAGATGATCGTGACCATGAAAAGAAACTGGAACAAACACATCAACAGCCCATTAGGAAAACCAAAGGGCAGTAAACCCCCCATGGAGCCCTCATAACTCATCTCTCGAAGGCACAGTGTCCAGGGAGGTTGGCGGTGGCAGGGCCTCTGTGTTCTTGGCATTGCGGTAGATGTGACCTTGCTTCCTGGACTTCCAGGCATGTGTCCTGTCCCAGTCAGTGGCCACTGTCTCATTGTCCCAGATGGTTGAGGTCTCCGTGTCACTCAGATACCCTGGCTGGCCTGTGTAGTGTGTTGGGTAGATGAGCAAGGGTTCTGCAGAGAAGGCTTTCAAGTCCCTGGATTCGTAATGCTCCATGTACTCAGCACTGAAAACAAGAGGTGTACAGGTGGGTGAGGGGGCAGGACACTTACAGAACAGGGGAAAAGAGCCCCACTTGTTATCTCTTAAATTCTCATAGATTCATTTGATTATTTTTCAGGTTGTGTTCCTGTATGGAAAATTTTAGTCTACGAACACAATACAGTTTTCTTTAAAAGCTTTCAGATGGTCTAAACAAATGCACAAAGAAAAAGGTCAGGATGTTTCTGTTGTATTTGGATAGACTAGTTTAAAAATGAATTTCAGGTCTTATTCTAAAAATTAAGGATTAAGCTCTGTTGGACCATAATAATAAATAAATGTGATCACTTTGTAGAAAAATGCTCTGTTCCTGGATTAATAAATTAGACAGCTGGGAGCTGGATGGCAATGAAGGGTTGAGTGATGTGGTGTAGGCTTGGAGGCACACCAGCATGGCTTTGCATTCCAGCGACAAGTGAGTGTAAAGTGGAGGGATGACTTGCCCTCCCTCCCAGGGCTCCTGTGCAGATTACATGAGGTGACATCTGCTTGGCTGCTAGGTCTCAATTTCCTTTCTGTTGAGGGAATGATGATTGACCTCCATGTTTATGTTGGGAAGCAGAGATAAAAATCAGTCTCCGACATGTTGTCCATCTTTACTGAAGACAGGAGACAAAATGAGCAAGATGCAGGACAAGAACACTCAACTGCTAACATGAAGACCATCTAGGGAGGAATCACCCAGCAACTGAGAGAAGAAGCCAAGGTTAGAACCTGGTCTTCTGCTCCAGTAATGAATTTAAGGAAGCACTGATCAAGCAGCTATTATGTATAGAGTTTGGACTAGGCTCTAAGGACACAGAGATAAAAGATGGTTCCTGCCTCAGGGGCTCATAGGTTATTGGGGAGACTGACACATAAACCCATAATGTACCATGCCCTTGATAAGCACTACGTCAGAGTGAACCCCCAGGCTACAGGAACTCTAGCATCACACTGCCTTCTTCTATGGACACCTTGCTCAGAGGCCACCTCCACTCTCTCTGAGCCTCTAACACATCTCTGTGATTGCAGGTATCACAATATATCACAATGACTGTTCTCGAGTCTGGGTTCCCGACTAGCCTGTGAGCTACTGCCTGGCCAACAGTACACTCAATGAACTAAGAAATGAACAGAAAAATCTGAGGTGTTTAGGAAGATGACCTTCACCTTGAGGTGTATATGGGTTTATGGAAGTAAGAAAATCAGAGATGAGAGGACTGAGCAGATTACGTCCAGTTAAACTACCCGCTGGGTATTAAAGAGGACTCCTATGCAAGACTCACCATTTCTGCCTCATCTTCCCCATCTGTAAAAGGGGATGATCATTCAAATCGGCCTCTCTGGGTCATGATTATGGAAAGATCACTTAGGAAAGTAGTACCCCTTAAAATATATTAAGTGTTACCCAGAAACCAAGTAGCATAATTGATGAATGGATTGTGCTCAAGGGATAGGCAGGCAGTTCAGGGTAACTCACACAGGATGCTTGTTGTACATGATTGGCAGAAACTCATCCACTGGTAGCATCTTCCCAAAAGGATTGGCTCCAACAAGCTTCTGTGCTCCTTCCAGAGAGATGACATAGCCCAGAGTCCAGTAAGAATAGTCAGCTTCGACCAGATTTACCACATTGGGCACAGCTTTCTCTGGCTCTTTTAGTTGCATCCTCTTCCTGCCAATATAACTAAAAGGAAATGGGTGGAGGAGAAAATTCCAATTTTAGTATTAGACATCCATAAGAATGGAGCACAGCTTTGCAGACTTTTGAAAGCTTGGACCAAGTGTGTCTTATTTAAATGTATCACACAACAAGGCACATCACATCAACCATGGCTGTCATCTCCCATCAATGGGGCCATTTCTGTGGCTCCACTTATCAACATCCCAACTATTCTTGCCTAGCAGACTGTTGAAGCGTGAAAGTTGAGATGTAGAGATTAAAAGACCTTTCAGAGGTTCGAGACAAGATGGCAGAATAGGAGGACTTGAGCTCACCTCCTCTCACAAAAACACCAAAATCACAACTAACTGCTGAACAACCACCAACTAAAGAGACTGGAACCTACCAAAAATGATATTCTACATCCAAAGACAAAGAAGAAGCCACAGCAAGATGGTAGGAGGGGTACATTTGTGATACAATCAAATCCCATACCCACTGGGTGGGTGACCCACAAACTGGAAAATAATTATATTGCAGTGGTTCTCCCACAGGAGTGAGAGTTCTGAGCCCCACATCAGGCTCCCTGTTCTGGGCACTCTGACATTAGGAGGAAGAGCCCCCACAGCATTTGGCTTTGAAGGCCAGCAGGGCTTGATTACAGAAACTCCACAGAACTGGGAGAAACAGAACCTCCACTCTTGGAGGATGCACACAAGGTCTCATGCACAGTGGGACCTAGGGCAAAAGCAATGACTTCAGAGGAGCCTGGGGCAGAGCTACCTGATGGTCTTGGAGGGTCTCCTGAGTAGGCAGGAAAGAGGCTGTGGCTCACTGTGGTGACAAGGACACTGGTGGTGGAGGTACTGGGGAGTATTCATTGGTATGAGCTCTCCTGGAGGCTGCCATTTTGACACCAAGAACTGGCCCCACACAAGAGCCTGTAGGCCTAAAGTCTTCCTGAGCCCACAGTTGCCTCCAGACACACCCCTTGACACAACCCTGCCCACCAGAGAGACAAGACCCAGCTCCACCCACCAGTAGGCAGGTACCAGTCCCTGCCACCAGGAAGCCTGAACAAGCCTCTAGACCAGCCTTGCCCACCAAGGGGCAGGCACCAGAAGCAAGAGGAACTATAATCCTGCAGCCTGTGGAAGACAGACTGCACAAAAAGTTAGACAAAATGAGATGGCAGAGGAGTACATTCCAGACGAAGGAACAAGATAAAACCCCAGAAGAGCAACTAACTGAAGTGGAGATAGGCAATCTACCTGAAAAAGAATTCAGAGTAATGATAGTAAAGAGGATACAAGATCTCAGAAAAAGAATGGAGGCACAGACTGAGAAGATACAAGAAATATTTAACAAAGGACTAGAAGATATAAAGAACAAAGTTGAACAATACAATAACTGAAATGAAAAATTGACTAGAAGCAATCAATAGTAGAATGAATGAGGCAGAAGAAAGGATAAGTGAGCTGGAAGACAGACTATTGGAAATCACTGCTGCAGAACAGAATAAATAAAAAAGAATGAAAAGAAATGAGGACAGTTTAAGAGGCCTCTGGGACAACATTAAACTCATAAACATTCACATTATAGTGGTCCCAAAAGGAGAAGAGAAAGAGAAAGGGCCTGAGAAAATATTTGAAAAGATAATAGCTGAAAGCTTCCTTAACATGGGAAAGGAAGCAGTCACCCAAGTCCAGGAAGTGCAGAGAGTACATAGAGGATAAACCCAAGGAGGAACATGCCAAGACACATAATAGTCAAATTGAGAAAAATTAAAAACAAAGATAAAATATTAAAAGCAATGAGGGAAAAGCAACAAATAACATACAGGGAATCCCCATAAGGTTATAACCTGATTTTTCAGGAGAAACTCTGCAGGCCATCAGTGGCATGATATACTTAAAGTAATGAAAGGGAAAAAGGTACAACCAAGCATACTCTACCCAGCAAGGCTCTCATTCAGATTTGATGGACAAATTAAAAGCTTTACAGACAAGCAAAAGCTAAGAGAATTCACCAGCACCAAACCAGCTTTACAACAGATACTAAAGGAACTTCTCTAGGTGGAAAAGAAAAGGCCACAACTGGAAACAAGAAAAGTATGAATGGGAAAGCTCACCAGTAAAGGCAAACATACAATAAAGGTAGGAAATCATCCACACACAAATATGGTATTAAAACCAGCAATCATGAGAAAAGGAGAGTACAAATACAGGATATATGAAATGTACTTGAAATTAAGAGACCAGCAACTTAAAACAATCTTGTATTTATATAGACTGCTATATCATTGTAACCACAAACAAAAAAAAATCTACAATAGATATACACACAAATAAGAAAAAGGAATCCAAATAAAACACTAAAGATAGTCATCAAATCACAAGAGAACAAAAGAGGAAAGAATGAAGACCTACAAAAACAAATCCAAAACAATTAACAAACTGGCAACAAGAACATACATATAGATAATTACCTTAAATGTACACGGATTAAATGCTCCAACCAAAAGACATAGATGGGCTGAATGGATACGAAAACAAGACCCATATATATGCTGTCTACAGGAGACCCACTTCAGACCTAGGGACACATACAGACTGAAAGTGAGGGGATGGAAAAAGATATTCCATGCAAATGGAAATCAAGAGAGCTGGAGTAGAAATTCTCATATCAGAAAAAATAGACTTTAAAATAAAGACTATTACAAGAGACAAAGAAGGACACTACATAATGATCAAGGGATCAATCCAAGAAGAAGATATAACAATTGTAAATATATATGCACCCAACATAGGAACACCTCAAAACATAAGGCAAATGCTAACAGCCATAACAGGAGAAATCAATAGTAACACAATAATAGTGGGGGACTTTAACACTCCACTTACATCGATGGACAGATCACCCACACAGAAAATCAGTAAGGAACACAGGCCTTAAATGACACAATAGACCAGATAGACTTAATTGATATTTATAGAGCATTCTGTCCTAAAGCAGAAGACACATTCTTTTCACGTGCACATGGAACATTCTCCAGGATAGATCACATGCTGTGCCACAAAGCAAGCCTCGGTAAATTTAAGAAAATTGAAATCATATCAAGCATCTCTTCTGACCACAATGCTATGAGATTAGAAATCAACTTCAAGAAAAAAAAAAACTAAAACAAAACACACAACGCATGGAGGCTAAACAACACACTACTTAATAATGGAGTGATCACTGAAGAAATCAAAGAGGAAGTCAAAAAACACCTAGAGACAGATGACAATGAAAATGCATTGATCGAAAACCTATGAGATGAAGAAAAAGCCATCCTAAGAGGGAAGTTTATAGCAACACAACCCTACCTCAGGAAACAAGAGAAATCTTAAACAACCTAACATTACACCTAAAGCAGCTAGAGAAAGAAGAACAAACAAAGCCCAAAGTTAGTAGAAGGAAAGAAATCATAAACCTCAGAGCAGAAATAAATGAAATAGAGACAAAGAAAACAATAGAAAAGGTAAATGAAACTAAAAGCTGGTTCCTTGAAAAGATAAAATTGATAAAACGTCAGCCAGACTCAACAAGAAAAAAAAGGGAGAGGGCTCAAATCAATAAAATCAGGAATGAAAAAGGAAAAGTTACAACCAACTCCACAGAAATACAAAGGATCACAAGAGACTACTACTATCAACTATATGCCAATAAAATGGACAAATTCTTAGAAAGGTACAATCTCCTAAGACTAAACCAGGAAGAAATAGAAAATATGAACAGACCAATCTCAAGTACTGAAATTGAAACTGTGATTTAAAAACTCCCAAACAAAAATCCCAGACCAGATGGCTTCACAGGCGAATTCTATCAAATATTTAGAGAAGAGTTAACACCTTCTGAAACTGTTCCAAAAACTGCAAAAGAAGGAACACTCCCAAACTCATTCTATGAGGCCACCATCACCCCGATACCAAAACCAGACAAAAAAAGAAAATTACAAGCCAATTATCACTGATGAACATAGACACAAAAATTCTCAACAGAATATTAGCAAACAAAATCCAACAAGACATTAACAGGATCATATACCATGATTGAGTGGGATTTATCCCAGGGATACAAGGATTTTTCAGTATCCACAAATCAGTGTGATACACCACATTCACAAACTGAAGAATAAAAACCATTATGATCATCTCAATAGATGCAGAAAAAGCTTTTGATAAAATTCCACATCCATTTATGATAAAAACTCTCCAGAAAGTGGGCACAGAGGGAACCTACCTCAACATAATAAGGGCTATATATGACAAACTCACAGCTAACATCATACTTAATGGTGAAAAGCTGAAAACATTTCCTCTAAGATCAGGAACAAGGATTTTCACTCTTGCCACTTTTATTCAACATAGTTTTGGAAGTCCTCCACAGCAATCAGAGAAGTAAAAGAAATAAAAGGAATCCGAATTGGAAAAGCAGAAGTAAAAAAACAACTGTCACTGTTTGCAGATGACATGACTCTGTACATAGAAAACCCTAAAGATGTTACCAGAAAACTACTAGAGCTCATCAATGAATTCTGTAAAGTGACAGGATACAAAATTAATACACAGAAATCTGTTGCATTTCTATACACTAACAACAGAAGGTCAGAAAGAGAAATTAAGGTTACAATCCCATTTACCATCGCCTCAAGAAGAATAAAATACCTAGAAATAAACCTACCTAGGAATGCAAAAGACCTGTAACTCCAAAAACTATAAGACACTGATGAAAGAAATCGAAGATGACAAGATATACCATGTTCTTGGATTGGAAGAAGCAATACTGTCAAAATGACTACACTACCCAAGGCAATTTTCAGATTTAATGCAATCCCTATCAAATTACCAATGGCATGTTTTACAGATTTAGAATAAAAAATCTTAAAATTTGTATGGAAACACAAAAGACCCTAAATAGCCACAGCAATCTTGAGAAAGAAAAACGGAGCTGGAGGGATCAGGCTCCCTGACTTCCAGCTATACTATAAAGTATGCTACTGGCACAAAGACAGACATATATATCAATGGAACAGGACAGAAAGCCCAGAAATAAACCCACACACCTATGGTCAATTAATCTACAACAAAGCAGGCAAGAATATACAATGGAGAAAAGATGTCCCTTCCATAAGTGGTGCTGGGAAAACGGACAGCCACATGTTAAAGAATGAAACTAGAACATTCTCTAATACCATACACAAAAATAAACTCAAAATGTATTAAAGACCTAAATGTAAGACCGGATACTATAAAACAGAGGAAAACAGGCAGAACGCTTTTGGACATAAATCGTAGCAATGTCTCTTTGGTTCCACCTCCTAAAGTAATGAAAATAAAGACAAAAATAGACACATGGGACCTAGTTAAACTTAGAAACTTTTGCACAGTGAAGGAAACCATAAACAAAATAAAAAGACAATGTACAGAATGGGAGAAAATATTTGCAAATGATGTGAACTACAAGGGATTAATCTCCAAAATATACAAACAGCTCATGCAGCTCAATATCAAAAAAACAAACCACCCAATCCAAAAATGGGCAGAAGATCTAAATAGACATTTCTCCAAAGAAGACATACAGGTGGCCAAAAGCACATGAAAAGCTGCTCAACATCACTAATTATTAGAGAAATGCAAATCAAAACTACAATGACGTATCACCTCACACCAGTTAGAATGGGCATCATCAAAAAGTCTACAAACAATAAATGCTAAAGAGGGTGGGGAGAAAAGGGAACCCTTCTACACTGTTGGTGGGAATGTAAATTGGTACAACCACTATGGAGAACAGCATGGAGGTTACTTAAAAATCTAAAAATAGAACTACATATGATCTAGCAACCCCATTCCTGGGCATATAATCTGGAGAAAACCGTAATTCAAAAATGTACATGCAGCCAATGTTCAGAGCAGCACTATTTACAATAGCCAAAACATGGAAGCAACCTAAATGTCCATTGACAAAGGAATGGATAAAGAAGATGTGGTACACATATACAATGTAGTATTACTCAGTCATAAAAAAAGAATGAAATAATGCCATTTGCAGCCACATGGATGGACCTAGAGATTATCATAGTAAGTGAACTAAGACAGAGAGAGACAAATATCATATGATGTCACTTATATGTGGAATCCAAAAAAATGATACAAACGAACTTATTTACAAAATAGAAACAGACTCACAGACTTAGAAAACAAACTTATGGTTACCAAAAGGGTAAGGTGGAGGGGAGGGATAAATTAGGAAGTTGGGATTAACACACACACACTACTATATATAAAATAGATAATCAGCAAGGACCTACTGTATAGCACAGGGAAATAAATATACTCAATATTTTGTAATAACATATATGGGAAAAGAATCTGAAAATTATAACTTAATCACTTTGCTATACACATGAAACTAACACAACATTGTAAGTCCATTATACTCCAATATAAAATAAAAATAAAAAACATTTCATGACAAAAAAGGTCTTTCAGATCATTTCCCAAAGATGGTATAGGATTTCTAGCTGTGTTTACAGTGGTTGGAAGGGGACAACAAAGGCCAGATGTGAGAATCCTGAGTTTGCTTTCAAGTCCCCAGAGTTTCAGCCTGGGGACTTGATATTTTCTGCACAGTTCTCCAAATTCTTGTGGTAAACACAAGACAGAAAATGCTTTGGGAAAGATATAGTCCACAGTAAAAGACCTAGGAAGCCAAGAGTAGCCCCAAGGGGGTTTCCTCCAGGGGAGAATGAATGACAACACCTGCCTGGCTTTCTCCCTCTCACCCAGCTCTGCCTATGCTTCCTCCTGGGTCCTGTCTTCCATGAACAACTCCTGCAACACAGGATGTACCCTCAGCCATTCCTACCTTCCCCAGTCTACTCATGCATCTGTGATCCATTACTTTTGTCTGGAGCCTAGTTGTTTCCACTTGCCTGGACCAAGTTGAGGAGGTCCAGCTTCCTACCTGCTAGGTAAAGTTGACTTGCTCTATTTTGCCCTAAAACTATCTTTCAACATTCAAGGGATCCCACTTGTCGAAACATCCTAGGATTTGTAGAATAAGTCTATGTTCACCTTCAGTTCTTCTGAGGACAAATATACCTGTCTCTCAGCCAATGTCTGTTCAGAGCAAAGAGCCTGAATTTCTCTCATGTACCAAGTGGAAGAGAAAATCCTATTGAGCGCTTGAGATGTGGTCAGAGTGACTGAGGAACTGAGTTTGTACTCAATTTATTAATTTTACTAGATTCAAATTGTAATTAAAAAATTGAAGATGTGTAAAATAATATTTTCTGTTAGACAAAATGTATTATTTCAGTAGGACTACAGTTTACTTCAACAGTTGAAAATTTAGCAGCTGTATTGAGATGTGTTATATGCATGAAATACATACTGGATTTTGAAGACAGTATGAAAAAAGAATATAGACTATCTCATTAATACTTTTAAAATATTGATTATATGTTAAAATAATATTTGATATGTTGGATTCAATAAAATGTATTATTAAAGTTAATTTCACCTATTTTTATCTTTTTAATATGATTACTAGAAAACTTTAAACGATGTTTTTCACATTATATTTCTACTGACATGCTGCCCTAGATGATTTCAATGGCTTGTTCTATTCCTCCCACTTACTATTTTCTTTTTCCGGAGAAACTTAACACTGCAGTCACAGACAGTCTATCTGGTTTCATGTTTTGAGTTCAAATAACATTTGCTTTATTCATTTCAGAAAATGAGATGTGAAAAATGTGAAACCACTAATTCTTTATGATTACATAATAGATTTCAATGAAATATTTTGACTTGATCAGTCCGGGAAATTTAGGAAACATCTTTTTTTCCTGTATCCTTACCAGGACAATAACTTTTCTTTCTTGGATCTGTTGGTACTTTGTCCTGAGAAACGCATCAACCAAATTGGAAGTGAACTGGGATGTATGTCACCTCTAAGCCTTAGACTGCCCAAGTCCAGTCCTCTGTGATTCCAAGGCTTAAGTGAAAATCACCTTTGCACATGTCATGTAAGCATAAAATAGCTTTCGGGCTCCATGCCTGTGGGGCCTTAACCACAGGCTGCAGAGCCATAGATTCAGAAAGGCTGAGGTGCGGGGACTTCTGGAGGATTTTAGGAACAATGATCTGAAGAGACAGTGCAGAATCTAATCACATGACAGGGTGCCAGTCTCTTTATTACATAGTCCTGGGTCTATTTCCCACAGGTTACTTGAGCCATTACTGGGTTTCTTTTGAGCTCAGAATGGTACATTTTCTAAGAGAACAAGTATTCCACCCGGGCCCACAGTTAAGTTTCCCTCCAAGGATGGCAGGAGCAGGGACAGCTTGTCTGCTGCAGCTGCTCCAAAGGAACAGCCTCTGATTTGATGAAACTGCCTTTGACACACAGCTGGGAAGTGAACATAATGCTTGGGAACTTTCTGCCTCATTGGAGGGAAGTAAAAAGTGTCATCTTAGCATAAAAAGAAAAAGAGAGAGCTCAATTCCCAGAGGTAGCAGGCAACGAGCATTAACTAAATTGTCAGTTTGGAGCCAGTACTCCCTTGATGAGCCTGGTTTTTCTAAGACAGCCTCTGAGCCTCCACTAAGCCCAACTTCAGTGTTCTCCCTGTTTGCACAGCTTCCCTCCCCAACAGGAGCTCTCCCACTGACCTTCCAAACCTCCCACACCATCAGAGGCTACAGAGGAAACCTGTTCTCCTGGGAGCTGAGGCTCAAGTGTGGCACAGGAACCTTGCCCTTGAATGGGTCCTCCCTCTACATACTCCCTCCATGTACCACACTGGTTCATGAGTGGATTTCTACTGTGTTCCCAGGTGAACACTCAGTCTGAAGGCCCCTGATCTGCAGGTAGACTCCAGGTCTCAAAGAATCTCCCAAAGTTTCTTTCTCACCCTGAGGAGCATAGAGATGCAAAATCCAATGGTTATCCCCTACTCACTTCTTGTTTCTGGGAACATTTATGGAGAGAAAACCAGGTAAATGGAAGCTTGAGCTGCATCTCCTACGAGCTGGGGCTCTCTGCCCCTTGGAAAGAACTGAAAGCCTCTCAGTACTCTTTGAACAGCTTGTCATCTTGTCACTCACATCAGTTCCCAATCCAGCTGGACTCGATCAATATCATCCATCAGCTTCGTGAGCTTCTTCTTAAACTGATGTTCAAAACGCACATCATCCTCAATAACAAGAGTCTTCTCCAGCTCTCGGTCAATTACCTGTAAAGGTCAGTGGGAAGATACCTTATGAAAAGTTGATACTTATTTATCTAATAAAAAATAGGTATCAAAAAGTCAAAAGTATAGTAGCACAACATGTAGTAGCTCATAACTGGAATCTAAGCAAAAGTCCATCAACAGTAAAATGGATAAATAAACTGTGGTGTATTTACAGCAATGAGTGTAAATGATCTACAGTTAAATGCAAAGTTATAGGTGAATCTCACAAATGTAATGTTGAGAGATTGAATGGAACCACATGGTGTGTACACATAATAAAAGGAAAAATGTAGACAAAATTATTCTGTGCTGTTAGAAGTCAGGAGAGTGGTCACCCTTGGGGAACTGATGGCTAGGAAAAAATGCAGAGAAGGGCTGTGCTTCTGGGGTGCTGGTAACCAGTTTCTTGATGTAGGTGCTGGTTAACCTGGCTGTATTATTTAATTTGTGAAATGTCGTTGGCCAGTATCTTATGATCTACATATTTTTTCCTATAAAATTTAAAGTTTATCTATAAAACAAAGTTTCTTGAATAAAAAAGATAGGCATAGACTGGATCATTAAAAGGGAGAAGGCCCTTTCAAGAGGGCTTTCTTTGGGGACTCTCTTTTCTTGTGGGAACTGACCCTTAACCAAGAACCCCACACTTTAATACCACCCCTATCAATGTCTGATCTGTAAGACAGGGGTTCAAGTCCTGGCTCTGCCCCTTCTTGCCTGAACGAGATAACTATTTTCTCTTGGGTAAAATGGGCCCATCTCTCCTAACCCATCTCACATGACTTCCGGGTGATTTCTTATACTGAGTCACTTAATAAATGATGACATGCTAGATAAACACAAGGCATTCCTACTAAGGATGAGGATGCATCACTAGGAGTGTGGTCCCCAGAAAGTGGGTGTCTTCCCCTAGCATCATCCCAAGTGGCACCAAGGCTATCCTTCCTTGTTTGTCACTGGCCTTGTGTCAGAGGGAGACATAAGGCAATGACAGCTTCCAAGCACACTCCCAGAACAGTTACGGGTTCACTTTATATCTGGCCCGAGTTCACCTACAAGGTCCCACTCCCCTTCCTCCTCATTAAAGAACTGCACATTGAAATGAAGCGTTATTTACCTCTTTCCAGACAGAGTAGTGGCTAAGGAAGCAGCCAATTTCACCCCTAGTTAGAGGCCTGGAGGAGTAGGGATCTCGATATCCTGGCAGCATTTCAATATTCAGGGCCTTCAGCTGGCTTGTGTTGAGTGCCCTGCAAGACAGAACATGCCCCAAAATTAACAGGTTGAGAGGTCCCCACCACAAAAGCCAGAAGGAAGAGTTCTGCATATTCCCCGGAGCCTTTCTGCACACTGAGAAGGACTCCTCATGCTTCCCATTATTCCTTAGGAGCTCCTCAGGGTTAATGTGTTGTGGTAGCATTATGAGCTTTGTGAGGACAAGAAAGAGTCTTATACTTTATATACCCCTCGCAATGCCCGACACAGTTCTTAAGTGTCATCACTATTGACAACTTTGAAAAGGTATTTTCCTAGTGAAGGAGAGTGGCTAACAGAAAGCTTAAATACTATTAAACACTGGAAGGGATGAGGACAGGAAGGAATCAGAAGAGAAATTGTGTGCATGTGTACATCTTTCCTTTGGACATAAAAAAGGTTAAAGATAAAAATGCAGAGAGAATCTTGTAAGCAAGAGAGAAGTGACTCACTACATACAAAGTATTCTCAGTAAGATTAATAGCTGATTCTCATCAGAAACCGTGGAGGCCAGAAGGCAGAAGATTGATATATTCAAAGTGCTGACTGAAAGAGACCGTCAACCAAGAATTCTATATCTAGTCAAGCTAGGCTTCAAAAATGGAAAAATTAAGATGTTCCAGATAAACAAAAAGAGTGTCACTAGTAGATCTGCTCTACAAGAAATACTAAAGGGAATCCCTTGGGCTGACACGAAAGGAAACTAGACAATAACTCAAATCCACATAAAGAAAGAAAAGCACTGGTAAATATAACTGCATAGGTATCAATAAATACAAATGATGTAAGTGTTCTTCTGTTTATAACTTTTCCCCTTATCTGATTTAAATTATAGCTGCATAAAGCAATAAGAGCAAATAATGTATAAAGAACATTATGTATAAAGAAATAATTTGTGTAACAATAGAACAAAGGGGGGGGAAGGAATGAAGCTATATAGTAGCTAAGTTTTTATATAGTATTGAAGTTGGTATTTTTTTATTGAGGTATAGTTGACGTATAACATTAGTTTCAGGTGTACAACATAAGGATTCAATATTTTGTATATTTTGTGAAATGATCCCATGATAAGTATTGTTAGCATTCATCACTATATAGCTACAAATTTTTCTTGTGATGAGAACTTAAGATTTATCCTTAGCAACTTTCAAGTATGCCACACAGTATTATTAACTGTAGTCACCACACTGTATATTATATCTCATGACTTATTTTATAAAAAATTTTATACATTTTACCCCTTCACCTATTTCATCCACCTCCCAATCCCACCTGTGGCAATGAATCTGTTCTCTACAAGTTTTGTTTTGTGTGCTTTTAGATTCCACATATAAGTGATATCATATTTGTATTTCTCTGACTTATTTCACTTAGCATAATGCCCTCAAGGTCCATCCACGATGTCACAAATGGCATAACTTCCTTCTTTTTCATGGCCAAATAATATTCCATTGTATATATACACACATATTTTCTTTATCCATTCACCTACTGTCAAACACTATGTTACTTCCATGTCTTGGCTATTATAAATATTGCTGAGATGAACACAGGGGTGCATATATCTTTGAGTTAGTTTTTAAATTTCCTTTGGATAAATACCCAGAAGTGGAATTGCTGGATCACATGGTAGTCTATTTTTTTTGAAGAACATCTGTTTTCCACAGTGGCTGCACCAATTTATTCCCAACAGTGAACAAGGGTTCCCTTTTCTCCACATCCTTCCCAATACTTGTTATTTCTTGTCTATTTGATAACAGACAGTCCAATAAGTGGGACGGGAGATCTCGTGGTTTTGATTTGCATTTCTCTGATGATGAGTGATGTTGCTCAACTTTTCATGTATCAATACCTGTTGGTTTTCTGTATGTGTTCTTTGGAAAAATCTCTATTCAGATCCTCTTCCCATTTTTAAATCAGATTTTTTTTTTTTGCTGTTGAGTTGTACGAGTTCTTTATATATTTTGAAAGTTAAACCCTTATCAGATATATGACTTGCAAATATTTTCTCCCATTTGGTAGCCTGCCTCTTTATTTTGATGGTTTCCTCTGCTGTGCAGAAGCTTTTTAGTTTGATACAGTCCTACTTGTTTAATTTTTTGTTGTTGTCACCTTTGCTTTTGGTGTCAAATCCAAAAAATCATCACCTAAGCCAGTGTCAAGGAGTTTATTCCCCCCTGTTTTCTTCTAGGAAGTTGGTATTAATATGAACTAGATTGCTATAAATTAAGATGTTAATTGTAATCCTCAGGGCAATCACTGAGAAAATAACTAAAAATATATATAGGAAAAGAAACAAAGGAATTAAAATGTTAAAGTAGAAAATATCTTTTAAACATAAAAGAATGGACATTCTTATGCCTCATAAGAATGGAGGCATAGAGGAACAAATAAGACATAAGATGTATCGAAAACAAATAGAAAACAGCAGGTGTAAATCCTACCTTATCAGTAATCACATTAAATGTGAATGGATTAAACCCTGTAATCAAAGACAGAGCTTAGCAGAATGAGTTTTTAGAAAGACATCCAACTATGTGCTATCTACAAGAGACAGACTTTAGATTCAAAGGCAAATAGGTCTAAAGTAAAAGGATAGAGAAAGATATACCATGTAAACAGCAACCACAAGAGAGCTGGAGGAGCTATACTGCTGTAATATCTGACAAAAAATTTAGACAAAATTACCAAAGGAGAATATTTTATAACGGTAAGAGTCAATCCATCAGGAAGACATAATTATAAATACATATGCATCTTACAATAGACCAAAAACATGAAACAAACTGACATAACTAAAAGGAGAAACAGAAAATTCAAAAATAGTGGGAGACTTTAATGCCCCATTTTCAGTAATGTATAGAACTAGCCAGGAAACAAAACCAATTAGACCTAACATTTATAGAACACTCTACCCAGAAGCAGTAAAATACACATTCTTCAACTGTACGTGTAACATTCTCTAAGACCATGTTAGACCATAAAGACTATACAGACCATAAAGCCTCAGTACACTTAAAACGATGACTGAAATCATATAAAATATGTTCCACAATCATGATGAAATTAAAAATTGATAGGAACTTGGAAAATTCAAATATGTGAAATTAAACAACACACTCCTTAACAGCCAATGAGTTAAAGAAACCACAAAGGAACTGAGAAAATATTTTGAGACAAATCAAAATGAAAACATAGTATACCAAGGCTTACAGGATGCACATAATGCAGTACTTAGAGGGCTAGTTACAGCTACAAATGCCTATGATTTAAAAAAAAAAAATCTCAAATAATCTGCTTTTCCATTTTAAGAAACTAGAAAAAGAGCAAAGTAAACCCAAAGCAAGCAAAAGGAAGGAAACAAAGACTAAAGTGGAAATAAATGAAATAGAGAATAGAAAAATAGAGAAAAAAAGACCAAAAGTTGGTTCTTTGGAAAGAACAAAATTGATAACCCTTTAGCCAAAAAAAAGAGAGTAAACTCAAATTATTAAAATGAAGAAAGAAAGAGGGGGCAATCCCTACTGACCTTATGGAAGTAAAGAGGATAAGAAAATACTATGAACAATTATACACCAACAAATTAGACAGCCTGAATAAAATGGACACATTGCTAGAAAGATACAAACTGACTCAAGAAATAGAAATTCTGAATATACCTATAACAAAGTAAAGAGGTTGAATTAGTAAAAAAAAAAGTCCCACAATACAGTCCAGAACCAGAGAGCTTCACTAAAGAACTCTGCCAAACATTTAAAGAATTAACACAAACTCTTACCAAAAACAGAAGAGGGAGCACCACCCAACTCATTCTATAAAGTATTATCTTGATACCCAAACCAGAAAAAGCCATCACAAGAAGACTACAGACCAATATCCCTTATTACTATAAATAGAAAAATCCTCAAGAAAATACAAGTAAACAGAATCCAGCATCACATAAAAGGCATTATACATCCTGACAAGTGGGATTTATCCCAGAATTGCAAGGTTCATTTAACATGTGAAAAAAAGTCATGTGATGTTTGTCTGTTAATTATTAACAGACAAACATCACATGATCATCTCAATAGACATAAAACTTGACAAAAATCCAACTGTATATGGATTAAATGTTTATATTCCCCCCAAGTTCACATGTTGATGTTATTAGGAGGCGGGGACTTAGGTCATGAGGGTGCAATGCTCATAAATGAGATTAGTGCCCTTATAAGAAGAGCTTGCTTTCTCTCCTCTCTTTGCTGTATGAAGGCACAAGAGGATAGCCACCTACAGACCAGGAAGGGGTCTCTCACTGTAATCCAGCCATGCTGGCACCCTTCTCTGGGACTTCCCCGCCTCTGGAATTTCGAGAAATAAATGTTATCTGAGCCACCTGGTCTATGGTAACTTGTTACAGCTGCCCAAACTAAGATACCAACACCTTTCCATGATAAAAAACACACAACCCAATCAAGGCCATCTGTGAAAACTCCACAGCTAAGATTGTATTTAATGGTGAAAGACTGAATGCTTCTCCCTAATATCAGGAACAAGTCAAGGCTGTCCACTCTTACCACTTCTATCCAACATTGTACTGGAGGATCTAGCCAGGGTAACTTAATTGGGTAAACAAACTAAAACGATATTCAGGTTGGAAAAGAGGAAGTAACACTATCTACATTGGCAGATGACATAGCCTTGTATAGAGAAAATCCAAAGGAATACACACACTGTTGGGCTGCACCTTGAAGGCCTTCAAGCCTCGTAATTGCCTGGTCTCAAGAAAGAGGGAAGAGCCCAGAGACAGAGACAGCAACACCAATGGTTTATTGGCCAGGGGATCTTACAAGTTGAAACGAAAGGTCCTGGAGCAACCCTCCACCGTGTATGGCAGACAACAGGCAAGACACAGCAGCAATCGTTGCTACCTAGGAGAAGAAAGAGGCTACCATTTATAGGGGGGAATTGAGGTCAGGTGGGCCATCAGTTACCAGGGAAACCAGCGGCTGGGGCAGGGGGCAAGTTCCTGATTAAGCCCTATAATTAAGATAATTGGATAGTCATGTGAATGAAGCAGGCACTGGTCAAGCAGAGAATATACATAGAGCAAGAGAACAGCCACCTGGAGTGTCCTGACCATACACTCCACCCCTAAGTACCCTGCACGACCCTTACAGTCTTGGTCTGCCCCTCTTCTGAGATATCCCTGGGCTCAGGTATGCAGAGGTGCACTGCAAACAAGCACCACAAATGCAACACAAACAACAGCAGCTAAGGAGTACCAAGAGTAAGCCAGGGGCTTGGCTCGCAGGACAGGAAGAAGGTGAGAGTCTGCAGTCGTCCCCAACGTAGTCACATTAACGAGGTCAGCTTTCTCTGGCATCTTACTGCAGACCCAGTAATCCGACTCAGTTTGCAGTAAGGCCACTGTTTTTGCCCAGTCCTCAAACAGATTCCCTCCACTGAGGCTAGGGATGGAATGTGATGTTTCAACAGGCACAATACAGGGGAGATTATGACCATTAAGCAAATTATAAGCAGTAACAGCATTCTGAGATCATACCCCCGCCTGTGGTTTTTTGCCTGGCCTGCTGTACCATACAGCCTGTCCACCTTCAGTCCCCGCAGCCCAGCTGATGCTGAATTACAGAGAGACGGTATAACAACAGAGCACAAGAATAATATAATGGTGCCTTTTTCCAGTAGGGCGTCCTGATTAATTACCTTAGTAGTCTCAGGTGGGGCCGGGTAGAAGCTAGGTGAAATCTTTCCAATCCTACTGCCCACAGGGCGGCAAATCCAAACCACCGGGGACTTATCTGCCAGTCCCAGGGCTATTTTATAATGTGTTTCCCTGAGGGTAGGTCCTGTGGAAGGGCAAAAGTGAGTTATTGTCCTGACCGACAGTTGGCAATGGTCCGTTGGTGGTCAACAGCTGAACTTGGATGGTGTTGACTAGTTGCCTCAGGGTTAACATGGCGTAGGCACTGGGATGATAGCTCCTGGGATGTTCAGTTTTAGTTTGTAGGGCTTGAATTAGCCTCCTGGAAACTTGAGAGGGCAAGTTTCCCATCTCAGTTGTTGTTTAAATCGTCCATTTATCCTTTCGATTAGCCTGGCAGCAGTGGGGTTGTAGGGCAGGTGGAAATGCCAGTGTATGTCACTTTTATCAGCCCATTTCTCAACTTCATGGCCGGTAAGGTGGGTTCCTTGGTCTCCATAGATGTCCATGGGGTTCCGGTATGTCGTGCACGGCTGTTCTAGATCCTGCAGAGTGGTTTTTTGTGTTGCTCCAGGACTCCAGTAGGCCTTTTGTAATGTCTTCCACCTGCTGTAACGTTGCAGACTAAACAAAGCGTTTGTATTCACTAGCCATCCCTGTGCAGTCAGATGAGCCATGAGCATGGGGCTGATGTTTCTAAACTGGTCAGAGACTCTGAGATTAACAGGACATCATCGATATAACAGAAGAGAAAGACATCTCTCATGGTGGTCAGTTGCCTCCAGTCTGGGGAAAGGAGCTGCTCTCCATCTGTATCCTGTGGGACAAGGGACCTCTGACCTCGTCCCAATCTTCTTCCTCTCCTCCATCACTCTTGGTAGGATACCATACCTTGGGGTCCCAATTTGACCATCCAGGCTCTCTTGACAGCCCCCATTCATCAAGGACAGCAGCCACAGGGCCCCATGTGCTAGTGGACAGCCACCTCAGGATTACCCCCACAACTTTTCGTTACCTGTCCTTATTTCCCAACACTTTGGTGTTCACAGGAGTTTCCTCAGCCTCCCGGCTAGCTCGACAATCGTTGAACTGCACCCCGTAGGTCTGCAAGCTTTATAATTATTCAGCCTCGAGACTGAAGAAAGAGCCCAGACACAGCCACAGAGACATCAATGGTTTACCGGACAGGGGGATCTTACAGGTCTGAAGCCAACAGTCCTGGAACGTCACTCCACTGTGTACGGCAGACAACAGGTAGGACACCGCAGAAATCTCCGCTACGCCAGGGAGGAGTTTACCATTTATAGGGGGAATTAACATCACGCTTTCTCATCAGTTACCAGGGAAACCAGCAGCTGGGGCAGGGGCAAACATGCAGGCAGTTACTGATTAAGCCCTATAATTAAGGGGATTGGATAGTCATGTGAGTGAAGCAGAGACGGGTAAAGCAGACGTACAAAGAGCAAGAGAAGAGCCATCTTGAATGGCCTGACCATACACACACACACACACACACACACACACTATTAGAACTAATAAATGAGTTCAGCAAGGTTGTAGGATATAAGATCAGTATACAAAAATCAACTGTATTTCTATGCACTTAGCAATTTGCAATCTAAAAATGAAATTAAGGAAACAATTCCACTTACCATAGCATCAAAAAGAGTAAAATACTTAAGAATAAATTTAACAAAATTAATGCAAGACTTGCACGCTAAAAACTACAAAACATCAAAGAATTAAAGCTCTAAATAAATGGAAAGATATCCCATGATCGTGAATCAGAAGACTTCATATTGTTGAGATGGAAATTCTCCCCTCAATTGATCTACAGCTTCAATGCAATTCCTATTAAAATCCAAACAGTCTTTTTTTGTGTGGAAAATGACAAGCTAATGCTAAAATTCATATGGAAATCCAAGGGACCTAAAATAGCCTAAACAATCTTGAAAAACAATAACAAAGTTGAAGGACTCATACTTCCTTGCATAAGAAGCTACTGTGAGGCATAGGGACCGGTGTACACGTCAGTGGAACAGAATTGAGAATCCAGCAATAAACCCTTATATTTAGAGTTAATTATTTTTTGACAAGGTTGCCAAGACAATTCAGTAAAGGAAAAGAATAGTCTTTTAACAAATGGTGCAGTGACTAGATAACCATGTACAGAAGAATGAATTGGACCCCTACCTTACACCATATAAAAAACTAACTCAAAATGTATCAAAGATCTAATGTGTAAGAGATACATATAAAAGATAAAACTATAAAACTCTTAGAAGAAAACACAGAACCAAGTCTTTGTGGCTTTGGATTTGGCAATGGATTCTTAGATACGACACCAAAAGCACAAGCAACAACAAAAATATAAACTGGACTTCATCAAATTAAAAACTTTTGTGTTTCAATGGACACCATCATGAAAGTGAAAAGATGACATAAAATGGGAGAAAATATTTGCAAATTATATATCTGACAAGAGGCTTGTATCCAGAGTATATAAAAAACTCTCACAGTTCAACTAGTTTTCCTTGGTCCGTGTGGCCTATGAAGGAGATTGGGGCTATTAGAGGTATTTGAAACAGTGGTTCCCAAACTCTAGTGCATCCAAGAATAGGGTTGCCAGATTTAGCAAGTAAAACACAGAATGTCCAGTCACATTTATATTTTGGATAAACAGTAATTTTTTAGTATAAATAAGACCCATGCAATGTTTGAGACAAATTTAACTGGGTATCCTGTATTTTATGTGGCAACCTTACCAAAGAATCACCTTGAGACTTCTTAAATGCAGATTCCCTACAGATCATAATTCAGCGGCTCTGGGACTCAGGAAGCTGGCCCTCTTAACCAGCCCCTAGGGACTCTGACATGGGTGTCCAGGCCACACTTTGAGAAACACTGATGAGATTCTCTAAAGGAGTCATAAAAACTTCCACAACAGCTTCTAGTCATACTCCTTAGAGCCATTCATATTCCAAATTCACATAACACGGAATTGCAGGTTTTGCAAATATCTATGCCTTGAAATAACAGTGTCAAATAAAAAAGCAAAGCAAAGCAAAACAGAACAACAACATCAATAACAAAAACCCTTGAAGGAATCTAACTGGGTACCCTATGTGACTTTCCTAACATGTTCCTGGGAAAAGTGATCAGCCCAGGCAGACTGTGGCAAGCATCTCATGCAACAGGAGACACAGACTGTTACGCATTTTTTCCATTTACTTTCTTCAGGTCACCCAAGGTTAGACGCTTTGCTCTAAATCAGGCTCTGAATGCAACTCTGATCGCATTCCTTCCAATGCACTACAGGGCTGGAAACCACCACAACCACTGGAAGAACCCCCAGAGACAGTGGAAAATCACAACCAGTGCAAACCTTCAGCATAATGAAGACCAGAGAGCACTGGATGGTGAGTGGATTTCTGCTCTACTTGGTGAAATTGACATATATAAGCTACTATGAGTCATAAAGTTTTCCCAAAGTAGGCTGCACTGTGAAGACGTGTCTATCTTGCAATGAGTGCAGACTCCTCCCACCAAGACTAAACCTCTGTCAGCGAGGGTGCATCCCCACTCCAACCACATCTGCAAGGGCTCGAGGAAAAACCCCAACTCACTTTCCATCCACAGCCTCGACAATCTTGACTTCAATCTCCTGCTCGTACAGGGTACGTAACATCCGGTCCCGCCTGTCCTTTCTACGCTTCAGGTTTATCATGAAAATCTAATGCAGGAAGAAAACAGGAAAAGAAACACAGATTAGTCAACTCTTTTTCTAGGCTATTTGAAAAGTAAAGTAAATGTAATGAACAAAGTTTTGGAATAAGGATTGGAAAAGACAGGGAAAACTGTGGTGAAGATTTGTTTATATTTCATATCAGGTCAAAAAGTTATTCTTCAGGAGGCCAAAGGTATATCAAACCTAAAACATATGAGATGAAGCGGGTAGGAAGCAGTTTGGCAAATGGTTAGATTTATCAGCAGACCTAAGTTTACTAAGTGTTTGCCTTGGACCAGTTCCTATGCGTCCTATCTCATCTGTAAAACTGAGATAATACTGGTCCTGTCACCTGGGTACAAAATATTAGCTATTCTTATAATTTATATCCACTGTAGAAAAATTTAAAGTCATTCAAAGAATAAGAAAAATCTAGTCTTAACAAATTCCTTTTATTTCCAAAGGTTCCAAATTGAATTACCAAGGTCTTAATTTGAGTAGCTTCTTTACCAGAAGTTTTCAACTCCCTTAGAATTTTTCTGAAAGAAGTAGAGAGAGAAAGGGTCCTGCACTTGGTGGTAGCCCTTTGGGAAAAGGCATCATTTCCACATCACGTGGATCTGAGGGAAACCTTATAGACAGGACACATACTGGTCCATGAAGTCCCAAAACTGTGCATTCAGATTGTCCCACATGAGGACTGGGTCTTCCTGCAGCCCCTCACCTTAGCCCCTAAATTCCCAATGACTGCACTAAACACACACATATCCTGAGGCTACTACAGGGAGTTACACAGATAATGAGGCTGGCCTGATTATTCCCAGATTTAAGGAGCCAAATTAATATCCAAAGTCTCATGAATGTTATTACAGATATCTATGTGCTTTAATAAGGTTCTTTTCTACGAGCAGTAATAAACTCACTTTGTACCTTAAACTAGTCCTGCAAAAGAGGGAGACTTCAGCTACCAGTAAGAAATACTGAATAGCATGGGAAAGGAGAACCCTCCAGGAATAAGCCGGATGACATTGGCTTCATCCTAACGACCCATCTAGATGACTTTGAGGAAGACGTTTAATGTTCCAGGGTCCAGTTCCCTTGTTTGTAAAAAGAGGGAGTTGAACAACCTCATCTCTCAAGACCACTACAGATTAAAATGTCTATGATATGTGGTTTATGGTAAAGTTTGCTTTATGCTGTTTAGAATAAGGAAGAAACTATGTCTTACAAGCAGGCTGGAGTTCAGAGTTTATTGGGGGTTAAGCTGTGGTTCACACAGTCGTTCTGAATGTAATCATCGAGATGCTATATGTTTTACCGAATCAAAAGCTAAATTAACTAAAATTTCAACTCTTCCTTACAAAATATTCTCACTTCTATCCATTTATACAGCTCTGGGCAAAGAACTGATGGAGGAGCAAGATGTCCTCTGAAGAAATCATCCATCTGAATCAGAGCAAAGTGGATTAGGTACGTCATGATTTCATTACCTCCGTTGTTTATCTAACTGGGCAATTATTATTTTTTTGTTTGTTTTTTTAAATCTTTATTGGGGTATAATTGCTTTACAATGGTGTGTTAGTTTCTGCTTTATAACAAAGTGAATCAGTTATACATATACATATGTTCCCATATCTCTTCCTTCTTGCGTCTCCCTCCCTCCCACCCTCCCTATCCCACCCCTCCAGGTGGTCACAAAGCACCGAGCTGATCTCCCTGTGCTATGCGGCTGCTTCCCACTAGCTATCTACCTTACGTTTGGTAGTGTATATATTTCCATGCCTCCCTCTCGCTTTGTCACAGCTCACCCTTCCCCCTCCCCATATCCTCAAGTCCGTTCTCTAGTAGGTCTGTGTCTTTATTCCTGTCTTACCCCTATAACTGGGCAATTATTTTTTAAAAAACAATTTCTGTGGTGACTGTATTTGCCTTGTTACCTGGGATTTTAAAACTTAATGAGTCATGTTCATTTATATTTCATTTTCTTCCTGTTTAGAATCATACTGTGATGGGCCATGTTCCATCTCCCAATTTTAAGGCTATGGAAAGGAATGGGCATTTCCTCATGTGTTCACACGGAGCTACCTGAGGTCACTCCAGGAGAGCAAGACAAAACAAAAAACAAAAAATTAACAGAAGTACAACAGAAAGTCCCCTCAGATCCAAGACCTCTAGTCTGGGAAGACTTTAGTAAACAACAATCCTGCCAGGACAAGTGCAATAAAAATTGCAGCCGTGAAGGAAAAACACAGACGGCTTGCTCATACTTAGTGAATAGTAAACAAACAAAAAGGCACACAGCCAAATGCAGCCCAGACACCACCAACAAGGTCACAGAGTACTGGGAAGGTTGAAAAGGTCCCTGAAAATCCCTTTTTCCACTATCCTATCTCTGTTCCAAACACAGAGATGAGTACCAGGGTTCAGGAGAGTAGAGTCCCCCTATCTGCATCCTTTACAGAGTTGGCCTTTTCCAGAAGGCTTCTAAGAGTGACCCAGTCCTTCTAAATGGAAGAGCAGAGCTAGAAGATCCTGCTTTTGTCCCATAGTATCTGCTCTGATTTGATCCTCGTTGGAATGTGTTTATAAAGGGAAAAATGAACATATGTAAAGACCCTTGAGTTCTTTTACCTGGAGACCTGAGAGCTGGTGAGAGCTGCAGGGAAGGAAAGCTGTAGTAATATGTGGAAGTGGGTTCAGTGCCTGGGTGGTCCAACTTTTCTGCAACCCTGATTGTTTATAAAACTATGTACACTTTAGTCTAATTCTTCTCTACCACACTTAAAATCATCTTGTCTCATCCTGCCCTCTGTGGAAATAGCATAATAGCTGCTAATTCCTTTCTACTTAATATTCATGAAATACTCCTTTCCATTCCTGAAGTCTGCCTGCAAATAAATTTTATAGAATAAATTCCAATTTCCAGTTCCAACAGCAATTTAAGATGGCTGTACTTTGGGGACCTGTATGACATAGTACAGGGGGATAAACAGGGCATTTTCTTTCAATTAATCAGTGGCAATGAGCATGCAGCACAAAGCTTGGCTTATAACATATCCAAAATTCACAGAAAAGTGCTGTCTCGGTTTGTGGATTCCTGAGGCACTGTCCTAGCTTCTAGACCACCAAGCTCCTGAACACTGATCACCAGTTATGTGACATGAGGGACCCAGGAAGGATTCAGTGACTTGGAGTCTCGATTCTGGTCCCACCAAGTATCTGCTGTGCATATTACTAAGACAGGCATCTCTTTATATTTCTGCTTCATTCTTTATACAATTGAAACTTAATAATAAATATGACTCTCAGAGCACTATTATGAAGTTCTTGCCTGCTGAAGGGAGAATTTTAGAATAGGTTTCTTTTTACACTTTTTCTTTGTCCTCTAAACTCTGCCCTCCAGTCTTTTCCCATGGAAAAACAGCGGAGAGAAAATAAAGCAAAGAATGTTCCAGAATGGTTTCCACTTACTCAGAATAAAGTTAAAGTCCTCCAATACCTAAAATATATATCTTCCTTACCTTACCCTTGAAGCTTGATAAAATATGGCAATATCTGCTCTAGAAAATATCACTTTCATGACTAAATAGTAACGTCTTTCTGACTCAATCATTAATTTACTTTTACCATGATGCTCCTTTTTTAAGATAAGTGAACTGAGGCACAACAAAAACTGAGAACCTTTCCCAAGACCTTGGTTTCTTTTCAGCAGCCAAGCTGGTCTGGCTGGCTCCCAGACGTGTGTCAGGCTTGTGTTCTGATACAAACATATAAGCATGATGTACACAGGTGCACAGGCTCACGTGCACATACACACAGACACCTTTCCTACCTCATTGAATCCCATCTTGTCTGGATATTTAGGGACAACTGAGACGAACTGGGAAGGTTCCATTGGAGGATGGTCAACTGGAAGACACGAGAAACACACAGAGTGCTTTGTTAGTGAGAGGCTCAGAGAACAGCATTCCAACCACAGGTCTGACCTCTAGAAACACAGCCTGCATGTTCAGGGCAGGGCAGTTTTCTAGGACTGAGTGGCTATATAAGAACCCCAGATGGTCACAACGATGGTTTTGAGAGCACCTGTTTATAGGCAGACTGCAGTATTTGCTCCATTTCCCTCAAGAGCTATTTTAAGAGCATTTGAAAGGTAGTCTAGGGTAATGATTTAGGGTGAGGGCTCTAAAGTCAGATGACCTGGGTCCAAACTTTGGTCTATGAAGGTCTGGAGCAGATAGGTGACCTCTGTCAGCCTGTTTCTTTGTGTGTAAAATCAGGATAATAAAAGTGTATCTCTTAGAGTGTTATAAAATTTAAATGAGACCTACATGCAAAGCACTAGCCACAGTAGATGAACACGGTAAATGCTCAATAACTCCTAGCTACTACTCACAGTGGCCCATGATGAAAGAGCTCAGAAATAGGCTGGACTTTTTTCTAAAGAATGCTTTTTTTCTATATGTTTAAGATTGTAAAACTCTGGGACTATTTTATTTTAAGATCCCATCCAGGCAGGTTTAGCTACAGGTACTCAAAAGGTCCTTTATTTTAATGCAAACTCACCTCCAAGGCCCAGCCCACATCCCAGAACTTGGTACAGGGCTATCAAGGAAGTTTCCAGATGGGAGGGGTGTTGCATCTCAAGTAATAAAAGTTTTATTTATTTCATACTCTAAAAAAGCTTTCTTTATAAACTATATATTTTAAAGGTTGAAAGTAATATTGACTAAAGAACCTGAGAAGGTCTTGAAAATTTTAGTATTTCACAAACTCAAAGTACTCACTTGGTTTTCCTTGAAGACATAATACAAGGAAAATGTTAAGTGAAAGCTGGTAACTGGGTTGTTTGAAGAACTATAGTTGATGGCCATTGCTACTGTTCACCAGTATCCGTTCCCCTCTATTTCAGGCATATGAGAGGGGCTTTTCCACCTTCAGGTTAGTCATGGCCACATGAGTTGCTGTCACTCAACTCTCCAAACCCTCCTCCCACCCCTGCCCCAGCCCCACCTCAATGATCTTAGCAGCCTATGTTGATATGGAGAAGCCAAAAAATTGAAACAGCCTAGAATGATGTGCCAACATGTGGAGGACAGCTGCCCAGGAAACATACGAGGACCACTGTAGACTTTGCATAACAAGAAATGAGCCATTGTTGTATGAAGCCAACGAGATTTCAGCATTCTTTGATATTCCAGCATAACATCACCTGTCCTGATTGAGATCCTGTCCAAAGGGTATTATTTGTTTAACTTACCCTCCACTGGTATATTAAAGAGAAACCACAACATCCAGTTTCACTTATGACCAAATGATGTGAAACCGTAGAAAGTAGTGAAACAGGTTTCCTAAGCCAAACACAAGAGTTGGTCTTATTATTTCAATCTTGATCCTAACCGTCACATATCTATGAGTACACAGTGTGTGTGTTTCTGTTTCCCTCAGCAACCCAGAATATTTTGGTCCTCCCTGCTCCACCCCACTCCATTAATTTCTTTTAAAATCAACAAATGTTGATTGTGGGGTCACCATGTACAGCGTTAGGTTTTTACGAGAAAAAATCTTAACATACAAACTCCTTCCTGTTCATGTTGTTTAAAGAGCTGTCTGGCCCTCTCTCATCGGGCCTTAGACTTGGGAGGGGGGTATATTTCGGGTTACCCTTTCCACCCTGTTGGTCTCTGTTCGGCACTCACATGGGCTGCCTGGCTTTAACAGTTCAGCCAAAGAGTCTGCTTTTAGCCACTTTGCTTCCATCAAACATGGGTAGTCATTGTGTTCACAGGACAAGTATCCCCCCAAAAGCCACAAGTGGCTGGTCCTGAAAACCACCGTTGAGCAGAAATATGAGACACAGGCCTGGGTTTTGTCGCTGAAGGTAGAGCTAAGCCATAGGGAAAAACAGGAGATGATATTAATTAGACTTAAGAAGCTTACTATGGGGGGAGAAGGGATGCACCTTTGCTGACATCAGACTTGAAGATTAGGTACATCCCAGCTTTTGTTTGGGATCATTTCTGACTCCATCATTCATAATTAATTCAGTTCCTCTTTGAATCCCTCTCCATACATGTCCCTCACTGTACCACCAAGTGGGATGTGCTTCATTGGCTCCAGGATAGTTTCAAGATCTAGGAATAATAATAACTATTGGTATAGAGATCTTACTATTCACTGCACTCCGGGCTACACTCTTGACATATGTAATTACATTTATTTAATCTTCATAACATGTACCACAGGATAGATCTGAGTATCCCTATTTTTACAGATAAGGAAACAAAGACTTAAATAACATGCCCAAGATCACAGAGCTCATAGAGCTGGTATTTGAACCTAGGTCTGACTCCTGCACCTGAACACTTAACCCCCACTCTCCTCTACCCCCAAAGCTAGACCTTGGTAGCCATTAGCATCAAGTTGGCCTTGGGCAACTGGGCTGGGTTCACAGTAGCTCAGTTAAGTAAGTCCTCGCTCCTTTGTTGCTCTTTCTGTGGTCTACACTGGTGCACACCCCATCCAGTGTACAATGTACCAGCCCAGTCATGCCCAGAAATATATTTGAGGGATTGTGCTTGGAGTGAATCCTAACACTTGTCTATAGTTTCTCCTGGACTTCTTCCATGGTGGCAGCCACCACCCTAGCTCAGGTCCTCCCTCACTCACAGGCTTGGGCCATTTTAATATTTTTCAAACACTTGTATGCTCTTCGTCTTGCCTCGTTATAACTGATTATGCACACTGTTGCCAAAATAACCTTCTTCCTTAGGCACAGCTCTAGTCTTGCCCATAACAGTCACACTTGGCACTTAAGTGCTTTACAATTTGTTAACTGATTTCATAATCACCATGTCATTTTATCTTCACTTTTATTTTTTTGGGGGGTGGTGGTATTGTTTGTTTTTATAGATACAGAAATTGAGACCAACCCAGATGTAGTCTTGTCAAGGTCAAATAGTGAGTGATTGGCAGAGCTGGAGCTCAGTTTTAGATCTTCTGACTTCAGATCCAATATTCCTAATGAACTTTACATGACATTCTGTTGCCTCAAAATGTCATTACTGAGAAGAGGTACCTAAGATTTCCCACTGCCTCATGCTCTGATTTGCAAAACCAATCTCCTCATGCCTCACAACCCACTTACTACTATCACCTTTACAAGATCTAGCCTCCTGTCATTCATCTCCCAATTTTCCATACAGCTCCTAATGTACTAAATGAGCAAGTATATGAAGAGTGCTTTTAAAAGTGTTAGCCAGTGCCGCCACGCCAGCTGCCATAGGAGCCACAGCCGGAACTTGGAGAGGTCTTTTCTCCTCACCTGGAGGGAAGTGGAAGTGCCTTGGCTCCAATTTCCCCACTTTTGTACACTGACCATGTATTATATGCCAGAAGTATTACATGGGTCCTGAAGATGTAAACATAGGTAAATAAACATAAAAGACTCATTTCAGACAGGAGGACCTTCAAGATGGCAGAGGAGTAAGACGTGGAGATCACCCTCCTCCCCACAAATACATGAAAAATACATCTACACGTGGAACAACTCCTAGAGAACACCTACTGAATGCTTGCAGAAGACCTCGGACTTCCAAAAAGGCAAGAAACTCCCCACATACCTGGGTAGGGCAAAAGAAAAATGAATAAACAGAGACAAAAGAATAGGGATGGGATCTGCACCTCTAGGAGGGAGCTGTGAAGGAGGAACAGTTTCCACGCACTAGGAAGCCCCTTCACTGGCGGAGATGGGGGGTGGTGGGGGGAAAGCTTCAGAGCCACAGGGGAGAGCATAGCAACAGGGATGCAGAGGGCAAAGCGGAGAGATTCCTGCAGAGGATCAGGGTCGACTGGCACTCACCAGCCCAAGAGGCTTCTCTGCTCACCCGCCGGGACGGGTGTGGGCTGGGAGCTGAGGCTCGGACTTCGGAGGTCAGATCCCAGGGAGAGGACTGGGGTTGGCTGCGTGAACACAGCCTGAAGGGGACTAGTGTGCCACAGCTGGCCAGACGGGAGTCTGGGGAAAAGTATGGAACTGCCTAAGAGGCAAGAGACCATTGTTTCGGGGTGCACGAGGAGAGGGGATTCAGAACACCACCTACACGAGCTCCAGAGATGGGTGCGAGCTGCGGCTATCAGCGCAGACCCCAGAGACTGTCGTGAAATGCTAAGTCTGCTGCTGCAGCCACCAAGAAGCCTGTGTGCAAGCACAGGTCACTATCCACACCTCCCCTCCCAGGAGACTGTGCAGCCCACCACTGCCAGGGTCCCGTGATCCAGGGACAACTTCTCTGGGAAAACACATGGCGTGCCACAGGCTGTTGCAACATCATGCTGGCCTCTGCCGCCGCAGGCTTACCCCACATTCCGTACCCCTCCCTCCCCCCAGCCTGAGTGAGCCAGAGCCCCCTGATCAGCTGCTCCTTCAACCCCATCCTTTCTGAGCGAAGAACAGATGCCCTCAGGCGACCTACATGCAGAGGCAGGGCCAAATCCAAAGCTGAACCCCGGGAGCTGTATGAACAAAGAAGAGAAAGGGAAGCCTCTCCATGCAGCCTCAGGAGCAGTGGATTAAATCTCCACAATCAACTTGATGTACCCTGCATCTGTGGAGTACATGAATAGACAACAAATCACCCCAAAATTGAGGTGGTGGACTTTGGGAGCAACTGTAGACTTGGGGTTTGCTTTCTGCATCAATTTGTTTCTGGTTTTATGTTTATCTTAGTTTAGTATTTAGAGCTTATTATCATTGGTAGATTTATTGATTTAGTTGCTCTCTTCCTTTTTTTAAATATATTTTTTCCTTTTCCTCTTTTTGTGAGTGTGTATGTGTATGCTTCTTTGTGTGATTTTGTCTGTATAGCTTTGCTTTTACCATTTGTCCTAGCATTCTGTCTGTCCAGTTTGGGTTTTTTTTTGTATCATTTTTAGTGCTTGTTATCATTGGTGGATTTGTTTTTTGGTTTGGTTGCTCTCTTCTTTCCATCTATCTTTTTTTTATTATTACATTTTTACTTTTTAATTATAAATAATATTTCTTTTTTATTGTAATGACTTTCTTTTATTTTTTTCTTCTTTCTTTCTTTCTTTTTTTTTCTCCCTTTTCTTCTGAGCCGAGTGGCTGACAGAGTCTTGGTGCTCTGGTTGGGTGTCAGGCCTGAGCCTCTTAGGTGGGAGAGCCAAGTTCAGGACACTGGTCCACCAGAGACCTACCGGCCCCACATAATATCAATCAGAGAGAGCTCTCACAGAGATCTCCATCTCAACGCTAAGATCCAGCTCCACGCAATGACCAGCAAGCTACAGTGCTGGACACCCCATGCCAAACAACTAGCAAGACAGGAACACAACCCCACCCATTAGCAGACAGGCTGCCTAAAATCATAACAAGTTCAGAGCCACCCCAAAGCACACCACTGGATGTGGTACTGCCCACCAGAAGGAAAAGATCCAGACTCATCTGCCAGAACACAGGCACCAGTCTGCTCCATCAGGAAGCGAACACAACCCAATGAACAAACCTTAGCCCTGGGGACAGCCACCAAAAACAACGGGAACTATGAACCTGCAGCCTGTGTAAAGGAGACCCCAAACACAGTAAGTTAAGCAAAATGAGAAGACAGAGAAATACATAGCAGATGAAAGAGCAAGGTAAAAACCCACCAGACCAAACAAATGAAGAGGATATACGCAGTCTACATGAAAAAGAATTCAGAGTAATGATAGTAAAGGTGATCCAAAATCGTGGAAATAGAATGGAGAAAATACAAAAAACATTTAATAAGGACCTAGAGGAACTAAAGAGCAAACAAACAATGGTGAACAACGCAATAAATGAAATTAAAAATTCTCTAGAAGGGATCAATAGCAGAAAACCTGAGGGAGAAGAACAGATAAGTGACCTGGAAGATATAATAGTGGAAATAACTACCACAGAGCAGAATAAAGAAAAAAGAATGAAAAGCATTGAGGATAGTCTCAGAGACCTCTGGGACAACATTAAACACACCAACATTCGATTTACATGGGTCCCAGAAGAAGAAGAGAAAAAGAAAGGGGCTGAGAAAATATTTGAACAGATTATAGTTGAAAACTTCCCTAATATGGAAAAGTAAATAGTCAAGTCCAGGAAGCATAGAGAGTCCCATAGAGGATAAATCCAAGGAGAAACACGCCAAAACACATGTTAATCAAACTATCAAAAATTAAATACAAAAACAAAATATTAAAAGCAGCAAGGGAAAAATAACAAATAACATACAAGGGAATCCCCATAACGTTAACAGCTGATCTTTCAGCAGAAACTCTGCAAGCCAGAAGGGAGTGGCAGGACATATTTAAAGTGATGAAAGGGAAAAACCTACAACCAAGATTACTCTACCTGGCAAGGATCTCATTCAGAGTCAACAGAGTAATTAAAATCTTTACAGACAAGCAAAGGCTAAGAGAATTCAGCACCACCAAACCAGCTTTACAGCAAATGCTAAAGGAACTTCTCTAGGCAGGAAACACAAGAGAAGGAAAAGACCTACAATAACAAACCTAAAACAATTAAGAAAATGGTAATAGAAACATTCATATTGATAACTACCTTAACTG
This sequence comes from Delphinapterus leucas, assembly GCF_059928025.1. NCBI lineage: Eukaryota > Metazoa > Chordata > Mammalia > Artiodactyla > Monodontidae > Delphinapterus > Delphinapterus leucas. Next base: position 52,668,948 of record NC_143129.1, on the reverse strand, counting down.
TAAATGGATTAAATGCTCCAACCAAAAGACATAGATTGGCTGAATGGATACAAAAACAAGACATGTATATATGCTGTCTATAAGAGACCCACTTCAGACCTATGGACACATTCAGACTGAAAGTGAGGGGTTGGAAAAAGATATTCCATGCAAGTGGAAATCAAAAGAAAGCTGGAGTAGCAATTCTCATATCAGACAAAATAGACTTTAAAATAAAGACTATTACAAGAGACAAAGAGGGACACTACATAATGATCAAGGGATCAATCCAAGAAGAAGATATAACAATTGTAAATGTTTATGGACCCAACATAGGAGCACCTCAATATATAACACAAATGCTAACCAACCATAAAAGGGGAAATTGACAGTAACACAATAATAGTAGGGGACTTTAACCCCACTTTCACCAATGGACAGATCATCCAAAATGAAAATAAATAAGGAAGCACAAGCTTTAAATTATACATTAAACAAGATGAACTTAATTGATATTTATCAGACATTCCATCCAAAAACAACAGAATACACTTTCTTCTCAAGTGCTCATGGAACCTTCTCCAGGATAGATCACATCTTGGGTCACAAATCAAGCCTTGGTAAATTTAAGAAAATTGAAATCATCTCAAGTATCTTGTCTGACCACAACGCTACAAGACTAGATACCAATTACAGGAAAAAATCTGTAAAAAATACAAACACAGGGAGGCTAAACAATACATTGCTAAATAACCAAGAGATCACTGAAGAAATCAAAGAGGAAATCAAAAAAATACCTAGAAACGAATGACAATGAAAACACGATGACCCAAAACCTCTGAGATGCAGCTAAAGAAGTTCTAAGAGGGAATTTTATAGCAATACAATCCTACCTCAAGAACAAGAAACATCTCAAATAAACAACCTAACCTTACACCTAAAGCAAATAGAGAAAGAACAACAAAAAAACCCCGAAGTTAGCAGAAGGAAACAAATCATAAAGATCAGATCAGAAATAAATGAAAAGGAAATGAAGGAAACAATAGCAAACATCAATAAAACTAAAAGCTGGTTCTTTGAGAAGATAAACAAAATTGATAAACCATCAGCCAGACTCATCAAGAAAACAGGGGAGAAGACTTTGATTCAACAAATCAATAGAATTAGAAATGAAAAAGGAGAAGTAACAACTGACACTGCAGAAATACAAAGGATCATAAGAGATTACTATAGGCAACTCTATGCCAATGAAATGGACAACCTGGAAGAAATGGACAAATTCTTAGAAAAGCACAACCTTCCGAGACTGAACCAAGAAGAAACAGAAAATATAAACAGACCAATCACAAGCCCTGAAATTCAGACTGTGATTAAAAATCTTCCAACGAACAAAAGCCCAGGACCAGATGGCTTCACAGGTGAATTCTATCACACATTTAGAGAAGAGCTAACACCCATCCTTCTCAAACTCTTCCAAAATATAGCAGAGGGAGGAACACTCCCAAACTCATTGTACAAAGCCACCATCACCCTGAAACCAAAACCAGACAAAGAAAGAAAACTACAGGCCGATATCACTGATGAACATAGATGCAAAAATCCTCAACAAAATACTAGCAAACAGGATTCAACAGCACATTAAAAGGATCATACACCATGATCAAGTGGGGTTTATCCCAGGAATGCAAGGATTCTTCAATATACTCAAATCAATCAATGTGATAAACCCTATTAACAAATTTAAGGAGAAAAGCCATACGATCATCTAAATAGATGCAGAAAAAGCTTTTGACAAAATTCAACACCCATTTATGATAAAAAAAAAACCTGCAGGAAGTAGGCATAGAGGGAACTTACCTCAACATAATAAAGCCATATATGACAAACCCACAGCCAACATCATTCTCAATGGTGAAAAACTGAAACCATTTCCACTAAGATCAGGAACAAGACAAGGTTGCCCACTCTCACCATTATTATTCAACATAGTTTTGGAAGTTTTAGCCACAGCAAAAAGAAATAAAAGATTTCCAAATCGGAAAAGAATAAGTAAAACTGTCACTGTTTGCAGATGACATGATGCTATACATACAGAATCCTAAAGATGCTACCAGAAAACCACAAGAGAAAATCAATGAATTTGGTAAAGTAGCAGGATACAAAATTAATGCACAGAAATCTCTTGCATTCCTATACACTAATGATGAAAAGTCTGAAAGAGAAATTAAGAAAACATTCCCATTTACCACTGCAACAAAAAGAATAAAATACCTAGGTATAAACCTACCTAAGGAGACAAAATACCTGTATGCACAAAACTAAAAGACACTGATGAAAGAAATTAAAGATGATACAAACAGATGGAGAGATATACTGTGTTCTTGGATTGGAAGAATCAACATTGTAAAAATGACTATACTACCCAAAGCAATCTACAGATTCAGTGCAATCTCTATCAAACTACCAATGGCATTTTTCACAGAACTAGAACAAAAAATTTCACTTTGTATGGAAACACAAAAGACCCTGAATAGCCAAAGCAATCTTGAGAAAGAAAAACAGAGCTGGAAGAATCAGGCTCCCTGATTTCAGAGTACACTACAAAGCTACAGTAATCAAGACAGTATGGTACTTGCACAAACACAGAAATATAGATCAATGGAACAGGATAGAAAACCTAGAGATAAACCAATTCACATATGGTCACCTTATTTTTGATAAAGGAGGCAAGAATATACAATGGAGAAAAGACAGCCTCTTCAATAAGTGGTGCTGGGAAAACTGGAGAGCTACATGTAAAAGAATGAAATTAGAACATTCCCTAACACCATACACAAAAATAAACTCAAAATGGATTAAAGACCTAAATGTAAGGCCAGACACTATAAAAATCTTAGAGGAAAACATAGGAAGAACACTCTACGACATAAATCACAGTAAGATCCTTTTTGACCCACCTCCTAGACAAATGGAAATAAAAACAAAAATAAACAAGTGGGACAAAATGAAACTAAAAGCTTTTGCATAGCAAAGGAAACCCAACAAGATGAAAAGACAACCCTCAGAATGGGAGAATATATTTGCAAATGAAGCAACTGACAAAGGATTAATCTCCAAAATATACAAGCAGCTCATGCAGCTCAATATTAAAAAACAAACAAACCAGTCCAAAAATGGGCAGAAGACCTAAATACACATTTCTCCAAAGAAGATATACAGATTGCCAACAAACCCATGAAAGGATGCTCAACATCACTGATCATTAGAGAAATGAAACTCAAAACTCCAATGAGGTATCACCTCACAGTGGTCAGAATGGGCATCATCAAAAAATCTACAAACAATAAATGCTGGAGAGGGTATGGAGAAAAGGGAACCCTCTTGCACTGTTGGTGGGAATGTAAATTGATACTATGGAGAACAGTATGGAGCTTCCTTAAAAAACTACAAATAGAACTACCACACGACCCAGCAATCCCACTACTCTGCATATACCCTGAGAAAACATTAATTCAAACAGTCGGGGGCTTCCCTGGTGGCACAGTAGTTGAGAGTCCACCTGCCGATGCAGGGGACACGGGTTCGTGCCCTGGTCCAGGAAGATCCCACATGCCGTGAAGCGGCTAGGTCCGTGAGCCATGGCCGCTGAGCCTGCGCGTCTGGAGCCTGTGCTCCGCAACGGGAGAGGTCACAACGGTGAGAGGCCCACGTACCGCAAAAAAAAAAAAAAAAAAGTCATGTACCACAATGTTCACTGCAGCTCTATTTACAGTAGCCAGGACATGGAAGCAACCTAAGTGTCCATCGACAGATGAATGGATAAAGAAGATGTGGCACATATATACAATGGAATATTACTCAGCCATAAAAAGAAATGGAATTGAGTTATTTGCAGTGAGGTGGATGGACCTAGAAACTGTCATACCGAGTGAAGTAAGTCAGAAAGAGAAAAACAAATACCGTATGCTGACACATATATATGGAATCTCAAAAAAAAAAAAAAAGGTTCTGAAGAACCTAGGGGCCAGACAGGAATAAAAACGCAGACGTACAGAATGGACTTGAGGACACGGGGAGGGAGAAGGGTAAGCTGGGACGAAGTGAGAGAATGGCATGGGCATATATACACTACCAAATGTAAAACAGATAGCTACTGGGAAGCAGCTGCATAGCACAGGGAGATCAGCTCGGTGCTTTATGACCACCTAGATGGGGGGTGGGATAGGGAGGGTGGGAGGGAGATGCAAGAGGGAGGAGATATGGAGATATATGTATATGTATAGCTGATTCACTTTGTTATATAGCAGAAACTAACACACCATTGTAAAGCAATTATACTCCAATAAAGATGTTAAAAAAAAAAAAGTGTTAGCCATTGTTGTTATACCCCATCTCCACCCAGCCCAAACTCTTCTCTGATCTCAGAAACTCCAGTCTGAAATTCATAAACTCCCTGATATTTTCAGTCCCTTCACTTTTTCTTAATGTCTCTTTGCCTTTTTGTTTTGACTAAAACTTGGCTTTCCTTTGAGGACACTGCCTCCCTTTCAGCTGTCAGAGTGAATGCTGATTTTTCTCATGTCCCCCAACTCACTGCAAACTGTTTCTCTTTCATCCTTCAAAAACTGGCTTCTTTGAAGCATATTTTAGCACTCTGTACCTCCTAATCATGTTCCCTCAGCCACTGATGACTCCAACCTCTGGCTCACAGTTTCAGTGTCCCTGCCATCGTTCTTACAAACCTCAGCATCCACATGGTGATCCATCCAACAACCAACAATCTAGAACCAACGATCATTCTTTCAGTGACCCACTACCATGTCTGCATCCATCACACCCTTCTTGTTCTCACCCTCATCAGTACCCAACCTAGATTTCATGGTTCATCCCTTGTAAGACCCTTGATTCCCTCTACTGATCTTGCTCTTGGCAAAAGCCCAATCCTAGTCAAACCTGACTGTCCTCTTAGCACCAAGAAGAACACTATGAAAGAAATTCACACAACTGCGTTTACTGAGTCACTTCAAAATTATAGCACAGATGTCAAATTGGCACTCGATACTGCCAAATGATGCAACTGTACTTCCCTAGTAAATTTATTTTCCCATTCCCTGAGAGGTCTATTTTATGTCTTGCTCTCTCTCCTGGAATCTTCAACATCTCTCTCGAGCTGTTGACTGGACTATATATGTCATAGAGAAAATGTTTAAAGCCAAACTAGACCTACCTTTTCCTTCCACCTCAAGTCTACAAACCCAGCTGCATCTCTGCCTACGCATTCTGCCTTCCCATCTGCGATAGCATCCCTGTTCTATCTAGAACTTGTTTTCTCAAGGATCTTAAATTATCTTTTTGCTACATCATTAAATTCTCCCTATATTTTGGATTTTTCTCATCAGCATACAAACATGCTAAAACCCTACCTAAAAAACCCCCACAAACAGCATAAAAGACAAAACAAAACAACCTCTCCCTTGATTTGTCACTCTCTTACAGCCACTACCCTACTTCTCTATTCCCGTGCCAACAAGAGTCCACTTTCTCATCTCCCCATGGCCCTCTCTTCAGCCCACTCCAGTGGGCTTTATTCCAATCATTTGCACTGACGTGGTTCTTATCAAGGTCATCACAGATCTCTACCTTGAGAGAACCAGTGATCAGTTCTGTAACCTCATTTGACTTCACTTCTCAACAGCATCTGGTTCCTTTTTGAAACACTTCTTCATTTTTCCTTCCAGCTTTCTGCCTGTTTGTGTCCTCCAGGGATCTGTCCTCCACTCTCTCCTTTTCTACGTTCTCCTACAAAACAAGTTCACACTGTTCCATGGCTTCAAATATCCTTTTAATGCTGATGACTCTCAAATGTCTATTTCCAACTGGAGTCTCTTCCCTGAACTCCAGATTCATATATCCAAGTATCTCCTAAGCTTTCAATTTAGATGTCTAATAATTATCTTAAGCTTATATGACCACAACTTCCCTCCCTAAGTCTTTTCCTGTAAAGCCATTCCCATTTCGCTAAATGGTATACTAGGCCAAAATCCTGGAGTCATTATTGATTCCTTTCTTTCCTTCATGGGCTGCATCCAGGTCTCAGTATGTCCTGTTGGCTCTACCCCCAAAATATATCCCAAATCCACCTGCTTCTCATCACCTTCCTACTACAGTTTGCATTCCAACCACCATCATCTCTCACCAGGAAAGATGTACTGGTCCCTTTACACTCTAGTATCCACACCCCAGCCTGAGTGATTTACCTAAATACATAAATCACATCATGCCACTCTCCCTGCACCACCCACATAGAATCCTGTTACCCAAAGAATAAAGTCCAAATTCCTTATTGTGGCCACAAGGCTCTGCATGATCTGGACAGTTCTTCCACCATAACCCCATCTCCTACTCAACTTCTCATTCTGTACATGCCAAACACACTGGCCTGTTGTTCTTGGAGTACCCCAGACTGTTTCCTAACAGCCTTTGCATGTGCTGTTTTTTCTGCTTGAAACACTCTTCTCCCAAATATTCATGTGGCTACTTCCTTGATATATTGTATATTTCTCTGTGTTGGAATATAAATTCCTTGATGGCAGAGCTTCTGCTGGTTTTGTTGACTGCTGCATCCCCAGCATATGAACAATCCATGGAACATAGTATGTGTTTAATAAATACTTATAGCCTGATGCTCTCTTCTAAAGCCTTCCTTGCATCCTTACTGCTTTTAGAATGGGCATCGTACTTTAGCTGAGCATTCAAGAATCATAACGATTAAACCACTCCAACACTCAAACTTTATTGCCTTCTACTGTTTAAAGCGTACTCTCTTCCAGGGTGTGAATGCTTTTTGAACAATGCCTTTGTTCAGTCTGTTTCCTCTACGTATAGTGCCCTCACCATAACACTCCCTTTGTTTAAACTCCACACTTCTATCAAAGCCCAGCTTAAGAACTGTCAGGCTCTCCTAGATCACACCAGCCCACAGCAATCTCTCCTTACTCCAAATTCCTACTGCCCTTATAACTGCTCCTTTCACAAAGCAATATACTGCATCATTGGGGTCTTTTTAAAATGTCTGTCCTGTCTCCCTAGTTAAATATAAACACCCAAAACAGAATTGGTTGTAAAATGTTGTGAATCCCCAGTGCCCTCATAGAGTGACTCATACATTGTAGGTAGGCATTCGGTGTTTGTACATAAATTTTATGCCTCTTCTAATGCTTCAGTTGTACAGTCTATTAGCAGCCATTTATTAACTGCCCATTGGGCTCCAGATGAACTAGTGCGTTTAGCACCTAGTTCATCTTTCCTGAGGACACTTGACAGCTATGATTTCATCTTCACCAGCCTCTTCTTAATCCTACATAGGCCTTCAGTGTGTGTTTCTGCATTATTACCCTCAAAGGTTTATTTTCCAATTATTTTATTATCCCAATTATGCTCTGTCTTTTAAAATTCAGGATCTAAAATTTTAACAAAATTATAACTAGAGAAGGTAAATACAAGAATTAAATAAAACGCCATATATAAAGTGCCTCTCACTAGAGTTGGAGTGTACGGGGGATCAATAACGACAGCTATAAATTACAGGTTCTTCCCAAATGAAATCTACCTGCCTAGCATAGTGTTGTACATATTTGTAATCATTAAAATTGATTTTGACAGTGTGTGTGTTTCTGTGTACAGGGAACTTTCTATGCTCTCAGTTCTGTGGGGGAAAAGAAGAGAAGGCAAGGCTCTGGTCAGCCTCTCTGGGTGGACATTTACTTGGAGTCAAGATTGAAAGCCATGGCATGGGGATGATAAGGAGACACACATTACCAAGCATTAAACGGAGCCCTAATAATAGCAACACCTCTTTGTTTTATGGAGTTGATGTATATTCTTTTATTTGCTCCTCTCAACCCAGCAAAGTCAGTGTTATTATCCTCATTCCACAGATAAAGGAACTAAAGCTCTGAGAGGTTGATTCTCCCTTCTTACATGATAGAGCCTGGGTTCAAGTCCATTATTCTGGCTTCATGTTGCATGTTCTTTGCAACACAGTTTTTATTCATCTGCTCATTCTTTTATTCACTCGCCTGGTCATGCATTCACCAAATATTTGTTTGTTACCAATTATATGTCAGGCACTGTGCTAGGTGATTGGGATAGAAGGCAATAAGATACTGCCCTTGGCCTCTGGGTCTACAACACAGAGAAGAGGCAGAGACACTATGGATTAAAGAAATTCACAAAATAAATTCCTAAGGGCTGGTCCTAGACATACTATCCCAGTGAACCAGCTGATCATTCAATCCCCATTCCCCCCAAGAATACTCTATTATTCTACTCTATTAGTAATAGAGTATTAATACTACCATTAATACTCTATCATTTCTCCGTTATCTCTATTATTCTCTGTACTCATAGAGAACAGTAGTGATCTCTTGCTTCTGTTTTCAAACTCAGGGACATTGAGACCAGGAAAGACCAAATGGCTTGCAAGCTATCATGTGTATCAGCAACAAAGGCTGTAATGTCAGGGGTGCTTCGCCCCCCATCCCAGGTATCGTCTACAGATACGCTTTGCTCATCACCACCAATATGTCCCTGGTATACCGGGCTGACTGATGTTTTGCAAACACAATCCTGTGTAAAAACAGTAGGAGAGCTTGCTGTCTAAAGGACCCTTCTGATGAATCTTTATAATTATTATTGTCTTACCTTCTGGTCCTAACCATGTTTCTTAAAAGAAAACATTCTGCTTTCTCTCTATGTCCTTGCTTTTTAATTACTTCTCAAACACTTTAAATTCTGAGTCAGCCTTTTCTGAAACCATTCTTGTTATGGAAATTAGCTGAAGAAAACCCACTGGACCCTTTTTCAGTCCTTATCTTACTTGAACTTCCTTCCATATCTCGTGCTCCTGTTTTCTTAAAATTCTGTGATATCACATTATCTTGTTGATGAATCCCAACTCAACATCTTTAGACTTGATAGAACTTAAGTTTCAGATTCATCTCTCCATCTATCCACTGGGCAACTCGTTCATTCATTCAACAAATACTTACTGGGTGCCTACTAGGTGGCAGGGAATGGGCTATGTCTTGAGACTAACATGAACAAGGAATTTGTTGTCTGGAGGTGAGAAGCAGGAAATAGATATTCACAAGCAACTCAATGGGTCTAAAAATGAACTCATGATTTTTCTTTGCAAATGTCTCCTTTAATCTACATGCATTTAAAATTCCTGCAGTCATTCCAGACATTCAAGTCAGAACTTACAAGGTTCCCTCTGCCTCCCTTTTGTTCATCCACAAATTCTTGGTTAAGTCCTTTCAAGTCTATGTCATAAGTTTATCTCCGTTCCCACTGCTCCTGCCCTAGCTCAGATCCTCACCATCTTTTGCCTAGTTTACCATGTAATGTCCAAAACGGTCTCTTCACCTCTGACCTAAGACCAGCACCCACTGCCCCATGCTGCTCCAGCCATGTTTCTCTTACCACGAGTGACCTTTCTAAATCCCGACATTTCAACCTTTCAACCTGACATTTCGCTGCTAAAATCTCTTTTAAATCTCCCTTCCCTTCAGGAAAAGTCCAAACATCTTCTTATACATTAGAGGTCCTTCTAACTGGGCTCCTGCCTACCTTCCAGCCCTGCTTCCCATTGTGCCTTCCCAATCACCCCGACTGTCAACATACACACATCCTATGCTCTAGTGATGAATGACAGAGTTTCTCAGATACTGCATGAAAATTCAGTGCAAATATTCCCTCCTTTGGGTAGCCATTTCCAGCATCTTCCCTTAGGCAGAGTGCTTTTGTTACTTTCTCCTTTGGACACCACTGCTCATTACACATAATAATTAGTGTAGTCCCTGATCATTGAGCATTTACCAGTTCTGACATCATGCCAGACCCAGAGGCAATATGATACAGTGTTTAAGAATCTGAGCTTTGGAGATAGCAAGGTTGGTTCAAATCCCAATGTATCATTTATTTAGCAGAATGATCTACAGCAAGATACTTAAACTCTCTACATCCCAATGTCTTCATCTTTAATATGAGCAATAATAAAACCTTTCATTGAGTTGTTGTAAGGATTAATGAGACAAAGTACAAAACATGTTTAGTATGGTATCTGTTACACCATAAGCTATTATTAAGTTGAAGTCATAATTATTGTTTTTGCTAGTATACTTTTTACATATATCATGGGGAATTTGCCCCCAAACCCTAGATGTTTTATCTTCATTTCACAACTAAGGGGGTTAGATTACTTGCCCAAAGTCATATAATTAGAAAGCAACAAAGTTAGATTTTAAATCCATAGACAAAATACCATTATAGCCCTTAGGACACTGTGTGAAAGGTATTTACTGTGTACCCAGCTCTCCACGTGGAAGGGAAGCTCCCTGAAGGCAAAGACTTTGTCATATTCATATTTCACATAGGAAAAGTTTGAGAATGAATGAACAAATGAACAACTATGTTTCAGCCTTGGCTGACTGATGGCTGTGAGATTCCAGTCCTGGGAGAGGGAAAAAGTGGCTGGTATGTTCACAGTGGCAACGGAACATGAGCCACTACCAGGCCCCTGGGTCACTCACTCATTGCTTCTATCTGCACATGGATGAGGTTCTCAATGTCCTCCTGTAGGGTCTGATGGGGCTTCAGGGGGATGGGCAGGTAGCCGTAGTGCTCTCTGTTGCAGAGGTGCATCTGGATGCCTGAGGACACAAGAGAGGGACAAAACTGGCCAATCAGAAAATACACTTCTTAGTTCTACAGTGACAACTAAGAAAAAAGAGACTAGGCTGTGGCCAAAGCTGAGTTGGGCACTGAAACTGAACAAGTAGTTGTTCCGGGCAGGTTGTGTAGACCTCAAAAATGCTCCTTTATTAAGAAAGTGTAACCAGAATTTGGGGCAAATAAAAACCCTGGGCCATTCTTCGGCTCAGAGGAAATTGATTTTTTTCTCTCTGAAGAGAAAGCATCCTTGTGGCCTGAAATGAACACTAAAGGCATGACGGGATCAAAAAGGAGGCAAGGAATTCCCGCTCCAGAGAACAGAATGGAACACTGTAATCCACCTACAGGAAATAAAGAGAAAATGAGGAATAAAAGCCACATTTGATGTGAAAGCAAACAGGAAAATCCTGTAAGGCTGACAGATTATTAAAACTAACTCTAAGCATATGTAGAACAAAAAATAAAAAACAAAGGAAACTTAAAAATTTCCATGATTCTCCATGGTTTGATTTCTTCTCTTAGCACGCATGGATTTGGAGTCAACCAACAGACATGAAACTTCTATAAAAGAGTCAGAAAGGGACAAAAGAAAGTCTGCATTTCAAGTCCTGTTAAGAACTTTCAGTATGACAATACCAGAGACATAGCACAGCCCTCTTGTTTTCAAAACCCGTCTTCACAGCCCCAGCTGGCTAACTCCAAGAGTTATATATAGCACCTGTGTTCAACCAGGTAGCTATGAATATTGGAATCGAGAGGGTCTCAGAGAGATCCAGCAACTGACAGTCCTGACTAATGAAAAGACTGCTTAGGTAAAAAGATGAGTCTGCCAAGCACTGGTCCATGTGTCCAAGCTTCTGATCTGTTAATTTCTATAATCACCTATGCTTTGCAGACAGAGAATTACCTGCATAGCAACTTCTCTATTTTGTGCAGATGAAATTTCCTCCAGTCAGCTGCATCCCCTGCCAAATCAGGTGGAGCTGTCTTGTGGCATTAACAGAGAAGAACGAACAAAGAAAAGAGCTCTTATCCTCCCCTTTACTGAACCCGGCTCCCACCAGGGCTGGTCCAGCAAGCACTGTCACTTCTCTTGCCTTCACCAACAGGACTCACTAGCCCTACCGTTTGCCGACATGAATGCTTCTGAGAAACTTCAAATCCAAACGGACCCTCTTGCAAAGTCGTGATGAATTCAGGAAACAGAAGGGAAATGATTTAATGTTTAGGTTGCCGCTCTACCCTAATTAGGTAAATAATTTTACCATTCAATTTTCCAAAGCTTCAGTAAAAAGGGGAGGTGAGACCTAGCCAAGCTATCCATCAAGTGTGAGGAGAGAAGAAAGGCATTTTCAGACGTGCAAGGTCATATTTACTTGCCATCACACTTCCTCAGACAGTGACTGGATGATGTGGAAGAAGAAGGAGAAGAAAGAGGGGAAGGGGGAGGAAAGGAGGAGGGGGAGGATTACAAAAAAACCCCAAAAAACAAGGAATACGCAGGACATAGTGAACAGGAGAATCAATACAGAAGAGAAGAGGAGGGAGTTGCAGCTCCGCAGCTGTGGCACCTCTCACGTTAGAGAACAACAGGAGGCTCCAGGACAGACATCTTTACACACACACACAAAGAACATCTGCTAAATCTGACCATTCTAAGAGGAGTTCTAGACAGTCAGGGATTAGTTTTGGATGGCGTTAGTAATAATAAAACTAAGCAAATATAAAAGGCAATTGTTAAGTCAGATATGAAAGGAAAACTAGCCATAGTCCATAAATGGAATTAGGTTCACATGATTATAAGAGCAAAAACACTGACCATGGCTCTTTCTTAAAGTACCACATAACTACATCAAGAGGACAGGGTGACGGGAAGAATGCGTTTGCGTGAACGTGGCAGAGGGAGGGGAGAGGACTAACTCCTCCTCTTCACTAGTGAGTCAATAGGTATTTTCCTGAAGCAAAACCAGAAAATCAAGAAGCAGTATTATAAACATGCTACTTAGAAACATGGATGTGACTATTACACTTGTACCATCATCTAGAAGAGTTAAAAGTGCTTGTCTTCCACAAGAAGGAAATGGTACAGGGAGGTGACACCCAGTGGACTTCTGATTTTATAATAAACTGTGGGGGACTATTCGAATTGATTCAACTATCTACCTGGATAATTGGATAAAAATATAAAAAATTTAAAAGAAAATGTGTTGGTAATTAGATAAAATCTATGAAGGAACTTGGCACTCAGTGAAAGCTACTTCTGGGGCAAACAATTTTCTCTTTGAAAAAGAATGGTGAAGGATACTATACCTTGAAGGCCTGTACTTCTTTTATGAAGATAGCAAACATTTTCTTGCACTCACTTAGTACCTTAACATTGCAAGATTGATCTACCATCAAGATTGATGGCCTGTACTTCTTTTATGAAGATAGCAAACATTTTCTTGCACTCACTTAGTACCCTAACATTGCAAGATTGATCTACTTACCTTTATCCTTGGTGATGGAAGCTCAGAGTTTGAGAAGCTGTGATTTGCCCAAGGTCACACCTCTGTCGCTAAAGAGCCATTAGTGCCAAACGTCTGCCCCTAAAGAGCCAACGTCAAGTATCTCTCTACCCACCCAGGATTTGGAAACCGAGTCTCAAAACCAGTAAACACTCTGGATTGCCATCCCCGTGCATGGGAGGCACTTTCAAGCACTCCCCGTGACATGCAGGAGGAAGCTCTGCCTGCCCGTCACCCACATCTCTTGCCTCTTTTGACTCGCGGCAGACATGTGGAGGATGACTGGCTGGTGCCAGAGATGGTTACTGTGGCCGTGACACACAGCCCAGATCACTGGCCACAGCGGGAGGTGAACTCCCAGCCCTGGCTTCATTAGAGCCACGGAGACTTGCCCATGACCCCTGTGCTCTCTTCTTGGGCTGGATGGGCAGGCACGCCCCAGCACTCCAGCACCCTTGGATTGCCCCTGTCACTCCTCACCCACATGTGGCAATGCCTGGAGTTGGAGGTGAAAGATTAAGGGTCGAGGTTTGTGCTTAGATGGTCCTGCCTGGGACATGTGGACCCTCTATTTCCTTCTGGACATTTAAAAAAGGATACTCCATGGGACTTCCCCGGTGGTGCCGTGGTTAAGAATCCTGCCAATGCAGGAGACACAGGTTCGAGCCCTGGTCTGGGAAGATCCCACGTGCTGCGGATCAACTAAGCCCAGGTGCCACAACTATTGAGCCTGCACTCTACAGCCTGCGAGCCACAACTACTGAGCCCGTGCACCACAACTACTGAAGCCTGCACGCCTAAAGCCCATGCTCTGCAACAAGAGAAGCCACCGCAGTAAGAAGTCTGCGCACCACAATGAAGAGTAGCCCCCGCTCGCCACAACTAGAGAAAGTCCGCGTGCAGCAACAAAGACGCAACACACCAAAAAAAAAAAAGATACTCCAATGGATGATCCATAGCTAGGGAGCTTTATAAGAGTGAGAACAAAAGAATATAAATCATCTTTCATCAAGACTCTTTCAAGAGAGAAAGGAAGTGCTTTGCTTTGAACCTAAGAGGGAAAGAGCTTAGAAACACTCCATGGGCTGCACAGAACTCCAGGCTCATTCAAGTCTCTTCTAAAAATACTTCAAGCTGAGTAAAAGTGCTATTTTAGAGCCACACGACCGTCAGGAAAGCTCTTTCATTCCCCCAAATGACAGTCATTCTTTCCTATCTTGACTCCTGCCCTATTCACAGTTTGTACCACTGATCTGACCCCTCAGCTTTCACTGCTTCATAACTATTATTTGTTTCCACATGTAAAGATCTTATCTCCCCCACTGTCACAGAGCCTAACACAATGCTAGGCACAGCAGGAAAGCCTACAGGACTGACCCTCTCTCCTTGTTTTTCTGCCTCTCTCCTCCCAGCGGAATCATCAAACAGCTCTGGGCCTCTGCACCTGCTTTCAATGTCCTGGGTAGGCCTATGGGAATCTGACCAATAAAGAACGAAGTCAAAGTGAACAGGCCAAGCAAGGGGCATAGCTGAAAAATTCCTATCTAGCTCATGTCATTCTTCCAGCCCCAAATCCAATTCTTGGTTTTAAAAACTGTATCATAATAATTTAGTGACTGGGTCACAATAATGCCTTGTGCAATGTCTATCAAGGAGGCCTTTGTTATGCAAAGATCATTATTGTAATTGTTAATAGCTCAATTTCTTGGAGCATCTTTACTTCAAGCTCTTAAGCAAAAGGACTGGCACAAGTTGAAGGACTGGGAAGGCCCTGAGTCTGCTTCCCATCCTGGAGAAATCAGAGCCAATCACAGACCAAGCGGAAAGAAGCAGTTACCATTAACGCTGACACAAGGACCTTCATGAAAACTTCCAATCCACATGAGTATGACAACTTGCTTTTGCCCTGACACAGACCTAAAACATGTCTACACCTGGCCAAAGGGTCTAAATGGTTCTAGCTGCCAAGGGAAAAAATAATCAGCTTTCCACATTTCCACCAAATATTCTCATTCCTACCAAATCTACAGTTGATAAGTGGGATACCTAAGGCTTCTAGGATGGCCTGATGAATGAGCTGTAGCTTGAATTTTATTAATATTCGCAGCTGCCAGCAACCTGCCTCCACTGCCTGGGGTCTGTGCATGATCTTATCCACCCTGACTATACAGCCACATGAATTTATACACCATCTGCCCGGTTTCTAAACTCACTTTTGCTAGTGGTTAAGTGGCACATTTCTGGCTCATTGATAATGGGACCTGGCCTCTGTCAGGAAGGTCTGAATGATCCTGAGAAGAAAGCCTTGCTTTAGGAATGCTGTGTATCTTCATGTTGAACCACTTTAGTGAATTATATCCTCCCTGACTGCATGTGCAAGGGACACAAGAGTAATAACCTACTTTCCTACTGACTTGTCGTCCTCTAAAAGTCTACAATGGTTCATGAAAGAGTGAAGTCTGGTTTTGCCTTTCCTTCCAGGGGGACTGTGGCAGAGACTGCTGGTTACCTCCCAAAATTTGTTTTCTCCTCCCAGAGAGAGAATTGGGGCTCTAGACTGCATAGAATAAAGACAACATTTTGAGCCTCCCAACATTCTGAGCTAGGTGTTGTCCTATGTCCTAAGTCTGGCTAATGGGCTATGCATGGCAGTGATGTGTTCAACTCCTGGATGGTACCCTTAAAGGGCCGGAGAGTGCCCTCCCCTCTATGGTTTTCACTCAACAGCTGAAATGCATCTATACTGATGAGACATGTTGGATCATAGGATTAAGGACAATACCTCATGGAAGGTGGAGAAGCAACAGAGAAGGAGCCTGGGTCTCTGAAAACTTTGTGGAACAGAGCCACTGTACTAGCTGTGATTTTTTTTTTTTTTGAGAAGAAATAAACTTCCATTTTTTAAGCCTGGGTCTTCCCCAGTGTACTTTTGGCCCTCTGTCACAGTTTTCTAATTAAGTAAAGAACTCCTATATTGAACAAAGCAATGCAATAGCACCATAAAGAATGAATCACAGGCCCACGGCAACCACCACCTTTTTTTTTTTTTTTTTTAAAGAGAGTGGATTCTTGGGTAGGGACCAGTCCTGGCTCTTGGTCATTGGTGCTCACAGGGACAGCAACACAGAGGGTGCTGGTATGGTTACTGCGGACAATTAATTGCCTCTAACACTACTTGAATAGGAAGACTATTTCCTTATTAAGAGTGTTTTTTTAATAAAATGCCCAAAACAAAGGAGCTGGTTATTTGTAGTGTTTCCATGGTGGCAGTACAACCGCATACAAACAAGTACCTGCTTGCCTGCTGGAGAAGGCAAAGACGATGATGTCATCAAAGGTCCAGGTGTAGTCCTGGTGCGGGGGGTAGAACATCAGCTTGTCAGAGGCTTCCTTCCTGAGGTCAATTAGGAATGTGGAGTGGACCATGGGGACCGGAAAACAGCCCAACCTCTTCCATTCTCTAATCTGAAGATAGTCTGGGGTCCGTTTATAGAAGCCCTGTAAGGAACAAATGGCTGGGTTATGTTCACTGATCTGAGAGCTTCCTCTTTCCCAATCTTCTCTTTGGCTGACTCCTAAGTCATCACCGGTTAAGTACAAGTCCCCAAGCAAAGTCACCTTCTCTCTTCTTATCTTGGCCTAAGAATTTCCAGCTGAGCTCAGGAAATGCTATTTACATATAAAACAATACTAAAAGCGTCCTGTTACCAGAAATAATTTTGGCTTCAGCATATCTCTTGATTTAATAGTTTCATAAAAGTATACTTTGTGTTGACTAATGATTGAATATGACATGAGTTATCAGAGGTGGTAGAGCAGAGCAGTTCAGAACACATGTTCTGGGATCTGGCTGTCTGAGGTTAAATCACAACTCAGCTACTTACTGTCTGTAGGTATTGGTCAGGTTACTCAACCTTGCTGTGCCTATTTCCTCATCTGTAAAATAGGAATGATGGCGCTATCTACTCCACGGGGTTGTCTGTAACAATTAAGGAAGGTAAACCTGAAAAGTGCTTAGAGCAGTACCTAGCACCAAGAAAGCATCAATAAATATTGGCTATTACTAAAATGACTACATTACATTGGCTGATATTTTTAACTAAACATGCAGTACTTAAACATATAAATGGGGTCTTTTTTCAATGCAATTACTTATTCACTATCCTGATGGAGCTGCCACTGCTCCACACTTTTGGGGGGATTCCCCTTTTGAAAGTTCCCTCTGGGCAAGCACACAGGACAACCAATGCCCTTACTTTGTGGTTTTTGAACACACTGGTTTGGAGCAACCCAGCTTGTTTTCCCTCCAAACTCAACTGTTCATTCAACAAACATCTACTGAGTGCCTAGTGTAATCCAGGCTGTGTTAGATGCTGGAGGCTTAGCAGTAAATTGACAACCCCAGTGTTATTAGCCCTCACGGGGTGCAGAAACCACTGGAGCTTTATACTCCAGTGGCACCAATTATAACTTGATTATTGCCAAAGCTCAAACCCATTCCAGAGAAGGTGAAGATGTGTCTTGACAAAACATACTTAAAAGCATGTGAAGCTTGGAAAGGCATTTCCAAAAACATTTTAGGCAACGGCAGGCTCATGGAATGAGTGTAAAGTTTCACAGGGCCAGCACTCCGAAGGGCACAATACTCAGTAGTTGCAAAAGTTCTCTCATATTCATTAATCAGTCACATTCCCTTACGGTCACACTTTCTGCAGTGGTGTCAGTACCCACACATTAGGCACTGCAGCCTCGTCTCTGACATTTCTTTCAGGGTCTCAACTAGTGTTCTAGCTGAGCTAATGCTCACACTGACCACGTGGTAAGGAAGAAGGATCACAAATTAAGACTTAGAAGATGTGCGTCTTAGAGTCATCTTTACCATCTAGCTGATTGATCTTAGGCCCATGCTTAACCTCTCTGAGCCTAAGTTTCTTCTCCTGAAAAAATGGGGTAAGAGCTGATTTGTCTATCTCACAGGGTTGTAGAAGGGATCACATGGGATACGGTCTGTGAAGATACTTTGGAAACTGTAATGCATTATAAGAAGTATTATTATTCCTACAATTTTTTTATAAGCCTTAAACTTAAGGATCACTTAACATCCTTCAACTTATCAATATTCTTCCAAGGGACAAAGGGAAAACTGGTTCTTCAGAGGACTACCTAAGAACACATGTCAAATACAAGGTTCTAGACTACTTAGGACAATATTGTCAGAATGAGAAGCTTGGAAAATTCATGATGATAATGAATCACTGAATATCCTGGGGGCAGGGAGGAAGGAAGCAGAGAAGGAAAGAAAGAGAGAAAGAGACTTAATATGCTTCCTGCAGACAGGCAGAGGCAATAGATGTGTCATTTTTTCCACATAAACTGAATGTTGTTGGTAATGATTCTGGTTCATTGACCAGATAAAACTGAGGTCAGGGCTTCCCTGGTGGCGCAGTGGTTGAGAGTCTGCCTGACGATGCAGGGGACACGGGTTCGTGCCCCGGTCCGAGAAGATCCCACATGCCACGGAGCGGCTGGGCCCGCGAGCCATGGCTGCTGAGCCTGCGCATCCCGAGCCTGTGCTCCACAACGGGAGAGGCCACAACAGTGAGAGGCCCGCGTACCGCAAAAAAAAAAAAAAAAAAAAAACAAAACCTGAGGTCATTTGGTTTTGGATGTGCTTAAAGGCTCTGGAAACCAAGGTCTGCCTCAAGCTTATGAAGTCATCGGCTGTTTCTGTTCCTGCCCTAGCAGAAGCCTCACTGGGGATGATAAGAGAGCCAGAAACAGAAACAAATTAGAATTGCCTCTAAATTGCTTAGATTTTACTTTTACTGTGCAGAGTAAGTGAACTGTTAATATTAAAGCAAATAAGACAACAGAAACTGGGAGGCTGCGGTTACTAAGTTAATCCACTCTTGATGCTGGTGTCAATGTACAACTCATTAAAAACACCCCAGGTGATTCTGCCATGTGAAGCACTACAGATTATTAACTGAGAGTGTATGAACTTAAATTTAATATAACAGCTTCTCCCCAAGGAACTGATTGGCTTTTATAAATATGAACTTAATCTGTCCCTAAAAGAGATGTGGATAACATGCATTCAAAATCTCTTGGAGCTACGGGAGATAACTGTAACGAAAGAGTACCGCCGCATCCAGCAGCGTGCTAGGGCCAGGAAGTTTGCAAGTCAGTTGACACGTTGGTAGCTTAAAATCTGTAAAATCAAAAATCACGTTAATCCCCACCATTGTAAATAAACCATAGACAGCAAGCTTTGCATATTTGTAATAATTATATCATCAAGTGACTGTATTGCGATTTACTTAACCTTTCCCTCAGCTTAAACAACATTTGCATGGTAGAAGTCCTTACACCGTGAAAACTGGTAAATGCTACCAATCAAGGGTTTTCCCCCACAGAGAACCAGTCATTATATATTTATCAGCACACCACTGGCCTCATTCTTCATCTAAAACCAAACCAAATATAAAAGAGGGACTGAAAATTTAGCTCTTTGAGCATGAGAACACACTTAACATATAATTTTTCCCTTAAAGAATCTTTATCCTACATTGATATGTACTACATTGATCAGTTTATCTCTCTATTTTATTAACTAAAGAATAAAAAATATAATCAGCCATAAACATTCACTGCAACAGATCTCTAGACTTCGAATATTTTACAATGGAAAAGAGAGATGATGGACATTTGAAATTTTTTTTAACTCAAATTTTGTAAAAACATCTACCATGGCAGTTCTAATTATTAGATCTCTTTGGAAATATTTTGGCAACATATCAAAGGTCATTAAAATATTTAATACTCTTTGACTCACTAATTCCAGCTCTCAGAAGCTGTCCCAAAGAAATAATATTAAATATGGAAAATTTTATATTAAATATGATTGTCATTATAATAGTTAAAAGTTGCAAATAGGGCTTCCCTGGTGGCGCAGTGGTTGAGAGTCCACCTGCCGATGCGGGGGACGCGGGTTCGTGCCCCAGTCCGGGAAGATCCCACATGCCGCGGAGCAGCTAGGCCTGTGAGCCATGGCTGCTGAGCCTGCGCGTCCGGAGCCTGTGCTCCGCAATGGGAGAGGCCACAACGGTGAGAGGCCCGCATACCGAAAAAAAAAAAAAAAGTTGCAAATAACTTAAATGTTTTTAAACTAAGAGAAAGGTTAAGTAAATTGCATTATAGTCACTTGATGATATAGTTAAAAACATGCAAGCTGTCATCTATGATGTTAGAGTGGTAGGGATTAAAATGGTTCTTTAAAAAACGTTTTTCTCTTCCCAGTTTTTTATAGTGTTCTTATGTTAGTTTTGATGAGCAAAAAAAATGTTTAATTTTTTGAAAATCTCTGAATCAGGGAGAAAAAAAGTACAAATTTCAGCAAGCTATGGCGGTTAATTTAAAGCTTCTAATGCTAAGTTCATTAGAATAATTTCTTCATAAGTCATCAATACAGAAGAGCTCATGGGGTTGTGGCATTGGACCTGGATTTACCTCCTTTCCTAAAAATGCTTGCTCCGATAACACAATGACAGGCATGTTTCAAGGGAGAAAATCAGAAAAAGATTGATGGGGCTGTTGACAGGTGGTTTCCTTGTTAAAACTCATAACCTTACTTCATTACCCAAAAGACTTGCCTGAGGTGTGATTCCGCACCAGAAATTAGAGTACAGGCCCCGAGACTCCAGCATGGGGGCCACAACGGTTTTGTTTTCTGCAATCAGTAGATTGAGGGTCTGTGGATTAGTCAGGAAGTTGTCAACATCTATGAACTAGGAAAAGAAAAGGATGACATCGCATGAAAAGGTACTTTTCAGTAACGGGTACAAGAGTAACCCAACACTTGCCAAAGGATCATGGAAACTTGCTCATGACATATGGAACCAGCTATCCATGTTATCCGTGTTTTCCTTATGGAAACCCCTTGCAGCTGGATGGCTTTCATTCAGGCAAAATACATTGAGTCTAACTTCCACATGTTTAGCTCTGCATAAGGCACCGAGCAATGAACTGGTATCATCGTTGGGCACATAACTCAATGAGGACCTACCCTACACCTTGGTTAGCGGTTTAAGTATAAGCTACTAACGGCTCTCAAGCCCTTAAATAAGGACTTACTCACACTTACTGAGTGCCCACTCTAGGTACAAATGAACACACCTATTCAGGTTGTCTGTAGTAAAGCCAAAATGGCCTCAAACCGATCCATAAATGCTATCTTAATGTTACAATGAGAATTTTTGTTTAAAGTACATTATAGCAACCCATGCTAACCAATGAAGCTATTTCCCATTCTTACCAGAAATCCATGTTAACGCTGACTCATTTACAGCGACAGTACAGCAACAGTTTCTATCATATAAAATAATCACACTGAACTGTACACTTAAAAAAATTAAAATGGTAGATTTTATGTTATGTATATCTCCCCCCTGCAACACACAAAGTAAATAATCAGAAGCTTTCATTCTTTGATAGTCAATCTCTTCACCAAAAATTCTGTGGTTCAGCGCTTGTACGCTTCAAGGACATTTAAACAGCTATACAACATTAAACATCAGCACAATTTGAAACTTCTATGAAATTATTTGTATTGAAATTATGTGTGTGATAAACTATCGGGCTGATTTTTGTTGTGGTTGAGAGGCTGAGGATGGACATAGGTCAACAGTATTCCCTTTAGGAATCAGAGTCTAGCGACAGAGAACAGACGTCCATAAGTTTAATGAAACAACACTGGCTTTGCTTTACTGGCGTTATTTGTAGTGGTGTGCTAGAAAATGTTTGCCAAAAGAATTAAATGGATTTTGGGGGCCACAGAGGAAGAACTTTGTTCCCATAAATTTTGGGGGAGAAAAGCCTGTGTCAATTTTCCAAAGGGAATAGGGACTGTAGCTTCTTGCTGATTAGGGAGCTGTCCTTTCCAACTGAGACAGGTTCCTGGAGGATAAGGATAACATTGATTCTTAATTGTCAAGTCCAGCATCTTTCTGGACCACTCTCAAAGTTCTGAGGGAAGTAATGGAACCTCTTCACGGAGAGAAATTCTCCAGGAGAGTCCAGCATAATTCGGAGCAACCAGGAAGCCAAGCAAGAGATACCATTCCCCAGACACTCGGGAGCAAAAGGGAATAATAGCATTTCAGAGCTGTTAATTTGAATCTCTTTTTACATAATCAATTTCTCATATCCCCAAAAGTCTTCTAAAAAGTCAAGACCTTTTATATTGCTTTACCCATAGCATTCTCTAGGAACTAAAAAGTATTAGAGTTTCTTATGCCTACTACAATAAAGAGATTGAATAATTCAGGAGCTTATTTGCTTATTCACTAAAAATGCCAGGAATGAGTCTGAGATGAAATCCAGGTATCCCGATATTAAGTTCTCCAGATTTTTTCTTGTGCCTTTATTAAAACGTTGAGGAGGAGATGTCTAAAAAAGGGTTGTTTTGATTGTTCCCACAGTCCTACATTATCAACAATTGATTTGGAAACATTCTAGATAACAGTTGTCAAGAAATTAAACGTCTGTTTTTACCAAAATGTAGTCTGACCATTTTTCCCTCGCAGTTCGAAGGGCTGCCTGTCGTAGTTTCATCACATGGGCAAAACGGGAGCCAGGCCAGTGCTTTGGTCCAATTTCATCAGGATAAGACCTATAGTAATGATAACAGTAATATTAATAATAATGATAGCTAATAATTATTGAGTGCCTATATATTCCAGGCACTATGTACTAATTCATTTAATCTTCCAGTAGTAACCCTAGGAAATCGATACTGTTATGGCTATCGTTATTACCGATAAGAAACTGGAGCAAGGAGAGATTAAGTAATTTGCTGCTTCCCATACACGTGACTCTTTACATGAAGTATTTCAGTGGGTTCTCATTAGAACTCACGGAGTTCTTGTGATGTAAGTGCTACCGCTCTCCCCATTGCAGAGCTCAGGAACTTGGTTAGAGTGGTTAAACCATTTGCTTAACCTTATGCAGTTAATAAGGGGTACAGTCAGAATTGGAATCCAGGCATAACCCCAACGCTCATGTTCCTAGACACAGTCTTATACATTTAGACATCAAATACATTTGGAAATGTTACAGCATCAAAATATGAGTTTCCCAGGAAAAACAAAGGTTTACTACCTTACATGGTCAAGTCTCAGTAAACGATTCCACAGAGTCTAACACGTTGATCTGCCCCAGATGGAGTGAGATCATGGAGCGGATGCATAATGCCGGGCTCTCTATCAACATCCACAAAGCAGCCAGGCCAGGACTCGTCCACGGCCATGGAGGCAGGTGGGTTAGCACACCCTCAAGAACCTTTCTGAAAGCTCCCAACTGGTATGGTCATTGATAAAGTCGCAGTGGCCCCAAACCGGCCACCACTTCAAGTTCTTAATGCTGCATTGGCAGTACATTTCCCTCAGTGAATGAGAAACCGCAAAAAACAATGAGACCGTAACCATACAAATAAAATTAATAAAACTATTTTTGCACAGGAAGTCTCTGGAATGTCTTCCTCAATTATTGTTTCTACAAAAATCAGTGGAATTTCTGTTTTTCTGAATATGTTGCCCCCAAAAACGCCTTCTCTGGTATTTCTCACAATGACCTTGGCATACAATATATTTAGTCAAAATCTGGCAATGGAGAAAATTACTAGGATGCAAGAGAGGTACATAGAGTCTTTCTGGGCTACTCTAATTAGACCAAATTCCATTATAAGGAACTCCAAAAGATTGTTCAAAATTTTTTACAGTGTTCAAACTTGGTTGTTAAATTTTGCTCCATGTATGGACCATATACTGAGATTTGAGATATATATGTAGATACGTACATACATACACATAATAAAAATATTATATAAAGAGAGACTAGAAGAACAAATATTTGTTCTGGAATAGCACTCCTTATTATGATAATATATATTTGGCTTCCAATAAATGACTTATCCTGGGCAAAATTTCAGCAGCTCAATTCATCCTATTTCTACAATTTCTTAAGCTAGAATTGTAGTAGCCTTGGAAACATTTAGAGTAGTAAGTTTAAATATATTTATTCATGTTCTCATTTACTTATTTGTTCATCCAACAAGTATAAATTTAGTGCCCACCAAGAACATACCACTGAGTGAAATATAAAGTATTTGTATATTTTAGCCCCTGCCAAAGAAATAAAAAAAATACTTAGAAAAAAAATGCATGAATCAGATAGTGAATGTTAGTTAAGTTTATTGTTGTGTCAAACAAGAAGATATAGGACATAAGCAATACAAGTGTTGAGAGAAGGTACATCTTTGTAACTGGAATGATTAGCAACAGCTTTTGGTAGCAGTTAACCGGTAGCAACATCCAGTTGAAGCAGTTTTCTTTTAGGAAATATTGGTGTATACGTAGGGATGCTAAATTTATGAAATCTTTTAAAAATATAAATCAGGTATTTGAACTTCATTCTGTAGGTACTAGAGAGTCACTGAAGTCTTTTTAATAGAGAGATGACAGCACATCGCTAGTATTTTAGGTAGACTGATTTGACAGTGTGGTATAGAGAATGTTTTGAAGATGGAGGCTACTAAGAAATTGCTATGGTAAAGACTGGAAATAACGTAAATGTCCATCAGTAGGAGGTTGATTAAACAATTATGATACATCCACACAATGATACTCTGCTGTCATAAAAATAATGGAAGACACTCCTTAACTATTGCTTTGGAATGATTACCAAGATATGATGAGTGAAAAAGCAAGGTGTATGTCAGAAGTATACAGGCTTTTCACTATGCTCCCTCAAGGATAAAAGGGTTATCCTCAAAGTATGAATAAATAATATCAATATTTAAAAATATATGCTGCTGTGGTAATTTACTTAAGAACTAATGAGAACCTGAACTTGGCCGGTAGCTGCAGGAGTCAAGAGGAAGAGAGACATGAAGATTTGTCAAAGGAAGAAATGGCAGGTCTTTGTAACTTACTAGACACAGAGATGAAAAACAAGGGAAAGTCACATGTGCCCCCAAGGTTGGAAGCCTAACATGGCTGGAAGACTGGTTAAGGGGCGAAGGGTGAATAATGAGTTCACAAAATGTTCTCTTGCTACTCACTCAGGTTCATCCATAGGCCTCCACTCCACATAGTGATAGGCTCTCTGGACATTTTTCAACCACTCCCTGAGTATTTCTGTTGTATTATCCACATTGTGATCAGTGGCTGCCCTGCATGAAAGAAAGCACAACACATTTCAGTTATTATGTCATCCAAAGAAAGAGGGGGAAAACCAAAAGACCCCAGATTAACTGAAAGGAGAATGGCCAGTTCTAGACATTGTGTGTATGAAAATGACTCCCTCATGGTCCAAACTAGACAATGAATTTCTGAAGTGAGAGATGTTGCTTTAAACCATCTCTGTGTCATTAGATCCTTAAGCAGGACTTGGCCAATAGTAGAATCAATAAGTGGTTGTACTAAAGTAGTATATACATAAAATGAATTAAAGTAGAGTTAGGTAACTAATATTCTTGGAAAGTTTCTTGTTTGTTTTAATTCTTAGTTATCCAAGATGTAAACTCTGCCTTTTAACTTACATAACAACAACCCTCAATTTAAGCAATTATTCAGAGTTGCGTTTTCATTTCAAGTCCAACAAAAATTTTAGCCAGTGCTGCTTTAATCGTATGCAGTAGAGGGGAAGGTCACAATAACAGTTCCCAGTATAAAATTCAAACTCCAAGGTATCTTCACCTATCTATTTTGGATTAACTCTACCATCATTTATACACCATAGAGTACCTTCAAAAGTCTTCAAACAATGTACACAAAACTTGTTTCTGTTCTACCTTGAAAGTTTAACAAACTGATCCACTTCAAAAGGAGCTTAACTCACTTATTAAAACAAAAGTATTTTCAAATTTTATCACAAAGCAAACGCATGCTGAGTATAAGATATACATCTAAAACAAAGTTATTCAGAACACCTAAAAATGAACCAATATTCCAGTCAATCGGAAAAAAAAGAAGGAAAGCAGGGATTGTAAACTTGACATCAAATAAGGCAGAATTCAGGCCAAAGAATATTAAACATGACAAAGCAAAATTGTAATTCTACTAACAATGCTAAAGGATATAATTCACATCAAAGATATAATAAATGTGAATATCCATGTAACTTCATATAGCACAGGGGTTGGCAAACTTTTCTTTAAGAACCAGATAGTGACTATTTTAGGCTTGCAGACCATACACTCTCTGTTGCAGCTACTTAACTCTGTCATTGTAGCAGTAAAGCAGTCATACACAATACATGAATGAATGAGCATTGCTGTACTCCAATAAAGCTTTATTTACAAAAGTAGGCAACTAGTCTGCAGGTTGTAGTTTGTCAACCCCTGACTTAGCAGAAAGTATAGAAACTGCAAGGAAAAACAAGCACCAATAATAAGAGATGTTAATATACCATTTTCAGTTGAAGAAAGTGCAAATGGGAAAAAAGTATGTATAGAGGATCTACAGAACACAATAATAGAGGTTATACTTTTTTCTCAAGTGCACATGGAACATTCACAAAAACTGACCAACAATTACATTATGAAGAAAGCCTCTATAAATTGGAATAATATAAACAGCATTCTCTGATCACAATGTCATAAAACTAGAAATTAGTAATAAAATAAAACCCCCAAAATTCCATTAAAAACTCTCTATTAAACAACTATTGAGTGAAATAAGAGCTACAAATCAACTTTATAACTTCTAAATATAAATAATGAAAACACTAGATATCAGAGCTGGGGGATACAATTAAAGCAGTGGTCAGAGAAAAATTCAGTTCTTTTATCCTTAAATCAATAAAAATAAATGAGTTGAACTCCTACTCAAAAAGCTAGAAAAAGAGCAAATGAGTTGAACTCCTACTCAAAAAGCTAGAAAAAGAGCAACAACACAAACAAGCATAAAGAAATAAAGACAAAGTCATGAGGTAGAAAACGGAAAAAGAGCAGAACTAATAAACAAAAGAAATGTTACTTTTTTTGAGAACAAAATCAACAAAAGACAATCATTAGTTAATCTAACCAAGACAACACAAAAATTACAAATAAGAAATGACAAAGATGAGGGGAATATGACTGATATGGAAGGAATTTTTAAAAAATATCATAAGTGGTCACTTTGTGCAACTCAATGAAAAATAAGTTTAAAAACTAGGTATAATAGAAGACTTCCTAGCAAGATACATGTTAGCAAAACTGACTCCATTAGAGAGACAAAACTTAAACAGAACAATTTTCTTGGAAGAAATAAAGAGAAAAATGAAAACACTGGCCCAGGTGGTTTCATAGGGGAATTCTACCAGATATCTTAATAGATTAGATATTTCCAATGTTACGTAGCTTGTTCTCCAGAGCATTTAAAAAAAAAAAAATGGGGACTTCCCTGGCAGTCCAATGATTAGGGCTCGGTGCTTTCACTGCTGAGGGGCCTGGGTTCAATCCCTGGTTGGGGAACTAAGATCCCATAAGCCTCATGGCCAAAAAAAAAAAAAAAAATCCAAGTCCTTTTAATAATGCAAGTACAATATTGATATCTAAACCTAATAAAGATACACACACACAACTACAGGCCAATATTTTTCAATGAATATGCTGCAAAAATCCTAAAGTATTAGCAAAGAGAATCCAATATCCTATTAAGAAAATATTATATATCATAGCCTAAGATTGTGCAATATAAAGGAAATTCATTAATATAATTCACTATATTAATAGACCTGAAGAAAAATCATATGATTATCTCTGTAAATGTTAAACAGGTCTTTAACAAAATTCAACACCTATTCTTGGTTTTTTAAAACCACACTGAATAAAATTAAAATAGGAAGGGAGGGAGGGAGGGAGGGCAGGCAAACAGGAAAGAAAGAGTCATGGGAAGATAGAGGTGTCTGAGAGTCTTAAAAGGCTTATACTTTATTGGCAATTCAGCAGTTCCTCCTGGGAGGGAAAGCTATTGGAATTATCAGCAGCAGTGGTTCCCTGAGAGCCTTGAAAAGAGCAAATGAAGAGATGTGAAGAGTGGTCATGTCCTCCATTTATGTCAATTTCAGTAAATAGGATTTTGTTAAACCCAATCTATAATGGTTTTTGTTTTTCCTACTTGAGCTTTTGGAGGTCACTGCTGCTCCAAAAGTAACAAATGAAATCTTTAAGAGAGAGAATATTTAGGAATGTTCAAGAGAAAAATCATTGTTAAGCAAAGCATGGTGAAACTCCATGTTACAAAGGGAATAAATTTCTATAAAACACCAAGTAACGTGAAGGTATGCACTTAAGTCACAAGGTATAGAAAAATGAAGGACAGAGGTCTATGGCTAATATCTGAAAATCTTATTTCACAAAATGGATATTTGAACGAAAACTATCCTTCTTTAAAACATTATTCAAAAACCAGAAGATCAAGAGGTGATGCCGATGGCCACTTGATCTAATTTCAAGTCTTTTCTGGAAATCAGATTAGAATCAGCTCCTTTCTTCAAAACAAGGTCTAGGAGGGAGAGAGACCCACAGGCCCACCCAGACATTCCATTATCTGGAGGGAAGAGAGGTGATGTGTGTAGCTGACGGTATTGGGGGATACCAGGTAAGCACGCTGGGACAGAGATGGGGGTGTACAAGGAGGTGAGAAAGTGGGCCAGGAAGCAATGTGGGAGAGAGACACGGGCTCCATCCAGTTTGCAACTGTGCCGAGAAGTGTAGCATGTCAGCAAAAATCACATCCACTCTCACACACTGCCACAAGCCACTAATGTCCAGCATGATGGCCAGCATCATAGCCAGGAAGGGCACTAGAATTGTCAAACCACTCATCTCACAGTATGAAGCATGTGTAGAGCAGTTCCTGAAACTGGGAATCCACTCCAATGCACATTATTCTTCACTCAAAATACTATGAGTAAGAGTATGTTAAAACAAAAAAAATCTTGACGATAGTGTTAGCCAAAAGTTTTAGGAATTCTAAATTATTCCCAAATTACTTATAAATAGTGTAGGAAAATTTAGATAGCATCTACTTCTTTCCTTGACTGTTGTTTCTTCATTACACAGGATTTATATTCTCTTTGTCCTCCATACACATTGATGCATTTCCTCCTAATCATTTTAACAAAGTTAAATTTAACAAAGGTCTCATTGTATGAAATTTACTTTCCTGGAGTACAGACTAAACAACTCCAAACTCTGCCTAAGTATCCACTACTGACAAACATCCAGAGAAATTAACTGCTTGGTGTATGCAAAGATAGATGTCTCTAATTAAAAGTAGAGGCAGAGATTTTAAATACTGTCCTGATGGAGTTAAAAAATTTCCTGTACAGATACTTCCCCAAATTGTTAAGATTCTCTTTGTTCTCAGGCTTCTGAGGAAATGAGCAAATCCTCCAGCTGTGGTCACAGGTTCATCCACCCTGGTCTTTGATGAGCAGGGCCAGTCTTCTGCACTGTCCCAGAGAACACCAGCCCACTGAGGAAGGCTTACATTCCCCCCTCAAGACCAACTGCCCTGCCTCTCCACTCCCCTGGCAAAGGCAAATAAACAGAAATCCAGGCAGATAATTCTAACTGCTGCCTTTTAATCCCTCTTATGAAAGTGTGTTTCCGTTTGAATACGTAATCATGAAAACATGCAGGCGCTTGTCTCTTCAGAGGGTTGGAGAAAGAGATATAGCAAAGGCCCAGATGCAAGCTCCCTGGAGGAAACATGAGGCTTTAGTTAAAGGTTCTATTTTCAGAGTCCTGTAGAAAATGTAACAGTGCAGTGCCTGACCAGCTGTGAGGCTCCACAAGCAACAGGACACAAAGACATGATACTATACAGAGAGAATCCTAAAGATGCCACCAGAAAAATACTAGAGCAAATCAATGAATTTGGTAAAGTAGCAGGATACAAAATTAATGCACAGAAATCTCTTGCATTCCTATACACTAATGATGAAAAACCTGAAAGAAAAATTAAGGAAACACTCCCATTTACCATTGCAACAAAAAGAATAAAATACCTAGGAATAAACTTACCTAAGGAGACAAAAGACCTGTATGCAGAAAACTATAAGACACTGATGAAAGAAATTAAAGAAGATACAAACAGTTGGAGAGATATCCCATGTTCTTGGATTGGAAGAATCAACACTGTGAAAATGACTATACTACCCAAAGCAATCTACAGATTCAGTGCAATCCCTATCAAACTACCACAGGAATTTTTCACAGAACTTGAACAAAATATTTCACAATTTGTATGGAAACACAAAAGACCCCAAATGGCCAAAGCAATCTTGAGAAAGAAAAACGGAGCTGGAGGAATCAGACTCCCTGACTTCAGAGTATACTACAAAGCTAGAGTAATCAAGACAGTATGGTACTGGCACAAAAACAGAAACATAGATAAATGGAACAGGATAGAAAGCCCAGAGATAAACCCACGCACATGTGGTCACCTTATTTTTGATAAAGGAGGCAAGAATATACAATGGAGAAAAGACAGCTTCTTCAATAAGTGGTGCTGGGAAAACTGGACAGCCACATGTAAAAGAATGAAATTAGAACACTCCCTAACACCACACACAAAAATAAACTCAAAATGGATTAAAGACTTAAATGTAAGGCCAGACACTATAAAACTCTTAGAGGAAAACATAGGAAGAACACTCTATTACATAAATCACAGCAAGATCTTTTTTGACCCACCTCCTAGAGAAATGGAAATAAAAACAAAAATAAACAAATGGGACCTAATGAAACTTAAAAGCTTTTGCACAGCAAAGGAACCCATAAACAAGATGAAAAGACAACGCTCAGAATGGGAGAATATATTTGCAAACGAAACAACTGACAAAGGATTAATCTCCAAAATTTACAAGCAGCTCATGCAGCTCAATATCAAAAAAACAAACAACCCAATCCAAAAATGGGCCGAAGACCTAAACAGACATTTCTCCAAAGAAGATATACAGATTGCCAACAAACACATGAAAGGATGCTCAACATCACTAATCATTAGAGAAATGCAAATCAAAACTACAATGAGGTATCACCTCACACTGATCAGAATGGCTATCATCAAAAAATCTAGAAACAATAAATGCTGGAGAGGGTGTGGAGAAAAGGGAACCCTCTTGCACTGTTGGTTGGAATGTAAATTGATACAGCCACTATGGCGAACAGTATGGAGGTTCCTTAATAAACTAATAATAGAACTACCACATGACCCAGCAATCCCACTCTTGGGCATATACCGTGAGAAAACCATAATTCAAAAAGAGTCATACCACAATGTTCATTGCAGCTCTATTTACAATAGCTAAGACATGGAAGCAACCTAAATGCCTATCGACAGATGAATGGATAAAGAAGATGTGGCACATATATACAATGGAATATTACTCAGCCATAAAAAGAAAGGAAATTGAGTTATTTGTAGTGAGGTGGATGGACCTAGAGTCTGTCATACAGAGTGAAGTAAGTCAGAAATAGAAAAACAAATACCGTATGCTAACATATATATATGCAATCTAAAAAAAAAAAAAGGTCATGAAGAACCTAGGGGCAGGATGGGAATAAAGACACAGACCTACTAGAGAATGGACTTGAGGACACGGGGAGGGGGAAGGGGAAGCTGTGACAAAGTGAGAGAGTGGCATGGACATATACACACTACCAAATGTAAAATAGATAGCTAGTGGGAAGCAGCCACATAGCACAGGGAGATCAGCTTGGTGCTTTGTGACCACCTAGAGGGGTGGGATGGGGAGGGTGGGAGGGAGGGAGACACAAGAGGGAAGAGATATGGGGATATATGTATATGTATAGCTGTTTCACTTTGCTATAAAGCAGAAACTAACCATTGTAAGGCAATTATACTCCAATAAAGATGTTTAAAAAAAATAAAATAAAATCTTTGTGGCTAAGATGGATTTTTCCATCAAGCTAGGACGCTGAGGACACAGCAGGTGTGAACCCCTTCATGAGAAGCCGAGGGCTCTCTCCCAAACTGACAGCTCCCCCCACTCCCGTGGAAAATGAGTCTGCCATCCTTCTCCCAATCAGATCAGGAAAGGCACCCAGAGAGGTAACGGACATTGCTAAAGGGTTCCTTGAAGGAAACAAATGAAGTGAAGATACATCTGGAGAGGTGATTTACAAGTGATTTACAGTGATTAGTGATTTCACTAATCAAACTGGAAAACCAGTGTTTGTGAAAGCACAAGCAAGCACTGGCCAGAGGACCAGGCTCCTGGGAGGCTAAGCCTGTTCAACCTTTGCTTCAATTGTCCCAACCAGAGTAGAATCACATTAAATCACATTA
This sequence comes from Delphinapterus leucas, assembly GCF_059928025.1. NCBI lineage: Eukaryota > Metazoa > Chordata > Mammalia > Artiodactyla > Monodontidae > Delphinapterus > Delphinapterus leucas. The sequence goes on along the minus strand of NC_143129.1, from coordinate 52,636,364 downwards.
AATCTCTGGCTCCGGCTGACATAGTAAGGAGAGCTCAGACCTTGAGCTGTGCCAATCATCACATAATTAATTTTCTTTGAAGGCCCCATTGGGACAGCGACTTTCCTTTATCTCTAAGGAGCACCAGGACCTGCCAGCCACTAAGAGGTCTCCCTCCTCCACCTTCAGGAGAGCTGTGGCCCTGATACGGCTGTGAGGCTCATGGTTGGTCCCCTCTTTGTCCAATAGTCTTTGCTGGCTTTCTTTGGAGCTAGTACCTGAAATGGAAGAGGTGGCAGATACAGGCGCAGCATCCACATGGCCTTAGGGGGAAGGCTAGGCCACTTCTTACCATAATGCTGCACATCTGCTTTCTGTCTGATTTTGCTTCTAGTTCCTCTTGCCTCTTCCTCTTCCCTAGCTGTGCAAGGCAGCAAAGGCCCAAGAGTCTCCAATTCAAAGTCACATTAGGACAGGGGTAAACACATACTGCAAATACAATCAACAGCATGTTCAGGGATCTCCTTGGCTCATGAAGTTCTCAGGCCAGCAGGTGCATTGTCACTGTTACAGGGGAAAGCAAGAGACCCTGGAGCAGACCAGTAGATAAACATGTTTGCAGGATGACAGAGCTTTCCTACATGGCTGTGGCCAAAAATAAAATAGAGGTTTCTTTGGCAACGTCTAAACACACTGACATTTCTCCTTGTTTTAGAAGGTCAGTTTTCATTCCTCAGTCTTGGCTCCTAAACTAATAGCCAATTTGAAATAATTACAACTGACCCATTTCCTTTTACAAGAACTACTGAGGTTGTGAGGGCTAAACTCACACTGGTAAGTGTGGGGCCACTGGAGCCATATTAAAGATGCAGGCCGGTGCTTTGGGAGTCAAGATGGTGGACTAGGAGGACACAGAATTCGTGTCTTCTCACAACTAGGGCACCTACCAGACACCGGTGGGAGACCCCCAGCGACCAGGTAGGATGTGGGATATGGGGGGAGTGAAGGGGGAGGAGAAGTGGAGGCGGGATGGGACTGGCGCCCCTGAGGGGTGGCTGGGGGAGGGGAAGGGATCTCACGCCCGAAGGGGGAAATTGGGGAACCACCGGGAGAGAAGAGGATCAAAAGGGAGTGTGGCCAGGTTTCCCCTGCCCACTTGGGCCCCCAGGAACCTGCTGAGATCCCAGGCCTGATCCTCTGCCCACCTAGGTCCCCTCCAGCCATGCGGGTCCTGAGGGAGTGGGAGGGAGGGAAGGGGGAGCAAAAGTAAAGGCCGGACCTCAGGACCCACACCCCTGAGGGATGGCTGGGGGAAGGGAGGAGTTCCTACACCCAGCAGGACCCACCCACGGTTAGGGGTCCAAAGGGGATGGGGGAGACAGTGGGGAGGGCTGTGAAGAAACAGAAGGGAACACGGTCAGCTCTTTCCCTGTTCACTTAGGCACTGGGGAGCCTGTTGGGCTCCTGGGCCTAATCCTCTGCCCTTGGAGCCTCCCTCCTGCCACACAGAGCCCGAGCCCCACCCCTACACCCCCACCCAGGACCCTACCTCTAGGGAGACCCCCTCCAATGAGCTGGGCCTAAGCCCCACCACACACACTCACTCAGGACCCTAACTCCCAACTCCAGAACTCCACACTCCACAGGCCCTCCTTTCCACCTGCTGCCTCTCGCCTTCTGCCCATGTGCTAAGCAGAGGCCCCACCCCAGGCTCAAACGTCACCCCCCACCCACCTAGGTCCCGCCCCACCCTAAGCCCCTCCCCTGCCTAGTTTCCAACCCCACCTAAACTCCGTCCCCATAGCCAAGTCTTTTTTTTTTTCTTTTTTCCTTTTTCCTCTTTTAGACTGAGGTTCTGTTTTACCTTGTTGATTCACTATTGTTGATTCTTTTATAATTTTTATTTTTCCTAATAAATCTTTTATTCTTCTAATTTTATTTTATTCTTTACACTTTGTTATTGTTCTCTCCTTTTGGCTTGTTCCCCCCACTCACAACCTTTTTTTTTTTTCTTCCGTTGTGGTTTTATTTTAACTTGTTGCAGTTGTTACGATTATGGTTTTATTTTTCCTAATATTATTTGTATCTTTCTAATTCTATTTTGTTTTTTATTCTTTGATATTGTACTAGTCCTTTTTTTCTTTATTCCTTTTTTTTTTCTTTCCTTTTTTTTTACTGCGCCATGAAGCTTGCAGGATCTTGGTTCCCAGGCTGGAGGTCGGGCCTGAGCTCCTGTGGTGGGAGCTCCGAGTCCAAACCGCTGGACTAACGGAGAACCTCAGACCCCAGGGAATATCAATTGGAGTGAAGCCTCCCAGAAGTCCTCATCTCAGCACCAAGACCCAGCTCTATCCAACTGCCTGAAAACTCCAGTACTGGACGTCTCAGGCCAAACAACCAGTAAGGCAGGAATACAGCGCCACCCAACAACAACAAAAAAAAAAACGACAAAAAAATATGTTACAGATGAAGGAGCAAGGTAAAAACCTACAAGACCAAATAAATGAACACGAAATAGGCAACCTACCTGAAAAAAAATTCAGAGTCATAATAGTAAAGATGATTCAAAATCTCAGAAATAGAATGGAGAAAATACAAGAAACATTTAACAAAGATATAGAAGAACTAAAGAGCAAACAAATGGTGATGAACAACACAATAACTGAAATTAAAAATACTCCAGAAGGAATCAGTAACAGAATAACTGAGGCAGAAGAATGGATAAGTGACCTGGAAGATAAAATGGTGGAAATAACTGCCAGGAAGCAGAATAAAGAAAAGAGAATGAAAATAATTGAGGACAGTCTCAGAGACGTCTGGGACAACATTACACACACCAACATTTGATTTACAGGGGTCCCAGAGGAAGAAGAGAAAAAGAAAGGGTCTGAGAAAATATTTGAAGAAATTATAGTTGAAAACTTCCCTAAAATGGGAAAGGAAATAGTCAATCAAGTCCAGGAAGCACAGAGAGTATCATACAGGAAAAACCCAAAGAGAAACATGCTGAGACACTATTAATCAAACTATCAAAAATTAAATACAAGGAAAAAATATTAAAAGCAGCAAGGGAAAAACAGCAAATAACATACAAGGGAATCCCCGTAACGTTAACAGCTGATTTTTCAGCAGAAACTCTGTAAACCTGAAGAGAGGGCAGGACATATTTAAAGTGATGAAAGGAAAAATCCTACAACCAAGATTACTCTACCCAGCAAGGATCTCATTCAGATTTGATGAGAAATTAAAACCTTTACAGATAAGCAAAAGTTAAATGAATTCAGCACCAGCAAACCACCTTACAAAAAATGATAGAGGAACTTCTCTAGGCAGCAAACACAAGAGAAGGAAATGACCTACAATAACAAACCCAAAACGATTAAGAAAATGGTAAAAGAAACATACATATCAATAACTACCTTAAATGTAAATGGATTAAATGCTCCAACCAAAAGACATAGACTGGCTGAAATGGATACAAAAACAAGACCCGTATATATGCTGTCTACAAGAGACCCACTTCAGACCTAGGGCCACATAAAGACTGAAAGTGAGGGGATGAAAAATGATATTCCATGCAAATGGAAATCAAAAGAAGGCTGGAGTAGCAATTCTCATATCAGACAAAATAGACCTTAAAAATAAAGACTATTACAAGAGACAAAGAAGGACACTACATAATGATCAAGGGATTGATCCAAGAAGAAGATATAACACTTGTAAATATTTATGCACCCAACATAGGCACACCTCAATAAATAGAGCAAATGCTAACAGCCATAAAAGGGGAAATCGACAGTAACACAATCATAGTAGGGGACTTTAACACCCCACCTCCACCAATGGACAGATCATCCAAAATGAAAATAAATAAAGAAATACAAGCTTTAACTGATACATTAAACAGGATGGACTTAATTGATATTTATAGGACATTCCATCCAAAATCAACAGAATACACTTTCTTCTCAAGTGCTCATGGAACATTCTCCAGGATAGACCATATCTTGCGTCACAAATCAAGCCTTGTTAAATTTAAGAAAAATGAAATCATATCAAGTATCTTTTCTAACCACAACGCTATGAGATTAGATATCAATTACAGGAAAAAAATCTGTAAAAAATACGAACACATGGAGGCTAAACAATATGCTACTAACCAACCAAGAGATCACTGAAGAAATCAAAGAGGAAATCAAAAAATCCCTCGAAACAAATGACAATGAAAACACGATGACCCAAAACCTATGGGATGCAGCTAAAGCAGTTCTAAGAAGGAACTTTATAGCAATACAATCCTACCTCAAGAAACAAGAAACATCTCAGGGTTTCCCTGGTGGTGCAGTGGTTGAGAGTCCGCCTGCCAATGCAGGGGACACGGGTTCGTGCCCCGGTCTGGGAAGATCCCACATGCCGTGGAGCAGCTGGGCACGTGAGCCATGGCCGCTGAGCCTGTGCGTCCGGAGCCTGTGCTCCACAATGGGAGAGGCCACAACAGTGAGAGGCCCGCGTACCGCAAAAAAAAAAAAAAAAAAAAAAGAAACATCTCAAATAAACAACCTAACCTTACACCTAAAGCAATTAGAGAAAGAAGAACAACAACAAAAAAAAATCCCAAAGTTAGCAGAAGGAAAGAAGCATAAAGATCAGATTCAAATAAATGAAAAAGAAATACAGGAAATGATAGCAAAGATCAATAAAACTAAAAGCCAGCAACTTGAGAGGATAAACAGAAGTGATAAACTATTAGCTAGACTCATCAAGAAAAAAAGGGAGAAGACTCAAATCAATAGAATTAGAAATGAAAAAAGGAGAAGTAACAACTGACACTGCAGAAATACAAATGATTACGACAGATTACTACAAGCAACTCTATGCCAATAAAATGGACAATCTGGAAGAAACAGACAAATTCTTAGAAAAGCACAACCTTCCTAGACTGAACCAGGAAGAAATAGAAAATATAAACAAACCAATCACAAGCACTGAAATTGAGACTGTGATTAAAAAATCTTCCAAGAAACAAAAGCCCAGGACCAGATGGCTTCACAGGCAAATTCTATCAAACATTTAGAGAAGAGCTAACACCTATCCTTCTCAAACTCTTCCAAAATATAGCAGAGGGAGGAACACTCCCAAACTCACTCTACGAGGCCACCATCCCCCTGATACCAAAACCAGACAAAGATGTCACAAAAAAAGAAAACTACAGGCCAATATCTCTGATGAACATAGATGCAAAAATCCTCAACACAATATTAGCAAACAGAATCTAATAGCACATTTAAAGGATTATACAGCATGATCAAGTGGGGTTTATCTGAGGAATGAAAGGATTCTTCAATATACGCAAATGAATCAATGTGATAAACCATACTGACAAACTGAAGGATAAAAACCATATGATAATCTCAATAGATGCAGAAAAAGCTTTTCACAAAATTCAACACTCATTTATGATAAACCCTCTCCAGAAAGTAGGCATAGAGGGAACCTACCTCAACATAATAAAGGCCATATATGACAAACCCACAGCCAACATCATTCTCAATGGTGAAAAACTGAACCCATTTTCTCTAAGATCAGGAACAAGACAAGGTTGCCCACTCTCACCACTATTATTCAACATAGTTTTGGAAGTTTAGCCACAGTAATCAGAGAAGAAAAAGAAATTAAAGGAATCCAAATCAGAAAAGAAGAAGTAAAACTCTTACTGTTTGCAGATGACATGATACTATACATACAGAATCCTAAAGATGCTACTAGAAAACTACTAGAGCTAACCAATGAATTTGGTAGAGTAGCAGGAAACAAAATTAATGCACAGAAATCTCTTGCATTCCTATACACTAATGATGAAAAATCTGAAAGAAAAATTAAGGAAACACTCCCATTTACTACTGCAACAAAAAGGATAAAACACCTAGGAATAAACTGAGCTAAGAAGACAAAAGACCTGTATGCAGAAAACTATAAGACACTGATGAAAGAAATTAAAGATGACACCAACAGATGGAGGGATATACTGTGTTCTTGGATTGGAAGAATCAACATTGTGAAAATGACTCTACTACCCAAAGCAATCTACAGATTCAATGCAATCCCTATCAAACTACCATTGGCATTTTTCACAGACTAGGACAAAAAATTTCAGTTTGTATGGAAACACAAAAGACCCTGAATAGCCAAAGCAATCTTGAGAAAGAAAAACGGAGCTGGAGGAATCAGGCTCCCGGACGTCAGAATATACTACAAAGCTACAGTAATCAAGACAATATGGTACTGGCAGAAACACAGAAATATAGATCAATGGAACACGATAGAAAGCCCAGAGATAAACCCATGCACATATAGTCACCTTATTTTTGATAAAGGAGGCAAGAATATACAATGGAGAAAAGACAGCCTCTTCAATAAGCAGTGCTGGGAAAACTGGGTAGCTACAGGTAAAAGAAAGAAATTAGAACTCTCCCTAGCAGCATACACAAAAATAAACTCAAAATGGATTAAAGAACTAAATGTAAGGCCAGACACTATCAAACCCTTAGAGGAAAACATAGGCAGAACACTCTATGACATAAATCACAGCAAGATCCTTTTTGACCTACCTTCTAGAGAAATGGAAATAAAAACAAAAATAAACAAATGGGACCTAATGAAACTTAAAAGCTTTTGCACAGCAAAGGAACCCATAAACAAGATGAAAAGACAACCCTCAGAATGGGAGAAAATATTTGCAAAGGAAGCAACAGACAAAGGATTAATCTCCAAAATATACAAGCAGCTCATGCAGCCCAATATCAAAAAAAACAAACAACCCAATCCAAAAATGGGCCGAAGACCTAAACAGACATTTCTCCAAAGAAGATATACAGATTGCCAACAAACACATGAAAGAATGCTCAACATCACTAATCATCAGAGAAATGCAAATCAAAACTACAATGAGGTATCACCTCACACTGGTCAGAATGGCCACCATCAAAAAACCTACAAACAATAAATGCTGGAGAGGGTGTGGAGAAAAGGGAACCCTCTTGCACTGTTGAGAATGTAAACTGATACAGCCACTATGGAGAACAGTATGGAAGTTCTTTAATAAACTAAAAATAGAACTACCACATGACCCAGCAATCCCACTACTGGGCATATTCCCTGAGAAAACAATAATTCAAAAGAGTCATGTACCACAATGTTCATTGCAGCTCTATTTACAGTAGCCAGGACATGGAAGCAACCTAAGTGTCCATCGACAGATGAATAGATAAAGAAGATGTGGCACATATATACAATGGAATATCACTCAGCTATAAAAAGAAATGAAATTGAGTTATTTGTAGTGAGGTGGATGGACCTAGAGTCTGTCATACAGAGTGAAGTAAGTCAGAAAGAGAAAAACAAATACTGTCTGCTAACACATACATATGGGATCTAAAAAAAAAAAAAAAATGGTTCTGATGAACCTAGGGTCAGGAAAGGAATAAAGACACAGATGTAGAGAATGGACTTGAGAACACAGGGAAGGGGAAGGGGAAGCTGGGACAGAGTGAGAGACATATTGACATATATATATACTACCAAATGTAAAATAGATAGCTAGTGGGAAGCAGCTGCATAGCACAGGGAGATCAGCTTGGTGCTTTGCGACTACCTAGAGGGGTGGGATAAGGAGGGTGGTAGGGAGACGCAAGAGGGAGTGGGCATGGGGATATGCGTATGCATATAGCTGATTCACTTTGTTATACAGCAGAAATTAACTCAACACTGTAAAGCAATTAGACTCCAATAAAGATGTTAAAAAAAAAAAAAAAAGATGCAGGCCGGATGTCTCAGCAGGTGGAACACAGATACTGATGACATGGTACTTCTGATCACCTCCATCTGCACTGACCCTCAGGGAATGTTCTTAGCTTCCCTGCCACCCCAGAAAGTCTAGACTTCTGATGCTACAGAACAACAGGACTGCAGTCAGTGGGGCGGGAGGAAAGCAATATCGTGCAGCGATTGATCTTTGCTGCCTTAGAACCTGCAAAATATGCTTCCAAGAGGCTCAAGGGAACTGTGATGGAATGAACAACAAAGTTAGTCACCACCTGGAAGATTCACACCATGACCAACGATCTGGCAAAAAATGAATTTTCCAACTTGAGAGAGTTCCACCTCAAAATAAAATTTCACTTTTGGAAGCAACTAGTGAAATTCATCTTCAAGGAAGGGAATGTCATCAAGTCCTCTGTCTCTGCTCTCAGGGAAAGCTTCACCAGCAGCTGCTCTGCCAAGGTGAGAAGAGATATGCTTGGCCACTTGGCAAAATGTGATGGTAGACTCTTGCCTCTTGGTTACTGTGCAGAGTTGTTTAAAGAACTAGAATCCTTCTGATGGGTGGAAACTAGCTATGGATACGGTTCAGGATACGAATATGAACTGGGGGCTGGGGATCTCTCCCAACAAAAGCCTTCTCCTAGGTCCTACCAAGTCACTTAGTAGCAATTCTTCCTAATGAACTAAGAAATCAGGAAAACTCACTTCTCATGAAACCGTCCTCACCAACAAATAAATATTTATACTCTCTCAGTATCCTTCCTCAGTATGTACCATTTAATCCCAGAAACAATCATAGGCGTTACACACCTGAAGACTGGGTAAAAGTGATGTAAAAAGAAATGTTAATTCTGAAAATACAATCAACCAAGTAATCAATTTCATTCCTAAAGGGCAGAAGTGGTTAAAATTTACCGACTGACCCATTAACAGTCAATTCCAAAGCCCAATATCATCTTAATAAAATCAGGATGAACTTAATTAAACATATTACAAATTAGCCATTTCTTGCTACTTTTGATTGTGAGCTATAGTTTTCCTCTCTTGATGTTAAGAACCCCTCACCTGTATGTCTTGCACTGTCCCATTTTGAGCCTCATGATTAGCTAGGTAGGCATTCTTTTTATCTCCCCATGCTATAGGTAAGAAGGCTGAGGATGAGAGGTTATGTCTTGCTCAAGCCACACAAATGGTGGGGGTTAGAGCCTGGACTCTTCCTTCAGGCCTTCTGGTGCCCCTCCCAACCCTAGCTCAGACCCTCCCCACCGCACTCACCCACAGAGAGTGGATGCCCACCTGTCAAACTGGAAGGAATTCTCTGCATCGTTAAAGATGTTAATCACCATGACCAATGGGATCATCTCAGTGCGAAAGGATGGGAGGAAATAAAATAAGAAAAATGGGAAGATTCATTAGTTCCCTTTAAGCTGTGTTGAAGTTCCCTTCAGCATAATTTTCCTTGGAGTCAAAACCCTTGGAATTCCATGAAAACATCAGTGGCAGTGTCTGAGACAAGATAAGTATGTTTCTTGTTGGCCTAAGTACTTTTCCCTGTTTTTCTTCTCCTTTGTCCTTTGTTTATTCTTCTTCCCACTCCTTTTCACCCACTCCTCATTTCCTCTTTTCTCTTCCTTGCTGGATTTTCCAATTCTATTAAGTTTTTAAATTTGTGGGTGTGCCCTGAAGAAATGGAGTTACTGGTGAAATGTTCTCCTGCACGGTCAACGACTAAAGCACCAATACTAGAGAGAGAAAAGCACAGGATCCAGAAAGGTGTTATTCTCCAGGAGCCCTGTACCTCCCACCCCCATACCTGTAACTACACATCAATTCCCTGCCCATACTCCCAACATTGAACCTGCTCCTGTAATATAATTAACTGGTTCTATGTCTTTCTCCATTACCTGACTCTCTTCCCTGAGGACAGGACTATTCCAGCACCTAACAGGTTATTGTGTAAAACAGGCACTAATCACGGGCTTGATGAGTGAGTGAATGAACAATTTCAAGAGGACTTTCCCCAGTTCAACCCAAATGCCTACAAAGGCTGAGCACAGATAACATAAAGGAGTGAGCTGACAGTGTGAGAGAAGGGCTGTTAAGAATAGACACACTCAGGCCCCACCTGATTGCTGCCATGCTAGAATGTGTGCCCAGAAATGCTAGACTTTCCTATCATTTCAAGAGAAGCCAGATATCCAGGTTTTAGAGATAAAAGTCTGTTTATAACCCATTAGGCTGAAATGCCATGAATATATTCCAGCATGACAGCAGCTCTCTGGAAACCAGGGACCCAACACAAAGACCACATTATTTCACCTCTTAACAGCCACTGCCCATCCATCCGCACATGTTCAGGGCACACATTTCAGTAATTAAATATTTCAAATATGGTTGGGAGGATAGCAGTAATATCACTGCCCTGCTTTCACATACCCAGAAAGCATCTTCAATGACAAAGAAAGATTGACATGCACAGGTTGAGCAAGGTCTAAATAATTCTCTCAGTCAGTCTAATAGCAATAGAGTTGCTGTTAGAAAAAAGTAAAAACAATGATACAGGCATGGGCTGACCATACAGGTACACTTCCCACAAATGCCATATGTAACAGCTCTTTGCAGAGCAACTAAGGCCTAATTACTGTTGCCCCCATTTTTAAATAAGAGCTTTATTGAGATACAAGGCACACACCTAACATCATCCTTTTAAAGTGTATAATTCAGTGGTTTTTAGCATATCCATAGAGCTGTGCAGCCATTACTATGATCTAATTTCAGAACATTTTTGTCAGCCCCAAAAGAAGCCCTGTAACTGTTAGCAGCCACTTCCCATCATCCCCTCTGTCTAGCTCTGGTAACCACTCTTCTACTTTCTGTCTGTCTCTATGGATTTGCCTTTTCTGGACATTGCATATTAATGAAATCATTCAACTGTTGCCTTTTGTGTCTGACTTCTTTCACCTTAGCATAATGTTTTCAAGGTCCATCCATGTTGTAGCACGTATCAGTACTTCATTTCTTTTTATGGCTGAATAATATTCCATTGTATGGATAGACCGCATTTTGTTCACCCATTGATCAGTTATTAGAGGTTTGTTGTTTCACTTTTTAGTTATTATGAACAATGCTATGAACATTCATGTACAAGTTTTTGTGTCAACCTGCATTTTCATTTCCCTTGGGATTGTTGCCCAAATTTTAAATATTATGGAAAATGAACAAAATAGATTTTATTTTATTCTCTCCCGTTTATGGGGAATCCACTATGTTCTGGGCACTAAGCTCGGCATTTTCCAGCTATATCTCTAACCCTTATAGTAATTCTCAAGGTAGGTGTTATTATCCTCATTTTACAGGTGAGGAATCTGAGGCTTAGAGACTCTCTCCCAAAGCTTGTTCTCTTTTCACTTCTGCTTCATCTCTGATAAGTATTTTTCTTAATTTCTGAAACTTTCAGTTTTCTGTTCCAATGCAACAAAAAGGGCCCCTTTACTCAGCTATATGAATGTCTTGACTGTATATGATAGGAAGAGATGCAACCCAGGAACATGCGGCAGTCAACAAGCACGCAAGGTCTCAGCAGAGAAGCTGGGAAAGGCTACCGATGTAAACAGTTGGTCCTCAGGCCTGGCAGGGCAATGCCCTGGCCAAACACAGAGCCATTAAACAACAGGTCATGATGAACTGGGGCCAGTGTCCCCACCGAGAAAGTCACAGCCCAAGGACTGGGCTGGCTAAATGAAGCACGATGGGAGAACTCACCACCAGTATCCAATCTCTGTGTGAAGAAGAAAACTGGCTGATCTGGGCTAACAATGTAAAGAAAAGGTGGGCATTTGGGTGGAGGATCAGAAGAAAGGTGAAAGAAGTGTCTGTGTTCTATACAGAAAGATTTACTTTGATTCACTCATTTCTAGAGAAAACTGTAGTTAAAAACAACAGTAAATATTTCAGTCACCCAGTGAGCCTGAGTTACTTGACACTATTATATAACTAACCACATCCTTAACCGAATAAAAAAGTATCAAGTCGGGAGACACGGCTCTTCTGACAATTAGCTCTCTAATCTTAATTTACTTGAACTCTCTGTGCCTAATTTTCCCACCTGTAAAGTGGAGTAATAACACTGTTGTTCATGCCTAGCTCACCGGGCTATTGTGAGGAGACAACGGCATGTGAAGGAGTTTTCGATAACTTACTTTGAAAAGGGGGCTCTCTCTAGCTGTCCCCAACACACACACACACACACAGCCTCAAATAAGAAATAAGGCAGCCTATTAAATAGGCTCTTAAGATGCATGATAAACAAAATTCAACACACGCATTTAAGTCAGAGAAAGCAGAATTATCACAGTCTACCATTATTTAAGAATAAAAAAGCCACATGCCCATTTAAACACAGAGAAAGGGAAAGAACAGTGTGGCAAAGACTGCTAATTGTCTCAATATCAGTTTTTCCTCTTCTTCCCTAGTAATAGAATTTTTAGTTGAACCCATGACCAACAGCTTTAAGGAGTAGATTGTAAGCACCATGACAGCAGGACATTTGTCTGTTCTGGTCACTGCTCTATGCCTAGCATTTCAAAGAGTGCCTGGCACACAGTAGGTGCTCAACAAATATTTGTTGGATGGTTCCTTTCCCATAAAACTTCTAATAAGAACTGTAAAAATACCTGTACAGTGCTCTCAGTCCAACAGACACCTGTGCATCTCCTATGCACTTCCTCTGTGCCAGGCACCACAGCACCTGCTGGAGAACACAGTTTAATGGAAAATACAGGTGCGCAGATGGTCCCTGACCTAACGATGGCTCCATTTTATCATGGTGCTAAAGCAATTTGCATTCAGTAGAAACCATACTTCAAATTCTGAATTTTGATCTCTTCCTGGGCTAGTGATAAGCAGTAAGATACTCTCTCGTGATGCTGGGCAGGGTCAGTAGCCGCAGTTCCCCGTCAGCCACTGGATCACAAGGGGAAACAACCGATACACTGACAACCATTCTGTACTCAGACAACCTTGCTGTTTTTCACTTTCAGTACAGCATTCAATAAATTACATGAGATATTCAACATTTTATAATCAAATAGGCTTTGTATTAGATGATTTTGCCCAGCTGTGGCTCACGTAAGTGTTCTGAGCATGCTGAAGGTAGGCCTGGCTCAGCCATCATGTTCAGTAGGTTAAGTGTGTGAACTGAATTTCTGACTTCTGATATTTTCAATCTGCGATGAGTTTATCGGGATGTAATCCCATCATAAATCAGGGAAGGTCTGTATAAAGGTCTGGTGGATGTATAGCAAGGTCTCCAAGTACCAGAAAGGAGAGAGTGGCTGGGAAAGTGTGGGAGGGGGCAAATAATGAGAAGCCTGAACTGGGATTTGAAGAACGAGCAGATATCTAGAGGGAGGTGGACAGTAGATAGAATATTGCAGAAGGAGGAAGAGTAAGTGTGGAGACAGAGAGGTATGAAACAGTATGATGTGTTTTCAGAACTACATGTAATTTTGTTGGTCTAGGACTTATAGGTCACATGGTGAGGTGGCTGCTGAAGGTCAGGGATGACACAGCCGTCCCTCAGGAAAGGGGTAAGCGTGGGAAGCAGTGAAGATGTGTGTCCCGCTTTCCTGAGTCCTCGGCATCTTGCCCTACTAGGAAAAATAAGCCAATGAATAATTATCCGAGATAATATATTTTGCTAGATTGTGACAGGTATTGCCTTTAGGATAAATCCGTTCTTTGAATTCCTCAAAGGAAATGCTCAAAATACATACGAAGTGCCAGCCCACTTTATTCCATTTTCATACACAGGTTTGGCAGCCATATATGATGGGCTTTTGGGGAAGGAGTGATGTCTAACATGCTGACCGATTTTCTTCATAAATTCATTTATATTTCTCAGACCATGTATCCAAATTTCTCACTCAAAAACTGTGCCCGGTGCATAATAAACATTTAGCGTGTGCTTGTTGAATGACTAAGAGAATAAATAAATGTTCACATAAATTGATGACAAAATAAAAAACCAGGTCTCTGTATTTATTAAGGGTCTATCACACAGGCAGAAAAAGCAGCAAATAGAATAATATGAAACTCATACAAAGCACTTTGATTTTTTCAAAAGCTATCAACCTTTTTCCTTTATAGCACTTGTTTCCCCATCGAAAAAGTTGGGCTAGAAACATGAACAGACAGAAAGTGTCCAATATGTAAATTGACTTCAAGGCTGTTTTTTTCCCACAGAGTCACCTAGAATGAGAACTTGGCTCCAGCTGATGAAAAATTTCCATCCAGTCCTTCGCTGTTACCCAATACCTGTTGTCTTGGTTCCAGTAATAACACACCCGGCCAGCTCAGGAGAGAGAAGAGGAAATGTTTGCCTTGAAGTTACCTGCTTTGAAAAGTTCTAAGTCTGGCCTCCCCACATCACTTCATTTGGGGTTTCTTTCCCGGGAGGGGTGGGAGGCAGGGACTACTGTTTGGCAGGTGTTAGATCCACGTTCTTATTCTGTACTCACTCATGCAAATTGAAGAGTACCAAGACAAATTTTTGAGCCATTTCAAGTTATTTTACTCTTATTCCTGGTGTCAGAGGCAAACAGGAGGCTATTCTGATGGTATTTTTTCCAACCTCTATTATGGAAAACTAACACAGAGAGAAGGAACACTCTGTGTTCCCAACATTTCCAGGATCCACATGGCTTTGTAACACGCTACTGGGGAGGGGGGCATGCACAAATACATAGGGTCTCAATGGGTCTCTGCTACCTTTATTACTTGCTACACTTCTGCAGGGAAGGGAGCAGCCTCAGCTGAGCGCTCACTACCAGACAGGCACTGAACCAGAACCCTGTAGTTGTAACATCTCATTTAAACCTCACAACAACCCTATGAGGCAGTATTCTTATCAACCCATTTTACAGATGAGGAAAAGCAGGTCCAAGAGGGGACACATCATGCCCCAAGACTCAGTAAGAGAGCCAGACTTGAAGTCACACAACAGGACTCAGATGATTGTGTTGTTAACACCTAAGTCTTTTTTTGAAATTGTACTTGGAGTAAAATTTAAAACAGAAGGAAATACTTTTTAAAAGGTAGAGAGTATATTGCAGCTTTGTCTTCAAAGTGCTAGATATACCAACAGATGTTATGTGATTAGTAAAATGGCTGTAGCCATGGGCATATATGTTATTTTCGAGCCCCCGGGGTCACTGGCCTCTTATCTTCAAGTGCTTACAATTTGGAATAATGCCTTGAAGAGCAAGTGGCACTTAACAATGGCTAATTGATTTCTCTCTTTAATGTTTCTCAAAGCTTTATGTTAACTTGGTTATCTCCTCTCTAATGGATAGGCTTAAGGATCTTTGCCCTTGTTGTGAATGGAGACACCGGATTTAGAGAAAAGACAATGGAGACACAAGCTTTTTAAAAGCCTGCCCCAAATTTCATCCCGTGACTTTGGAAAGTAGGACAAAGATCCCAGATCTTAGGCTTCCAAGGTCTTCCCTGACCTCCCCACGTGGGTCAAATCCCCTGGTTATAAGTTCTTTGGGTACCATGCATCTCTTCTTTCTAGTACTTATCAGAGTTGCAATTTTATATTTATTTCTATAGTATTGGGTAATTTATTTCTCGTGTCTGGTCTATAAGCTGAGGGCAGAGATGTGTTTGTCTTTGCCCGTCCTTGTATCTTCAAGCCCAGGACAGCAGCTGGCACTGGCACTGAGTAAAGGGGATGCTAACTGAATAACTGAATGCAAGATTGGTGTCCCCACCTTCCTTTATAATCACTAAACATTTAAAATGTGGATACTTTACTGTAAAAATGAAACACACAATCAGACAAGATTGGGGAAATATCTTTTAGAGCACTTCCTGTCTGCTTCATAATCCTTATCTGGAAAGTCTGACTTTCAAGTGGGCCCTGGAAACAGGCTGGGGTCAGATGCTATTGGGTATTGAGCTGTTGAAAGGCTCTCAATGAGCCCAATAGCCTGTCCGGGAGGAAGTAGGGGGGCGGGTGTCATCAGTTACTTTGAAGGCAATCCCTGGAGACATTTGGCCAGGGAAGAGTTCAAGCAAATGGAATATGGTCATGGTAAATATGACAACAGGTGAATCACTCTTCCCGGCTTTCATTAGGGTGTGTCCCTCAAACCGAATTAGAAAACCAGCAAAAGGACTTGGCACCCACTGTCATAAACAGAGTTCAGATCCAGTCGATGCAGGGAGAAGGCTGCAACTTCCCTTTCAGACCTACAAGAGGGTGCAATGGCTTCTCCAGGACCACGCAGCCCAACGGTAGCTCTCACTGTCCTTCCTTCCCCAGCCTCAGGTCAGGCCTGGTCTAAGCCAAGCTTCAGTCTTCAGCTGCAGCCACATTCTCCTGGTGGCATCATGGGAAGGAAGCCAACGAGGTCCAAGCTTCAAATTCACTCCCCCAGAATCTCCTAACCAATTTTTCAGTTCAATTTTTCTGTAAATTACCTCATAACATGTCACTGGTGACATTCTCATTTTCATTCCCACATAGCTGATGTTTAGAGAGAGACTTAGGCATTCCTAGAGCCAGATTTGAAGAAACCGACCCAAGTTTCTTCAGCAGAGCATAGCCTGAGAAGAACCGAATTTTTCTCTGGACTACTACTTGTACGAAGACATAACAGGAGCTCTTTTGTGCAAGGTAGCACTCAAGATGAGGATCTGGTAAAATGAATCACATGTATTTTTTCATTTAATCCTCACAACATCCTAGGAAATAGGTATTCTCCCCACTTTATGAATGAGAAAACAGCCACAAAGCTAGTAGGTGATGGACGCAGGATTCAAGACTAATTAACCTGCAAATTAAAGATGAATTTTCAAAAGCAATAGAAGAAGAGATTTCCTTGTGGTAACATCTCAGGGGCAGGGATAACAAAATACCAGGCATTATATCAAGAATTTTATATTTGGTCACATTTTTAAAAAATAGAAAATAAAGTCAAGTGTATTGGATTATACTATCTACAGATAGATTCCATCCTACCCAGGAAGCTGTGTACTGACTGAAGTAGCTTCTGGTATCTTTCAGTTATTAATTCTGACTAAATTACCTAACATCTCTAAGCTGTAGTTTCATCTGTATTGTTATAAAGACTAAGACACAACATACAGAAAGAAGAAACTTAACAGAAAGAAACAAAATGGAGAGAAATAATAGTACTGAGGCATAACTTCCATAGTCATTTTTTGAATATACAAAATTTCCAAACACGTAGCAAGACACTGTAATTGTATGTATACATTGTATATATATACAATATATAAAAGACATAGTGTAATCCAATAAAAGGCATCTGGCCCTGATTCAGTGGGGAAAAAAAATCCTCCAAATAACCAAAGAATCTTTAAAAAAAACTAATTTATTCACAAAAACGATTTGGGGATCCCAAATGGATAATGAACAATTCCAAATATATATGAACAGAGATGAAAAAAATCTTGAATAAAACCTTAGCAAAATAGAATACAATGAATGTGCAGAACTCAGAAAAAGAAGTATTCACTTGTGCTAGTGGGGAAGGTGGGGAGAGGGGCAGGGGATATCCCCAGGCACCCTCTTCAGGATGTGAGGACCCTGAGCCCAGGGGAGAAGAGCCACGTCAGGCCAGCAAGTGCTCAAAGGCTTCATGTATCACTGCCTTGCTGCCAGCTGGTGTGTTGGTTTTTTTCTCTTTTTTTTGGTTTGACTATTTGTTTTTCTAAGGAAACCTTTTGGGTTTTCGTCACAATTTTTTTTCTGTTAATATCTCAATTTACTTAAAAATATCCCAATTATCTTAATATATTTAAGTGCATTGTCTTCATTTATACCCTTAATTGTATTTTTATGGGGTTTTCTAATTTACCATCTTTCCCTAATCTCTTTATGATTCTTTAAAAAGTATAACCCTTTTTATTAATTATTTACTCTTATTTCTTGTCCTTAATCTTCAATCCCAACTATAATACACGCGTATATGTTTTGCTCTTTTAGCTATCTATGTGTTATCTAATGAAACAAATCTTAGGTTTCCTTTATTTTAAATCTTATAGTATTCTTTTCAGCCCCATCCTAACTAGTTTGACACTCCAATGCCCAATACAGTGCCGGGCCCATGAAAGACATATGTGATCCTTTTGAGCTAATGAAAGAAAACCTATATGAGGAACAGAATGCAGAAAGTTCAAGTTGGTAATGTTTAGAAGTCACTAGAAGCTGAATAAATCCACCTAATCATAAAATGATTTAAAGGTATAGAGAGTGATTAGGTTTCAGTGTTCAGTAAAGAAACCCCAAAAATCAGGACCAATGAGACAAGTGAAGAGAAAACTATGAAGATGCAATAAGGAGACCTAGCTCAAACCTCGGACTCTGGAACTCTGAGCAAGGAAGGATATTTTCTGCCAAGTTTTCTCTCCGTAGACAAGAATAAATGTTTTGACAGCCCTGCAGGCTCACTGAATCCTCCACCTTGTGAACAAAGGCTGGCCTGCCTGGAGGTCAGGACCTGTCAGCTGAGTGCTGTTTATCTGCCCTAAAACCTCAGGGCACCAGTGTTCTTTAAACACAGGCAAGGGTGTTAAATGGAGAAGACTGCAGCTTACCTGCTGAGAGAAATTGAAGGATGGGTTAGGACACACAGAAGGTGTCTGAGATCCTGAAGAAAGCAAATACGTGCAAGGCTGAAGGACATGACCTAGTAGAAATATGTGAGTGAAGCCATCTGGACCTGTGCTTCTGTTTGTTGGGAGATTTTTTGATTATCCTTACCAGTAATCATTGATTCAGATTTTCTATATCTTCATGATTCACTCTTGGAAGATTGCATGTTTTGAGGAATTTATCCATTCTTCTAGGTTGTCCGATTTGTTGTCATATAATTGTTCATAGTAGTTTCTTATGATCCTTCGTATTTCTGTGGTATCTGGTGTAACTTCTCTTTCCTTTTTGATTTTATTTATTTGAGTCCTCTCTCTTTTTTTCTTGGTGAGTCTAGCTAAAGGTTTGTTGACTTTGCTTATCTTTCCAAAGAACCAGTTTAGTTTCGTTGATCTTTTCTATTGTTTTTATAGTCTCTATTCCATTTATTTCCATTCTGATCTTTATTATTTCCTTCCTTCTACTATTTTTGGACTCACTTGTTCTTCTTTTTCTAGTTTCTTTGGGTGTAAAGTAAGATTGTTTATTTGGGATTTTTCTTGTTTCTTGAGGTAAGCCTGTATTGCTATGAACTTCCCTCTTAGAACTGCTTTTTCTGTATCCCTTAGTTTTCACTACATTAAAAACATCAGTCTTAGCGATGTTTTTGTGGATCTGACTCCAAAGGCAAGGGAAACAAAAGCACAAATAAACAAATGAAACTGCATCAAACTTAAAAGCTTCTGCACAGCAAAGGAAACCATCATCAAAATGAAAAGGGAACCTACTGAATGGGAGAAAATATTCGCAAATCATATATCTGATAAGGGGTTAATATTCAAAATATATATACAACTCAACAGAGCAAAAAACAAATAAACAAACAACCCAATTAAAAGATGGGATCTGGACAGACATTTTTCCAAAGAAAACATGCAGATGGCCAACAGGCACATGAAAAGATGTTCATCATCACTAATTATTAGGGAAATGCAAATCAAAACCACAATGAGATACCACCTCACACCTGTTAGAATAGCTATTATCAAAAAAAACAAGAAATAACAAATGTTGGAGAGGATGTGAAGAAAAGGGAAACCTCATACACTGTTGGTGGGAATGTGAATTGGTGCAGTCACCATGGAAAACTCAAAAAATTAGTAATAGAACTACCATATGACCCAGCTATTCTGCTTCTGGTTATTTATCCAAAGAGCACAAAACCACTAATTTGAAAAGGTATATCCACCCCTATGTTCACTGCAGCATTATTTACAATAGCCAAGGTATAGATACAACCTAAGGGTCCACTGATGGATGAAGAGATAAAGAAGATATGGTATATATACACAATGGTATACTACCCAGCTATAAAAATGAATGAAATCCTGCCATTTGTGACAACATGGTTGGAACTTGAAGATATTATACTAGGTGAAATAAGTTCGATGGAGAAAGAAAAATACCATGTGATTTCACGCATATGTGGGATCTAAAAAACAAAATAAATAAACAAACAAAATAAAACAAAAACAAATTTATAGATACAGAGATCAGATCAGTGGTTACCACAGGGGAAGGGGATTGGGAGGTGAGCTAAATGGGTGAAGGGGGTCGACTGTATGGTGATGGATGGTGGTGGTGGTGGTGATCACTGTGTAGTGTGTACACATGTTGAACTATAATGCTGTGCACCTGGGTGAATATGCGCCCAGAGGCCACTGGCACTCAGGTAATCAAAATAGTAAGTACTTAAGCTTTTTATATTCTTGACCTTTATCTCCTTGAGAGAATTTTAAAAGTACAGTGCCTGAGTCAAAAAGGGAGACAGCTTATTCAGTGAATCAATGGGTGGACAAGTAAATACATGAACAAATAAATTAATGGCATGGGAAATGGCGAGCAGCAGAAATCTCTCTATAGAACAAGAGACTTAGGATCTGGCCCAGCCAGCCTCATATGGAATTTCAAGCAAATACATTTATATCCCAGATTTGTTTTCTGTAGGATTAACAGAGGTGTTATGAAGATAAATATAAAATAAAGTTTCATGGGACAGCATTACATAAAGCTAAGAAATTATAAATTGTCATATTTCTTACTGTAAACTACATCACACAAAAGTGAATACAACATACGTGTAAAAGAGTGGTAAATGTACCTATGTGCCCCTCTCCACCTTGCTTAAGAAATATTAAGAAGTATTATCAATACCTTTGAAGTCCCCTATGTGTCCTTCCTAGTCACTGCTCCTCCGTCTCAGCCAGTAATCTCTAGTGAATTTTTGGTTATTAATTCCTTTGCTTTTCTTTACATGTTCACCACAAATGTATGTAACCCTAAACAATGAATACTTTATTTTGAACTGTTTTTGAACTTTATATAAATAAATTCATAGTATGTGTGTTTTCTGTGGCCTTACCTTTGACTTTAAAATTCACATATGTTGATGTTTATATCTATAGTTAATTCATTGTTAATGCTGTAATTCAGTGATCTATTGACTGTCAATGCACATTTAGGGTGTTTCCAGGTTTTGCTATTAGAACCATGTTGCTATGACCTTTGTTGTATGTATTCTCTGATATGCATGGCCAATAGTGTATTTAGGAGTAGAATTCCTGGGTCAGAGGTCTGAGAATATTCACTTTTACAAGGAAATGCCAAACTGTTTTCTAAGTAGTTGCAGAGATCCATACTCCCAGCAGTAGTATATGTGAGCTCCTGTTGTATTTCCAGCAATATTTGGTGTTGTCAGGCTTTAAAATTTTGGCCCACCTGGCTGGTAAGAAATGATATTTAATTGTGGCATTTATCTGCATTTCCTTTATTACTGATCAGGTAGTACAAAGTTTCACATATTTATGGTCATTCATGCTTCCTTTTTTGTGAATATCTGTTTATGTTTTTTGCCCCTGTTTCTATTGAGTTCTTTGATTATTCTTATTTATTCATAGGAGTTCTTTGTTAATTCTCAATACTATTCCTCTGTCAGGTGCAAAAATAATTTCCCAATTTTTTTTGGTGTTTTCTGATTAAAAAAAGTCTGCCCCCCTGCCCCCCACCAATTAGTTCTTTTGCTTTAGGAATGACTTAGGTATTCTTGGTTCTTTGGTATTTCAAATAAATCTTATAATCACAGCTCCTCAAGGTTCATGAAAAATCCTCTTGGGATTTTGATTGGAATTGCATTAAATCTACAGATCAGCTTGGAGAGAATTAATATCTTTAATGAGTTTCCTATCCATGAACATCTCTTTCTCCACATTGTCTTCTTTATGATTTTAATAAAGTTTTAGAATTTCTTTATAAAACCGTTACCTATTTTTGTTAGATTTTTTCCTCTGTATCTTACATTTTTGGTAGCTGTTACAAATAATATCTTTTCTTAAATGGATTTTCTGTTACTTGGTGGTAAATAGAAATCCAGACTTTTGTATATGGATTTTGCTAAATTTTTCTATAAATTCTCATAACTTACCTGCAAATTCTATTGGGTTTTCTATGCAGTCATATCATATGGGAATGATGGTGTCTTATTTCTTCCTTTTTAATCCTTAACCGTTTATTTCTTCTTTTACTTCTACTGCTGAGGCCAGAATCTCTAGAACAAAGCTAAATAAAAGTGATGACAGTGGCACCCTTGTCTTGTTTCTAATTTTAAAGGAAATGCTTTAGCATTTCACTATCAAATATCATGTTTGTTACAGTCTGCTTTGGTGTTTGGTTTTTCTTGTTGCTTAATTTTGGTTTGTGGGTAGCATTCATTGGGTTGAGAAAGTTTTCTTGCTTTCCTAGATGGTGAAATATTACAAAATTTTTTTGCATCTATTGAAATGAACACATGGTTTTTCTCCATTAATATGTTATTGTGATAAAATACATTTATAGATTTTTCTAATGTTGAACTAATTTTCCACTCTTGGTATAAACCCAACTTAGACAGGATAAAATATCT
This sequence comes from Delphinapterus leucas, assembly GCF_059928025.1. Classification (NCBI taxonomy): domain Eukaryota; kingdom Metazoa; phylum Chordata; class Mammalia; order Artiodactyla; family Monodontidae; genus Delphinapterus; species Delphinapterus leucas. The sequence goes on along the minus strand of NC_143129.1, from coordinate 52,613,943 downwards.
CCTTTAACATTGCTGGATTCAGTTTGCTAGTACTTTGCCTAGAATTTTTACATCTATGAAAACATGGGTAAGATTTGCCAGTATTTTCCTTCCTTGTATTGCCCTTCTAAGATTTTAGTATTCAGCTATGTTAACCTCATAAAACAAGTTGGAAAGTACTTGCTGTTTTTCTAATAGCTCAAAGAGTATACAGAATGTTGGAATTTTCTGTTCATTAAATAGGTGGTAGAACAAATCTAGAAAATCTTCTAGGCCTAATGGTTTCTTTGTGGAAAGACTTTTTAACTACTGACTAAATTTCTTTAATGGTTCTAGGAACATACAGGATTTCTCTTTCTTCATGAATCAGATTGTTGTATCTTTTCCCTAAGATTTTTTAATATTTTACCTAATTTCTCAAATTTATTAGTATAAACATTTATAGTATTTTTATGTTCTTAACATTAGTTTTATCATTATTTACATATTCTCTTTTTCATTTCTTATAGTGTTTGCATGATCAGTCTTACCAGATTTTATTGATTTTTAGAATATTTTAGGAGAATTAAATATTGGATTTATTTATTCTTTTTACTTCAGTTTTTATTTTATTAATTTCTATCTTATTTGTATTACTTTGTTCCTTCATCTCTTGTTGGGTTTATTCTATTTTTTTCCCTAGTGACTTAATTTCGCCACTTAGCTTATTTAGTAGTATGCAACCTTCAATGTCTTCTAAATTTCCATTATTATTTCTTTCTTGGCCCTTGAGTTATTTATAATTGTGATTTTTATTTTCAAAATATATGGCCATTTTTGAGTTATCTTTTTGTTGTTGATTTCTGTCTAGTTGTGCTATAATCTGAGAATGCAATCTGTATGATACCATACTGTTAAATGTTTTGAGGCTTGCTTTATATCCTATATGGGTTTAATTTTTGTAACTATTCCATGTGTGCCTGAGGAAGAATATGTGCTCTGCAGCTACAGTAGTTCTTTTTTTTTTTTTAATTTTTCCTCTCCTAACTTATTTTAGATTGAGATATTTTCCTCTCATTTCATTAATTTCTCCTCCAATAGTTATTAGTTGTCATTGGAATATATGTATATAACTTAACAAATTTTTAATTTAGCAAACATTTTTACTCTCTGCAAACCAATACAAGGACCTTAGAATGATTTAACTCAGTCACGTCACATCCCAAACTAAATGTTATTGTTATACTATATTTTAGTTCTATCTTGATTTTCTAATTCTTTAGACATTGTTACCATTTTACAAGGCCAATAATTTTTTAAGATTCACCCTCATGTTTAACATTTTCCTTGCTCACCACTGCTTTCTGCATCTTAAATCTTCTTTCTGGTATCATTTTCCTTCTCCTTGAAGTACAGGCACTTAGATGCTTCTTTAGTAGGTATCTGCTTGTAGAAAATTCTCTCAGTTTTTGTTTGTCTGAAAATGTCTCCATTGACTCTCCTTGTTGAAAGGAATTTTTGCCAGTTAAAGAATTTTAGGAGGGCAGTTTTATTTCAGCACTTTAAAGATATTCTGGCTTTGATTTCACTCTTGAAAACTCAGCTGTAGTATGTTGTTCTTTTTTAGTGATCTATCCTTTCTCTCTGCTGTTTTTATGGTCTCATAATTCTAAAAATATATATTTTGCAGTTTAACTATGATGTATCAAGTGAATTTCTTTTTACTTACCCTGATTGGGATTCATTGGAATCTATATCTGAAGATTGGTATCATTTACAGATTCTTGAAAATTCTCAGCCATATTCTGTCCAAATACTGCCTCTCTCCTATTCTCTTTCAAATCTACTCCTGGAATTCCAACAAGCATATATTAAGTCTTCTCATCCCTTCCACCACATGTCTAAACCTCTCCTTCATATTTTCCATCTCTTTGACTTTCTATGCTGAATTAAGGATAAATCTTGAACTCTATATTCCAGTCTATTAATCTGCTCTTATACTGTCTGCATTTCTAACTTAAAGCATCATATTTTTTTCATTTCTAGAAATGACTCACACATCCCTATTTCAGAGTTTCATATATACAGAGAATCACATTTTTCCAAAGCACTTTTATTACAGGCCAATTCAATTCACGTTATTTTTAAAACTATTGTTGAACTTAGTATATGAGTCTCTTTGTTATTAGGAAAGTCGGCTGGAATCACATAGAAATATTCTGTCTCATTTATAAAACCCCATGAAATGCCCTGCTCCAGAGCCTTCTTACCCCTGAATCTCAGTCTTTACAATCTTTTTAGGTCAAGTCAGAAGTCTAAACCCGTAGTTATAGTCGGGAATATTCCACAGGCCTGCAGTTTGGGGCTTTATGCTTCTCTGGTAAAAAAAATCTCATTTCTTTATAAGGGTCTTTCAGCTGGAGATTTTGAATGACCAAGTTTAAACTCTCTAGCTATGCTACCCCATGCTCCTTTTTTCTCCTCGTCACTGCATTTTGAAGACTACAATTTTCCCATTTTGCTGCTGCAGGAAGCACACACTCCTCCACCAGGATTTTGGGATGGAAGCCCAGTGCTCACTGCATGCCAGTCCCAAGCTCCACAGGTGGTGCTCCTACACCAAGTGTTTGAGACCCTGAGCCCGACAGTGAACATCGTCCGCTGGGCCTGGAGTGGACAGCTGTCAGGTAACTGCCCTGCAGGCTGCAAGAAGAAACCTGGGTTGGACTCCAGGCCTGCAAATAAACTCGTGGCCATCTGCATTCCCTTTCATGACTCAGCTGTTCTTCATGAAAGGATTCACTGTGTGTGAGGAGCAGGAGGCTAGACGATCTGAAAGAAGGAACAGCAGAGGAAAGCTGCGGAGATGATTAAGTCATTGAAATCAAGGTGCAAAGGAAGCTGTTAGAGGCTGCTGCTGCTCTGTAGCAAGAGGAAGAGAATGCTCCACTTAAAGAATAATCATCACGTGGGAAGGTTAATCTTTGTGTACACAATGCAAACACCACATAACAAAACAGTACTAAAGCACCTTACTAGGATCTCAGAGAAAAGCAGTAATATAGAACAGGCTGAGTAAATGTTGAGTTTGTAACTTGAAGTCCTCTTCTAGTTTGGAATAGTAGAAAAAGGACTTGGGTCTGAATTCTTGTTCCACACTTTCTATTTTGGGGCCCATTGGCCAACATTTTACCATATCTAAGCTTCAGTTCTCTTATTTGAACAATGGGCATAATTATAACTATGTCTCTGTGAAAATCAGAGATGATACATATAAAGAAATGATACAGAAATTACTAGTTACCTCCTGGTATCCATTTTCCCCTTTTTTCCTGGTAATAAGAACTATGATTTTATCTGGGCACATCCCCACTTAGAGAAAAGGATACACTCCTTTAAGTAACACACCTATGAATGTATAAGATTGGGAGATATATATATATATATATATATATAAAATAATATATAATGATATATGAGAAATGTTGCACGTGATTCCCATGAAGTGCTCTTAAAGCAAGGGGATTGGGTGGCCTTTGTTCCTTCTTACTTCCTGGAAGTTAGATGAGATGGCCAGTAACCATTTAGGACTAGGAAGACAGAGGATATATTTGTCTCTGAGTTAAATCAAAGTAGAGATTCAGAGTAAAGAGTTGGAAGAACACTGGGCTCCTAATGATACTATGGAATCACCATACTGGCCTTGGGCTCTGTATCTCCAAATTCCTTTACGGGGAAAAAGAATTTTCTCGTGTGTTTAAGTCAATATTATTTTGAGTTTCTGTTTTAAATCACATTCAACCAAACAATTCTGATGCAAAAAATTAGGCTTCCTATCGACCAACATTAAAATTTCACATTTTTTTGACCCAGAATCCCACTTTTAAAAATATATCTTATAAATGTACTGAGATATGTACATAAAATATATAATCAAAAATATGTATTGCATCATTGTGATATCAAAAGACTGGAAACAAACTAAATGTTCAACAGTAGGAGGCTGGTTAAGCAAATGACTTGTACTCAAGTGGTATATTTTTATGCAGCTGTTAGCTTGAGAAATCTATATGGAATAATCTTCAAGTGGAGTAAATTCCCATTTGGGGGAAAATAGATTAAATACTTTGTTTTCCAAAGATAGCTGAAACAATATCTCCCATCTCGTGATGTGACCTTGATACTCTTCCCATCAAGATATGGGGGCTGGTCTCCTTCTCTTGAATCTGGGTAGCAGAAATGACACTGCGTGACCTCCAGGGCTAAGTCAGAAAGGTGAGGCAGCTTTCTCCTTGTTGACCAGAAGGCTCAAGCCCAGAGCCCAAAGTCACCATGTAGAGGCCGCCATGCTGTGAGGAAACCACAGCACGTGGAGGGGCCATAAGTAGGTGCTCTGCTCAGCAGTCTCAGTCTTCAACGCCACCCAGTCCAGGGACCAGACATGGGAGTGAATGAGCCTTCGATGATTCCAGCCTTCAAGTCTTTTGAACTGAGGATCCAGATATCACAGAGCAGAAGAAAGTCATCCCTGCTGTGCCCTTTCTGAATCTCTGAGTCACAGAGTTGGTGAGTGTAGGAAAATGGTTGTCTTTTTATGTCATGAAGCTTGGGGTTGCACAGTAATAGCATGTTTTTTGTGTGTGTATAAAAATTTTCAAGAAGAGTTTACAATAAAGCCTTTAACCTTGATTGTTTCTGGAGAGTGAGACAGGAGATCTAGAGTGGGGAAAAGACTTAGCTTTCACTGTGTGCTATTTCATACCATTTCAATTTTTCTTTTATTATGTGCATGTGTTATTGCACCTTTCAAGTATGTATAAAAAAGGACATTTATTAGGAAGATGTGACCAGAGTCAAGCAGGCCTGCCAGCTCCCACTAGCGACATGACTCTAAAAGCCCAAATCCCCATTAAGCGCATGTGCTAAAAAGTCCAAAGAAGATGAAGATAATATTACAGGCATTCCAGTTTTTAAAATTAGGGAACATGTTACCAACTTCATCAAGTATAGTATCTCACTATGATAAATCTCTATCACTTTCTTTTCCACAATGAATTATTAATTTAAAAAAATTACCACCATCTAGCCTAGTGCCTAGGATCTAAAACAGCATTATTTCAATCATAGATTAAGGTGCACATTGAACACAACTTTCACTTTACATCTTCCAAACAGCAAGCTGGCCACGGGCTTAAGCCCCTGTCCCGTGTGACCAAGGGAGGCATTGGGCAGTCAGGTGAGAACCTAAAATGTGAAAGGTAGAAAGTCTATCTTCCCCAATCACTGCAGGAAAGCACGTGTCCTTAGAATTCATACAAGTGCTCTGAAATCTGGTAATGACAGGAAAAGAAACAGAAACACCCTTACCCATCCTCTTCGCCAGATTGTAAAGTTAATGGAGAAAAGGGGATGTAACCATTAACTCAGAGGACTTATTCCAAACAATACTAGGAAATAGGAATAGAAATGATAAACCAAAACAACCAAAGCACTTAACCATGTTCTACAACAACTTCCTTAAGCATTTTAAAGTATCCTCCCATTTCCTTAAATTTACAAAACTCTTTTAGGAGGAGTTGTAGCAAGAGACAACCAGTTCTCTATAAAAATTACTCAGCAACTAAACAGTACATGATACAGAATTTTCTAATTCCATAACTTCTAAATAGGAATAATGGATGATTTACAAACATCCTGAGGGACAGACTGGCCCTTTTTGGACATTTAGAGAACATTAGTTCTGGGAATTTCTGTAGAAAAATCATTTTACTTTGCTCTATTACAAAACAATCTCAGTACAGAGCAACAGGAAGCCATGCATCCGGGAAAGGGATGGGGGGTGGGAGTCGCTCACTGAGGTTGGGATCAGTGGTTAGTCCAGGGGTTGACTCTGAATACCATTAAAAGACTTCCTCATATAATGAGGTTCATGAAAATAATTGGGAATAATTAATATTTTCCACCCAAAGGAAGTTTTTTTTTTCTACTAAGAAGAAGGTAATTCCCACACTGAGGGCAGGAGGCACCTAAAAACAGAGGGCCCGATGCAAGCTGCTGCAAAGTGCTAGCTTGTGTTCAGCGCCCCCTTTGCCTGTAACCAGGGCAGATCTATAGCAAAACATGAAGGAGCACAAAGTGGGGGCTCCAGAAACATTTTCTGAATGAATGCATGAATGAATGAATATCAAGGAAGCCCCAAACTTCTTCAGGCTTCCCGGAAGACACAAACTCATCAATAAGCATCAAGTCCCCCAACTACCTGACTTGATCCTTCACCTTCTTGCAAGGACCTCTAGCTCCTGTAGAGCTCCCCCGACCCCCATCACCCGACGTGAGCTGGTCGTCTTAATCTCTCCTAGCTGCTTAGTCACTCCCCGCCCATAGTACTTCTTTGTTGATTGCCAAATGACCAGGCGTGTCATACTCAGAATTTCCACCCACCTGCCCTTCCTGCCTGGAATTAGTTTGATGGGATAATTTTTCTCTTAGAGACTCTCTCAGCATCCTGCACAGCCCACCCCACACTCTGCCTTGCCATCTCCACCCCACCCAGCTGGTGCATGCCATGCAGATCTGGTCCCCGTGTGCTGATATTAACTTGAATTACTTCCCAGGAGACTCCTGGTATGAATCACTGGACTTCTCCACCAGGCCTATTGTCATGGACTGAATGTTTGCGCTCCCCCCAAATTCGTATGTTGACATCCTAGCCTCCAATGTGATGGTATAAAAATTCTAAGTGATAAGAAAAATGTATGTTTTAGTTTAACTTGCAGCTTTCCTTTCTTTCTCTTAGAATACATAAAATCATGGTGTATCTTGGATTTGATAAAATACCATATTTTAAATTAACAGCAACTGAAGCAATTTTTAATATATTTCATACTTGCAACAAATCACGTGGCTCCTATTTTAAACTGCTTATAGGTCTTTCCTTCCTAATCTGTTGTCACTCTTGAAGAAGAGTAAGAACAGAAGCTCGTTTACTTGGGACTGTGGTTCTTCTGAGAAACAAGACCACAGCTCCGTTTGGTGTGGAGTTCTGTGACACAGGTTCCCAGGGCCACACACTCCCTGGGTCCTCAAACAAATATCTTGCAAACAGCCCCACCCGGCTAGTCTTCTTTCATCTTTCCTTTACCAAAGTTAGCTCATCTTTCCCCCCAAATCTCTGAGACCTACTAAAGTAGAATATATACCCAGATCCACTTTATCTAACAAATACTCCGTACCTGCTCTTGCCAGGTCCCAAGGTACACAATGAAGATACACTGGGGAACACAGAATGTTTCCTGCTAATGAGGAACTTAAAATCTACTGAGACAAATTACTAATTTCAAAAGGAAAAAATTACTCTACAATGGAGAAACTGGAAACACATTAACCTGTGTTAACGTGTTGCTCAAAATTAACATCACCAGAAAGGAGCAAACAGACATCAGCCTCCAGATGGATCCCAAAGACATCTGACTTAGTATTCCAGCCCAAATGCCTAAACAGAAGCTAATCATGAGGAAACAGCAGAGAAACCAAACTGAGGGACATGTTATAAATGACTGGCCTGTAGAGTTTTTTAAAGGTCAGTGGTTCAGTGGTGTGAAAGATAAAGAAAGGCTGAAATTAAATATTTATTCAGATTAAAGGAGATGAAAGGGATGGAATGACTTAATGCAATAAATGATCCTGGGCTGGAGCCTGTTCTTAAAAAGAAAGGAAGAAGGAAGAAAGAAAATTCTGTAAAGGCATTATTAGAACAATTCAGGAAGTGGAAATGTAGATTGTAAATTCAAGTAGTATTGTATCAGTGTTAAATTTCCTGAATTTGATAACTGAACTGCTACAGATACGTAAGAAAATATTCTTGTTCCTAGGAAAAATATAGAGTCATGAGGTATGCAAACTATCTTAAAACAGCTCAAAAAATAATAATACATATATACACACATAGAGAAAAAGAGAATGATAATGCATATATGACAAAATGTTGGTATACAAAAATTCTTTGTATTATTCTTGCAACTTTCCTGTAATGCTTTAAATTACTTCGAAATGGAAAGTAAAAAACAGATAATCCCCATGAAAGTCTTTTGTATATACTTGTAAGGTTGTAGCACAATTAAAAAGAACTCTATTCTTAGTTGCCACATGATCCAGCAATCCCACTCCTGGGCATATATCCAGACAAAACTCTATTTCAAAAAGACACATGCACCTCTACGTTCATCGCAGCATTATTCACAATAGCCAAGACATGGAAACAACCTAAATGTCCATCGACAGATGAATGGATAAAGAAGATGTAGTACAAATATACCACGGAATACTACTCAACAATAAAAATGAATGAAATAATACCATTTGCAGAAACGTGGATGGACCTAGAGATTCTCATACTAAGCGAAGTAAGTCAGAAAGAGAAAGACAAATACTGTATGCTATCACTTATATGTGGAATCAAAACATGACACAAATGAACTTATCTACGAAACAGACTCACAGACATAGAGAACAGACTTGTGGTTGCCAAAGGGGGAGGGGATGGATTGGGAGTTTGGGATTAGCAGATGCAAACTATTATATATAGGATGGATAAACAACAAGGTCCTACTATACAGCATAGGGAACTTATTCAATATCCTGTGATAAACCATAATGGAAAAGAATATGAAAAAGAATGTATAATATGTGTATAACTGAATCACTTTGCTGTACAGCAGAAATTAGCACAACACTGTAAATCAATCATACTTGAATAAATTAAACTTTAAAGAAAGAGAACTCTATTCTTAAACTAAAAAAAAAAATCCAATGAGAGGTATAGACAAGTAAACTTGCAAACCTGGGGTTAAGAGTTCTAACACATTAACCTCCAGATCTTGAGAAATGAACCTGAATGAAGTTAAGATCAGAGAGGGAGTTGTCAGAATTAAACATAACTAATTAAATGTGAATTAAGAGCAAAAAAAAATTCCCCTCTGTTTCAACATTCCTAGGATTACATTTTATTAAGAGATTGGCATTTTCATAATCAACATAATTCCCTCAAATCCTTTTTGGAAACAGGTGAAGTATAAGTAAATTAACAGATGTGTGATTCTTATCTTGGTCTCTTTCTCAGCCACATGCATTGCATTAGCCAATTATTCCAGAAACCTCTAAATGAACTGAAAATGGCAATTCTTCAGTCAACTTGTCTTACACTCTGCCCTCCATATGAATCTCCCTTCCCTTCTCTAAACATCGAAACATCAGTTTTTGTGTTTCTTTCAGACTTTAAATGGAGATTTATGAGTAGATCATCTTGGGGATTATATTTGTATGGTTGACAGAAGATGACACAACATTTTTCTAATCTCTGAACGCCCAGAACACTGGTGGTGACATCCCATGAAGTCAACAGTGACAAAGTAAAAAACAAAAAAGATTTTGGCTTAAATTTAAAATTTGTGTTTATTTTGGTGATTTAAAATATGACTTCTCTCCCTACTTTTTGGACATAATTTATATCCATTCCACTCTTGCTCATGTTCTCTAGTTCATAAGAATAGTGGTTATGTAAGGATAGAAAGGAAAATGACAGGGCAACTAAAAATCTGAGGCTAGAGTTGCCAAACGCCCTGCTTTTGACCAACTCATGGAGGAAAGAACTTCAAGATTCCTTTGGAGCCGGGCCAGTCTTTGCTCCAAAAGTACTGGCCACCTGTCACAGAGGCACCAACAGAACTCCTGGCCAGATTTGGGGCAACTGAAACAAATGATCATCAACTTCGAGGAGATGAATCACAGCCACCAAGCAGGGAGCCAGTGGTGCCTTACAGCCAGGGGAAGCAAAGACAACAGACCAGTGGGGAAGGAAGGTCTGGTTTTAATTCTCAGTGGCACCATATGGCAGCTCAGTGAAGGGCTGCGAGTTGGGAGAAGGTCATTGCTTGACATATGATCACCAGTGGCGGCAACCTACCATGGAAGCTAGTGGAGATCCAAGAGCTACTGCAGCCTTTTCAAGAAACAATTCAAACCATGGTCAGAACAATACCACCTATATTTCACCTCCCTCCTTAGTGCACGTTCTGACCTAGAGCTGAACATAGAGACACTTGTAAACACTTCTAAGTGAATGCTAGCTACACAAGTGTTGGCCACATGGTTTGTTTTGAGAGCCTATTTAACTGAAAGCTGGAATCTGGGCCAGTAAAGCTTTCATTTTAGTACCCCTTCTCCAACATAGTTCCCCTGATGGCTTAACTGGGAAAGAGAAAGTATCCAGAAAGGGACAGCAAACTGGAGACCATTCTGCTATTCACAAGCTCCTGTCTCTTTCCAACCTCCAGTGACCTTCAAAGCTGTCTGCTGCACAGAAACCCAGGCAGACTCCATCTCTACTATCAGCTCTTATTTAAGGTGCCAGCCAGTACGTGCAAAACCAACTTCCTCATTCCAATTGGCTGACATGATATTTGACACATGGTCAGAGACCACTCTTAGTAATCCAAGGCATCACAATCTTACACCTCCCCTTAGCTCTCAATGTAATTATATAGTTAGTATCTTTATGCAGTCCTCTGAGCTGTCTGTCTTGTCTCACTTTTAGAATGTGTAAACCCTATGTGTAAAATCCATATGTGAGACACAAGTGGGCAGCAGTCTGATCTATTGGTCAATATGCTCCCAGATTGTTATATAAACCAATAATGAAGTGACCTGACCACTACAGTTTGGCAGGAAATGCAAATTGTACAAATTCCCTGCACTTACCCTGGCTCTTATTATAAAATACTTTATTATAATTCAGAATACTGTTATCTCCAAGAAGGATGTAAGAGAAGGAAAAGGGCAAAGAATGATATTTCTTTGTCCTTCCTTATGCTTTCTGAAAACACATTTCTCAGAACCCTCTTCCCCAAAAAGAAGAAAGAAAAATAGAATAACAAAGAAAAGAAAGAGAGCAGAGATTCCCCCAAATCTCTCCTGAATCCCATCACATCCACAGCTTACAACATTTCTGCTGCCTCCTTCTTTAGGATGGTGAGTACCAATGATTTTTAATCCACTATCCTTGCAAGCATTTTTGTGCAGATGTCTTTATAAGTGATTAGAACCATTGAAAAATGTTATCTGCTAATACAAACAAAGAAAAGAAACTATTTCGTTAGAGATTTTGATAGTCACGAAATCTAAATGAAACTGTGTATGTGGTATCCTACAGCATCTAGGGTTATCAGAGGAGAAAAATGAAAACACCATAGCGGATTACGTTTCAAAATTCTTTTTCTTAAGAGAGAGAAAAAAAGATTGAATCTAATTTGCATAATGAGGGTGGATTACTCTTTGAAACAATGAATCACTGTTTTATTGAACTTAGTGTCATGACAAAAAAACTGTATGTTTTCAGTGTGGCTGTGGGATTCTAATAAACGTGAAATTCATCCTCACTGTGTACTTTAAAATGCACTCCAATTCCATCATCACATAAGCAAAATAAGAGACGGGATCCTACAGAAGAGAATTCCAATTCCCCTGCTTCTGGGAAAAGAAGCATAAGGTCTCAGTTTGGGGTCCCGACTCTGTAACCAGATAAGCCCCTGAGGAACTGGGAGGAAACCATTAGTTATCCTCGGGGGCCTCAGTTTTATCATAAAATGTAAATAAATAAAGTCGATATTGATGAGAGAATCTATTAAAATAACTTATTTACCCTTTCCTGAATATTTATTGAGCCCCTTCCTACTAGGCACTTCAGTGCCAGAATCCGAGGATACGATCAGAAGACAGGCCCTGTTAGCAAAGAGGTAATTTAAAAACCTTTACAAGAAAGCTATGGAAGACGCATGAAACCACACCAAAGACGTCTTGCCCAGATCACAGGCCCCAGGAGACCCTGCTGGAAGAGGGTAAGGTCTGTTACAAACTTTGAAAAACAGGCAAGTAAGAGTAGAGTGGCAATCTGGATCTAGCAAAGAGCATTAACAAGGACCCAGAAATCAGAGAGAGTTGTGGTCCCCTGGAAGGCAGCTCAACATGATTACAGCATGGGGCATAAAGGAGGAGGGAGGACAAATAGGGCTGGAGAACTAGCAGAAGCCCTTTATCTTGAAGGGCATTGTGTGCCATTTCAAGATGTATAGACTTTACCTTCAAAGGCCATCGGAAGTTTAGAAGTAGCAAAGCCTGATTTTATTTAAAGAAAGATGGTTACTATGTGGGTCATGGATTATTGGGGGTTGAGATTGAGGGCAGAGCAATCCATTAGGAGATGGGAGAGTACAGTGACCTGAACTAAGGACATGGCAGAGAGGATAGGGAAAAGTGAAAAAACTCTGAAGGATTAAGAAAGAAGATTTGACAGAATTTAAATAATAACTTGATATGAACGGTAGCAGAGAGGTCCATGTTTCCGTTTTGAGGGAGTGGTGCATGGTGGTAGGAACATGGGAGATGCAGCTGGCTGAGAAAAGGGAAAAGAAGGTAGTGAGTTCAGTGTGAGATTTACAAATTAGAGGAATCTCTGGACCATCCACATGAAGATGTCTAGGAGGCCACTAGGTGTGGAGCTCTGGAGAAACAATCAGGGGTAGAATTAAGAGTTGGGAGTCATCTGCACACATATGGTAACTGAATTTACAGGAATGGACAACACCATTTAGGGTGAGGTTGTCCAATGAGAAGAAGGTCCAATCTAGATTCCCTAGGAAACACCACTTTTAAGGATTATGAAGTGAGAAAGAAGTAAGCCAAAGAGAAGACAAGGTAAGAAGAAAATTACCTCAGCATATTCACTGAAGTTAATATGTTGTCAAGAAATTATAATGAGTTAGAATTAAGAGGAATTCTTAAGAGAGAGGAATTATGGATCCAAGTGAAGACACTCTTATAAAAAAGGAAAGTGTGGTCCACATGATGGAATGCAGCAGAAATATCACTATATAGAAGTTGTCAAAGTGCCACTGGATTTAATGACTGGAATTGCTGGTGACCTTGGCGAGGAAACTTTCAATGGAGAGGAGGTTAGGGAAACCAGATTACAGAAACCAGAGGAGGAATGAATGCAGGTGAGAATGCAAAAGTGGCAAATGTAGACCATTCTCTCAAACAACTTGACTCTAAGTCCTTGAGAGCAAACACTATTGTATCCCCAGGTCTAAAACATAACAAGTGAGAAATAAACATCCACTGAATTAATGTTAAATTAAGGGGAAGAAGATGAGATAAAGGCTACTGGGACGATAAAGTCAAGGAAGAGGATGGGATCCAGAGAAGAAACTGAGAAGTTTACTTTAGGCAAGATGAAATCTCTCTTCCATCCAGATAGGATTAAAGGAGGCAAGGAAATTGAAACCGTGGTCATCAAATGGCTTCCATTTTCTTGCTGAATTCAGAAGCAAGGTGGTATGCTGAAAATGTCAGTGGAGATGATGGAGTAAGTAGACTTACAAGAGTGGAGAACAGAGCAAGAACAACTCACCGGGAAACAGAATGATCACTGGGCCCACTTGAGGGTAGAGAGCTCAACTCGTGTGGCAAAATTAGCATGAGTGTGTGTTAGGGGAATGAGGAGGGGAATGAACCAGACCCCAAAGTAGAGACTGCAGGAAGACTGATCTGGGATTGGTTTTTTTCTAGGTGAGTAAAACAAAAAAGACAAGGGAAATCTAAGGTATCTGCAACTGGGCCAGGCTAGAAGGAACTGAAGAACAAAAGGGACTTTGGTAGCAAGTAGGATCAATGAGGTCTTACAGAGGACAAAGATAAGATTGTAGAGGGCATGGCAGAGTGAGAGTTGAAGGCTCCTTATAGCAGGACATCCTATGTAAATGCAAGGTAAATATACATCTAATCCTGGCACTTTTCTGGATGGCCGTTAACATGGAGCCATAACCGAACTCTCCAACTCCGTCTCAGTGCCCCTCCAGGCTCTCAGAACACTGCCTTGTTTCTGAACCCCCTGGGCTTCTTTTGTGTTGCTGGGCTTCTAAAGAGTAGAGAGAGGCAGTATTTTACTCACTTTCAGAACAGAATTCCTGCCATTAGAAAGATTATTGACATCTTTGGTGAATGAAGAGATAAAAGTATACCTCAATGTATTTGCATATCTTCTAATTTGGTGAAATGCAGATTATTTTGCTCATTTTCCCTGCATAGGTACATGTGGAACATTCTTAGTTCTGAAATCCACAGAGCAAGTCCCCGCCCCTGGGCCATGAAGTCATTATATTGAAAGTTAGAAAACGAGCTGCAGAAGAAGCCATGTGGCTGATGTGAAGAAGTGAGGCTTCGATGGCAGATGACAAGTCACACTGTTTTCAGGGCACCTTCTGAGTGTGTAGAGGATTTGGTGAATTAAGTAAAAGGCTATTTATGTGAAACTATGAAAATATCCTGAGTCCCAGATGCAGACATCATAGATGTATGTGAAAGTCAAACAGAAATTCTAACTCATTATAATTTCTTGACAACATATTAACTTCAGTGGATATGCTGAAGATCTTAAAATGTCAAAGGTGATGCTATGAAAATGAATTCTTACTCCAAACCTCATATTGTCATGAGTGGCTTTATTTATAGGCACATGGTGGTTTCTGAGGTCATATACAGTTAATAAAATGTGACAAAATGGGTTTTTTATGGACTCAATAACCCTTAGTTACTACATTTATCTCAGAGTCAAGATGATTTAAAAATTTCCACTTTGATTATAAATTATCAGTCACTAAAATTTTTATCATTCCCTGAATTACACGAAAGATCCAGGAGGGAATTATATAGCAAGCCTGGAGTAGGGCGAGTCGTCCTGCAAATTGCCATGCTGTGTGGCAAAGCAGCCGGACAGAATGTTTTCAAAGCATTTTACTGCGGGACATGAAGATGGGTGTTGAAATACTATTTATAACTCCAAGTTTGGGGATTTTTTTTTTCAGTAGTGAGATTTCAGTGTTAAATAAAGATAAACTTCATTAATTCAGAAAGCCCTAACATGAAAATTTAATTGAAAGAACAGCTGGTTTGTGAGACAACCAAAAGTAAAAGCAAGGTTTGAAAGGGACAATTTGTATCACTCAAGTGGTAGAGGTGTGCAGAAGAGCAGCAGTTGGGTTTGAAATCTCAGGGCTTCGGCAGGATTGAATCAAGGTTTTTTGGGGCTTGGAGCTTATATAACTTGGGGGAACCCACTTTAAGAAAAGGAATACAAGATTCCAAATGTAAAATTAAGTATGAAAGTGAATATTTACTTAGAATGAGAAAATCACTGTATAAATAATTATAACACATTAATAAACTTGTTTTATAATCAAGTCATTATAAGAAATTTTCAAAGGCTGAGAAATGCCACAAACATCCAAAATCCAGAAAAAAAACCATTTTATTAACTACCTGACATACTTCTATAAACTTATTTTCTTAGATTTTTGTTAAAATGGCCATGATCAAACAATCTACAAATAATAAATACTGAAGAGGGTGTGGAACCCTCTTATACTATTGGTGGGAATGTAAATTGATACAGCCACTATGGAGTACAGTATGGAGGTTCCTTAAAAGACTAAAAATAGAGTTACCGTATGATCTAGTGATTCCACCCCTGGGCATATATCCAGAGAAAACTCTACTTTGAAAAGACACATGCACCCCAATGTTCAGTGCAGCACTATTTACAATAGCCAAGACATGGAAGCAATCTAAATGTCCACCGACAGATGAATGGATACAGAAGAGGTGGCACATATACAGAATGGAATATTACTCGGCCATAAAAAAGAATGAAATAACGTCATTTGCAGCAACATGAATGGACCTAGAGATTATCATACTAAGTGAAGTAAGTCAGACAAAGACAAACATCATATGATATCGCTTATATATGGAATCTGAAAAAAATTACAAATAACTTATTTACAAAACAGAAATAGACCCACAGACATAGAGAACAAACTTATGGTTACCAAAGGGGAAGGGACGGGGAGGGATAAATTGGGAGTTTGGGATTAACATACACACTCTACTATATATAGAATAGATAACCAACAAGGACCTACCGTATAGCACAGAGAGCTATACTCAATATTTTGTATCAGGGAAAAGAAGCTGAAAAAGAATATATATGTAATACATATATAACCAAATCACTGTGCTGTACACCTGAAACTAACACATTGTAAATCAACTATACTTCAATAAAAAAAATTAATAAAAATTAAAAAAAACTCTGATCACCTCTTCATATGGCAATTATTTTACAGTATCTCATGTATAAAGAGAAGAGAAATATAATTTCGTCTTTCCTCAACTAAGGTTGGCTGGAATTTTCTTTTTATTATTAATAATGTAGAAAGCTTTCAAGCCATTTCACTGTGTTGCTAACAGTTTTGAATGCCATTTCAAATGGATCTGCCAGATTTTGTGAAGCCATGATGCCTTCGGTCTGCTAGACACAAGCTGAGGTGTTGGGATGCAGAAAACTTCCATGTACTCAGACACAATGTCTCTGGTTGTGCTCTTCAGAGAGCAACTCTGATATATTCTGTTCCATGTGATTCCCATAGAAAAAAGGAAGTGTCCAATAGCTTCGGACACTATTATATTCAATTGTATTCACTATATTACCAAGTATGTTTCTAATAGAAGAGAAGTTTTGTTTTGCCCAGGAATTTATGAGAGAACTAAATCATCCACTTAAAAATTTTCATGTCTGATGACTGGAAGTATTTTCCAGAGACAAGTTTCGATTACTGTTGCTCCTCTGCACCTCACTTACTTCTTACTTACTGCAGCTATGCAGCAGAGCCCTCGGTCCTTCACCTGTGTGTCAAGTGGACCACAAGAGTAATAAACTATACATGGAAGTGACTATGAACCACATTTTTCCCACTATCCCCAAACTAAGTACATCCCCAAGTCAGCCTCCTCTTAACCAGATCCCAGATACAACCATTGCCACTCTATCACCACCCGAAATAAGGGGAAGAGGGATGGAGGGCAAGTTGGCTATGTGGTCTTAGCCCATTGCTGATGAAATATTTTCCCTTTGCATGTTTTACCAAAACAGACGGGAATACATTGCAATGGGACCCCAGCAGGGGGACTGAAGCTTAAGCTTGCTTAACTTCCAAGTCAACCTGCCTCTGGCCTGAGTCAGGTCACTCTCTGCCACTAAGTCTATGGCTCTGGAAAAATCTTAGTTTGTCTCAATTCAGTTTCCCCTTCGCCAGATGAGGCTACGGCTAATAACAGGTGTTTCATGGGGTTGTTGCGAGCTCTGAATGAGTTAACTCATGGAAAGTGTTATCATAATGCTCAGTACACCGTAAGTATCCAATTAATATTAGCTCTCACGATTAAGTGAAGGGTACTATATTGCAGAGTACTATATAAGATACTAAACTATTTAGAAAACGAATTCATATACCATCAATAAAGATATTAAGCAGACAATTGCCATATATTAATTTAACGATTTCTCTAAGGATAGCAATAGCATTACCCTAATTACCATATGTATTTGAGAACAATAAAACTACTTTAAAAAATTGTATCTGAGAGATTTAACTTGTACAAAAGGAACACCTCTTCTTCCCATCTCATTATGTTTGAACTGGGGGGATGGGTGATTTGTTCCACTACAGTATTATAGGGGCAAGAAGGATGTTGCTTTTCTGGTATTAATTATTCTAAATGGCATGTTATATTTCCTTTCCTAGGAAGCATATAAAGAATTCCAGTCCCAGAAATCAAGGTTTCAAGACATCTTCAGAAGCAAAGTAAACAAAATGGAAAACAAATCTTAACAATGGTTTCATTCATAGGAAACTTCTCATTGCTAATAAAATCAAGGAACAGTATAACCCTTTTTCAGACTACACGCATTCTTCACTTTACCTTCAAAGTCTAGATATTTAATAAAATATACATAGAATTACTGCGTAAATTACCTAAGTGAAAAAGCTTAAGATATTTTAAAGCCAAATTTGACACAGAGGCCCCTATAAAACCAAATATGTGATCTTTCAAAGTCATAAATTATTATGCTGGAAGATGCTCCAGACAGCAGGGATCAGAATAAACTGAGACGGAAGAAATATTTTCTGCCAGAGGCAAGCAGTAAGAATGCCAAATGTAGGGGAGATAGGGAAGCTTTCAAAAAACAGAAGAGATCTCTGTGGAACCATATATCTGCTTAAAGTAGACCAGATTATAATTATTACTTTATTAGAGATTAGATTTTGAAACGTCTTAAATTTGAACATTTGAATTTGAACGGCTCAAGTCCTTTCTCACAGTCCCCATAAATGTGCCTCTCGATTCTGAAATAATTAAATCATTGCTCTCTGCTCTGATTTTTGGCTTCTCAGTATCAACTCACTTCGTGGTTACACTGTATGAGAGGCAGAGGAAATGTCATCGACTTAAGAAGCTAAATCTTAAGGGGTGACAGGCAGCACTTGTGAGGACCCAGGTACGAGACAGAAAAATCCTGGCAGTTATCTTATTTTACATGAAGAAACCAGAGCTGAGCTTTGCCAAGCAGACAGCTATGAGCTCACTGGTCTGAAATAATTACCCATTGAGACTTTTCTCCAGCACAGAACTAATGGCTTTATGCAGAAAACATAACTCGAATATTGATTTGCAGAGTTTTTCTTTTTAAATCAGTAATCAGTAGGCTTTGTCTGTACTTGAGCCTGACATAGCTCTCGGTTACATTAATTGACAAAGTAGAAGAATAAAAAGAGAATAAATATTCAACAAAAGCAGATTGTTTTTAATTCACATTCTTTATGTTTGGTGGTCTCATTCCTGTTTTAGGAGATAAAGAAATCAAAGCCTCAAACATTTGAAACGGATAGAAGAGTTTTTAAGGGGTTTAATATTCCACAGTTGTAACTCAGAAATTAAGCACAGACTGAAGCAAACCCAAAACAAACTGCTCTGTTTAGCCTAGAGCCGACCTGAGAAATGTTCTTTATAATCAAGATGAGATATGTTGTGATGTTAACAGAGGGACCAAGGACATCAAAAGTGGACTGTGTTCAAATGATTTCCACAGAAAGATACAGAGCAGGATCTAAAACACCAATCTGTATTTTTGCAAAATTGTGCTTCATGCCTCAAGAAAACAAAGTACAGCAAATAGTATGCAACTAACACTCAGTGATGCATGCCCTAAGCTTAGTGCATTCTTTCAACACTCCTAATCTGTGGTTTAAGAAATAGTTATATGCAGAACTGGCAATGTCCAGCATTCACTCATTTTTTTAGACTCTTTGGATGGCTGTGTAGAATGTCTTCATTTATTGCTGGGGTTATATGTTGTGCTTAGTTTTATTTTGTCATTTTAAAACAAAGCACTTTAATTTTTTTATGAATACTGCCCCCAGAATCCTATTAGTAATGGCATTGCCATTGGTGACATACAGAAAAAAGAAAAAAAAAGTCTTTTGAGAACATTCCACTGTGTAATCAGGATGCAGGGAAAAAGTAGAGAATTTGCTGACGTAATACTCAAAGGTTTACAGCACATTTATTTCCACTAACTGGTGGGGGTTTAATTGTATAAGTTACACAGGTTGAGAAGAATTAAAATAAAAACTTTATACTATTATTGATGATATTGAAAACTGACCATATTTTCCCCAAAAAGAAACCCAAAGAAGAATGGTATGCCATTGAGAGGGCAAATCTGACCTAATTCTAAGACAGATCAGCCACACCAGCCTTCTTCTTTCCTTCCAACAGTGTAATCTTTCTCTGATTTAGGAATCTGCCTGGTTCCCCTTCTCTTCTCCCGTCTTACCCTCTGTTGCCAAGGTGGCTCCTTCTCATCATTCAGGGCTTGGCTCAAGTATCACCTTCTCAAAAAGCCCTTCTCTGACCACCTTATATATGAAGTACTCTTTTATCCAAGCACTTCATCTATACCCCATTATCCTGTTTTACTTTCTCCTTAACACATCTTTTAAAATCATCTGGTTTGTTTATTTTTTGTCTGTCACTGCTCTCCCCCAGTACAACAGAAGCTCCATGGATGCAGAGCCTATATCTGTACACCCAGCATCTCACACAATGACATTGCTTATGTTCGCAGATGTGTAGGTCAGGTGTTTAGGACATTTGCACTTGAAGTTTCTCATGAGCTTGTAAACAGATGTCACCTGAAAGCCGCACTGGGCTGGAAGACTGACTTCCTAGGTGGATCCCTCATATGGCAGCAAGGTGATGCCGGCTGTTGGTTGCTGGCCTTAGTTCCTTCCCACATGGACCTCTCCTTGGGATTGTTTTGATGTCCTCATGGCATGGGGGACATCCCTCAGGACAAGCAATCCACGAGACTGGGGCAGAAACTGCAATGGCTTTTATGATTTGACCTCGAAAGTCACGCACTCTCACTTCCACCCATGCCACTGGCCATGTGAGTCAGCGTGGGAGGAGACTAGGAGAGTGAGTACCAGAAGGCAAGGACCCTTGGGGGCCACCATGGAGGTTGGTTACCATACCACTGGTTACAGTTAGTTCACTATTAAAAAAGCAGGCCTTTAAGGTAAGGCAAGCAAATACCCATACCCCTTATATTTTTACATATTACTTCAATATTTAAAACACTTTAAAAGAAATAATCAAAGCTGTCTACTTGGGCTTCCCTGGTGGCGCAGTGGTTGAGAGTCCACCTGCCGATGCAGGGGACACGGGTTCGTGCCCCGGTCCGGGAAGATCCCACATGCCGCGGAGCGGCTGGGCCCGTGAGCCATGGCTGCTGAGCCTGTGCGTCCGGAGCCTGTACTCCACAACGGGAGAGGCCACAACAGTGAGAGGCCCGTGTACCAAAAAAAAAAAAAAAAAAAGCTGTCTACTTTTCTATGGAGCCTGAAAAAATATATGAATCTCTTCTTAGTGACAGAATTAGATGAAAAGAATCATAAAATGACTACTGTTGTCCCTTTCATTTTTCATTTAACAATAGGTTGCTGGTTTTGTTTTACTATCTACTTAGTTGGGGATATGCAGCACTCAAGCTCTTTGAAGTGTAAAAGTAAGATTAAGGCCAAGTGCAAACTGAGCTGGGAGGAGTTCACACAAGTATTTGGAAGCAGGTCCCCAGACAGGATCTGCAGCCCATGTGTCTTTTGAGACAATGACATATGCAATCCTTCAACCAAAAATGACCTCACTTGTTACCAGTTGATTGTTCAGGGGTCTGGAAACCACAGTGTATTATTTTACCACCCAGGGTGAAATTAACTACAGACCATAGCCATGTGTAACCTTGGTCTTCTCAGGGATCAAAGGCCAAGGAAGGCAAATACAGTTTTTTAAGTTGCTGAAAACAAGAATTATCTGTCTGGATTTTTCAAATTCATAATCATTTTTTACAAGGTGATGCGAAGAATAGCTTCTCCTAATTATTTCAGATAAGACACTTGCATTTCTAGTACTGCTAATTCTATATTTAAGTAAACAGATCAATCCATCAGTAAACTAAGACCTACCTAGAAAAATGCTGCTTTGAAAAACTGAAAAAGAAAGGATTGGAAAAGAGAAAATGGAG
Organism: Delphinapterus leucas; assembly: GCF_059928025.1. NCBI lineage: Eukaryota > Metazoa > Chordata > Mammalia > Artiodactyla > Monodontidae > Delphinapterus > Delphinapterus leucas. The sequence continues at coordinate 52,592,450 of NC_143129.1, read as the reverse complement.
CCAAATCTATGATGTTAGTAAGAATAGGAGTAAAAGTAGTGAGATTTAACTGGAATCTCAAACTAGATTCTAGCTAACTAGATTTAACTAGAACCCCAAAAATCTGCTACGGAGAAATGATTTCAGAAGGTGAAACACAGACTGTGGTTTATTTATCTGCTTCTCCTTTGACATCAAAAAGATGAAGTGCTCCTTTTAGAGAAACTCTTTGCTTTCTAACTCAAAGCTACAGAATGTCAGCGCAATTTATTATCTAAAACTTGACAGATGATACACAGATTAGGGGAAGCAACACCAAATCTCAGATACCTTGTTACACAGAAGAGAGGAAAAGCTTCAAAATCCACTTCACTACAGGGCAGAAATTGACCTTCTGTGCCTTAAATCACATTTACTGTTACATCAGAGGAAAAACTCATTAGCACATTTTATGCTACCATGCCTGAACCCCAGGGTAATGAAAGCATCCTAGAAAAATCTTACTTCAGAAACTCAAAACAGCTGGCGCTAGATTGTTGGGAAAGCAGGCAGCTAGCTTGAAGCTTGAGAGTATCAGCTGAGTAGCCAAGATCAGAGCGAGCTGAGAGAGGCAGCCAAAGAGCAGTGCTTTCTCAGGATAATTCTGATCCAGCAGCACTGCTTTTTTACTGAGCTCAAAAAAGGAAGAATTTGATTTTAGAGGCTGAACCCCAGGAATATAAGTCGGAAACACCAATGAGAACTCTCTTTGGAAAGAAAATTGTTGCCCTCCTGATTTTATCTTTCTAGAGCCTATATACAAAAACTCAACTTTTTCTTCTGCTCCTACATTAAAGCCTCAGCAAGGAAGGACACGGCCCCAACCAGCTCCATTTTACAAGGACCTTTCACAGGCACTCATGCTCCTGGCCTCTGGAGGTGTCAGTGCGGACCAATCTTCAGCATCTCTACAGTAAATGACACCATGACACCGCTGTGAAGTAAAGCCTCTCCCTGGGGAGGAGCTATCAGTTCAGTGCAATAGCCCATTAGCCTGCTGAAACGTGACTTCTATTGCCAGGTTCTCCTAACCCCAAAGTGCACATGCAAGCTAATTCCCTCACACGGTAGACTGAGCAAAATACACAGGTCTGCACGCTGGCCAGCAGCTTTTGCAAAGAACAAGCACATATGTTGTTTCCCATCACAATGGCAAATGTCCAACTCCTATTTCTGCCTCTTCAGAAAAAAGGGGGACCTTCTAGGGAAGACCTGCACTTACTTATTTTGCACGCATGAGAAAAGTCAATATATGCACTCATGCCACACACAACTATTCCATCCCTGGTGCCCACAGCAATGGTCTTCCTAGCTTTCAGATCTGGAACTATCTCCTCTGACATAATTCTCTGCGTTCTTTTTCTTTTCAGCACAGCCCTTCTTTTGGCTGTTGTTGTTCATGAAAGAGATGGTATTTTCTTTCAGGTTAGAGGTTATATTAGTCAAGGTTCTCTGGAGAAACAGAACCAATAGAACAGATAGCTAGAGAGCCAGAGAGAGAGAGAGAGAGAATGTATATATATATAATATATACCTCAATATAATATATCTACTTCATATCTATCTATTGAGAGAGAGGTGGAATGATTTTAAGGAATTAGTTCGTGCAGTTATGGAGGTTGGCAAGTTCAGAGTTTGTAGGGTAGCCCAGAAGGCTGGAGACTCAGAGAAGAGCTAATGTTGCAATTCAAGTCCAAAGGCAGTGTGATGACACATTTTCTTGTCGCTAGAGGAGGTCAGTCCTTTGTTTTATTCAGGCCTTCAACTGATTAAACGAGGCCCACCCATGTTATGGAAGGCTTTACTCAAAGTCCACTGATTTAAATATAAATCTCAGCCAAAAACACCCTCAGAGAAACACCCAGAATAATGCTTGACCACATATCCAGGCACCATGCTCAGCCCAATTGACACATAAAATTAACCATCCCAAAGGGCAAAAAAATTTTTTAATTTTTATAATTTGATGTAGATATGAACCATCAGTCTATTCACCAAGGATATGAGACAAGGATAAGGCAAAACTACTGAAAAGTTATATCTAAGTACAAATAAAGAAACAAAGGCCCAAATGGCATTTTAAATAATGTGGCAACAGAGTAAGCTGTTTTATTTTTCATGGTATCAGTGGTGGAACTGCAAATTCACAGCATGCTATGGCTAGAAAAATCTTTAAAGATCAGCCTATGCAGCACTCATGGTATAGCTAAGGAGACCAAGGCAAGGTAGAGAATTCAAGAAAATCTGAAAATATGGTGGGGTATGGTATAGATGATGCAGAAGAGCTAACAGCTAAGAAACCAGATAAAATTCATACTGGAATGCCTTATGTGGAATGTTACTGAGATAAAAATCACTCTCCATTGTGTAAAAACACGACTATTGCGCGGGAGAGAGAGAGAGAGAGAGAGAGAATGAGCTCAAGGGGGTGCTGGATGGTTGGAGCAAACTGGTCCATTATCAAAAGCTGGCCTCTGTATATCCAAAAGACAATCCATGCATGGATAACCGAGAGTTCAAATACTGCCTTTATTTTGATAAGACTCATGGGAAAATGAGAGTTTGGCCGTCACCATGCCAACATCAGCAAAGACTGGCCAATGGGTCTGGGACTTCATGCTTCCCAGTGGGACTCAATAATCTGCCTCTCATGGGGTAGGGGAGTTCGGTAAATATTAGTGAGTTACTGTCCTTTCCTCCTCAGACAAATGCCAGCAGTGTCCCTTTAGTTCACTAGTATTTGCCCAGGCTTTGGGAAAAGCTATTAAGATTCAGCACCATTATCAAAGGGGACTTGGCAGCATCTAATCTTTGGGAGACAGAAAACTGGCTCAGAAGTGGGGCTGTAACCTTCAGTCACCTTCTGGCTTTGCTGCAATCTGATGCCTAAGAAATGAGGATCCAGTGCATCTTTGATGCCCAGTCAAGGCTTTGAAGCTGTGTCAAGACCACAGGACAAAGGCAGCACTGTTTATGCAAATTTAGAAACAAAAGAAGCTAGAATTCAAAGCCATTAAAAGTAACATCAGAAATCCAATACCCAGAGGTGATTAGAGGCCCTACACCAGTATGAAACAGAATGCCTGAAAGTGAGGCTGGGCAACACACCAAAACACACGCTGGGGAGCAATCCTGAACCGCCACAGCCCGGCTGGATGTGCTTAGAGGCCTTTGACGTCCGCAGCTCCTTAGCCAAGGGGCAGCCTCTGTGTACCGCAGGAAGGAAGCCCTCGGCCACAGCTGCTCTACACCTGGTGCATGCAGCCCTTTCCTGAGAAGTTCCAATTTGTGCCCTCAAGCCCAGCCCTCTTGCTGCCACATCGTCCCCTCGGCAGTTCAGTCATCATGTGGCACAGGCCTTCCACAGGAGACGACACTATTAGGGAACACCTCCGGGCACAGTACACAACAGGGTGATATACAAATGAGCTTCCGAGAAAACTTAGATATTTTGTTTTAGGCCACTCCGAAAAAGATCTAAAATTGGGCTGAGGGTCCAGGAAACATCAATCGTGCAGAGTTATGATTCATGACAATTCTTTAGATCCACTCACTCCATGAAGGGGGTACTGATGTCAGACGGGGAAGGGACCCGAGAGAACATCTGTCTCATCCACAGGTTCTCAAGTTTGGCTCCGCATTATCACCCCCTGGGAAGTTTTCAAAATATGTCACTTGCCCTAGTCCTACCCCATAGATTCAGACCTAAGTGGTCTGGGGGTGGGGCCCAGGCATCAGTATTTTTTTAAACCTCATCAAATGATTCTCATAAGCAGCCACATTTGAGAGCCACAACTCTGGCACATCTCCCTGATGTTACGGAGAGGAAACTGAGGCCCAGAGGGAATAAGGGGTTTGTTCTAAGTGACACAGCATGAGCAAATGAACAATGCCTCCCAGTCCTTTCACAAGACAACACAAATAACAAAATGAGGGTATTTGCATACTGGGGGGAAAATGGAGGCGGCTGCTTTTGGCTGGAGGGAACAGTTCCGGAGACACACACACACACACACACACACACACACACACACACACACACACACACACACACACACACACACACACACCGCCCCGGGGAACCTGGCCTCATCTTCCTCCCCAGGTGATCATTATCTCCCTGGCAGGAGGCATTAAGCTGTAGAATGCAGCTCACATTTCAGGGATGGAAAAGGACTTAAAAATGGGAGGGGCTTCCCTGGTGGCGCAGTGGTTGAGAGTCCGCCTGCCGATGCAGGGGACACAGGTTCTTCGTGCCCCGGTCTGGAAAGATCCCACATGCCGCGGAGCGGTTGGGCCCGTGAGCCATGGCCGCTGCGCCTGCGCGTCCGGAGCCTGTGCTCCGCAACGGGATAGGCCACAACAGTGAGAGGCCCGCCTACCGCAAAAAAAGAAAACGAAAAAAAAAAAAAAAAGAAAATGGGACACATAAACTTGAGGACATTTACAGTGGAATCTGTGATAGACCGGTCACCTAAAGGACACAATAAAACGAGGGTGTGGAACTGTATGAGATTTATCAATGGAGCTGTGATCATCCCCAGAGAAGGCTGCCTGTTGGTAAGCTTATAATAATGCTACTATATCAACTCTGAACATACCTCCGCGCAGCAGCGACAAACTCAGAAAAATCTTTTGTACAGCGGACTCGAATAGTGTACATTTACCAAAAGTTCTATTTTGGATCCATAACCGGTGAAGACACTAGGTTAGAGACTTTGTAATATCATGTAGTTAAGGCTGAACTTCAACTAAGCTAATTTAGTAGACTGTTTATTCTTCTCCCAAATGAGGGGAGGAGTTTTTAAAGGCATGCCAGAGAGAAAATCAAAGGTAAGAAAATTAAATACCAGCAACAAAAGAATCAAGATGAGGGGATATGGAGACTGAAGTGGTTCACATGACTACTATTTATTTGGAGGAAATGCACTGGTTTGATTTCCCTCCAGTCTATTAAGAGATGTTCATCAATAGCTATCCTTCCTTCTATAAACCTAAATGCTTAATGAGCTCATGATGTGAGATACCTGAGCAAAGAAAAGGGTTTGAGGGAGTGTCACATTATACTGAGCCCCAGCGCAAGGCACTTCATACAATGGGTAATCTGGAGCATTGCCTTAAAATATATATATATTATTTTTTTTAAATAGCCACTATTGGAAGGCGGGAAAACACATATGCTTGACTCAATAAAAAACACAGATGATATCTGTCTGGCAGAGCCTCTTCTTTGTAATCCTGTACATTACTACTTCTCTTAATAAGAAACCCCTTGGCCTTCTTGATTGCTTACACATCTGGAACCTGGGGTTTAGAAGATTCCAGTGTGTGCCAAATTACCAAGCTTTGAAAATCCCACGGCCTGTACTTCAGGCACATATACAGCTTTCAGTCCTTCCATGAGGGCCCCCTATTTTTCATGGGGGCTTCTGGGAGCTCATCTCCTGCAGTTCCCAGACCCAGAAGTGTATACAAATTACTTGTGCACATGTTTAAGACACAGATTCCCAGGCCCCTTCCACAGGCCATCTGATTGAATGTGGCTGAAACGGGGCACAGAAATCTATGTAACTAACAAATGTCCTAGGTGTTGTGATACAGCTGGCCCATGAACAAGTATTTAGGAACCACTAGTAGAAGCCCAGCAGCCTTATAGCAAAAGGTCAACAGAAGAGTGATGAGGGCCACGTCCACTCATGGCCAATGAACTTGACCAATGGGGTTGAGTTGCTTTGAGGCCACCTCAGCTACTAATTTCAACATGATTACCTGAATTTATCCACCTAGACAATCCATGATGGTCAAATAAATAAAAGGAGGCATATAATTTTTTTTAGTCTGCTGCTTTAGAAATTCATAGTTTATCTTGCTACAGAGAATTTTCTAGGATAGAAATCAATGTGTCCAGTAAATCTTAAAGTCTAACAAGATTGAGGAAAGGCATAAAGGAGATTTGTAATTTTCTAAAACATTTTAGTATGCTGAGCCTTAAAGGCCAGCTCCACAAAATCCATCTGAAACATAAGACACAGTCTGACTGTCTGAATGCACTCCCACCCCACCTGCTTCTAGCAGAGGGAATGCAGCAATGTAGGAACTTCATATAAGCTTACTGTTCAATGTTGCAGTGATGACATGAAAAATCCTGATTCCACCTGGCAGCAACCTTCCAGTATCTTGGCGGTTCTCAGCCATAATCACTGTGGTGTGTGGAGCTTGGACAGATTATGGGGCTGGCTGGAATCCAAGAAACTAAAAAGCAGTCCAGCAGTCCAGCAAGGAGACTCTGTGTTGGAAATGCCATAGCCCCAAATGCCCATGACCATATTTCTCACGGACAGCCCAGGAATTTAAGTTCCACTGTTCGTCTCCAGAAAATCCTGCCTTTCCCAAGGCCCTGAAAAGTGGCAATTTCTCACTTAATATGACTTTTAGGGAGAATGTCTATCAACATACATCCATGTACTCCCCTTTCTCAGAATCATCTCTCGCCCTGTGAGAACAGGAAAGCTTCACGTGGCCCACTGCCCTCCCCACCTCCAAAATGTATACAATCAGTCTCAGAAAGGAAAGGGGATGGAAAGTAAGAGTTCTACTTCTTTACTGCCTAAAATGTAGGCAGTTTGGGCCACCTTCATGGTTTCCTTGGGCTTGACAGCTATCTTAGTCTATTTGGGCTGCTATAACAAAATACTACAAGCTGGGTAGCTTATAAACAACAGAAATTTATTTCTTACAGTTCTGGAAGCTAGAAGTCCAAGATGAGGATGGCAGCATGGTCAGGTTCTGGTGAAGAGCCTCTTCTGGGTTGTAGACTTCCTGCTGTGTCCTCACATGGTGGAAGGGGTGAGGGATCTCTCTGGAGCTTCTCTTATAAGAACACTAATCCCATTCATGAGAGCTCCACTCCCATGACTTAGGCACCTCCCAAAGACCCCCCCACCTCCTAATATCATCATCTTTAGGGGTTAGAATTTCAACACATGAATTTTGCCAGGAGGGTGGTGGATGGGGAAAGCTCCATTTAAGGAACTTCCTCTCTCCAGCCTGACATGTGCCTCAATGGACTTTGAAGTGATCAAACCTAGGAGGTAAAGAATTCTTCCAATGTAGGCAATTTATCACTTAAATCAAGTACTCATGAGGCTGCTTCATAGAGTGGCCTGGTTCCACACACAGCCTTCTGCCATCTTCTTAGGGGTGTGTAGCCTAGGATCATCACTTAAGTTATCATTTATGTTTTTGAAATGCACGTTTTCTAAGGGGTGTTGAAACATTAATCAAAAATTCTTGGGTGGGGGCTTCCCTGGTGGCGCAGTGGTTGAGAGTCCGCCTGCCGATGCAGGGGACACGGGTTCGTGCCCCAGTCCGGGAAGATCCCACATGCCACGGAGCGGCTGGGCCCGTGAGCCATGGCCGCTGAGCCTGTGCGTCCGGAGCCTGTGCTCCGCAATGGGAGAGGCCACAACAGTGAGAGGCCCGTGTACCGCAAAAAAAAAAAAAAAAAAATTCTGGGGCGAAGAGGATTACTTTGCACTATGTTTGCAGAGGAACACGATCTCATCAGCTAAACCAATTAAGTCAGGGACAGGTTTCAGCTTGCTGAGCTTGACAAACAACTAAATAATAACAATTACTGCCTCGATTAAATGAAGTGTGTTACGATATCATAAATTCAGCCTTGGTAGGATGTCATGAGGCTATTACGGGAAGTCTCAGTCCGAAATGATTTCTGTCCAGTGCTCCTAGAGAGGAAAAGAAATGCCCTGCAGCCAAGTCTAAGGTTTAATTCATACAAGAGACTTCGCTAATGTCACCAACCACAAATGCTGCGTTTTCATGGCTCTGGACAGCAGCAAGTTCCAGTGAATTAATTACAGCCACTCTATTTATATTCTGCATGGCTTTTCAATTACTACCTATAAGGAGATGGTTTTTACCTTTATGAACATTAACGCATAGCTTTCCAACCATAGGGATGGAGAGCTGAGGGAAAAGTAATACAATCCTGATCACTTTACTACTAGGTCACTCACTGGCAGCTTGCCAAGCCTGCTGGTTCTAGAAAGCAGTTACTACTGGAGTCCTAAGGCTCCTGAGGAGCCTGAGCAGGGAGCAAAGGTCACCACCCAAATGCCTACAGGGGCCAGAGAGCAGGGACCAATCACAAGTGCACAGAGGGTGGGCTTGATGGGACGAAGTCCGGGGGACAGCAGCTCCTAGGCTAACCATTTGTTGCTGTGGACAAATGCAGGCCTGGTGGGGCAGGTGCTGCTCACTCTGGCATGTTCAGTTTGTGAAAAGTTATCTAGTTATACATTTATGATAGATGCATTTTTTGGATATGTGTTATGCTTCTTTAAAAAGTTTTTTTTTTAATGGGCTAAGGGCCACATTTCTGGGGGCCAGAGACACAAGAACAAGAGAGCAAGATGGGTATAATCAGGGAGGGTTCAGAGTAACTACCTGGAACAGGTGTTGTGTGAAGCTGGCTTTCACTGTGCCAGCCAGGACATAGGTACAGGTGGGATGGCAGAGTTTAAAAAACCTGGGATAGAGAGATTGACTTAAAAACATCACATTTGTGCAGAATAGGAGATATCAAACACTTCTATTAGGTTGGCCAAAAAGTTTGTTCTGTATTAAGTAAAAATGAAAGACTCGTTTTCACCAAGAACTTTATTGAACAACATATTCATTAACCAAATGTACTTTTTGGCCAACCAATATTTGGGTTAACACTTAAAAGGATATATGTATATGCACAGAAAGTTTCTAGATGATACACAAGAAACTGTTAACAATGGTTGCCCCTGGCAGGTGGTATGGAGTGGAAAGGAGATTAACTTTTTTTTGTATTCCCATTCACACTTTTTGGAGTTTTATTATGGGAGAGTATTATTTTTCAATTTTAAAAAGAAAACGTCAGGAAAGAAAATGCCTAAAATAATTAAATTACTATAAACCTACAAGGACTCTAACGGATTTAACTTCTTTTAGCGGCAATTTTTGATATGCTAACGATGTAAATGCAATAAAATGAACAGATCACTCCTTTGAGAATAAAAACGTCAAAAGGTATACAATACTTTGTAATTCCTGATGAATAATAGCTATGATTTAAACACATATAGTGAAACCTCTTCATAATATGGTAACTGGGGAATAGAACTAAGAACCAAACTACAGGCTAATCATTTTCTCTCAAACTTTAACTCGAATGTATATTGTTATGTTATTTGAAGAAATGTGCAGAAATGAGCCTTATAATGGTCCTACTATAGTATGCCTTAGACTTGAAGACAGTGCCACACCGTGATAGGACCCATGAGGACATTTAAGTGTTGGAAAAAGGACCGAGGCACAACCAACAGCCTTTCAGGTTACAAAGCTTTCATTGTTCATTCCTACGACCACCGAGACAGTCAAGGGAGAGGGCCGTGGGAAGCACGCTTACGTACCTGGAGTCATAAGCATGCACCATGCACTAGCTATAGAATCACCTGGAGAAAGGAGTTGAAGACAACTACGTAAAGCCAAACCCTGCTTAGAATAACTGGTATGCTCCTTTAGTCATGAGCTATATTCCTTATAAAATACTCAACATTAAAACAGCCATATAGGGTTTAAAATCTAGAAATCTGTTATCTCACTCCGACACTTATTCATTATGTAATATACTGTGGGAACATCCCTTAACTGCCCTGTGCTTTGGTTTCCCCACCTATGGAAGTCAATTAATAAAATAGATCCAGGACAATTTAGGCATCCATTCTAACTCGCAAGTGATTTGTCTAAACTAGAGCAAGAGGATAGGTGACTTCAGTTTTTACCCAAAGGAAATATATAATTCTGAGGTCCAATTGTGTTTTAAAATTGTACAGTGGAGGGAGGATTGATAGTTGTCTCCGACTATTTGGAAGAAAGTTGAGTTTATGTGTCAACCAAATCCAAGACCACTAATTAAAAAGGCTGAAAAACTGACCCTCTGTCTTACCAAAATGCTGCAGCCACCATTCATATGAATAGGGCGGCCTTATTCGTTTGTCACTAACAATACGTGATAAATTTCTTTCTGTTGCTATATAGCTGTGATCATAACAAGTGACCTGCATATTTAAGTACAACCCACATATTTAGTCTCGTTCTGTTCCTGTGAAATCTACCAACACAGAACAGAGTTTAGTAACTAGAAAGTGCCTAAGTGACAAAATCATCAAGACAGTGGAAGGGAGCCACTGAGTCCCTTGTGTCATTCAAGCAGAAGGAGCCATTCTTCTTGGAAAGAAAACACTGGCACTCTTATCTTCCTAAGGTGGGTCAACTGACAGAAGCAAAAACTAGAGCTAATTGGTCTTTTCTTGATCTTAAACAGAGCATCTGTACTCAGTCTGCGACATTAGCTGCCTGAGTCGCGTCCTGGCTCCACCGTGCACTAGCCTTGTGACCTCAGACAAGTTACGTAAATTCTCTGTGCCTCAGTTTCCTCCTGTGTAAAGTGAAGAGCGTAATGACACTTCTCACCTAAGGTTGCCGTCAGGGGTAAATCAGTTATCACGCCAAAGTGTTTAGAACAGCCCCTCCATGAATGTTAGTTTCCATTATGCTGACAACTTTTTGTTGGAAGGAAGAAAATAAACAGCTTCTTTTGAACATATTTTCTTTTTTAAAAGTTTCATTTGCGAAGAGAAAGGTAATGGAGATGAGACAAAAAGGAAAAGATGTCTAGGAAATAGCAACTATTATCTATTTAGTAGCATGTGTGTAAAAGACATTGTAATACTTTATCTCATCTGCTTGTTATAACAACTCTTTGAGGTAGGTGTTATTATTAGTCATCTCCAGATGAGGCAGCTCAGCTTAGAGCTTCATGATGTGCCCATGATTACACAGGAGATTTGAGCCCTAGTCTATCTGACTGTAAGCTGCATACTTTGCCCTCCGTAATAAACTACCAGGCTGGGAAAAATAAGGAGAAGGAGGGGGTAAGGTGAGAGAAATAAACTAATGGAGAGAAGCAGACCAAAGTACCATATACATTTTCAGCCATGAGCTGCAACTAGAGGGAAAACATAAACACTTAATGTCAAGATTGTAATGATAAAACGTGACATCATTCTCACCACTGATGAAAACTAGCATTACTAGTAGCTTGGAACATTTTGTAAACACACTTATATTAGTGTATCAAGTTAAACATTCACCAAAATGCTACTGGTTGGGCATTAAAACGTAGAGATAAATCCAAGCTAATCCCCAAACACCCCACAAAGTTGTGTGCAAAATGTCAGGGTCAGTACCCCAGAACAAGTAGAAGTTCATCATTGTTAATGTTTATGCCACAGAAACACCTCTTTATTTAAAAGCCATATGACGGTTTTCAATTTAGCATACATATTACTTTTCAAAACTCTACCAAATGAAATGCCCAAATTGTTCTGTAATTACACGATAGTTACTGCCTTGTGACTGCACAGACTCCATGAATCCCAACCGTCTTCCCACACAGAACAGCAGGCTCTCCAAAAGACAAACTTAATGTATCTTTTGGGTCAAATGTTTTTCCTTGTGCCCTGCTCCATTTTCCATCATCATGTTACTTGCCACTGCCCCCCTTAATCATAGGCTTGGGAAGGGGGATGAGGTCAGCCTTCCCTCTACTGCTAAGGCCACTATTCACGGCTCCACTGAATTAAAGAGAACCCACTCAAGCGCACTGCCGCATGTTACAATGCCAACCTGTCCCCTTCATCTCAGCACAGCAGTGATCCCCATTAACCCAGTGCTGGTTTTAATTACAACACAAGGATTATCTCAGTTCCTTATCACAGAACTGTGATATCTGAAGGAAAACAATTAGTTTGGTGGGGTTTGAGATCAGATAGGTAAATGTGACAAGTTTTCCTTTTTGCCGGTACAAAATATCTCTAAAATATAAACTTTCCTTAATTCAACTGAATCCAAATAAACTTGATACTGAGATAACTGCACTCAACCTCTGAAAAAAGTTTTCAGGTCAATTTGTTGGCACTCAGTGCAGATCTGGTCCAGAACTTTAGGTGAGGGGAAAAAAAAAATCACACCACTGGGAAATCTGAATATGATCATCGAACCAGGGTCTCAATTACTCATACAGGAAAGAAGTCTTATCAGATGCTCCTCCAGCCATCGTTAGAAGTAAGCAGATGAATGAGAAGAGAGAGTCTGCACAGAGTTACTAAAATAAGATGAAATGGAAGCTGGCAGCCCAGTCTCTATACCCAACGTGGTTCTGTTTTATGAAGTTCTGGCCATTTTTGACACTGACCATTTTTGACCTCAGCATGTGCTAGCCTTGCAGAGTGGAGACTAGCCAGTTTGGCATCTCGGAATGTTGAGGAGAGCTTGGGACCGAGAGACTAGAGTAAGTCATTGGCAGAAGCCCCTCAAAACTGCAGCATCCTAAACTGAGGTACTGCCTCTCCTGGAGGGTTATAACCCATCACCTTCCCCGCAAATACTCCTCTAGCACTAGTCATGAAGTCAGCAGCTCCAGGGTACAGTGCAATGAGTTTGGAGATTTGCAAAACTTAGACCTGCCACTCACTTTATCTCCCCTGATAGGAAGCTCTGGTTAATGTTCCAGTACCTTTTTATTTTCCATGCTTCTCCCTCTTTCTGGAACCCTCCTTCCTTCCCAGGTTTTTGTGGATTCCTATTTGTCCTTCAAAACTGAGTTCAAACTAAGTGTCAACTCTCCTCAAAAAAACTTTCATGACCACACAACTGCCCCAATCTGATTTATATAGAAGTCTTTTGTCACTCTCCCAAATGCTATAAATGCCATTCAGATCACCTTACACTGCCTAGTTTTAGAAAGCCATACTTATCTGTGAGGAGCCACATCTTATTCAACCTTTTCCAGCCTGAACCTGGCATAGTGCCTGATTCTCACAAAAGAAGGTCATTACTTGCACAACCTCTCTGTGCCTCAGTTTTCTCATCTGTAAAAGGGTGTAAATAATAAGACATAACTGATAGGGTTATTGTGAAGAGGAAACCAGAAAATGAATGTAGCGTGCTTAGAAGAACTGTGAGCTCTTATTATTAAATATTTGTAAAATTAACAAGTAAATATAATCTTCAGTAAGTTAGTTACTTTAGACACGATATCTTCTATGAAATGGAGATAATCTTGTTTCTTTATAGGATGGTAGTTAAGATCAAATGAGATAACTAGTTGATGAAAGTACTTTGAAAGCTGTAAAGGACTATTTAAAAACTGGCATTTTATTATTATTACCTAATAAATTATATAAGATTTCTAAGCCAGAACTCAAAGAAGAGTCTTTAGTGGCTGGTTAATGTAGGGGTTGCCCAAGGCCTTACCCAAGCCTTGGGTTTCTTCCTTCACTTTCCAACACAGACCATAAAGGTACAGTCACATGGACCATGAATAAGGGTAAGGGAAAAGAGATCCCTAAGGTCTAAGCAGAATTGAGAATACTACCCATCTAAAGAGAACACCAACATCCATAGAATCTGGAACATCCAGGGAACTCAGGATGTACAATCATTGCTGAGTGATTCTGATCATATCACAAAATCTATGAAATTCAAGAGCTGGAAAGGAGTTTTGAAATCACTTGTTCCTATTCCCTTATTTTACTGATGAGAAAACTGAGGTCTGTGGATCCGAAGCAACTGGCCCCAAACTACATGTCAAGCTAGTGACAAAACAACTCAAGTCTCCTTATTTGTAGCTTTATATACATTTTGCTTATACTGTATCATGTTCCCTTTATCCTTTCTGGGGTGGTCTTTAGAAACAAACCTGTGTTCAAATTTCAGTTTAACCATTTATTAATTCTGTGACTGAGTTATTGAACTGATCCAAGCCTCAATTTCTTCGTTTGTAAAATAAGGATGATAGTATCTTTTAAAAGTTTACTATATGATAAAAGGGGTAATGTCTGTACATCAGGTAGCAAAACCTGTGCCTGGTACTCACTTCCCCCCTCACTAATTTCCTATAGCAACTATTGTGATGTTCTTTAAAACTGAACAATGCATAAAGACCAAGACTATATTGTAATGCATCTCTTTTGAAGAAAGCATCTAAGAACTGACATTTGTAAAATTTTCTTTTGGTGTTGAAATGGTTAAAAAAAATCCTTCTGGTTTAAAATCTGACTGCACCAACGTTCCTACTTTCCACATAACATGCCCTTCTCCGTGGCAAACGTCACGTATAACAGAGTATATAGTAAAGCAGTGTATAGCACAGTGCTGCACTATATCTCATGTTTGCTTTCTCACCTCTGCACCTTTCCCACCAGGTACCATTAGGCTGCCAGCTCCAGCTACTGCTTTATCCTTCCTTTTCCCTTTATGCCCAGCTGTGGCTTTAAGGATGTCTTGTCTGTGGACAGCTCCCTTTATCAACACAAGACAGAAATTGCTCCTGAGTGACCTGGGCTCTGTCTTCCTCAAGAGACCAGAGGCCTCTTGTCCATGTATCTGGTGGCCTATCTCCCCTGGCCAGTGCCCACGTCCTCCTCCACAGGCCCCTTAGCGGCTCACCTGGCCACCAACTTCTCACCATCTGATACCTGCTTTTATAAAAAGATGTGGAGACAGGACCAAGTGGGAAAGTTGAAGTGGGCAGCCACCTCCACAGCAAGCACAGGGCCTAGGCCCGGGTCTCTACCCTAAGTGCAACAAAACTTAGCTGTTTGCCTTCCCGGGGCGCCTCGGTCCCCAGGACGCCGGCACCCCAAGGCACCCCGCGCGGTTTGCATCTGCGGCGGGGTCCCGGGAGGATGCAGGGCCGGGACAGCCTGGAGCGCTCAGAGGAGACAGGACCCACGGTGGTGACGTAGTTAGGAAGACACAGCTGGCCCCAACTAGCCTCAAACTCTGGGTCCTGATCCCTTCTACCCTTCCTCCCCACACCCAGGGAGAACCTTGAGCCGCTTTTCCAGCCTCTGAGTTGGGAGCAGGAACCTGGCACCAGGAAGCCAGGACAGCGCACTCCAGCCACTCCGGAGGGCCCTCCCCCCCGGGCCCCCAGGCGCAGTTTCGGTCCATGTCGCGTCCGGACGAGTAGGCGGCAACGGGCAACCTTATTCCCGCACTCCGGGGCGAGGGATATGAGGTGGGGGAAAAGGAATCTTCGCGAGTGTTAAGGGGGCAGAAGGTAGCACTCCTGCGGGGTCTCCCCAGTCCTGTTCGGGAGAGCGACGAGGTCACCCCGCTCCATACTGTCCCCACGGGAGCTCGGGGCGGGCTGCTTATCCTGGTTAGCAGCCGGTGCGCACGCAGACGCGCGCGTCCTTCCCCACCCCGACCGCTGATCCGCCCAGGACCCACGCCGGCTGTGAGGGGTGTGCGCACCTCGTCTCCGCGTGCCCCGAGCGGCCCCCTCTCCCCTCAGCGACACTTCGGGCGCCGCCCCCGCCGCCGGCCCGGCGCAGCCAGCTCACCAGATGGCCATCCTGCTCTTGGGGTAGTCTAGCCGCTCCAGGCAGCCGAGGAAGTGAGGCAGCGTGTGCGCAGCGTTACGCGCGAGGACGGCCACCATCACCGTGGGTCTCTGCAGGGGGGACTCGGAGAATACTACCGCCTCCCCTTCGTCGTCTTCGGAGTCCGGCTGGGCAGCGAAGCGCGCCCGGCAGCCGCCGCGGAGCAGAGCCCACGAGAGGAGTAGCAGCGCCCAGGCCAGGGGGGCAGCGGGGCTTGCGGCCATGTTCAGGGCCGTGGCGGGCGGCTGGACCACCGGCCGTGGATGCCCGAGGCCGGCAGCGAGGGGGGGAGGGGAGGCGGCTGGTGCGCGCGCACTGGCAAAACCTCGGCTGCCCGGGACCCTCCCGCCGCCGCCGCCGCCGCCGCCGCCGCCGCGCAGCTGCACTGCTCAGGCCCTGCCGCGGGGGCCCGGAGTACCTGCCGCCGCCGGCGCTCGTCTGGGACTCAGGCTCTCAGACAGTCGTGTCGGTGCGGCTGTTTGTCCCGAGTCCCGCGGAAAGTTCCTTTAGTCCATGCTCAGCTTGTACAGCTGAGGTCTGTGGCTTCCCCCAGAGCCGTGAGGTGTGGCCGTGTCTGCCAATGGGCGTGTGAATGCGTGTGTGTGTGTGTGTGTGCGCGCGCGCGCGCGAGCGTGTGTACATAACGGTACGACTCCAAGAAAATTTATTCTGCTTTTGCAAACCGCAGTCTAAAGTCCTTCACAGTGATGCAATGTATCCAGTTTTTCATAATGCACTTATTGACTAAATGGGTAGAGCTCTAAAATGGAAAGTCACCTAATGATTCACTACTAGGATAAACAGTTTTTTAACTTCCACAAAGGCAGAATGTTTGCATTTCCTCACACTCAAGTGCTCTTTAAATTCATTCTTGACTGAGTAGACCCCCAATAAGATCAAGTTGGAAGACTTGGAGAATTTTAGAGCCAGATCGAACCCTTGAAATTAAAGAAAGCCCCTTGGGGGCCAGGTCCTCTACCTGCCAACTCAGGGTCCTCAGCTTCCTGACAGGGTGGCATGTTAAGGAGATTCG
This sequence comes from Delphinapterus leucas, assembly GCF_059928025.1. Lineage (NCBI taxonomy): Eukaryota > Metazoa > Chordata > Mammalia > Artiodactyla > Monodontidae > Delphinapterus > Delphinapterus leucas. Next base: position 52,575,896 of record NC_143129.1, on the reverse strand, counting down.
CTTAGATGGTTTTCTTTCTCCTTAATGACCCAAACTGACAAAGAGAGGGAAAATCTGTACATGCTGGAGGAGAAGTATAAGGAAGAAGGAAGGAAGAGGGAAGGTAAATTAGCAGATAAAGTGAAATTCCTAGGATACACTATCGAAGGATATTTAATCTTGAACATAATGGAGGAAAGCTAGTAAAAAAAATCTGGAGTTCCTTCTCTGTGGAATTGTGTAGACTTTAATTTACCTGTGTGCAGATGACCTCCAATCCCAGCTTGCCCTACACGGTCTTTTTACTAGTTGTATCCAAACTTCTCCACAACTATTAGACACCTTCTTCACTCTCCTTCCACCCCCTCCCTTCCTCAGAAGAATATCACCTCCTTTACTGAACTCCCTAAACACCCCTGTCTCTAATTAATATCCCTATCAATGCACTGCTTACTTGCAGGTGCCTATTCATGGCAGAGCTTCTGATCCCATCCTCTCCCTTCTAGTCCAGGACTTTTCTCCATTTATCTCCACTCTACTGAACCTTCAACTTGTCCCTTTCCATCAGCTCTTTTCCCTCAAGCTAAAGACTCAATCAGGGGACTTCCCTGGTGGCACAGTGGTTAAGAATCTGCCTGCCAATGCAGGGGACACGGGTTCGAGCTCTGATCCAGGAAGATCCCACATGCCGTGGAGCAACTAAGCCCATGCGCCACAACTACTGAGCCTGTGTGCCACAACTACTGAAGCCCGTGTGCCTAGAGCCTGTGCTCCGCAACAAGAGAAGCCACTGCAGTGAGAAGCCTGCACATGGCAACGAAGAGTAGCCCCTGCTTGCCGCAACTAGAAAAAGCCTGCGTGCAGCAATGAGGACCCAATGCATCAATCAATCAATCAATAAAAAGAAAAGAAGGAAAACTAAAAAAATAAATAAAAGAAAAACTCAATCAGTCATCTTCTATCCTTAAAGAATTAAAAAACAAAAAATCTTGGCTCTCTTTCTAGCAATCCCCTCTCTTGGCCAAGTCCCTTTGAAAGAGAGCTCTACACTTGCTTTCTCCACTTCTTCATTTTCCATCTCTCCTACCACAGTGCATGTGGTTTCCCACTTTTTTACTGAGGTTGTTCTGGCAAAGCCATAGATGACCTCAGTATTGGAAGATTCAGTGAACTATCCTCAGTTCTCACCTTCCTGGATTTGTTGTGTCATCTCTCCTCCTTGGTCTCCTCTGAGTCTACTTGGGTGCAAGCCCCTTCACCGTGTACTACTCTTCTAGCACTACATGTTCTCCCAGGGTGATTGCAGCCTCCAAGTGTCTGTCTCCTGCTCTAACCTCTTTGCTAACGTTCATACTTTTATGTTTAATGGCCGGCAGACATTTCCTTCTGCTCCATCCTCCTACAGAAATTGCCCTCAGTCTCAGTTTTGTAGGGCAGGCTGAGAGTTAAACACCTGTCAGAGGTGTCATGACAGGCATGTATGCCAGCCACATTGGAGGCACAGACAAAGGCACAGCCACTTATGCAGGGGACATGTTGCTGGAGGGACTATTCGAAAGGTTCCATGGAGACCATCTCCATGTTGTTCTGTCTTCCTTCTTTCCCTTTCTTGGCCTGTTTCCCTCATCTTTCAAAACTAAGATCCCCACTCCAGCAAAAATTTGTAAATGCAGGGCATTAAAGCTAGGGAACCATGTTTCTGTCTTATTTCACTTCTGTTACCAAAGCTTATCCAAATCCATGTTTTTTTTGAAAAATGAAATGAGGCACCAAAACTACACTGGTGCTGCGCCCTGTGTGACCTCTAATGACATTTTAATGAAATCAGCTGCACAGAGTTCTAAAATAATTACAGCCTGGTCTACAGATGAAATCAAGCTTCACAGCCATGCACCTTGAAAAACACCTATTTAAAACTTTTAGTCAATTTAGAGTGTTTATTTAGTCACTGAGGATATTGAGGGCATGATAGGGTAGGTAACAGTGGATCATTTTAAAGACGGGGGTTTAGGGGTGGGGAGCGAGGAGGGGAAGCTCCGGGAAAGTTGCGTCCTCATCTTACTAACAGATTTATGCCACAAGTTCTTTAGAAATCAGTGATGCAAGTCTTGGATGATTTTCTTTCCTCATACAATCAATGTTATAAAACAGTTAATTTGTAAAAACTAATTTAAAAATAAAAGCTAACTATGCTTCAAAATATTCATCACTTATAATGCTCTTTCCATGGAAAACTTGTTGAATTGAAAGCCACACGCATCTCCTTGTCTCTGCTGCTAACAGATGTCCCCCATAGTTCTTGCATGCATGTTAGAAGTAAGCACTTTTGCTCACCTCCCCTCTCCACACTGTGCCAGCCCAGGGAACTTCCCTCTTAGTCTTTCCCCAGGGACAACAAAACCTCTTTGCCTCTCATTCTCAGCACAGCTGTGGCAGGGGCAGGGCCTCTGAGGTGGACAGAGGGCTTCTTGCAGGAAAGAGTCTTGAGGTGTCTGTGGCTCCAGCAGCCAAGAAGAGGAGGAAATAAATGACTTCGGGGCAGAAGTAACACACTAGAAAGAGAAATGGATGCTTAGAGTTGGAGCTAAATTTTTGTCTCACATGTGTCACTTATTATATGTGTGACTTTGGAGACTTGACCTCTCTGGACATCAGTTTCTTCCTATGTAAAAACATTTTTAAATGCTTGCCTTATTTGTTCATTCCACAAACATTTATGAAATTACTAAGTGTCAATCATTTGGGTGTTGAGTGTTTTAATCCTTCTTCTCTAGAGAAAGGGGCAGAAGGTGTCCTGCCCTGGTGTCCTGCTGGGCCAGAGTTGGAGAAGGGAGTCTCTTGGATGAATCAACAGGGATAGTTTTTCCTTCACCGAAATACCTTTTTTTTTTTTACTACTTGGATCTTTTATTCCCTTTTCTTAACCTGCCTAAAATCCTACAATGTAAACATTTATCTGAATTGACAATGATGCCAATTTCAACACAAAAACATTTGAGAGAAGAATCTTAGGCAATAGTTTCTGTCATTCCTACATTTGTGTGAATTAAATCAGAGTTCGTAATCTCAGTACCTAAACTGAGGTGCACTATAAGAAGCTTTGATGAAGGGAACAGAACGGGATCCTCATTTGGAGCACGGAACCCTTTGATGACAAAGCAAATCCCGTGGATTTCTGATATGTGGGCTTGAGGCCTCCAAGTCCAAGAGGGGGAAAGGATATGGGAAGGTAGAGGGAGAAAAAGAGCCATGACCGAGGTGGAAAGGGCTAAAATTAAACTGTTCCACTTTCAAAGTTTTGTCTAAGCTCTGGCCTGCATCCAAGAACGATATAATAGTCACCATAGGAAAATGTTTTTCAATTCCAAACACATTTACACAAATTTAAAATACATGCCTTTATCTCATTTGAAAAGACTAGATATGTTTCTTAAGTTGTATTCACTTATTTGTTTCAGGGTTTCCTCACTGCCTGCTGTCTCAAGGCACAGGTGCTGGAAATGCATGGATAATGAAGATACATCCAATGAACGAATAAATGTAATAACGTGGTATACATCTTATGGTGGAAAAGGAAGAGAGTGAAGGTGGTTGGGAAATGCCGTATTAAAGAAATGCCTTTGAACTAAGTATTGAAAAATGAGGAGCATGTTTTATGCCAGTGGGCAGAGTGTAGGGAGAGGTTGGAATTTCAGGCAGATGGAACTATAAAAGCAAAAGAATGAGAGAACACAGCACATGAGAAATCACAATGAGTACAACATGACTGGAGGGTAGGATAGGAAGTGGGAAGAGAGAAATCTGGAATATTACATGATTTTTATATAATTATCATATATAGACAATCATTTCTAGAAAAGCCAAAAATTCAGTTAAAAATGGAAAAAAATGAGCTAAATAGCTGATGTATAGTTAGCCTACATAGTGCTTTCAAATGTTCATCTGTTTTTAAAGATATTGAATGGTCACAATCATATGGCAGTTGCAGGTTTCAGGTGATTAAAGTATCAAAACCAAAATTTTAGTTTAAATATACAAATTTTCAAACTCAGTAATTTTGAATTTACATGGTTAAATATCTTATTTTAAACAGATAAAAACCATTCTATTTTCAACATATAAAAACATCTTACGAGCATATAAAAGCATTTAGTTCTTCATTTTATTATCTAAAACAATAGTTCCTAATACTTTTTAGAATGAAGACCCTTTTTCGAATATAAAGAAAAAGAAGATAAGACTTTGCACATGACAGTAGTTGTATTTTTGGTAACCACCAAAAGTACCTAATGGCATGATCTGCTCTGGCCTCAGCCACTGTGTGCAAGGAGTCTCTTGGACTACCCTGCATAGGCCATAGGGACTTTTTGACATTGCCTTTTCTCTGGGATGAGATGGGATTGATGGACAGTTGCTGGTGTTCTTGAGTGTATTTTAGTTTTCTGAATGTTCTCCTTACTGATTCACAAAAAGAGCCTGTTAATTAATTATGGCCTGGCAAAGAGAATGGAATTTCCCCTGATCTTGGCAGGTTCTAAAACATACTAACAGAATTAACACAACATTTTTTTTTTTTTTTTGCGGTACGCGGGCCTCCCACTGCTGCGGCCTCTCCCATTGTGGAGCACAGGCTCCGGACGCGCAGGCTCAGCGGCCATGGCTCAGGGACCCAGCCAGTCCGCGGCATGTGGGATCTTCCCAGACCGGGGCACGAACCCACGTCCCCTGCATCGGCAGGCGGACTCCCAACCAGTGCACCACCAGGGAAGCCCTAACACAACATTTTAAATCAACTATACTTGAATTAAAAAATACTAACAGAATGTATATTTTATTAATCATAACTGCATGTATAAAATATGAAAACAGGGCTTCCCTGGTGGCACAGTGGTTGAGAGTCCGCCTGCCGATGCAGGGGACACGGGTTCGTGCCCTGGTCCGGGAAGATCCCACATGCTGCGGAGCGGCTAGGCCTGTGAGCCATGGCCGTTGAGCCTGCGCGTCCGGAGCCTGTGCTCTGCAACGGGAGAGGCCACAACAGTGAGAGGCCCACATACCGCAAAAAAATGAAAACAGAAATTTATACGTATGAGATGTAGTGCAGATTTAATTAGTCTGTAGATAAAGCTTGGTGCAGAAGTTGTTCCACAGTGGAGTAGATTACAGTCTTTGCAAAACTCTTTTATCTGCTGGGGTAACTAATAAATGAATTCAGTAAAGTTGCAGGATACAAAATCAATATGCAAAAATCAGTTGCCATTTTATACACTAAACACAAACTATCTGAAAAAGAAATAAAGAAAATAATCTAATTTACAGCAGCATCAAAAACAATAAAAAATTTAGAAATAAATTTAACCAAGAAAGTAAAAGATCTGTAAACTATAAGACATTAATGAAACAGAAGAAGACACAAATAAATAGAACTATAAATCTTTATGGATTAAAAGGCTTAATATTGTTAAAATGTCCATACTACTCAAAGCCATCTATAGATTCCATGCAATCCCTATCAAGTTTCCAATGGCATTTTTTATTGAAATAGAAAAAAAATCATAAAATTCATATGAAACCATAAAAGACCTTGAATAACCAAAGCAATCTTGAGAAAGAACAAAGCTGGAGGCATCATACTTCCTGATTTCAAACTATATTACAAAGCTATAGTAGTCAAAACAGTAAGGTACTGGCATTAAAAACAGACACATAGATGAATACAGCAGAATTTAGAGCCCAGAAATATGCCAATTAACATTTGACAAGGGAGCCACAAATACTCAATGGGGAAAAGGATATTCTCTTCAATAAATGGTGTTGGGAAATCTAAATAGTATTCACATGCAAAAGAATGAACTTGGACCCTTATCTTAGACCACTTGAAAAATTAACTCAAAATGGACTTAAATGTAAGACCCCAAAATGTAAAACTTCTACAAGAGAACATAGGGGAAAAGCTCCTTGACATTTATCTTGGCAATGATTTTTTTTGGATATGACACCAAAAGCACAGGCAACAAAACAAAAATTAAACAAGTGGGACTACATCAAACTAAAAAGCCTCTACACAGCAAAAGAAATGATCAACAAGATGGAAAGGCAACCTACAGAATGGAGAAAATATTTGCAAACCATATATTTGATAAGGGGTTAATACCCAAAATAAATAAGGAATTCATGCAATGCAATAGCAAAAAAACACAGACAACAAACAAAAAACCCAACCACCAACACCAACAACAAAACCAAATAACCCTATTAAAAATGGGCAAGAAACCTGAATAGATATTTTCCCAAAGAAGATATACAATGGCCAACAGGTACATGAAAAGGTGCTCAACATCACTACTCATCAGCAAAATGCAAATCAAAACCACACTGACATATCACCTCACATCTATTAGAATGACTATTACCAAAGAGACAAGAGATAAGTGCTGGCAAGGACGTGGAGAAAAGAGAACACTTGTACACTGTTGGTGGGAATAAAAATTGGTACAGTCAGTACAGAAAACAGCATGGACGTTTCTCAAACAATTTAAAATAGAACTACCATACGATCCAGCAATTTCTATATGTGTGTGTGTATGTGTGTGTGTGTGTGTGTGATGTTATATATATCAGTCATAAAAAAGAAGGAAATCCTTCCATTTGTGACAACATGGATGAAACTTGAGGGCATTATGCTAAGTGAAATAAATCAGATAGAAAAAAGGTTAATACTGTATGATCTCTTCTATGTGGAACCTGAAAAGCCAAACTCATAGAAACAAAGAGTAGATTGGTGGCTGCTGGGGCAGGGGATGGGGTAAATGGGTGAAGGTGGTCAAAAGGTACCATCATCCAAAGAAAGAAAAAAAGGTACAATCTTCCAAATCTTCCAAAGGCAATCTATAGATTCAATGCAATCCCTATTAAAATACCAATGGCATTTTTCACAGAACTAGAACACATAACTTTAGAATTTGTATGGAAACACAAAAGGCCCTAAATAGCCAAAAAAATCTTGAGAAAGAAAACCAGAGCTGGAGGTATCACACTCCCTGACTTCAGGCTATACTACAAAGCTACAGTAATCAAAACAGTATGGTACTGGCACAAAAAAAGACACATAGAGAGCCCAGAAATAAACCCACGCACCTATGGTCAATTTAACCTACAACGAAGGAGGCAAGAATACACAATGGAGAAAAGACAGTCTCTTCAATAAGTGGTGCTGGGAAAACTGGACAGCTACATGTAAAAGAATGAAATTAGAACATTTTCTAATTCCCCATTGGATATTCTTGCCTCCTTTGTTGTAGATTAAATTGACCATAGGTGTGTGGGTTTATTTCTTTTTTGTTGTTGTTTATTTATTTCTGGATACGTTGCCTGAGGCAAAGAAAACAAAAGCAAAAATAAACAAATGGACCTGATTAAACTTAAAAGCTTTTGCATAGCAAAGGAAACCACTGACAAAGTGAAAAGACAACCTGTTGAATGGGAGAAAATATTTGCAAATGATACGACCAATAAGGGGTTAAAATCCAAAATATATAAACAGCTTAATATAAAAGAAAAAACCGACCTGATTAAAAAATGGGCAGAACACCTGAATAGACATCTTTCCAAAAAAGACATACAAATGGCCAATAGGCACACGAAAATATGCTCAACATTGCTAATTACCAGAGAAGTGTAAATCAAAACCACAATGAGATATCACCTTACACCTGTCAGTATGGCTATCAAAAAGTCTACAAATTACAAATATTGGCAAGGATGTGGAGAAAAGGGAACCCTAGTACACTGTTGGTGGGAATGTGAATTGGTGCAGCCACTGTGGAAAACAGTACAGAGGTTTCTCAAAAAACTAAAAACAGAACTACCATATAATGGGACAATCTCACTCCTGGATATATATCTGAAGAAAACAAAAACACTAATTCCAAAAGGTACATTCGCCCCAATGTTCATAGCAACATAATTTACAATAGCCAAGATATGGAAGCAACCTAAGCATCCATTAACAGATGAATGGATAAAGAAGATGTGGCATATATATACAATGGAATATTACTCAGCCATATAAAAGAATAAAATTTTGCCATTTGCAACAACATGGATGGACCTAGAGGGTCTTATGCTTAGTGAAATAAACCAGACAGAGAAAGATGAATACTATATGTTATCACTTATATTTGGAATCTAAAAAATAAAACCAACAAATGAATATAACAAAACAGAAACAGACTCACAGATACAGAGAACAAAGTAGTGGTTGTCAGTGGGGAGAGGGAAGGGGGTAGGGGTACGATAGGGGTATGAGATTTAGAGATACAAACTACTATGCATGAAATAAATAAGCACAAGGACATATTGTACAGCACAGGGAAATATAGCCATTATTTTATAATAATTTTAAATGGAGTATAATGTATAAAAATATTGAATCATTATGTTGTACATCTGAAACTAATGCAAAATTGTAAATCAAGCAATACCTCAATTTAAAAAGAGTGGGGAAAAAAGAAGAAATCAGATTTTGTTTATGGTGCAATTAGGGATCCAATTTCTTTTTATACATACATGTATATGTATATGAATATATATGAATATACACGTACATATATATTATGTATATGTATACATATATGTATTCATTGCCTCAACCCTGCATTGTGTCTGCAATGTCATCTCTGTCCATATTTGTATGACTCTCTACTTGATTCTGTTGGTTTATCTACCCCTGTAGAAATATCACATACTCTTTTTTTTTTTTTTTTCCGGTACGCGGGCCTCTCACTGTTGTGGCCTCTCCCGTTGCAAAGCACAGGCTCCGGACGCGCAGGCCCAGCGGCCATGGCTCACCGGCCCAGCCGCTCCGCAGCATGTGGGATCCTCCCGGACCGGGGCACGAACCCGCGTCCCCTGCATCGGCAGGCGGACTCTCAACCACTGCGCCACCAGGGAAGCCCTCACATACTCTTAATTACAGACCTTTATAAGTTCCCTCAGTTTGTTCATCAGAAGGGTCTTGGTTATTTTGGGCCCTTTATGCCCACATTTCAGAATCAGTTTATCGAGTATTAGAAAATCCCTGTTGGGACTGTGATTGAAATTTACAGTTTATACAATTTATAGATCAGTATTATAAAGATGGCAATTCGCCCCAAACTGACCAATAAATGTTATTGAAGCTCATTAGAGAAGACCTAAATTAATGGACAGATATACTTCTCTAATGAGCTTCAATAACATTTATAATGTTCTCCATAAAGGGTTTGCTCATTTTTATTCTAGGTACCTTATTTTTGTTGGTTTTTTCCCAAAGGTAAGCAGTATTTTTAAAAATTAAATATACTATATTCTGATTTTTTAAATGGGGAATTTAGATTGCACTCTTAAATTTATGAGAAGTTGGAGAGAACATATTTTGATTATTCTGAATTGTTTTCTATATGTATGAGATTCTTCATACATGCTCATACATATGAATAGTAAAATATCATAGCATTCTAAATATTTTACTTTAAGTATAAACATCTCACCTATTCTCCTGGAAACACAGAGAATGGGGAATTGTATGCTTTGTGTACAAAAGAAGGAATGAGATATATAAGAACATTCTTACAATCAGTGAATTAAAAGCTGATCCAGAATGCTAGCCTACATTTTTTCAGCTTGAGATCATTGTCTTACACAATACTGTGTCAAAGCTTTTTCTTTTTAACACACTAAACATTCGTATCACAATTCAAAGTTCATTTTTCCTCTGAAGACTCTAACTGAATTAATGTCTCTGCCTAAACATTACAGACTTTTTGGTAGGAATAAAATGGCCTGGCTCAGATATCAACATGGGAAATCGGTAGAGCAAGTGCCAGATTACACTGAATTTGATTTCACCCAGTATACTCAGGGGGAATTTTACTTGTTACTTATCTAGCGTTTTTCCTAACCACTTTGGTTCTCTGATATAGTGAACCATTGAAGCATTTATAAAAGGAGAAATTCTTCAGTCTATCAGAAGCTGAAACTCTAACCTGTCCTTGGTGGATTTTACTCTAGATTGTCACAACAGACATTTTGACTATACTTTAAACACTAGGTTAAGTGTTCCTAAATATTTTGTTTTCTTTCTTAACCATTTCCAATCACCAAGACTTATTTATGTTTCCATTGTTTAATACGAATGGCAAAAGACATTTTATTTTCATTCTTCAACTCTTTATAATAGATGATGACATCAAAAGTCAGAAGCATTTAATATTTATGCTTAAATATACCATGCTTTTTCTAAGCAATAGAATTTCATCTATTTGCCAAAGGATAGCATTAGCCTGTTGCTTTTTTTTTTTTTTTCAGTTTATGGTTCTTTCTGAATACTTTTGGGATTCCCTAACCTCCCTGTCCCATACACCTTTTTTTTTTTTTTTTTTCCTGAAGTTGGAAATCTTCCCTTGAAGATGTCTGAGCTTTGTTCACATAGTACCTAATTCCACTGGATCTCCTTACTGATTTATAAAATCTCCCCTTTCCTCATATGAGGAACAGAACACTCTTAAATGCTTCTATAAGTACCATCACCTGAACTGATTGGGATCTTTAGAGGTGAGAGAGAAAGATCTACTTACCTCTAATTACTTAAATTAGTGTCAGTGCTCAGTGCTTCAAGGAACCTACTAATTTCAGTGTCATTTGCTTCTTTAGGGCTTAGCAGCTGCTTGTAGAGACAAAGGTTAATGACTTCATTCAAATGTAATACATTCTAGGGCAATTTATGAATCTTCATGCACTTCTCCTTATATGTAACGCATTTTTAAAAATGCATTCAAGCTTTTTATCTGGTTTTAAACAGCTTGACTTCAGCATGGACTTCATTGTGTTTATTTTACTTGGTATTCATTTAGCATTTTGTACCTGCAAATTTCTTTCATCAAATTTGGGGAATTTTTAATTTCTTCCATTTTTTTCCGTCCCATTCTATTTCTTTTCTCTTTCTGGTATTTCATTTACATGTATGTTGGATTGACTGATACCATGTGGCAGGTCTCTGAGGCTCTGTTTATTTTTAAAAAATCATTTTTCTCCTTGTTCATCTTGGATGATTTCTTGGATGACTGCTCTACCTTCAATTTCATTTAATTTTTTCCTCTGTAATTTCCATTTGGCTGTTAAATCCAACCAGTGAAATTTTTTTTATTTCTGAAACTTTAATTTTTAGGTCCAGAATTTCCATGTGATTCTTTCTTCTTTTTCTCTGATGAGATTTTTTTTTTTTTGTCTCCTGAGAGTTTCATTCACTGAAAATATGTTTTGTTTTACTTCATTGAGGATAGTTATAAGAGTTACTTTAAAATCTTTATCTGTCAGTTTCAACATCTGATTCATCTCAGGGTCAGATTTTACAAAATGTGATCCACTTTCTTGATTTTCATTTGTCAGTAGTTTTGAATCATATCTTGGACTTTATGAATAATAAGTTGTGGAGGTTCTGGATTCTATTACTTTTCTATGATGAGTGTTATTTCCTTTGCATTAGCAGGTTATTTTCTCGGCTAAATTTGAACTGTACACTCTGTTTCTTTGAGGATAACCCTAGTCTCAGTTCAGATCTTTTGTTTTTTAATTCTGTTTCAGGTGGTTCAGGATCTGTCAGAGATGTGAGCAGAGTTAGGGGATCCTCTCTCTGGCTCCTGCCCTTTTGGGATTTCTTAATTTCTTCAGCATTCAAAGTTTCCTGGCTTCACATTTTTGGTTCTCCAGAAAAGAAAAACTGGGAGTTTTCCCACATGCACCCCTGCTGCCAAAGAGCCTGCCTCCTGGACTGCACTTAGCTCCAAGCTAAACTCCAAGGAAAGGGCAACTTTCGTTTATGGTTCCTCAACTGCCCTTCTCCAAGCAAGCTTGCCCTCCCCACCAGAGTCATGTTTCTGTTCGCATTCCAGGGCATTCTGGTAGTTGCTTTTTGTATTATGTCCCATTTTTCTAGATGTTTTCTGCTGGGGGATAGTCCAGTAGGGTCTTAGTCTGTCATATTTGGAAGCAGAAGTTCTATCCCTGCCTGGTACTTTGACTCTTGAGAGTCACTTCTTGCCTTGGTTAATGCAATACCCCCTAACCAGTCCCTGCTTCCACCCTTGACCCCTAAGGTCTATTCTCAACACTTCAGGAAGAGGGATACTGTGAAAGCATAAGAGCAACTTCTAGCGTCCCCCCATTTCACTTTAGGGATTTAGGTAAATGCTTAAAATGTCCTACTCTGCCTGATTGAAACTCCTCGGCCCTGACTTCCACGTCACATGCTTATGCTATGCTGGTTTGCATCCTACTTTTCTGACTGCTCCTGTTTACTTTCAACAACTCGTATTTACTCTTGCTCCTCTAATCCTGAAAGGTCGGTCCACCCTAAAAATAAGGTCCTTGGCAGTCTGGTCTTTCTCCTTTCCACTTTCTTCTCTGGATATCTCATCCACTTCTACACTTTAAGCTTACATGTCAGGGCAAAGAAGCCTTAAGTTTCCCCCACTTTCTCAGCAGAGTTGCAAACAGCGCTGACGTAAGGAGAATTAAGGGCTTCTGGACTCGGGGTATCCTTGAACCTTCTTCTCGCTATTATCTGCCCAGATTTGAATAAGCGCAGACCGAAAGGGGAGTGCGTTTGCCCAGGTTCTAGCTATGTTTGTCTGAAGATGGGTCTGAGAGAACTGTCCTCCCAGCATCCGAGCTCTCCCGCGCCAGCGCAGCGGACGACTGGGAAGCGGAACCCAAACGCGCGCGTTTCTGCTTCTGGCCGGGCGCGGAGAGCGCAGCGCGGTGCACCACGGGCGCACCGCACAGCAGGGCATGGAGGAGAGCGGCGAGTCCCCGCCGACCGCGGGCTGCAGCGATGTGCGCCCGAGCGGCGATCGCGGCGGCGGCGCCCTCTCATGGGCCCCCGAGGACGCCTGGATGGGCACGCACCCTAAGGTCAGGAGGCGCGAGAGGAGCAGGGCGCCGGTCCAGGCCTCTACCCCAGGCGGAACCCACGGGCCGTGCTCCCCTTTGGGCCCTTGACTCCCAACCGCATGGGATCGCCGTTTACGCGCGAACCTCACCGAAGGGGATCCTTTATGCTCACCGCCTGCTGCAGGCAACCTTGTTTTTGTTTGTTTAAAGGAGTTGAACTCTTGTTCTGACAGCGCCCCCTTCCCCCTCCCTCAGACCATTCTTAGCTGGAGGGAACAACATTGAATACATTGCCCCTCAAGGCCAGATAGTAACCACTCCACTAATCTGAGTTTTGCTGTGTAGGGCTCGTTCTGGGGATGGTCTCATTTAATACTCACAGTAACCAAGCAAAACAGTTTGTGGGCCATGGATAAGACGTAGTAGTCTACAATGATTAAGGTTTAGGCACAATCCTCATTTGCCTGTGCTTGGCAAATTGCTGCCCTGTACCAGTCATGGCCCAAACAATGAACGGATAGTGAATGGATATAAGGGTTTTTGTAGTATTATCAGGGACTAGATACTTTGGTCTAGTAACTTTAGTAGAATTGCAGTCTTCTGCTGGAGAGCAATATTTCATAGATAATAATCTAAAAACAGTCCAGAAAAGGAACAATTTGAAGATCTTTTCATCTTCTCTTGCTTGATGTTATCCTCCTGCTCTGATCCCCTTATTTCCCCTCAAGGTGAGAAAAACAAACACTAGCATGGAGGTGTTATTCAGTGCCATAAAAGAACCAAAACATGGAGAGGGATCATGGTGGTTAGGAGCATGAACTCAAAGTTAGACTGCCTGGGTTTGAATCCTGGCTCTGTCACCAGCTTTGTGATTTTTTTTTTTTTTTTTTTGGTGCAAGTTGTTTTATCTCATTGTTTCTCAGTTTTCTCATCTGTAAGATGGGGATAAGAATAGTACTAACCTTATAGGGTTGTTACAGGATTAAATCAGTTAATATTGGTAAAGCACTTGACATATAGTAAACATTACCTAAGTGTTTAATAAGTGGAACAACAGTAACAAATTTTAAAAACTTCTTCTAGATTTCATGTTACTATTTATATTGGTTGTTTGATTTTTCAGTTCTGCATTTGTATTATTCAGTTTGAAAATTACTTAGGTCGATCCAGTAACGCAGTATCAGATTTATCATCCTCAAACACCATTTTGATTATATTATTCCCATGCTTAGAGAATTTCCTTATGGGTAAAATTCAAACTATTAGCTTGACCATCAAGACCTTGCCACCTGGTCCCCAATTGCCTTTTCAGTGTCATTTTCAAACACGTTTAAGGTTTGAGGAGGACAGTTAATAACACCCCTCTTTTCCTGTACCTGTGCACACTTAGGAGGACTCCGATGGGGAAGTGTGACTTCAGATCTGCACCCAGGCAGGTCTGCTGACGCCTCACTTCTGCATTGTCCCTGCTTCCCCACCTAGTCACTGACATAGCTCGAATACCTCAGGCTTCTCTTGCAGGGGCAGGCTCCTGAAGAATGTTTGCTCAGTGCTGACCAACAAGTCTGAAAGCAGCAGCAGCTTGCTTGTTCCTTTAAAAACCAACAATTAAATAACTCCCTACTCTTGAGTGAGCAGGGGTGGGGATGGAGGCCAGGAGTGGTCTTCTTGCAGACTTTCTCCACAGGCAAATAAGAGACCAGGGAAATAGAGGCTCCCACTAACATGAGCCAACAAAAGTTCTATTAAAAAATGTCTCTACTCCTGGCAGATAGGTTTCTTTATAGGCCCTTGAATATGTGTTGCTTATTCCCACCTTTGTGTGATTACTCACACTGTTACTCTACCTTCTCTATTCAAATCATACACGACAAGTCCTTCAGGGCCCAATTTGCATCCCATCTCTGCCAGGAAACATTCACCAACCAAGCCACCTGAGTGGAGCTCCTTTGACCTGTTGTGTCATGTTTTTTTATTCCACTCACTTGGTTTTTAGTCACTTACTGTCATGTATTTTTATTTACCTACAATTGCATACCCTAACAATCCATAAATTTTTTAGAGATAGGGATCAGGGCTAATTGCCATGTAGCTCCCACTATACCTATAAGAGAGTCTTATATATTATCTATTTAATGAATAGTTGTTGATTGAAAGAAAATATTAAGAGATTCTTCCTTCTCTATTGACAATTACATTTTGATTTTCAGTATTTAGAAATGATGGAATTAGATATAGGAGATGCCACCCAAGTTTATATAGCATTCTTGGTTTACCTGGACCTCATGGAGAGTAAGTATTTGTTTTATTATTGTTTTGTTATTAGGGCGGTGGTGGGGGGATGAGGAGTTGGGTTGGCATATAGCGTTTATACATTCGCTATTAATTTTGTCACTGTTGTGATTTCTTTATTCCTTTACATTGGGAATTACTGGGTAACAGAAAATACTAGAATGATAAGGAGACATAGCTTTATAAGCGATGTTTGCTCAGCTGAGTATTAGGTAGGTGTTTGGAATTTTTATCTTTTATTTTTGATAAACATTATTGTTCATTCAATGATGCACTTTCAGGTAAAAGTTGGCATGAAGTAAACTGTGTGGGATTACCAGATCTCCAGCTCATCTGTCTTCTTGGTACTGAGATAGAAGGAGAAGGGTTACAGACTGTGGTACCTACACCCGTCAGTGCTTCCCTCAGCCATAACAGGTGGGCAGGTGATTTTGATCTTTGTTTAACAGGTTAGTCCCTTTCCTGAATAAAGCGCTAGGAATCATTAAATTAGAGGTAGTAATATATATATAGTATTTGTATACATTTTGTAAAATTTTATCTTCCACTTTTTTAGTTAACTCCAGGTCACAGCAATGTACACTTACATACAGATACAAACAGAGCATTTGTCATTTACACTTTTCCTTTGAAAATAAAATATCTTAATAGTCTGTCTAATATTGATATATCACAGATGCTTCAACAAGTTGGTTTTAATTAATGACAGAGATTCTGTAGAGACAGACATTGGAAAGTTTTGAAACAAGGAATGTGGTTAAAAATCTTGATTTTTCCCTCTCACAATGTGTCTGCCACATATTGTTAACATTTTCAGATAATCCGCTGTTCTATGACTGTAAAAATTTGGAGGTTTTGTTCCTTTCCTCTCAAAGCATTTGTAGAGGTAGTAATATATTTTAAAAGGAATTTGGGGTACAGGGATCATTGCTTTACTTTTTGTTATTTGAGGAATAAGTTAAATATGAGTATGTAACAAGTATTCATTTACTGTAAAGTATTACTGTATTTTTCATGTTCATTGGGAATTGTTTCATTTTAGATCTTTTTAACTTTATAAAAAGGCATGTAATCATTTGAGGCTCACTTTATGTACTTAATGTCATACTGCTAACATTGATCTATTGTGTATTTTGGAGGTGGGGAGCTGCCATATAGCATTCCATCGTGTGATTGTACCACAGTTTTCACACCTACTCTCTTGATGATGGAATGTTGCTAATGTTCAACTTCAGGGGGTAATTTCAAACTGTTTTCCAAAATGGTTGCCTCAATTTACTTTCCCCTGCAATGTAAACAAGATCTTTGGAAGCTGTGTGGTCTCTTATATTTAGTATTCTCAGACTCTGAAATTTTTGTCAGTTGAATGGCTTATCTCATTGTGGTCTTAATTTGCAGTTCTCTGATATTGAACATTTATTTATATATTTAATATTTCCTCTCTTGAGAAATGTATTTTCATATCCTTTGCCTACTGGATTGCTTATAGTTTTCTCATTGACTTCTAGGAGTTCTTTATATATTCTTGATAATAATCCTTTTGGTTGTGTTTCTGAGCTTTAAAATCTGTCTTTCAGGTATCTTTTGATGAATACAGTTCTTAATTTGAATATAATCCTATTTATCCATTTTCAATAATCAATATCTTTGTATCTAATTTAAGAACTATTTCCTGTCTAAAGGTCTAAGAAGTTCACCTATATTTTCCTAAGAGTTTTAAAGTTTGCTTTTTTTAATGGTATGAGAGGAAGGCTAGGAACCCTATTTTCATTTGGATAACCATTTTTCTCCACCTACGTTTACAGAATATTCCCTCCTTTCCTTATTGTCCTACATATCATCTCTGTCATTTTCCAAACCTCCCTCTATGCACTGATTTGTTTCTGGGCTCTCTTTATATTCCATTAGTCAATATATTTATCCTTGTGCCAATACCACATTTTCATAATTGGTAACTTCATAGGAAGTCCTGGTATCTGGTTAACAAGTCTCCCTTTTTGCTTTTCTTCTTTAGAAGCTGTGGCAGGCAGCCTCTAAGATGGCTTCTTATAATCCAGCCTTCTGATGGTCACACTCTTGTGTATTTCTGTTCCCTGGAGTGTGGTCTGGAGTTAGTGACTTGCTTTCAGTAAATAAAATTTGGCAAAAATAATGGGATGTTACTTCTAAGATTAGATTATAAAAGACTATGGCTATTTGGGGTCTTTTGTGTTTCCATACAAATTTGAAAATTTTTTGCTCTAGTTCTGTGAAAAATGCCATTGGTAATTTGATAGGGATTGCACTGAATCTGTAGATTGCCTTGGGTAGTATAGTCATTTTAACAATATCAATTCTTCCAATCCAAGAGCACAGTATATCATTCCTTCTGTTTGTGTCATCTTTAATTTCTTCCATCAGCGTCTTACAGTTTTCAGAATACGGGTCTTCCTGACTTCAGACTATGCTACAAAGCTACAGTAATCAAAACAGTATGGTAGTGGCACAAAAACAGCTACATAGATCAATGGGACAGGATAGAAAGCCCAGAAATAAACCTACACACTTATGGTCAATTAATCTACCACAAAGGAGGCAAAAATATACAATGGATAAAAGACAGCCTCTTCAATAAGCAGTGCTGGGGAAACTGGACAGCTATGTATAAAAGAATGAAATTAGAACATTCTTTAATACCCTATACAACAATAAACTCAAAATGGATTAAAGACCTAAATGTGAGCCTGAATACTATAAAACTCCTAGAGGAAAACATAGGCAGGACACTCTTTGACATAAATCTCAGCATTCTTTTTTTTGATCCATCTCATAGAGTAACGGAAACAAAAGAAAAAATAAGCAAATGGGACCTAATTAAACTTACAAGCTTTTGCATAGCAAAGGAAACCATAAACAAAACGAAAAGACAACTTACGAAATGGGAGAAAATATCTGCAAACATTGCGACCAACAAGGGCTTAATTTCCAAAATATACAAGCAGCTCATACAGCTCAATATCCAAAAAACAAACAACCCAATCAAAAAATGGGCAGAAGACCTAAATAGACATTTCTCCAAAGAAGACATACAGATGTCCAATAGGCACATGAAAAGATGCTCAACATCGCTAATTATTAGAGAAATGCAAGTCAAAACTACAATGAGGTACCACCTCACACTGGTCAAAATAGCCATCATCAAGAAGCCTACAAATAATAAATGCTAGAGAGGTTGTGGAGAAAAGAGAACCCTCCTACGCTGTTGGTGGGAATGTAAATTGGTGCAGCCACTATGGAGAACAGTATGGAGGTTCCTTAAAAAACTAAAAATAGAGTTGCCATATGATACAGCAATCGCACTTCTGGGTATATATCCAGAGAAAACTCTAATTCTGAAAGATAATGCACCCCAGTGTTCATAGCAGCACTATTTACAGTACCCAAGACATGGAAGCAACTTAAATGTTCATTGACAGATGAATGGATAAAGAAGATGTGGTATGTGTGTGTGTGTGTGTGTACACACACACACACACACACACACACACACACAATGGAATATTACTCAGCCATAAAAAAGAATGAAATAATGCCATTTGCAGCAATATGGATGGACCTGCAGATTATCCTATTAAGTGAAGTAAGACAGATAGAGATAGACAAATATCATATGATATCACTTATATGTGGAGTCTAAAAAAATGATACAAATGAACTTATTTACTAAACAAATAGACTCACAGACATAGAAAACAAACTTATGGTTACCAAAGGGGAAAGAGGGGAGGGACAAATTTGGAATTTGGGATTAACAGATATACACTATTATATATAAAATAAACAACAGGACCTACTATATAGCACAGGACACTATATTTAATATCTTGTAATAACCTATAATGGAAAAGAATCTGAAAAAGAATATATATGTACACACATATATATTTTTTTCAGGTATACAGCAAAGTGATATATATATATATATATATATATATATATATATGGAGTAAACAACTATACTTCAAGAAAAAAAAAAGACTATGGTTTCTGTCAGGCACTCTCTCTGACTTGCTTGTTCTGAGGGAAGCCAGCTGCCCTGTGAACTGTCCTAGAGAAAGTCTGAACATAGAGGAGTAAAGGTAATTACTGATGGAGCAAGATTCTTGAGAGGTGGGGAGTGGTGGATTCAAGAGACTAGTTGAAGAGATTAATATTGAGCTAGAGGAGGAACACCTGAACCACTGAGGCTGTGGGGCAGGTAGAAAGGACAGAGGAAGACATAGGTGTATCTGAGTGGGTTTACACGCAGGGAAGAGGACAGAGCACTGTAAATTCTAACATGAAGCACTTTGATAAACACCTATTCCTTTCCTAATTCTCTATGATAAATGCATATTGATTTAATAGAAAGACCACTGGACCAAAGCCATAAGACCTAAGTTCTGGTCTTGACACTGACACAACATTTTCTTTCATGATTGGAGACACCTAATTTTTCTGAGTTTCACTTTCTTTGTCTTTTATTGAGGGATATAGATTATCAGTAGATAACATGTAAGATCCCTTCCAAATCAAAGCTACCATAATTGGTTATTTTCATTGTGTGTATTGCATAAAATTAAATTTTTAGATTTCTATTAAATGTTTTTTGTATGTGTGATTTGTTATGAGAATTGTTTCTTGATATATCAGGCTATTTATACCCTTCTTTGAGAGGCTCCTTACTCTGAGATTTTTCTGTGTGTTTGAATATCAACACACAATTTTACTAGCATTATTTCCAATAATGCTTCTGTCTAAAAGACTTAATAATTCACTCCTTAAATCTCTTCCTTTGTGTCTTTTAATTACTCTAACAAATATCATCCTACCTAGTATTATTAATATATTATTTGTTTGGAGAAGGAACTACCATTTAGAGTTTACCTGAATTTAATCCTAAAAAATGAAATCAATAGCCTGTTTGAATCAAATCATTTCATAAGTCTAGAATAAATTTGTGTCCTATTTATTTCTAGTTTTTCCCAACTGGTGATTATTGCTTTTCTAGCTTTTTAAGTTTGTTTTCTTCTTTTTTTTTTTTTTATAACAAAGTGAAGCAGTTATACATATACATATGTTCCCATATCTCTTCCCTCTTGCGTCTCCCTCCCTCCCAACCTCCCTATCCCACCCCTCCAGGTGGTCACAAAGCACCGAGCTGATCTCCCTGTGCTATGCGGCTGCTTCCCACTAGCTATCTACCTTACGTTTGGTAGTGTATATATATCTATGCCTCTCTCTCGCTTTGTAACAGCTTACCCTTCCCCCTCCCCATATCCTCAAGTCCGTTCTCTAGTAGGTCTGTGTCTTTATTCCTGTCTTACCCCTAGGTTCTTCATGACATTTTTTTTTCTTAAATTCCATATATATGTGTTAACATACGGTATTTGTCTTTCTCTTTCTGACTTACTTCACTCTGTATGACAGACTCTAGGTCTATCCACCTCATTACAAATAGCTCAATTTCATTTCTTTTTATGGTTGAGTAATATTCCATTGTATATATGTGCCACATCTTCTTTATCCATTCATCCGCTGATGGACACTTAGGTTGTTTCCATCTCCGGGCTATTGTAAATAGAGCTGCAATGAACATTTTGGTACATGACTCTTTTTGAATTATGGTTTTCTCAGGGTATATGCCTAGTAGTGGGATTGCTAGGTCATATGGTAGTTCTATTTTTAGTTTTTTATGGAACCTCCATACTGTTCTCCACAGTGGCTGTATCAATTTAAATTCCCACCAACAGTGCAAGAGTGTTCCCTTTTCTCCACACCCTCTCCAGCATTTACTGTTTCTAGATTTTTTTGATGATGGCCATTCTGACTGGTGTGAGATGATATCTCATTGTAGTTTTGATTTGCATTTCTCTAATGATTAATGATGTTGAGCATTCTTTCATGTGTTTGTTGGCAGTCTGCATATCTTCTTTGCAGAAATGTCTGTTTAGGTCTTCTGCCCATTTTTGGATTGGGTTATTTGTTTTTTTGTTATTGAGCTGCACGAGCTGCTTATAAATTTTGGAGATTAATCCTTTGTCAGTTGCTTCATTTGCAAATATTTTCTCCCATTCTGATAGTTGTCTTTTGGTCTTGTTTATGGTTTCCTTTGCTGTGCAAAAGCTTTGAAGTTTCATTAGGTCCCATTTGTTTATTTTTGTTTTTATTTCCATTTCTCTAGGAGGTGGGTCAAAAAGGATCTTGCTGTGATTTATGTCATAGAGTGTTCTGCCTATGTTTTCCTCTAAGAGTTTGATAGTTTCTGGCCTTACATTTAGGTCTTTAATCCATTTTGAGATTATTTTGTGTATGGTGTTAGGGAGTGATCTAATCTCATCTTTTACATGTACCTATCCAGTTTTCCCAGCACCATTTATTGAAGAGGCTGTCCTTTCTCCACTGTACATTCCTGCCTCCTTTATCAAAGATAAGGTGACCATATGTGCGTGGGTTTATCTCTGGGTTTTCTATCCTGTTCCATTGATCTATCTTTCTGTTTTTGTGCCAGGACCATACTGTCTCGATTACTGTAGCTTTGTAGTATAGTCTGAAGTCAGGGAGCCTGATTCCTCCAGCTCCGTTTTTCGTTCTCAAGATTGCTTTGGCTATTCGGGGTCTTTTGTGTTTCCATACAAATTGTGAAATTTTTTGTTCTAGTTCTGTGAAAAATGCCAGTGGTAATTTGATAGGGATTGCATTGAATCTGTAGATTGCTTTGGGTAGTAGAGTCATTTTCACAATCTTGATTCTTCCAATGCAAGAACATGGTATATCTCTCCATCTATTTGTATCATCTTTAATTTCTTTCATCATTTGTCTTATAATTTTCTGCATACAGATCTTTTGTCTCCTTCGGTAGGTTTATTCCTAGATATTTTATTCCTTTTGTTGCAATGGTAAATGGGAGTGTTTTCTTGATTTCACTTTCAGATTTTTCATCATTAGTGTATAGGAATGCCAGAGATTTCTGTGCATTAATTTTGTATCCTGCTACTTTACCAAATTCATTGATTAGCTCTAGTAGTTTTCTGGTAGCACCTTTAGGATTCTCTATGTATAGTATCATGTCATCTGCAAACAGTGACAGCTTTACTTCTTCTTTTCTGATTTGGATTCCTTTTATTTCCTTTTCTTCTCTGATTGCTGTGGCTAAAACTTCCAAAACTATGTTGAATAAGAGTGGTGAGAGTGGGCAGCCTTGTCTTGTTCCTAATCTTAGTGGAAATGCTTTCAGTTTTTCACCACTGAGGATGATGTTGGCTGTGGGTTTGTCATATATGGCCTTTATTATGTTGAGGAAAGTTCCCTCTATGCCTACTTTCTGCAGGGTTTTTATCATAAATGGGTGTTGAATTTTGTCAAAAGCTTTCTCTGCTTCTATTGAGATGATCATATGGTTTTTCTCCTTCAATTTGCTAATATGGTGTATCTCATTGATTGATTTGCGTATATTGAAGAATCCTTGCATTACTGGAATAAACCCCACTTGGTCATGGTGTATGATCCATTTAATGTGCTGTTGGATTCTGTTTGCTAGTATTTTGTTGAGGATTTTTGCATCTATGTTCATCAGTGATATTGGCCTGTAGTTTTCTTTCTTTGTGACATCCTTGTCTGGTTTTGGTATCGGGGATGGTGGCCTCCTAGAATGAGTTTGGGAGTGTTCCTCCCTCTGCTATATTTTGGAAGAGTTTGAGAAGGATAAGTGTTAGCTCTTCTCTAAATGTTTGATAGAATTCACATGTGAAGCCATCTGGTCCTGGGCTTTTGTTTGTTGGAAGATTTTTAATCACAGTTTCAATTTCAGTGCTTGTGATTCGTCTGTTCATCTTTTCAATTTCTTCCTGATTCAGTCTTGGCAGGTTGTGCATTTCTAAGAATTTGTCCATTTCTTCCAGGTTGTCCATTTTATTGCCATAGAGTTGCTTGTAGTAATCTCTCATGATCTTTTGTATTTCTGCAGTGTCAGTTGTTACTTCTCCTTTTTCATTTCTAATTCTATTGATTTGAGTCTTCTCCCTTTTTTTCTTGATGAGTCTGGCTAATGGTTTATCAATTTTGTTTATCTTCTCACAGAACTAGCTTTTAGTTTTATTGATCTTTGCTATCATTTCCTTCATTTCTTTTTCATTTATTTCTGATCTGATTTTTATGATTTCTTTCCTTCTGCTAACTTTGGGGTTTTTTTGTTGTTCTTTCTCTAATTGTTTTAGGTGGAAGGTTAGGTTGTTTATTCGAGATGTTTCCTGTTTCTTAAGGTAGGATTGTATTGCTATAAACTTCCCTCTTAGAACTGCTTTTGCTGCATCCCATAGATTTTGGGTCATCATGTCTCCATTGTCATTTGTTTCTAGGTATTTTTTTATTTCCTCTTTGATTTCTTCAGTGATCACTTCGTTATTAAGTAGTGTATTGTTTAGCCTCCATGTATTTGTATTTTTTACAGATCTTTTCCTGTAATTGATATCTAGCCTCATAGCGTTGTGGTCGGAAAAGATACTTGATACAATTTCAGTTTTCTTAAATTTACCAAGGCTTGATTTGTGACTCAAGATATGATCTATCCTGGAGAATGTTCCATGAGCACTTGAGAAAAATGTGTATTCTGTTGTTTTTGGATGGAATGTCCCATAAATATCAATTAAATCCATCTTGTTTAATGTATCATTTAAAGCTTGTGTTTCCTTATTTATTTTCATTTTGGATGATCTGTCCATTGGTGAAAGTGGGGTGTTAAAGTCCCCTACTATGAATGTGTTACTGTCGATTTCTCCTTTTATGGCTGTTAGTATTTGTCTTATGTATTGAGGTGCTCCTATGTTGGGTGCATAAATATTTACAAGTGTTATATCTTCTTCTTGGATCGATCCCTTGATCATTAGATAGTGTCCTTCTTTGTCTCTTCTAATAGTCATTATTTTAAAGTCATTTTGTCTGATATGAGAATTGCTACTCCAGCTTTCTTTTGGTTTCCATTTGCATGAAATATCTTTTTCCATCCCCTTACTTTCAGTGTGTATGTGTCTCTAGGTTTGAAGTGGGTCTCTTGTAGACAGCAAATATATGGGTCTTGTTTTTGTATCCATTCAGCCAATCTGTGTCTTTTGTTGGGAGCATTTAGTCCATTTACATTTAAGGTAATTATCGATATGTATGTTCCTATTCCCATTTTCTTAATTGTTTTGGGTTCGTTATTGTAGGTCTTTTCCTTCTCTTGTGTTTCTTGCCTAGAGAAGTTCCTTTAGCAGTTGTTGTAAAGCTGGTTTGGTGGTGCTGAACTCTCTCAGCTTTTGTTTGTCTGTAAAGGTTTTAACTTCTCCATCAAATCTGAATGAGATCCTTGCTGGGTAGAGTAATCTTGGTTGCAGGTTTTTCCCCTTCATCACTTTAAATATGTCCTGCCAGTCCCTTCTGGCTTGCAGAGTTTCTGCTGAAAGATCAGCTGTTAACCTTATCGGGATTCCCTTGTATGTTATTTGTTGTTTTTCCCTTGCTGCTTTTAATATTTTGTTTTTGCATTTAATTTTTGACAGTTTGATTAATATGTGTTTTGGCGTGTTTCTCCTTGGATTTATCCTCTATGGGACTCTCTGTGCTTCCTGGACTTGATTAACTATTTCCATTTCCATATTAGGGAAGTTTTCAACTATAATCTCTTCAAATATTTTCTCAGTCCCTTTGTTTTTCTCTTCTTCTTCTGGAACCCCTATAATTCGAATGTTGGTGTGTTTAATGTTGTCCCAGAGGTCTCTGAGACTATCCTCAGTTCTTTTCATTCTTTTTTCTTTATTCTGCTCTGCAGTAGATATTTCCACTATTTTATCTTCCAGGTCACTTATCCATTCTCCTGCCTCAGTTATTCTGCTATTGATCCCATCTAGATTATTTTTAATTCCATTTATTGTGTTGTTCATCATTGTTTGTTTCATCTTTAGTTCTTCTAGGTCCTTGTTTAATGTTTCTTGCATTTTGTCTATTCTATTTCCAAGATTTTGGATCATCTTTACTATCATTATTCTGAATTCTTTTTCAGGTAGACTGCCTATTTCCTCTTCATTTGTTAGGTCTGGTGGGTTTTTATCTTGCTCCTTCATCTTCTGTGTGTTTTTCTGTCTTCTCATTTTGCTTATCTTAACTGTGTTTGGGGTCTCCTTTTTGCAGGCTGCAGGTTCGTAGTTCCCGTTGTTTTTGGTGTCTGTCCCCAGTGGCTAAGGTTGGTTCAGTGGGTTGTGTAGGCTTCCTGGTGGAGGGGACTAGTGCCTGTGTTGTGGTGGATGAGGCTGGATCTTGTCTTTCTGGTGGGCAAGTCCATGTCTGGTGGTGTGTTTTGGGGTGTGTGTGGACTTTTTATGATTTTAGGCAGCCTCTCTGATAATGGGTGGGGTTGTGTTCCTGTCTTGCTAGTTGTTTGGCATAGGATGTCCAGCACTATAGCTTGCTGGTTGTTGAGTGAAGCTGGGTGCTGGTGTTGAGATGGAGATCTCTGGGAGATTTTCGCCATTTGATATTATGTGGAGCTGGGAGATCTCTTGTGGACCAGTGTCCTGAAGTTGGCTCTCCCACCTCAGAGGCACAGCACTGACTCCTGGCTGCAGCACCAAGAGCCTTTCATCCACATGGTTCAGAATAAAATGGAGAATAAATAGAAAGAATTAGTATAAGTAGGAAGAAAGGAGAAAAGGAAGAAAGGAAGGAAGGAAGGAAGAAAGAAAGAAAAGAAAGAAAGGAAGAAAGAAAGAAAGGAGGGAGGGAGGGAGGGAGGAAGGAGTGAAGGAAGGAAAAAAGAAAGATAAAGTAAAATAATATAAAGTAAGATAAAATATAAAGTTATTAAAATAAAATAATAATAAGAAAAAAATTAAAAACAAAACAAAACAAAACAAAAACCGCACGGATAGAACCCTAGGACAAATGGTGGAAGCAAAGCTATACAGACAAAATCTCACACAGAAGCATACACATACACACTCACAAAAAGTGGAAAAGGGGAAAAGATCATAAATCTTGCTCTCGAAGTCCACCTCCTTAATTTGGGATGATTCGTTGTCCATTCATGTATTCCACAGATGCAGGGTACATCAAGTTGATTGTGGAGCTTTAATCCGCTGTTTCTGAGGCTGCTGGGAGAGATTTCCCTTTCTCTTCTTTGTTCTTACAGCTCCCAGGGGCTCAGCTTTGGATTTGGCCCCGCCTCTGCGTGTAGGTCGCTGGAGGGCATCTGTTCTTCCCTCAGACAGGACGGGGTTAATGGAGCCGCTGATTCGGGGGCTCTGGCTCACTCAGGCCGGGGGGAGGGAGGGGCATGGAGTGCGGGGCGGGCCTGCGGCGGCACAGGCCAGCATGACGTTGCACCAGCCTGAGGCGCGCCGTGCGTTCTCCCGCGGAAGTTCTCCCTGTATCCCGAGACCCTGGCAGTGGCGGGCTGCACAGGCTCCCCGGAAGTGGGGTGTGGATAGTGACCTGTGCTCGCGCACAGGCTTCTTGGTGGCGGCAGCAGCAGCCTTAGCGTCTCATGCCCGTCTCTGTGGTCCACGCTTTTAGCCGTGGCTCGCGCCCGTCTCTGGAGTTCCTTTAAGCAGCGATCTTAATCCCCTCTCCTTGTGCACCAGGAAACAAAGAGGGAAGAAAAAGTCTCTTGCCTCTTAGGCAGGTCCAGACTTTATCCCGGACTCCCTCCCGGCTATCCGTGGCGCACTAACCCCCTGCAGGCTGTGTTCCTCTCCCGGCGCTCCAACCGAAGGCCGAGACTCAACTCCCAGCCCCGCCTGCCCCGGCGGGTGAGCAGACAAGCCTCTTGGGCTGGTGAGTGCCGGTCGGCCCTGATCCTCTGTGCGGGATTCTTACCGCTTTGCCCTCCGCACCCCTGTTACCGTGCTTTCCTCCGCGGCTCCGAAGCTTTCCCACTCCGCCACCCGCAGTCTCCGCCAGCGAAGGGCCTTCCTAGTGTGTGGAAAGCTTTCCTCCTTCACAGCTCCCTCCCAGAGGTGCAGGTCCTGTCCCTATCCTTTTGTCTCTGTTTATTCTTTTTTCTTTTGACCTACCGAGGTACGTGGGGGGGGGGGTTCTTGTCTTTTGGGAGATCTGAGGTCTTCTGCCAGCGTTCAGTAGGTGTTCTGTAGGAGTTGTTCCACATGTAGATGTATTTCTGGTGTATCTGTGGGGAGAAAGGTGATCTCCGCGTCTTACTCTTCCGCCATCTTCCCGGAAGCCCCGTTTTCTTCTTTAAACAGAATTAGTTGGAAGGTTAACTTAGTAATCCATTTTTATACTCTGGCATTTAATAACTCAGAGGGCTTAAGTCTATGTGTTTTGTTTTTATAGAAATATTCATAATTATATTATGCAGTGGAATAATAATACACAAAATAGCACAAATGAGGCCCAGTACACATTAGATTTATTATGCCTTTTATGGCATGAAATTTTCTCAACTCAAAGTATGCAAATGACCTTTTAGCAAAGATTTGTGTATGTTTGTTTGATTTCATTCCTCAGTTTTTAACAGGAGTGATATTTTTAGGTAGTAGGCAAACTTTTATCTATTTTTGCTTCTATGTGTACTTTGTATATAAAATGTTACATATCTAACAGAGATGCTGCAATTTCAGACGTTTGTGGTTAATGTAGGAATTTTCCTTCATTAGTAACACAAAGAAAATTATTGACTTTGAAGCTTCGGCAGCCTTGTATAGGGAAGAAATTCATTAAGCCAAGTCCTAAAAGTATTTGGGTAGGAATTTATGAAGGTAGCTCACCTTAAAAAAAATACATTTTTTTAAAATTTAAGAGAACAAACAGCTCTTAATTTATCTGATAATAAATCATCTACGAAAATAAATAACTCTGTTCACTTTTGAATATCATTACTGTCAGATAATATTGCTTGGACTTTTTAGTTTAGCAAATATTTATAGACAATTATGTGTCAAGAAGTGGTCTAAGTGCTAGGAATACCGTGTTGATCAAGACAGCCTCTTTCTTTTTTTGAGGTATAATTGACAGGCAACATTATATTAGTTTCAGGTATAAAACATGATGATTTGATATTTGCATGTATTGGGAAATGATCACCACAATGAGTCTAGTTAACATTCATCACCATACATAGTAACAGAATTTTTTTCTTATGATGAGAACTCTTAAGATCTACTTTCTTAGCCACTTTCAAATGTGCAACCGTGTTATTAACTGTAGTCACTATGCTGTACACTACATTCCCATGACTTACGTATTTTATAACTGGAAGTTTATACCTTTTGACTCTTTTCACCCGTTTTACCCACTGCCTCTGGCACCCACCATTCTGTTCTCTGTATTTATGAATTTTGTGTGTGTGTGTGATTCCACATCTGCATGTGGTATTTAAGACATTCTCTTGAAAGTAATGTTCTAGCACTAAATGTTGGCTGGAAAATAAATTTTATTTCATTTTTTGGCAATTGTTAGATGAGATCTGGTAAAAACAGAATTGTCCTTTGTTCAGAGATTTAATTAACTGTAATTTGGGACCACCTCCATTTATTTTATTGTTAGGTAATTGAATAACAAGGGTAGTGGAGTACTGATAAGTACTTTACACTAGGTTGTGCAGGACCCAAAAGGACAGAAAAAGCCTCCTGAAAGTTGTAAGACACCATGTTTTAGTAGGATAAGTGCAAGTAGTTAAATGTGCCTGCCTGCCTAGCATGGAATCTAGTTCAGAGTAGGTGATTAATGGCATTGATTAAGGCCGCTAATGAACAAATGAATGTATAGAACTCATGAGAAAAGAAGGGAAGGACGGGAAATGAGGCTGGAAGAGTTATGTACATCATGAAGGCCATCACTGTTTTCACTTTTTTGCTGTTACAAATTGTACTGTAATGAATAGCCTTGTAAATATATCCTTGTTCTCATGTATGAGCGTTTCTCTAATGTAGAAACCTAGAGGTGAAATGGCTGGGACATATAGCATTTATACCTTCATCTTTACTGGTTATTACTAACTTGCTCTCCAGAAGGTTATCAGTTTATGGTCCCACTGACAATATATAAGTTTCCATAGACTAGGAGAAGAGATTTACTGACATATAGCTGACAAAGATTAATTCAGAATATGTAAATAACTTCTCTGCCTCAAGGAAGAAAACAACCCAAATGAAAAACATGGGCAAAGAATGTGAACAGGCAGTTCATAGAAGAGGAACTGAAATGCTCAAATCTATTTGTAATCAAGGAAATACAAATATAAGACGTGCATGTTCATGTTTATCTTGATGATGCAGAAGCTTTTCAGACAGTTTATGTTGTTATTGTTTGACAAAAAGAAGGTATGGGGGTATCTTTGAACAGGGCTATAGCTAGCTCATAACATGCCTTGGAGCGAATTAGAAAAAGGGACTCCCTCTGGACATACAGAAAAAGTCTCTTCACCAGGATTCAAGGTTTGGCAAGCACCATAAATCAGATTTCAGACGCATTTGTACCTGGCATCCTTGTGCAAGGCACAGTCTGTACAATATACATGATTCCTTACCCCTGAAGCATGTCTGTTG
The DNA here is from genome assembly GCF_059928025.1 of Delphinapterus leucas. Classification (NCBI taxonomy): domain Eukaryota; kingdom Metazoa; phylum Chordata; class Mammalia; order Artiodactyla; family Monodontidae; genus Delphinapterus; species Delphinapterus leucas. The sequence goes on along the minus strand of NC_143129.1, from coordinate 52,546,140 downwards.
AGTCCTAGGTTTCCAGAAGGAACTCTAAAAGTTACTGGTACATGGATGGTGTTATTGAAGGGCTTTAAGCAGGGGAGTGATGCTGTAGGTTATTCCATGTGGTTATAAGAGTATTTTGCATTTGTAGAGAAGTTACAGAATTTCAAAGTACCTTCACATGTATACTCTCGTTTCATCAGCTCTAAAATACTTAGTGGTATATAGGGTACTTGTTTTATCCTAATTTCACATATAAAAAGCTTAGATTAAAAATGTGGTTTTATTTATGCTCTACTGTTTCCAAAAGATAATAAAGGATTAAATGAGTTGCGCCAAGATCTCATAGTAGATAACAAAGTCTCATAGCTATAGTTCTTCTTACTTTGTTGGTGATTTTAAAATCTTTTACTGTAGAATAAAACCAGATACAAAAAACTACGTAATATAAATGCCATAGATCGAGTTACAAGGCAAACATTTTGAACACTTGTAACCCACCAAGTCAAGAAATAGAACTTTTCTAGCCATCCCAGAACCACTTGAGTGTGCCCTGTCCTAAGCATTACCTTTTCCTTTCCCGTTATTCTTACTTTTATAATAATAACTTTTATTTTGGCTATACTATTTTATGGTGTACTCATGGTACATTTCAGCGTTTCCCTGTCCTCTGTATTTTCTGAAAATTGGCAACTGGAACCAGGGCCTTGATTTTATCATATTAATAAGACTGTAGCTGGTGGTCTGTACTTTGGTCAGGAGGCATGTAATGTCCTTTTACTTTTTTTTTTTTTTTTTTTTTTGCGGTACGCGGGCCTCTCACTGTTGTGGCCTCTCCCGTTGCGGAGCACAGGCTCCGGACGCGCAGGCTCAGCGGCCATGGCTCCCGGGCCCAGCCGCTCCGCGGCACGTGGGATCTTCCCGGACCGGGGCACGAAGCCGTGTCCCCTGCATCGGCAGGCAGACTCTCAGCCACTGCGCCACCAGGGAAGCCCCTTTTACTTTTTATATACATTTTAAAATCAACTAATTTCTACAAATAAAGCACTTCTTTATTTACATCTCAAATTTTTCCCATTAAAAAATGTTTTTGGTTATATCCTGTAAATCTGTTGATCTGCAGTAGAGTCCAGCAAACTCTTTCCGTAAAGCTCTAGATAGTAAATATTTTGGAATTTGCAGGCCATTTGGGCTCTATTGCAGCTCCTTAGCTCTGCGATGTTATGATGAAAGCAGCGTTAGACAATACATAAGCAAATGGTGTGGTTTTTATAACTTTATTTACAAGAACAGAGGGCAGTCCAGATTTGGCCCATAGACCATTGGTTTACCAGCTCCTGATCTGTGGGTTTTGCCTCTATCCTTCTCTTTTCCTTACAATTTTTCTGTTAAAGAACCTGGGCGGTTTGACATGCATACTCTCCCATAATCTGGGTTTGTCAGTTACTCACGGTGCATTTCAACGTGTCTCCCTGTCCTCTGTATTTTCTGCAAATTAGCGGCTGAAACCAGCAGCTTGATTAGATGCAATTGGATCATGTTAGTAAGACTATAGCTGGTAGTCTGTTCTTTCATCAGGCAACATATAATGTCTGGTTACCTCTCTGTGTGACCTTAGTAGCATTGATGCTTAATGCCTAGCTTTGACCGGTGGTTTTAACCTTTGTTGTCATTGTTGTTCTGACTTACGATTCTAGTCCACTTCCCTTGAACTGCAGCACAGATACAGTAGAGCTTTGGTTCAGATATTGTTCCCAGGACCTCTTAGTGCTGACTTCCGCCTTTGACTTTCACTCAAGAAAGCACAGTAGAATGGGTGTAGGTGAGAATGATGATATATTATGGGGAATATTAATTTTATATTAAAATATGACCTGCCAACTTCGATGCTTTGTTGTTAGACACAAATTACTTTCTACACACTGCACAACCAACCTGAGCAAACCAGCCGTAAATCACTATCCTAGACTGTGTTGCTTAGCTGCTTGATTATAGTGCTTTTTTTTTTTAATGCTCTTTATTCCTCAAAAACTTTAAAATGACATTTTTGTTACTAGGGAATCTGGGTAGCACACAGAGCCTGAGAGCCAGAGGAGTTGGCAGCTGCTGCGGGCGCCAACTTCATGTTATTTACACAGGGCATATTACACATTAAGCCATGATAGCTGTCTTCTTTACTGAAGTCCCAAGTTTTGGAGTCTGTTGTTTGTAATACTGGACCACACTCTATCATTTACATAGTTAACTACAACTTAGTTATAAAATATTTCCCCAGTGCTAACAATAAATAATCTCACTGTAGCTCTTAAAGCTACAGCAGTAGCTACCTTGCTGCTTGACTGCTGAGCGGCAGAGTGGCATATATATTTGCAAGGCTTATGCTTTCCGTTATTTATTTTATGGTGTATGTGTATTTGATGACTCCTTAAAAGGTAACAAATCTAGACAACATTTAATGTTATATCTGCATCAGTTTCTAAGAATGCCCAAACAGTTTTTGTATCCATTTCCTATTTATTTTCCCAGGCTTTGGACCTAGTGATTTTATGTACATAGTTTCTGGCAAGAGTACAGACAGATCCCATTACAGAGCAAATGTGTATTTGAATAGCAGTGAGTGAATGCATTACTTTGAGCAAAAGTACAGTTTATGATTGGCGTTTTCTGTAAAGCAGTTATGCATAATATTTGCTCATAGTTAAAACACTTTGGCGTATTTTTCAAGGCTCAGAAGGTCTTATGTATCCTGGTCCCTTGTGAAAATATTGATTTAATACTACTTGCTGATCTCCAGTGGCAGAATAGAATTGGTAAAATGCCTATATCTGATACCTAGTGGGAAAATTATGTTGATGGAGTATGCAGTTGTTTGTGTTTCTTGAAGGGAAAGACACAGCTCCTTTTTCTCTCATCTAAAAATACTTCCTAAAGCTAATGCAAAATAATCTTTAGCTTACATTTTAAAATAGTAAGTTATGTATTCGGTTGGCATACGGAAAGTACTCTAGGTTGTTTCTCACTAAAGTGAATCTAAGAATCCATGTAGCAGGTTTGGTCAGTGACGGTAGAGGTATGACTACAGTTTGCCCAGACTTCGTGATGATATAAAATCATAGTAATAAATTCACAGAGGTCAAAGAGATCTGATGAATTTAAAAATGAGACAACCAGAGGAATGCTAATGAAAGACAAGGGCCTTTTTCAGAGCTAAGGAAGCAAATGAAGTCAAATTTATGTTCACATGGCTTAATTAGCTTCTCTTTGGACCATCCTGCCATTGATATTTGTTGAGTGTCCCTAAATGTGTGAAGTATATTACAACAAAGTTAGGATAATAGTTTTACAGGCTTCTGTAATTATTAGTATTATAGGTAGTTACAAATGGGAAAATATCTTAATAAACTGACACAAGGACCCATACCAAATTGTGAGGTAAAAAAATGTTTTTCTGTTTTTTAGCTATCAGTTTGGGGGGTTTTTGTTTGTTTGTTTTCTGATAGAACTTATGTTGTCTTCCAGTTTCAATGTCAATTTAGTTTCTTCGGTAAAGTATGAGAGATGTGCTGAAAACTGAAACCCCAGTTGCCGTATTTTAAGCTTATCTGCTTTTATACATAACTTTAAAAAGAAAAAAAGCTGAGCAAAGCGTTTTCTACAATCATGAGATTCAGGGACAGTTAAGATACTGTTTTTTGAAATGCTCTATAAACCTCCTTTGTTACAAAGGACCATAGTTCTTTGCTTAGTAATACCAGTGAATCATTCACCTTTTTAAACCCAACTAAATTATAAATGGCTGTCTACTCTCAGTGCCAGAGAAGGATAGTGGATAGTTTATGTGAAGATGGAGCCTGTCCAATGACCATTTTATCCACCCCACTTCCACAAATTTGTGACATTTCTTTTGATGTGTGGTGATTGATAACCTCTCTAAAAGAGGTACCTTCAGCCAGTTTATCTGAGAGGCAGTTTTTCCAAATATTCTCTTTCTTAGCATCTTCCAGTCTGACTATTACTCTAGAAATTTAGAAAAAAGCCTTCAACATTCCATATACCAAATTGGTCATCTGCTAGTTCAGCAGCCATAAGGCTAAAAGTCTAAGAACTTTTGTCATTTGGTTTGATCAGAACTCTTTTGGCAAGATTCTTGTACAATTTATGCTTTAAGAGAAGTGAAGACAATTCATTCAGAGCCAAAGTTAGGATTTCTAGCCTGTGATTTTTTTTTTTTTTTTTTTTTTAAAGTGAGCCCAGGAATGCTCTTGCTCATCTACCTGCTCTTACTGGTCTTTCAAAGCTCACTCTTTTTTTTTTTTTTTTGCGGTACGCGGGCCTCCCACTGCTGCGGCCTCTCCCGTTGTGGAGCACAGGCTCCGGACGCGCAGGCCCAGCGGCCACGGCTCACGGGCCCAGCCGCTCCGCGGCACGCGGGATCCTCCCTGACCGGGTCACGAACCCGTGTCCCCTGCATCGGCAGGCGGACTCCCAACCACTGTGCCAGCAGGGAAGCCCTAAATACAGTTTTTAAAGACTGTAAATAGTAATTTCTCTTTTCTTAAAGGTCATGATTATTTTTAAAATATTTTATTAGCTGTTTATGTGTTATCACAGCAGTAACCCAGGTAATAAAATAGACCAACTGTTTATTTTTAAATTCATTGTACCATTGTTTTTATGGGGAGAAGAAAAAGAACCCATATTTTAAAACACTGAGATGTGTAGGAAAAATTAAAATTTTATTTATTGTTCTTATACTAAAATAATATAGCTTTCAGTAAAAATACTATGAATGTAATATAATTATACTTTTTCTTTAAGCATTAAATGTAATGAATATAAATGAATATTAATATAATTATAGACTATCTAGAGTCAAAGAAGCATGTTTTGGTTTGGGGGGAAAGGATAAAAAAGTAAATTGCATATTACTCCAGCATTTTCTAGTTTGCTCATTCATTTACTAGGCATCTGTTGTGTGCTGGACTCAAGGGATCCAAAACATCATAAGATGCTCACAGTCTTTAGCGGAGACGGACAGACATTTATAGCCATCGTGATGAATGTAATGAGAGACGTGTACGAGGCACTGAGGAGGATTGCAGAGGGAGGAGATAGAACCTTGGCTGGTGATACAGGAGATGCGGGAGGCTAAGAAAGCTTCCTGCAGGACGAGCTATTTGAAATATGTGTAGGCATTCCATGTGGAATGGAGTTGGGGATGGATGTTCCTAACAGAAGTAGTAACATGAGCAAGGTATTGAGATCTGAGAGAGCATGGAAACTGCAAATGTTTCCTTAAAACGGGATATTAGTAATGGCAGAGGGAGGGCATGCCTGCAACTGGTGAGAAAGCCCTGGATTAGGGGTGTGTGTGTGTGTGTTGATGTGAGAGAGATGGGAATGGGAGAAGGAGGAGGGAGGGAAGGAAGGAGAGACAGAGATAGAGAATATGGAAAAAATACCCCTTCTCCTGGTAAGCAATAGATCAGGAGAGGCTGAAGGGGTTAGGGAATTCAAAGATAAGAGAAAGTTAAATCAAGTGTTTTGCCACTTTGGGAGATGCTGGTATATCCTGAAAAAAAAAAAGGTAGGAAAATTATTTGAATCAGAGTATTAGGAATTGTAATGCTTGTTTCCATTTTCTCTAAAGATACCAATTAAAATATACAAATCTGCGAGGATATAGGAAATGACCAGCGGTTAGTGCAAAACCAAATTTTAGGGATTTGAGGAGATTAAGTAACTCCCTCCATCTCTTGCTATTTCACAAGCTTCCTTTGTTGAACCTTTTCAAGTTCCTGGCCTCAAAATTTTAAAATGTTCTAGGGCTTAGGCCTCTGAGCTTTTCTCTTCTTAGGTAGCTTCATCTGGTTCCATGGTTTTAAATATCATCGATATACTGATGACTTCCAAATTTATGTCTCTTCCTCTGCCTCTTCTATGAATCTAAGACTCATATTTAACTGTCTACTTGACATCTCCACTGAGATCTAAATGGCATCTCAAATTGCCATGTCCAAAAAGAACTCTTTCTGTTTTGTAAATAAGTTCATTGGTACCATTTTTTTTTAGATTCTGCATATAAGCCATATCATATGATATTTGTCTTTTTCTGTCTGACTTACTTCACTCAGTATCACAATCTCTAGGTCCATCCATGTTGCTGCAAATGGCATTATTTCATTATTTTTAATGGCTGAGTAATATTCCACTGTATATATGTACCACATCTTCTTCATCTATTCACCTGTCCATGGACATTTAGGTTACTTCCTTGTCCTGGCTATTGTAAACAGTGCTGCAATGAACATTGGAGTGCATGTATCGTTTCAGACCATCTTTTTCTCTGGATATATGCCCAGTAGTGGGATTGCAGGATCATATGGTAGCTCTCTTTTTAGTTTTTTAAGAAATCTCCATACTGTTCTCCACAGTGGCTGTACCAATTTACATTCCCACCAACAGTGTCGGAGGATTCCCTTCTCTCCACACTTTCTCCAGCATTTATTGTTTGTAGATTTTTTGTTGATGGCCATTCTGACTGGTGTGAGATGTTATCTCATTGTAGTTTTGATTTGCATTTGTCTAATAATTAGTGATGTTGAACATCTTTTCATGTGCCTCTTGGCCATCTGTATGTCTTCTTTGGAGAAATGTCTATTTAGGTCTTCTGCCCATTTTTTGATCGGGTTGTTTGTTTTTATGATATTAAGCTACATGAGCTGTTTGTAAATTTTGGAGACTAATCCCTTGTCGGTCGCATCCTTTGCAAATATTTTCTCCCATTCTGTGGGTTATCTTTTCGTTTTGTTTATGGTTTCATTTGCTGTGCAAAAGCTTTTGAGTTTAGAAGATGAACTGATGGTTACTGGGGGGGAGCAATAGTTAGGGAGTTTGGGATTGACATGTACACACTGCTATATTTAAATTGGATAACCCACAAGGACCTACTGTATAGCACAGGGAACTCTGCTCAATATTTTTCTTATTTTAAAAAAATTTTTGTTTTATATTGGAGTATAGTTGATTAACAATGTTGTGTTAGTTTCAGGTGTACAGCAAAGTGATTCAGTTATACATACACATGTATCTATTCTTTTTCAAATTCTTTTCCCATTGAACTCTGCTCAATATTATATAACAACCTAAATGGGAAAAGAATTTGAAAAAGAATAGTACATGTTTAAAAAAAAAAAAAGAATTCTGTATTTGTCCCCTAAACGGCTCCTACTTTCAGTAAATGGCAACTCTACTCATTCTGAGGCTCAGGCCGAAAACCTTGGAGATAGTTATCTCTCTCTATCTATCTATCTATACTTTATTTTTTAGACCAATTTTAGATTTACAGAAAAATTGAGCAGATAGTACAGAGGTTTTGCATATAAGCTTCAGTCCAGCACAGTGTTTATTAGTTGTTACTATTGTCTTGTCTTAGTATGGTACATTTGTTGCAAATAATGAACCAATATTGATATATTATTGTTAAGTAAAGTCCATAGTTTACATTAGGATTCACTCTTTTTATTGTACAATTCAATTGATTTTAACAAGTGCATAATGTCATGTATCCACCATTACACACAGAATAGATTTCCCACCCTAAAAATCCCCTGTGCTCCATAGATTCATCCCTTTGCCCCGACCCTGAAGTGCCGGCAGCCACTGAACGTTTAACTTTCTCTGTGGTTTTGCGTTTTCCAGAATGGTATATTTGAAATCATACAATATGTAACCTTTTCAGATTGTCTTCTTTCACTTAGCAATACACGTCCTGGCCACCATGGTACTGTTAGTTTTTTGAATTTTAGCTATTCTAATTCATGCATAGTAGTGTCTCTTTTTTTTTTTTTTAATTTGCCATTTCCTAGTGACCTATGATGTTGAGAAGTTTTTCATATGGTTATGTGCCATCTGTGTATCTTCTTTGATGAGGTATCTGTTTGGATCCTTTGCCTATTTTTTATTTGGGCTGTTTGTTTTCTTTTTGTTGAATTTTGAGAACTCTTTATGTACTTTGGATACAAGTCCTTTATCAGATACGTGTTTGGCAAATATTTCCTCCCAGTCTGTGGCTTCTCTTTTCATTCTTTTAATAGAGCCTTTTGGGGAAGAGAAGGTTTTAATTTTAATAGAGTGCATCTTTATTATTTCTCTTACAGATCATGCTTTTGGTGTTGTATCTAAAGGCTCATCATCAAACCCAAAGTCATCTAGATTTTTTCCTATGCTGTCTTCTAAAAGTTTTATAATTTTGTGTTTTACATTTAGTTCTATGTTCCATTTTGAGTTTAATTTTTGTGAAAGATGTAAGATGTGTGTCTAGAGTCATTTTTTTGCATGTTAATGTCAGTTGTCCAGCACCATTTGTTGACAAAACAGTTTCTCCATGGAGTTGCTTTTGCTCCTTCGTCAAAGATCAGTTGATTGTATTTATGTGGGGTCAGTTCTGGGCCCTCTATTCTAATTCATTAACCTATTTGTCCATTCCTTCACCAATACCACATGGTCTTAATTACTGTAGCTTTATAGTAAGTCTTGAAGACAGGTAATGTCAGTCCTCTCACTTTGTTCTTTTCGGTATTGTGTTGGCTATTCTAGGTCTTTTGCCTTTTCATATAAACTTTAGAATGAATTTGTCAGTATCTACAAAATAACTTTCTAGGGTTTTGGTTGGGATTTTGCTTAATTTATAGATCACAATGGGAAGAATTGTCATGTTAACAGTATTGAGCCTTCCTCTCCAGGAATATGGACTATTTCTCCATTTATTTAGATCTCCTGTGATTTCTTTCATCAGTTTCATGGTTTTCCTTATACAGATGCTGTACATATTTTTGTTAGGTTTATACCTAAATATTTCACTTTTTTGACACTAATGTAAATGGTGTTATGTTTTTCATTTGAAATTCCAATTGTTCATTGCTGGTATGTAGGAAAACATTGACTTTCATATATTAACCTTGCTATGTCTCTTATTGGTTTTAGTCTACCCAGTTCTCAGACCTCCAAATTAATTTGTTAACAAATTCTGTCAGTTCTCCCTTAAAAATATATCCAAAATCTGACCATTTCTCACCGCTTCTGCAATACTCTGTCACTCTGGTGTAAGCTACTATCATCTTACCCTCTGTACTATTGCATCCTGAGAAGTGGGCTTCCTTTAATAACACAACATTTGTCACTACTCAATATACTATATATTGGTTATTTTTTGTTTGTTTGTTTAGTTGTTTACTCTCTTCTTCCCCCACTTCCTCCATGGAAGCAGGAACTTTGTTCTACTTGTTGCTGTTTCCCCTGTGCCTAGCCTGGTACCTGGTATTTGGGGTTAAATATGTATTTGTTGTATGAGTGAACTCACTCAGACTACTCAGTTCCTGCAACAGAGACTTGCTAAATAATATCTTAAAGAACATAAGGGTGCTACAAGCAACCTTCCAAGAGTTTCTAAAAAATTAGAATGTCTGCAAAATTCATCACTATTTCCCACACTTTACACTGTAACTCTAACTGGTATACATCTGAAGAGAGAACAATCACAGATCTGGAGAGTCACTCTGCCAATGCTATGAATAGTCTCCTTACCTTTTAGTTAAATTCGTTTTCATCCATATCTTCCCCTCCTCAACATGCCCACCCCCACTTCAACCCTTAGTTTTCCTTAGTGCCTTGGAAAAAGGACTTGTATTAATGGTGCAGTAAAGGGTTAATAGAACTGAGTTCCTTCTTTAGAACATGTTTAAAGTTATGAAATCTAACTCTGAAAAGCTACATATTTTTTGAATGATACTCCATTATTATTTCCCTGTAATCAAAAATATTCCTCTCTCCAAAAGTATATTCTTTATTACAAATTCATTAAATGATCATTATTTTATATGAGGCCTGAAGTCTAATAACTAGTAAAACGAGTTGTCATTTGGCTTCCCTGCATATCAGGATGTGTGTCCTCATACTACCTCTGTTGGAAATCTGTTTCTGGTGAAACCCCCAATTCTGGCAGCTTCTTTCAACTGACATAGCATTTTTTTCTTACCCTCAAAAAAAGCTTGCAGTTTATTTTAGAATGGCTTCCCACTGGGGTGAATAGCCACACAGGCACTTAATTGTTCAGTAAACCCCCTTGGGCTTTTAGCTGCCTTGATTTTTTAGGAGGAAGGCATCGGCATGATTCCTAAGGAGATGGTCTGTTATTCTTGAAACTTTCTTCAGGACTGAGCCTGTGGATGAATAAGGCACCGTGGGCACCAATTTAATTTTGCATTGTGTTTCAGAGTTGCATTATTGCGTGTCGTTTCAATATATCATAATGAGGCAGATCAGGGAGTTAATGTCTTTTATTGATGAAGCTACAGTGTGTATCAGTTTGGCTACATTGAAGAGGACAGGAGGAGATACTGCTTTCTGTGGATTGAAATTAATAATTTTAACCCATGATGCATTCTAGTTTGACAACATTGAGGGTAAAATTAATGTTGTCTTCAACTTTCTTGTCCTCTGTGCAAATCTCCAGAGATTACTTAGTCTCTATTGTAGGATTGTTACCAAAAAAATGAATGCTAAGGTTTATGGAAAGCATTTGAATAGCTTGGAGAAAGGGCAGTAGCCAAATAATGTTCCCTATGTGTTTGCCTCAGGCACATTCTCAAGTTAGCTTTGTTAAACTTGGGAGCCACTCTGTTTTCAGTATGCTGAGCTCCTCTCTGAACGATTACGAGAAAGAAAAACCTGTTATAAACATCAAATTCTGTTACTGTTCATGAACAACTATGATTATTACTGATTTATCTTTTTCTTTAGATGGGATTTTTTCCCTTAAAATATAATGAACTCAGAACCTGAAATTTTTATTATTAATACATAGGTTATGTTTTACATATGTGTATTACTATCACATATGAACCATAAAGGGTTTTATTATCTAAATTATTATTTTAGATTTGTGTGATGAAACTTCTCTACAATGTTTTTGCAAAGAACTGAGCTTTTAAAAAATACGCCTGTAAGGAAACTTTGTTCAGTGGTTTCTAAATTAAGATTTCAAGCTGTAAGCTTGTTAGAGGTTAAGTGAGACTATTGTATTTTAGTGATGCTTCAGTGTCCTCAGCATCTTTACAACCATGTGTGATTTTTAAAATAGAACTTTGGAACCTGTTGTTGTTATATTGAGATTGTGCACTCTGTTGACTTAAAGGCAAAGTAAACATTTTTAGGAGTTTATTAGTATCCCATAAAGGAAACAAACAGGACAGGTCTCAAATGGGCAAAGATGATGGCATTACTTTAAACATATGTTAAAAATTGACTAGAAGAGATCCTGAACAAGAATCTTTGTAAGACTTCCCAAGTGTGCTTTGGGTAACAGAGGCAGATAAACTATTTTATTCTGTTATTACTGCGAAGATTCATTGGTAATTTTCCCCCATGCTACCAAGTAGGATAAACAGAGCTCTGAGAGGGGAACTTCCATTTCATTTTGACAGTGATTTCCCTCAACTCCGAAGACAATACCCCCTTTACAACTCTGAACTAATTTTCAAATGTTAGCATTTCCCACATGGGTGTTTTGAGTAAGTCTGAAAATGTTTTGCTATTTATATCAAAGAACTCTGGAAACAAATATGAATGAGATGGAAATTTCTATCCTAAATTTTAGTATATGGTCTAGAGTTCCCACACAGTTTACATTAGGAAAACAACCATGCACACGCACACACGTATGTATGTACATTTCTGATTTAAACCACGTCATATCTTGATAAAAAGAAAATACGTAAAAGTTGTCTTAATAGGTTTTATTTCCCTTTCTGTCTGTGTCCCGTCTTCGTCATACTCTGCCAGTTAGGGATATTTAAAGAAACTTATTTTTAAGTTATGTGTATTACAGTGGCTTCAGAGTGTTACTTTCCATCAGTGCTGTGTAATAAGGTTTCTGATTAATATTTATGGTTGCTTTATCTCTTTCTCAAGTAAACCTCTGATATGAACAGTAATCTAGCCAACTGTCATACAATTCAGCATAGGTGGAAATTAGTTTTTAAGGGGAAGGTAGTGGTTACACTGCCTTTGCAAGAATGCAAATCTGGTATAGATACTATATATAATAATACTGTATTCAGTGACTACTTGACAGTTCGCAAAGCCTTTTCATGTATGCCACCTCATTGATTCTTAAAATAATCCTATTTGTAGACATAGAGGTATACTATCTTCAGATTACAGCACCATTTGTTAAAAAGACTTTCTCCATTGAACTGCCTTTGTAGCTTTGTCAAAAATCAACTGATCACACTTATAGCATATTAAGAAGTAATACTTATGACAATATTAACACAAAGGATGGGGTTATATTGAAGCAAGGAAATGATATCAGAGAGTAACTTGAAGAAATGAATAGTATCAGAAATATTAAATATGTAGGTTAATATATTTTTTATCCTTTTTCCTCTTAACTTTTTAAAAAGACATAAGATTGTATAAAGCAATAATATAACACTGTATTGAGTTTATAATATATAGGCATAATATATATGACAGTAATAGCACAAAGGAGGAAGAAAGGAATGAAAGTTATACTAGAGTTTCTATATTTGTTTTAGAATTGAATTAGTATTCATCTGAGGTAAATTGTGATAAATTAAGATACTAATGTATTATAGTGATCTCTAGAACCACCACTAAGAAACTCGAAAAAGTACAGTTGACCTTTGAACAATGCAGGGGTTAGAGGTGCCAATCCTCTGCACAGTTGAAAATCCAAGTGTAACTTTACAGTTGACTCTCTGTATCTGCAGTTCTGCATCCGCAGATTTAACCAACCAGGGATCATGTAGTACTATAGTACATATTTACTGAAAAAAATCCACGTATAATTGGACCTACATAATTCAAATCTGTGTTGTTCAGGGGTCAACACAAATTAAAATTAAAATGGTACACTAGAAAACATCAATTTATTACAAAAGAAGGTGGTAAAGGAGGAACAGAGGAACAAAAAAGACATGTGATATATAGAAAACAAACAGCAAAATGGCAGATATAAATCCAACAATATCAGTATTAATTTTAAATGTGACTGGATTAAACACTCCAGTCAAAGGACAGAAATTATAAGACTGGATGTAAAAACAAGATCCAACTACATGCTGTCTGTAAAAGAGACACTTTACATTCAGAGACAACGATTTTGGAAAAGTCTCAGCTGTTTCTTCTATACTGCTATAGTCTGAATGTATCCCCTATGTTTCATATGTTGAAATCCTAAACCCTGAGTATTAGGAGGTGGGACTTTTGGAGGTGCTTAAGCCATGATGGTGGAGCCTTCATAAATGGAATGAGTGCCTTAAAAAAAGACCTCACATTTCAGATAGCTCTGAGAAACTGCTCCAAAGAGGTAGGGGGGAAAGGTCAGTATATATGTGATTTTGGTGAAGGGGGAGTACCTGCAATTAAGCACACATTTTTTGCAGAAGGCTTCTGCTAGTCACGAGGAGCAGACGTCACCACAAAGGATTTTAGTGCTTTTCTAGATATGAGGAGATACAAGAATTGAGCTCATAAAATCAGCTCCTGAAAATATCTAACTATCGGAAGACCTGTTCTGCTAGTTTTTCCCAGAGCACAGGGCGCCTCATTTCTGCTCTCCACACTGAACTCCTTTCAGGGGGTGTCGAAAGTCAGCAGCTGCAGTAGCACATGACTTAATCCTTGTAGAGGTAGATGGCAAGTGCTAATGGCAAGTGCCAATTTGTAGTTGACAGTGCCCACAGCCTAATCCCAGAAATTTGTGAATATGTTATGGCAAAAGAGATTTTGCAGATGAGATTAAGGATCTTATGATTGGGAGATTTGCCTGGATTATCCGGGTGGGCCTTATTAAAAAAAAGAGAGAGAGAGAGACCTTACAGGGATCCCTTGCCCCTTTTACCATGTGAGGACACAGTAAGAAGGTGCTGGCTATGAGCCACAAAGAGGACCTCCACCAGAATGAGACCATGCTAGTGCCTTGATCTGGGACTTTCCAGCCTCCAGAACCCTGAGAAATAAATATCTGTTGTTTATAAGCTGCCTGGTCTGTGATATTTTGTTATAGCAGCATGAACGGACTAAGACACACACCATTCTCTCCTTATTTTTCTCTGTAATTCTATTTACACATATGTTAAACTGATATTGCATCAAAGGCCTCTGATGTTTTATTTAAAGAAAAAAAAAATTTCTCTTTGTACTTCAGTTAAGTTTCTTGTGACCTATTTTCAGGTTCACTAAATCCTTTCTTCTGCTGTGTCTAATCTACCATTAAGCCTAGTCAATACTTTGAAAATACATTTTAAATTCTAGAATGTTCATTTTCTTTAGAATTTTCGTTTTTTTGCTTATATTTTTCATCTTGTCACTCATTTTGTCTGTCTTTTTCCTCAATGCTATAACATTTATTATAGTCATTTTAGAGTCTTTACTAATTCCAACATCTGTTCTTCAACAGCCTTAGTTTTCTGACAGCCATCTTGTATTGACTTTTTGCTCTTGATTATTAGATATATTTTCCTGCTTCTTCACATAGCTTAGAGTTTTTCACTGGATGCTGGACATTGTGTATGAAAAAAAGACTGATGTTGATAGACGGATGTCGATTCTACTCCCCGCCTCCAAAGAGCTCATCCTTTCCTCTATGTGGCAGGTAGAGTTAGTGTCTAATTTAGTCAATCAAATCAGAAGTCAAGAGGAATCATGGCTGAATGGCAGCTTCAGTTATCTCAGTTCTCTTCTTGGTTTCAAATGTCTTAAGAATGGGATCAGCCCTCTCTCTTCAGCAGGGCTTAGTGATTAGGGCTTACTTGCCATTTTCCAGTCCCTTCCCCAGCTTCTCATGCTGTTGCTTAAGCACAGCAAAAGTGCCGTGAGTGAGAGTTGGTGAACTGGAGGGATTGGTGGCTTTTAAGATTCCATTCCACCATGCCAGTTCATGTGCCATTTTTACAAGTAGTGCTGTTTTCTCCTGGTCCCAATGAAGTTGCTTGTGTATGACTGGCTTTCTCCTCCAGCCACTGTGGCCAGACTTGGCAGTTGCCCTCAGGGATGGAAGTGGCCGTGTCTTGGTCTCTACCCTGGAAGGTCTCATTGCTCATTGGAATTTAGTTCCTTTAAACTTCATTGTGTTTACCTCTCTTTTATGGCATTAAAGAAAAATGGCATATTGTTAAGCAAATCAGGTGTGTTTCTCTTTATTATCATAGGAATGGTGGTCTTTTGAGATCTTTTATAGCCTCATTAGAAGTGAAACCTCCTTCTGTGCTGACTTTTGAATAAATAATATTGAAAAAAAAGGAACACTGCCTTGGTGATCATATCTTACCATTTTTATTCTTAACCTTTTTTTAAAAAAATAAATAAATTTATTGATTTATTTTTATTTTTGGCTGCATTGGGTCTTCGTTGCTGTGCACAGGCTTTCTCTAGTTGCAGCGAGTGGGAGCTACTCTTAGTTATGGTGTGCAGGCTTCTCATTGCGGTGGCTTCTCTTGTTGCGGAACACAGGCCCTAGGCGTGCGGGCTTCAGTAGTTGTGGCGTGCGGGCTCAGTAGTTGTGGCTCGAGGGCTCTAGAGCACAGGCTCAGTAGTTGTGGCACACGGGCTTAGTTGCTCCGCAGCATGTGGGATCTTCCCAGACCAGGGCTCGAACCCATGTCCCCTGCATTGGCAGGTGGATTCTTAACCACTGTGCCACCAGGGAAGCCCCCTTAACCTTTTTCATAATGTAGAGTAGGGGTCAGCAAACCTTTTCTTAAAGGGCTAGATAGTAAATATGTTGGGCTTTGTGGACAGAGTGGCAAAATCAAGGCTATTATGTAGGTACTTATATGACCATTCAAAATGTACCATTTAAAGATGTAGTAAAGATTATTCTTAGCTCATGAGTCATAGAAAACAGGTGACCATAGTTTCCCAGGCCCTGGTATAGAGACAAATGATAAAACAATTTGACTTTTTTTCAGTGGCCATGGCTCACAGGCCCAGCCGCTCCGCGGCATGTGGGATCTTCCCAGACCGGGGCACGAACCCGTGTCCCCTGCGTCGGCAGGCGGACTCTCAACCATTGCACCACCAGGGAAGCCCCAGATACTTTTAAGAAATTAAATTCTAAGGAGTTCTTTGGTACACCATCTACCACTGTCATCTACAATAATAAGTACCAAAAATGATGATCCTGAGCTGTCAAGACAAGTTTAACTTTTATTTAGTGTAATTGAATTGCATAATAAATTTTAGAAAAATGTTTATCAGAAATATTTTAAAGTTTATATGCCTGAAGAGTTAGTTACAGCCATATGGAAACCTTCATTCAAAAAGCCTCATTCAGGGACTTCCCTGGTGGTCCAGTGGGTAAGACTTCGCCCTCCCAATGCAGGGGGCCCCGGGTTTGATCCCTGGTCGGGGAACTAGATCTCACATGCGTGCCGCAACTAAGAGTCCACATGCCGCAACTAAAGATCCCGCATGCCGCAACTAAGACCCGGCACAGACAAAATAAATGAAGTAAATAAATAAATATTATAAGAAAAAAAAGCATTCATTCTACCCAAGTATTCTACTACATATTGAGCATTAACAATTTTTTTAAAAAAGCTTTGACCCTCAAAATGGGTACAATCCAGTGGAAAACAGGCACTTAGATGTAAATATAAATACAAGGTAGTAATTGCAGTAATGTAGGTTTGCACAAGGTGCCTCTGTAGGGTTGGGGAAAGGTGGCAGGGAAGACTTCAGAGAGAAGATGATGCTTTGCTGACTCTTGAAAACGAATTAAGATTTTGTCAGGTAAACATTTTATTTATCCAGTACTACCATATTGTTGAATTGACTCTTTCAAGGTTATTTTAGAAATGGTTTGACTATGAGGAAACGAACTTAGACACTCATTCTCTCCCTATCTGATTACATACCTGTGAAATTTAAATGATAGTAGGTAAGCAGCTTTTTGTGACTGTTTTAAGAAACCAGTTATCACTCTGTAACATATGTAGTGACTAAATGATGGTTTAGCAAGAACAATTTAATTTCAGCTTTTCTAGAAGTTTATTGCTGTTTTAAATCACTTTTAAAATCTTGTCTCCACCACAGGTTTTTAAAAAAGCATTATAATTACTATAGGAAGAATATTTCAAAGCAGAGACTTTTCTTTTTAGATACTTTATAGATTCAGTAGCTAGTAGGATGGGTGAAGAATCACAAGAATTTTTACTTAGGGTTGGGAGTAGAATTTAAAGGGACAAATCAGACTTTTGTTAAAGAGAATATAGTGTTGAGTTATTTATGTATTCAGTTGTAGCATGTTAATATGCTAGTAAATCTTTTTCTAATTCCTGGAAAATTGGTTACCTTCATGAAAAAACAACTGACCATTTTTTATTTGCCTTTTTAAGAAAGCTCCTCTGGAGATTATATTTTACTGAATTATTGAATACAGGTTTTATTGAGTAGGTAATAAGGATTTTTAGTTTGTGGTAAACAAAAGCTAATGGTGTTTTGAAGACCTAGATATTAGATTTAGTAGATTATTTTCCACAGCAAGCAAGCTGAAATCCTTTATAACATTGATGTTTGATATATAATTTTACAAAAAAGTTTTTTCTCTCTGTATTTTTCTTTTAGCTTTTATTAAGTAACAGAATACATATTGAGAGCTGCAAAAATATCTATATTCGTATCTAGTAATTCTGATACCTGGAAAGACCCAACAGAATTATTTAAAAAGAAACAACTACCTGCAGAAAGATGATTATTACAGCTTATCTTTATTAGCACCCTCCTCCTCACAAAAAACCTGAAAGAACTTTACAGCAATAGGGGAATGACTGGATAAATTATGAAGCAATAGAATATTATATAGCCATATAAAGGTTGTAATTATTAACACCAGTAGAAACATGGGGAAATGTTTATTATAGTCTATTTTTAAAAAAACAAACCTGAATACCAAATTGTTCCACTGTAAGATACCAAGTTGGAAAATTGGAAAAATGAGTAACCGGGATCTTTAGCTAATTTAGATGCCCTAAATACTGTTAGTGTCCCATTCTGTTGGTTCCTAAATGCAGTTTTGATTCTCTCAGGTATGATGATCAGGAGAGACGGGTGAATACAAAAGAGAAGGACGGAAAGTCAGTAGATAGCTCTTATTTGCAAGATTTTCTGTATAAGAAGACAACTTTAAATGTTTATATTTGAGCCTTCATACATTTCCTGAGTCCACATTATGGAAATAATGTTATTGCCTACCTCTTCTCCAAGATTTTACAGTATTTGATCTTATTATTAATTGCGTGATTGTGAATGCTAAATGTGTTGTGACTTTATTTTCAGGATAAGGGAGATCTTGAAGGCATCTCGAAAATTGCAAGGTGATCCAGATTTGCCGATGTCTTTTACTTTGGCCATAGTGGAGTCTGACTCCACAATAGTCTATTACAAACTTACTGATGGATTTATGCTGCCAGATCCTCAGGTCAGTTTGGGGGCAACTATCAGTAAACATTGAAAAAAGAAGAAAGTTATGACATGATTTTAAGTGTGAATCAATCCATTCACAGAACCATCACTTCTTTTGCAATATGAACATTCAAGAAAAAAAAAATGACTTGGTTTTTCATACCTCAGAAATCTGTTCAAAGTAACATGTTTCTAGCTGTTTTCACAAAAATAATTTGACTTCCCTACTCTACAGAAAATTTCATAGTTTCCCAGAGTACTTCATGAAGTCATGATGCATTTAATGATTTGATGAGTAACTGGGATGGAATGTAAAGGCTTATAATAGTAATAGTTCTGAGAACACTTAAACACTTCTTTAAGGAAATGTTAAATTGGTTGACATTTTGACAGGAACAATTTAATAAGTAAATGTATTTTATATGATTTCTTTACATATATTGTTGGCATAATTGGCATGATCACATTACATATCTTCCTAGTTTTGCTTTTAAATTACATTATCTATTGGGGAAAAGGTCCATCCTTATCTTTTTTTTTTTTTTTTTTATGTTGCAGAATATTTCCCTTAGAAGATGACACCTATACTTCCCGATGCTTGCTTTATTCACACAAGATTGGATTGAGACCCATCAGCCTGATTCATCTTTTATCTCAGAGATAGTCAGGGTTGACTTAGCTGGTCCCATTCCATAAGTTTTCTTTTTGAAGAATAAAACTTTCCCAGATAGAAGAATTTATTTTATTCAGAAATATAGGGTAGTTGCTCTAGAACTTTCTCATCTGGAGACAGTTTAATTATAGTTGTATACAAGTTTATGCCTAGGGTGTGTTCAGAAGGGTAGAACATTGTTGAGACTGCCACCTCTTTCCCTTACTCAACCCTCTCAGCGCCTTTTGGTCACTACAGCTAGCCTGGAATGGCATTTCAGGTACACCTTGACACCTGGAGAGTTTACTTTAGTCTGCTTTTTCATCCCCAATAGAAAGTATTCTTTCAATTGGTTTTTTCATGTTGCAATTACTGTCACTTCCCTCTTTGGTTGACTTTAAATCAAAACTAAAAATATGCTCATCCAGAGTGTAAAATTACATGTCTAGATTAATAGGGACCAGAGAATTGCTACCTACAAGAGTACTGGGTCTTTTTCTTCTGTTCTTATTACCACCACCTGTACTGTATCATAAACTAGAATATTACAAGAGAGATAGTAGGGGACAGTGTTAACCTTAAAAACATCTTTCTTAAGTAAACCCAGTTTTTCCACTTTCGTTCATACCTCCCAATTAAGTTGCCTAAGGTATAAACAATTATATGCACAAAGATGTTTCAAGTGACATTTTGGGGCATATAATAATCCAAATTATAAATGACTTAAAAGTTTAAGGCAAGGGTCAGCAAAATTTTTCTGGAAAAGGTCAGAAAGGAAATATTTTAGGCTTTTCAGGTCATATAGGCTTTCTCACAACTTCTCAGCTCTGCTGTTTGTAGGACAAAAATAACCATAGACAGTATCTAAATGAATGGATATGGCTGTATTCCAATAAAACTTATTTGCAAATACAGGGCCATAGTTTGCCAACCACTGGTCTGGGGAGATAGTCAATGAACATATATAGCTAATGAATGGTGTGTTATGTACCCATTAAAAATTAGTAATTACCGAAAAACATGAGAAAATATTTAGTAACAAAAAGCAAGATACAAAAGTATATGAATGTGTATGACTATGGCTATAAATAACACACCAAGTATATAATAAAAAGATGACAAAATAAATTACTAACTGGTTATAATAGGATGGCAGGGCAGGAAATGGATGACTTTGTCTTTCTTCAATATTTTACTTTTTCTCTATTTGTATTACTTTTATAATAAAAATGTTTTAAAATAAAAAAGTGTCCTGAGATCTATATTAGTTATCTATTGTTGCATACTAATATCACCACAAACTTAGCAACTTAAAATAGCACACATTTAATATCTCAAATTTGGGTCCTTTGTAAGGTTGCAGTCAAGGTGTTGGCCAGGGCTGCAGTGTCATCTGAGGCTTCACTGGGGAAAAACCTGCTTTTTCACTCATGTGGTTGATAGCAGCTTTCTGTTCTCTGTGGGCACTTGTACTGAGGACTTCAGCTTAGTGGGGTGTTGGTAAGAGGCCACCCTCTTTGCCACATGAGCCTTGCCAGCACAACTGGTTGTTTCCTCAAAGCCAGTGAGGGAGAGAGAGTCAGCAGGATGGACCTCCTAATATCGTGTAAGGTAGTCATGTACATCCTGTCACCTTTGCCATATTCTGTTGGTTAGGAGCAAGTCATGGCTAATTACGCTGGGAAACAACAATTACAAGAATGGAAAAATGACCAAAAGTAGGAAAATTACAAAATTGTGTAAAGCATCACTCTTGATCTATAGTAGTTCCTGAACTCCTTTCCTTTGATATTTTTTGAATTTTACTTTCCTTCTTGATGGAAGGTCTTGGCAACTCCTTCAGACTCCCTCTGCTTCCCCAGAAGGCCTGAAGATGCACCAATTCAGAACAATATGGGTTTCTGTAACCCTAGTCAGCAATTTGCAGATCTAAGGTTCCTAAAACAGTTTATGATCAGTTCTTAGCGTCTCTGCCATTTGATTCCTTTTGAGGGCTTTCATTACAGTGCTAGAAAAACAGTCTGCATTTTCAGAAAGAAATGTAAGGCTTAATGAACGCTAGATTTGTGTGTCAGATCTGGTGACCAGTGGGCCCCTATGTAACTACAAGACCAGAAGTGTCTTGACTGTGAAAGGAGCTTTCTTACAGAAATCTTTAAAACTAGGTCTTAATCTCACTGTATGTCCTGGGATGTCTACTCTTTTTCAGAATGTTCCCTGTGTACTTGACCGAAGTTGTTCTGTCCAAAGCCAGCCAGATACCTGCTAGTGTGAGTAATGGTCCAGGACAGTTTGGAAATGGAGATGACCCGGCTCTGTCAGTCTCATTTTAGTGAAAAATAGGTAAAGTGATTTCTTTTGCCTGATCAAGTAACTTTGTAATTGCATTTACACTTGTCTTTCTTGTTAGACTATGGGCTCCTTAAGAACAGAACAAAGAACTGTATCTTTAAAAAATTTTTCTAATTGAAGTATAGTTGATCTGCAGTATTATATTTTATCAGTAGTTTCAGGTGTACAACATAGTGATTCAATATTTTTATAGATTATACTCCATTTAAAGTTATTACAGCATGATGGCTATATTTCCTTGTGCTGTACATGTATTCTTGTTGCATATTTATTTTACATATTTATTTTATTAATCCCCTACCCCTGTTTTGCCCCTCCCTCCTTCTCTCTCCCCACTGGTAACCACTATTCTGTTCTCTGTATCTCTGAGTCTGTTTCTGTTTTGTTATATTCACTAGTTCATTTTATTTTTTAGATTCCACATATAAGTCATAAAAAACCATGTCTTTTTTTATACATCTGTGTATCCCACCACCTTCCACAAACTGGCATATACAAAGTGCTCAATAAATATTTGGTGAATGAATGAATGCTGATTGTAGACTTGTTTAATGGTTTACTTTTTGCCTGAAGGCAAACTAAAATGATCCATTTGGACACCAGAGGGCACTGCTAAATAAGCACAAAATTTTCAGACTTCAGGAATGAATTAACTTGAGAAGTGGTGCTCTTGAAAGTTTATTTTCAATCTGTGGGAAATAGCATAAATAAAAATATAAATAAGTTTTATGTGCTCATACCCCCTCCCTTTTTCTTTCTGGCATGACTCTAAAATAACGCTGTCTACTGACATTAAATATGTGACCTGGTTCATGCTTTACTCAAAATATAAATCTATATTTAAAAATCAAAGCTTGGGGCTTCCCTGGTAGTGCAGTGGTTGAGATCCACCTGCCGATGCAGGGGACATAGGTTCGTGCCCCGGTCTGGGAAGATCCCACATGCCGCGGAGCGGCCCGTCCGGAGTCTGTGCTCTGCAATGGGAAAGGCCACAACAGTGAGAGGCCCGCGTACCACAAAAAAAAAAAAAAAAAATCAAAGCTTGTTTGGGGCCAGGGTGGGTGGGTGTTTTTTCCTAGATTATGGTTTTGTTCATATCCACATGCCATGATGCATTTCATTTTTTCCTTGCAAAAGCCCAATATATTAGATAAAATTTCAAGAGCAGATCACCTAGCAACAGATCCCAGCTCTGAAACACTCATTGAACTGGCTAAATCCCAGTGGTGAGAGACATGAACTGCTGCTGTTATACCTATAAACTTTTCCGTTAAAGGGAAGCCCCTCCCTAGATGGGAGCAGGATGGGGGAAAGGGTATGCAGTGATCCCTCTCTAGTGCTGTCTTTGCCTGTGTATTTTGGGGTCCCTAGTGAGTGCACCCTCGGCGCTGGGACGGCTTAGTAGAACGCTGAGTGATTAGGTCCAATGACGCCAGACTGACTTATTTTGCTTCCTTGCCTGGGCCTCTCCAGGAGAATGTGTTCCTAAACACCACAGATCTCTTGTGCAGAACATGAGGGTGGAGGCACTTTGGAATTCTAAGCTACAACTAGAATAGAATAATAATCTACAAAGTTCATGTAATCTGCGGTTTTTTAAAAAACTGAAACAGCTTTACACTTTTATATTCCTGGAACCAAGTGACTTAACCAAAACTTCATGATATTTCATCTTTCTGAGCATTTTAGTTCTGAATTCCTCTCTGAGGTCACTTTTTCCATTGCAGCCCCAGCAGGAGGCCTTTCACTGCTGCAGCACAGTGGTTCCTGCCAAAGTTTATAGTTCTTCTAGACAGAAGCACTTTATTCATCTGCTGTATTTCACCTTGACTCTTCACAGGTGCAGAGTAGTGTCGTATTCTGAACAATCAGTACAATTTTCCCTCCTTTCAGACCAAGGGCTGTCCCATTCCTTACCACCGACACTCCTGCAGCCTAATCGGCTTAATGATCTTTGAGTAAGAACTTGCTTGGGCTAACTAAGGGAAGAGTGTGGGGAAATCACGTGACTTATTGGACGGGTCTGCTTTTAAAATGTTTAGATGATTCTGGAAGATTAAAAATCAATTTAACTAAAATCAAACAAAGATTGGCTTTTTAGATTGCAGAGTACTAAATGGAGGTACTATTAAGGAAGTATTTAATTAAAGTTCATTAATTTATTAACATGCTAATTTATCTTCAGACATTAACTGTGCTTCTTCTGTGCTTAGATGACTGTGGTAAGTGCTGAAGTAACAAAGGTGAATGAGATATGACCTGTGCTCTCAAGGAGCTCAGATAGCCAATTACAACTCTCCTAGCCAAAACTCTAAAACACTGTTGCCAATGTGAGTGAGGAATACCCATCATGCAGTGTATGAAGTCTGAAGTTTATGCGGTTTACTTAACGGTGAAGGGGTTCAACAACTTTTGATAAATTAAACAATTTTCAAACAATCATTGTATGTATATTATTTGTCCCAAAGGACTGAACGTTGGACAGGATACAGAGAAATATTACACAGTGCACCTCTCAAAGACTTATTTTCTGGCTTAAAAGGAGAAAATCTATGTGTACAAGATAACTGAGAATGTTACAAGGCAGTATTACATATAAATGCTAAATGATAATTGTAAAGCAATTTATTCACTACCAAGTACTTCAGTACTCTTTATTTTGATTCTCACAACAGAGCTGATGTTATTTACTTGCTATTGTTAATTTATTATGCTTATTCAATAGGTGGAGAAATTAGGGCACCAAGTGGTTAAGCAACAGCTTCATGTAGTAGCAAGTGAGTGGGTAATGAGAACTAGAGCCAGGTCTCTTAACGTCTAGCCCCCTGTTCTTTTCAGAGTCTTGTATGGTGCAGAGAAATATATTAATGTGTGTCAAACAGGCTTTGGGAAGAAAAAAATTAGCTCTACTTAGTCCTGGAGGGAGTTTTTGTTTGTTTGTTTGTTTGTTTGTTTGTTTTTAGCGGTACACGGGCCCCTCACTGCTGCGACCTCTCCCGTTGTGGAGCACAGGCTCCAGACGCGCGGGCTCAGCGGCCATGGCTCGCAGGCCCAGCGGCTCCGTGACATGTGGGATCTTCCCAGACCGGGACCTGCATCGGCAGGCGGACTCTCAACCACTGTGCCACCAGGGAAGCCCGTGGAGGGAGTTTTTTAGTGATTTAGGGATCAGTTACATTATCCTCTTGGACTCTTGAACAAATGTATCAAAATGTCAAGCTGTGTACGGGTAATTTGGAAAATCATATTCATAGGCAATATATTTATAAGTTTTATTCCAAAGAATAAATACGATCATCTCCATGCTGTTATGTAGGCAAACCTAAAACAATAATTAATGTTAAATGAGAAAGAGCTCAGAAAGTTTCTTTGCTTGTTGGAGCTAAATTTTGGCTGGTACGAAGAGTAGACTCAGGGAACTTTTAAATGATGATTTCACACTCAATGAGGAAGGGTCTTGCACCATAAATATCCCACAGATATGCTTGCTATTGCTTAGAATCCTACCGTAGTTCTATTTCTTAATCATGAAGCTTTGATCCAATTTAATTTGAGAAGCATTTTTGCAGGACCCCATGGAAAGGCCCAGTGCTAAGATTTGGGGGGACTACAAGCCCAAATATTTACTATTAGAGAGTCAACAGGTAAAGTTAATCAGTTGAATTGTTATATGAATTTCTAAATGTTTATTCTCAATTTCTGTACTTGCCTAATTGCAGACCAGCGATATCTTGTGGATTGACACCTGTGTACAGACCACACTTTGAGTAGCCTGTGTTAGAGCTCAGATGAGAAGTGATGAGAGCCTGAAACCCAACAGTAGCCCAGGTATGTTAGGATGGGCAAGATTATGATGCTGCTGGTTCACAACCTGAGGAATTTCCCAGGTGAAATCTGCAACTGGCTCCTGTAGAGAGAGCAAGGAGAGACTGAAGAAAGAGGCAGGCCACTTCGATTGGTAGGTGGCAGTTTTAATAAGCAAGGGAACTTACATACCAGGCTTATCTTGGGCAGCCACAAGATAAGTAGATCTCTGTACCCACCCTCCAGGATCTTAAAAGTTTATATAGAGGCCTTAACTGGATTCAGTCATGTATTCAGTCCAGATGGTCTCAACAACACATTACTATCTCAAGGCTGCATCCTTGAAAATGGCTCCCACTGTGGGAACTGTGGGCAGAGCATACATTATAAGGACAGGGGAGGGGTGAGAAGCCTCCAATTGCCCTGGTCCAGCTCGTGGGTCAACGGGGGGTCGTGTCCTCTTGTAATCTTTTCCAACAGCTTCAGTAAAAACCAGTGAATTAGTTAAACTTATGTTTATTTCTTGCTCACATTACAAGTCCTTGTACATAGACTTGGAAACTGGGAATCAGATCAACAGAACCTCCGACAGCTAGAATGTTGCTGGTTCCAATGGTCGGAAGAAGAAAGTGCTGTAGTGTCACATACAGCAATTGAATACTTCCAGAAGAAGCAGCATGTCATCCCTGCCCACATTTTTTTGGCCAAAGCGAGTCACATGGCTGGCCACGATGAACTTCAAGAAAGAGAGGAAGTGCAAGTCCACTGTGTTCCTGGACTGAGAAGAGGGGATAGTCAGAGAACAGCACTCCCAGATAATGAAAAGCAGAGGAAAGGTAGCAAGGAGGTAAATTTAACAACTGATTAGCTCTGGGAGCAAAGAAGGGGGGGAAGTTAAACCTCAGACTATTCCCAGTCACTTACTTATATGTGAATGGGTTTCAGGTTGCAATGGGGAGATAGTGAGAGGACTTTATAAGAGGGACACAGAGGTGGGAAAAGGGCCGACCTAGGGGCTGAGGGGGAGAGGAGAGTTTGGAAGAGAAACTTCCCCCACTTTTATAGTCAGGTTCTAGATTTAATAGCTGAGCTCCAAAGAGAGATCTTTTATGTAGCAGGAACTCAGGATCACTGTAGACCTTACTCTTCTCTCTCTTCTGATGCACCATGGGCTGTTGCACAGACTATGTTTGGTCTTTACTTCCTAAGAATGGGGGAATGGGGGGAAGAATTTGTGCTGGTAGCGTAGGGGATTTAGTTGAATCCTGCTAGAATATTTCTGAAGGAAGCTGGTTAAATATGGATGCACAGATGGGACTGGGTTTGTGAAGAACCTGGGGGCTTTTTTCGGGGGCTGGATAATTATCTAATGAGATCACAAACCTGGGGTATTCGTGTAGATGTAGGGGGCTTTCAGAGTGTGTTAGCATGGGCTAGGGAGAGAAAGTTGGGAGTAGACACTAGTCCAGGGATTCCCATCAGTCCATGTTGGCATTGGCTGAATTGAGTATCATCCCGCAGTGCTTCTGTTCCACCTAAGTCACTGCTGTGTCCTCCTGATCTCTGGCCACAAGATCTTTCAGTACTCTTTCAATACTCTTGGGCACTTAGAAAATATTTCGTTCTTTCCCTGAACTCCATGGCACGTGGGGGGGAGCTTTTCGGCCATCTCGGGTCCTCTCCATCCCGATATGCTTTCCTAGCCAGACGTTCTTCTCTGCTGTCTCAGTAAAATGCTAGGTGAACGACCATAAGGGTCTGGGGTCTGTGAGGTTCCACCTGAGCCTGCAGGCAGCAGCGGGTGGCTGGGGGACGGCTGCTGGCCACAGATTCTCATCTTGGATGAGAGGATTTCCCCTGGAGTGTCTACTGTTTCTCCTCTGCAGTGGGAACTCAGCCAGAGGGGGTCAGGGCAGAGGGAACGGAGTACAGGCCTCTGCTTAGTGACCCAGTCAAGGGTCTAGCTCTTCTGCTTTTGCTCTCACCTCTCCCCGCCACCAGTTTTTTTTTTTCTTTTTTTCCTAGTTTTATCTTATTTTAGGAGTAGGAAGATACTATGACCATTTCCAGATCTATTTTTCTTCCAAACATATTGTTTTTGCCAAGATTTCAGGTTTTGAAACTCAAAAGGCAAGAATTTTCCTCTTTTGTTCTGTAGTATAATCCCATCCCCAACGCAGTGTGCCAAGAAAGGCTGTATGGGAAGAGGTTCACAGGTAACAAGAATTACCGAGAAGGGAAAACATTTCAGTTAATACATCAAAATATTATCCTTCTACATTTGCCAACAGAAGGTGTTAATTATTGTTAACATGTATATTTATACTCACAAGAACTACGTAATTTCCTTAGTGTATATAATATCTTACCAATCAGACCGTACCCTACCTATTGGTAATACAGTACTTGGCACGGGAATTCCCTGGCAGTCCAGTTAGGACTCAACACTTTCACTGCTGGGGCCCAGGTTCAATCCCTGGTGGGGGAACTAAGATCCCACAAGCCGCCAGGCATGGCCAAAACAAAACAAAACAAAACCAATACAAAAAAACACTTGGCACAGAGTAAGAGCTCAATAAACGTTTTCTTTGATCACATTCGAGTTTATAAATGGACTGCTCCTTACCCAGTCCTATCCCTGCCATTCTAAGGGATAAAACTGCCTTTCTGCCCCGTCAACCGCATGTAGAAAGGGAGCCCCATGTTCCATGGGCCACAAGAAAGATGCTATATGCTCTTGTAAACATGCTTATGCTATGAGATACATTATATTTTGATCCTTTTCCTTAGTAGTTTTGAGAAATCAAGACAGAGGTTTCTAAACAAAATATATCCACTTAATATTTTATTACACATTCTTTCCTGTGCCAAACCTGTGCGTTTTTACTTATCCAACAGCTTTTGGAGGGAATGTAGACATGAAAACATTGCTAAATTTGGAAACTCTACTTAGAAATGGCAATTCCCTACTCACAATTATTAAATTAAAGTTAGGTTTAAATGAGTATCATTCACCCACTTTGGGCCTTACTGTTCCACTTCTGTAAAATGAAGGGGTTTGTGCAGACAGTGTGAGATCCATTCTATCTTAAATGTTGGTCCACCTGTAATTGAAAGATCTTGCTGCATAAACCTTCCCTTTTCTTCAACACTTTCATCACTCTCTTCTCACCTCCACCGCTGTATAAAAAAAAAAAAAAGTTCTTCCAATCATGGGCTTTGATAATCTACCATGAGAAATGTGCTCATTTGAAGTTTTGAAGCTCAGGAGGCTTGAAGGGCAGAGCTTTGACTTCAGACCATCCAGAGTGACATGGGAGAGGTAGGTAATCTCTTTGAGCCTCCGTTTCTCATTTGTAAAATGACGGACAAAATATGTCCTTCTAGGTTGTATTTTCCTTGCACGATGAAATGACTGTGCGGGGATAAACAAAGCC
This sequence comes from Delphinapterus leucas, assembly GCF_059928025.1. Classification (NCBI taxonomy): domain Eukaryota; kingdom Metazoa; phylum Chordata; class Mammalia; order Artiodactyla; family Monodontidae; genus Delphinapterus; species Delphinapterus leucas. The sequence continues at coordinate 52,517,430 of NC_143129.1, read as the reverse complement.
CTGCACATAATAAGCTATCCGTATCCCGTTCCTTTGCAGTCTCCAAGCACTTCCCATTGGTGTGCAAGTTGCCAGCTTAGGAGGGAATACAGGTAAATCGCTGGGAGCCAGGCCTCCAAGGAATGGGCCCTAGGTGCCCACTAGGGTAGGAAGAGGATGCAGGAGGGCACCAAAGATAAACTTGGCTCCTGTCAACTTTATCAGGCCTAACCCTGCTGCTGCTGCTGGTGGTGATGATGATGATGGTGATAACATTGTTTGGTCCCATTTTGGGGAACCTTTCAAGTCAGATAAACTGCACAAGAATAAGACAACTACTAGCTAGGTAGTTGGCGGCTTACATCAAGTAAGGGAAATTTCCACTACAGGGAAGCTGTACTGGGATAATTCACTGGGATTGAAAGCAACTGAGTTAAACTTAGCTCAGCACAGCACAAAAACACATTGAAAAATTCCCTCAAAATAGAAGCTGGAATGTTCAGGGTGGGTTTAAGTCATGGGCCCTGGCATGGAGCCTTCTGTTGATGGTAGGGATTGGGCCTCTTCTTGAAGGAATGAATAAGTAAAGAAACATGATATAATAACTAACAAACTGTATTTGTAGAGCCTGCTTACATTAGTGTGGGGGACGTAGGGACTTTATTTTGTTTTCCTCTGTGTCCCCAGAGCTTAGAACTGTGCCTGACATATAGTGGGTGTTCCCTAAATATTTGTGGAAGGAAGTAAACAAGTGAATACATCTAAAATAATGGCAAGTGGTAATAAATGTTATGAAGAAAGTAAAGCAGGGTGAGAGGGTAGAATGCAACAGGAATGCAACTCTAGTTAGAGAGGTCAGGAATGGCTTTTCTCTGCAGGTGACATTGGAAAAGAGACCAGAATGCAGTGAGGGAATGAGTCTTGCAAGGATTAGTCATACAAGGACTAGCATTGCAGGCAAAGGAAACAGCAAGTACAAATGTCTTGAGGTGAGAGCATGATGGGGTCTTAGCTTCTGCATATTCAACAAGCTTTCAGGCAATGCTGAAGCAGCTGGTCTGTGGACCACACTTTGAGGGGCAAAGGTTTGGTCTAGAGCCTGACCATGGAGTCTGTAGCTGATATGAGGAGGTCAAGGAACTGAGAGGCAGGGTCATTGCACGTGAAAAAGAAGATGAAAAACTGCATATGCAAGATAATATTATTATGTAAAATTATATGCAAAATGGATATTAAAAATATCAGTAATGTTTTCCTCAGCGAGGTCACATGTCAGGTGATTTAAATTCCCTTCTTTTTAGATTGTTCCAAAATTTCTGTGTGTATTTATCAGAAAAATTTTTATTTCTAAAAAGTTAATTTTAAAACAGGAAATGTTTTTGGATAAGACACTGAATTCAAAATGTGTGAAAACATTTCTAATTAAAAAAAATTTTTATAGACATATGGGAATCGACTGGGGTTTGTTAGAAAAAGTTTCATAGAGGGGATCGTTTTGAAGTGAATCTTGATGTCTAAGTAAGTGAAACCTAAGTTTGAGCTCTTAGCAACTTCTCTTCTCTCTTCTTTTCCTGTCCTCGGGTGGAAATGTGGAGGGATTTAGGGCATGAGTGGTGTACTAGTTATCTATTGCCATGTAACAGATTATCCCAAAACTCAGCTGCTGAAAACAACAAACATTATCTCACAGTTTCTGTGGTTCAGAAATTTGAGAGCAGCTTAGCTGGGTGATTCTGGCTCATGTTTTCTCATGAAGTTACAGTGAAGACACTGGCTAGAGCTGTAGTCATCTGAGGGCTTGACTGGGGCTGAAGGATCCACTTCCAAGGTGGCTCATTCACATGGCTGTTGTCAGGAGGTGTCAGTACCTTGTCATGTGGAGCTCCCCATAGGGCTGATTCATTGAATCTCTTAATGATAAGGCAGCTGGCTTCACTCAGAGTGAATCATCATTAAGAGAGGTGGGTGGGGGAGGGGGAGAGGAGGAGGAAATTCCAACACTTTTTATGACACACTGATATTTCTGCTTTATTCTATTTATTTACTTAGTCACTAAGTCCAGTCCACACTCTAGGAGAGGGGAATTAGAGTCTACCTTTTAAAAGGAGGAGTGTCAAGGGATTTGGGCATATATTTTAAAGCCATCACAGGAGGAATAGGGTATGATAGTTCAAGGGCATTCTAATTTTCATTTAAAGTGTGCTGTATAAGATTATAAAATACCATAGCTTGCTTTGTTAGTCACTGAGCATGCCTGGTGTTTAGCACAGTATGAGATGGAAAACAAAGGGTAAGAAAAACATCTAGAACATAATGCAAGCCACATATGTATGTTAAAGTTTTCTAGAAGCCACATTAATAGAGGTACAAACAAGTACAATTAATTTTAATAATATATTTTTAACCCCATATACGCAAAATATTTTTATTTCAACATGTGCATATTCAATATAAAACGGAGACATCAGTGGTTTAATGGCTAGGGGGAGCTTACATATCTGAAGCAAGGTCCTGGAGTGACACCTCCCCCTCCCCAACTGTGGCAGCAGAAGCAGGCAGGACCTCACAGCAGTCTCTGCTCCTGGTGGGAGGGGGAAGTTACCAGTTATAGGGGGAATTGAGTTTGGCTCATCGGTTGCCAGGGAAACCAGCAGGTGGGCGTGCCCCTCACCACTCCTTTGACAAACTATCATAGTGGAGATAGTTCTGATCTAAAGATTAGAGCTGGCTGGGGCCAGGGGCAAGTACATAGGCATTTACTGATTAGGCTCTATGATTTAGAGGGAAGGTCAGTCAGGTGAGTAGGGTGTAGGACGGGTCAATCAGGGGATGTACAGAGAGCAAGAGAACAGCCTTCTTGGGTGGCCTGGTCATACAGATAGCAAGGAGGTGGGTTGTTCTTGGATGTGGAAAAGTAGGTGGTCAGAAAACAGAGAAGCCTAGAATGATTCCAAGGTTTATGGCTTAGGTGATTGAGAGGATACAAAAAGGAAATACTGGACACAGAACATATTTTGTTCTGGGAGGATGGCAAGGGAAGATTACAAATGTAGACTTGGAAAAGTTTTGATTGAGGTAATTGTGAAGGACAGAGGTGGAGATAACTGGACAGTTGCATGGGTGGATCTCGGGCTTAGCAGAGAAAACTAACTTCAAGTAGAATCATCACAACGCTTCTTCCTTCTATATAACACCACTGTGAAACACTATAGAAAGTTCCAGTCTTCTCACTTGCTTACGGTGGAGGCAGAATAAGCTGAGGAGGAAGGAGCAGAGCCCCTCAGGATAGGCCTGGGGGGCCTGCTTTCCTGGCCCACTGACCTGGTCCCTTGGGAGCAAGAGGGATGCCACAGGAGCCACACTAAGTGGTCATCTTAGAGAGAGGCAGGAACCCCTCAGCCTCCCATTGAGGGGGAAAAGGAGAAGGAAAGTGTCTGGATAAGATATTAGAAGTTAAGAATTCCTGTCCTGGAGTGTGGTTGTTCACCTCGTATGTTGTCTCCACCTCTGACAGTACGTTTCCTGTCAGTGAAGTGTGTCCAGCCACTTCTTTTCATTACTAGATGTGATGCTTTAATGCCAGAGTTGCAAACCAAAGTACCTACAAGGTAGACAACATGCAGGAGTGAAGCAAGTGCAGAGAGAGCGTGACACACTCGGCCAAAGGGAGCAGTTGCCTCTCAGCTCCTGGAGATTTTTGTGAAGTGGCAACATGGACCTAGTTGCCAGATATTCTTATTTTTGTGTGTGTGAGTTTTTTGTGTGAAGTTTTCACACATTTAAATGTCGGATAAATTTTATTTAAAACCCCAAAACCAAATAAAACATGTCTTCACGCTCCAACTAGCCCATAGTCCACCAGCATTTGACATTAGTCTGAACACCTTTTTTGTGTCTTTATGTATCACGCTTAATTGTGTTTTTCCACTTATGTTTCCTACTGTAACCACCAATTTTGTGTGGGTTGCTTTTGTGTGTTTGCTTTTTTGTTTTGATTCTCTAAGGAAAAATATAATGGGTCAGACCGTATTTGTTGATTAATCTGATTTCTGGAAACTGGACAGAACTATGTGAGGTAATGAGGCCCTTCAGTCTTTTAGGGACCTGAAACAGCAGACCACACAGAAAACGGCATATTCCTCTGGCAGATTTCGGCCTCACAATTGGAGTGGGAGAGGAGTAGCCAAAATGCACTTGGCCGTGTCTTGGTGATAACTCCTCTAATAAGGTCACAGATTATTTAAAGTAGATCCTGTGTTTAATAGCAGGATGAAACATGAAAGTCATTCATGAAGGTATTAGGTCTCATGATGAAAAAACACTCTTTCCAGTGCTCAAGGCTAAATATATATATATTTTAAATTGAATGAAGAATGAGGTAAGAGAAAATACAAGAAGAAAACTAGTGAGGGAAAATAGGAGAGAAATACATGGGATAAAATGGACATAATATGCATTACCCATGGATATTATGGAGCTATACGTCTTAGGTTTACAGAAGAGAAACAATGCTTCTCTTATCGTGCTCCTTATTCCTCTTCCTTCTTTCCTATCCTATGGGGCAGAGTTGCTACAGATTGACAGGATTCTAGGACACTGGACTGTGTTTGCCAGTAGGTGCATTAAAAGATCATGGACTGGGCTTCCCTGGTGGCGCAGTGGTTGAGAGACCGCCTGCCGATGCAGGGGACGCGGGTTCTGCCCCGGTCCAGGAAGATCCCACATGCCGCGGAGCGGCTGGGCCTGTGAGCCATGGCCGCTGAGCCTGCGTGTCCGGAGCCTGTGCTCGGCAACGGGAGAGGCCACAACAGTGAGAGGCCCGCGTACTGCAAAAAAAAAAGATCATGGACTGTCCATTAAAAGATTGTGCACAATGTCCACAAAAAGACTTATACACATATGTTCATAGCAGCTTTATTCATAATAGCCCAAACTAGAAACAGCTTAAATGTCCATCAGTAGGTGACTGGATACTGAGCAATAAAAAGGAACAAACTACTTTTATATATATATATATTATTCATAAAACATTGTGTTGAACAAGAGAAGTCAGAGCCCAAAGAGTTCATACTGTATAACTCAATTTATGTAAAACTCTAGAAGAGGCAAATCTAATTTATAGGGACAGAAAACAGATCAGTGGTTGCTTGGTGCTTGCGGTGGGGGGCATGTAATACAAAAGAGCGTGAAGGAATTTTCAGAAGGGATGATGGAAATGATTATATCTTGATTGTTGTGGTGGTTACATGTGTGATTATAGTTTCAAAACTCATCACACTTACACTTCAAATGGGTGTATGTTATTTTATGTAAATTATACCTCCATACACTTGATTTAAACAAAGAGGTCCTGAATAAAGATAGAGTTCTCTCTGGTGCTCTCCTGTACCTCTTTAACCTGTGCTGCAGAAACTGTCAATAGATTTAGCTCACCTTTCTGCTTCCATGTGACTTGAATGAGGGAAAAGTCAGGGCCTTCCTGCTTAGAACATGCCCAGCTAACCTTTTGCTCTTATCTTGCATCATGAAGCCTTTTCATTTGTTTGGTTTTCGGTCTTCATTTTTGGCAGGTGAGGTGTGGTAAAATCCTGAAGTTGAGTTTGGACTTACAGGGAGAAAAGGTGTTCCGTCTCTAAGCCTTCAGACTTGCTCATGTGCTCCAGCCCAGCTTACAAAGCCTCTGTGCTGGGGTAAGAGCCCAACTTTAGCTGAGAATGGGACACTTACTTTCCTTTACCATTGTTCTTTGGGTATATAGCTCCCTCAGGGACGTTTCGGAGAAAGATGGCTGAGGTTTAGGACATGATTTTGGTAATCCTAAAACACTTGGATAAATACTATCTAAACATCATAATTCTTTTTAAAATAAGTCTTCCACAGGCATACCATGCTTATTCAGGCCTCACTGCCTTTGCACATATCATTGCTTCAAGCAGGAACGTCATTCTCCAGTCTTAATACCTCTCTGGGCTTGTCAGATACTTATTTTTTAAAAATCCAGCTTGGGTCATTGTCCTTAATCCTTTCCACGCCCCAGTCTCAAAGCAGATCTGTGTATTTCTTGCTACATCGTGCAAAAGAAGAGACAGGGGCTTGACTGTCATACAAGTCTGAATTCACATCTTGACCTGCCACTTGATCTGCCACTATATATATATAGTCACTGAGGTTTAGAGATTGATACACATGTTTATGTGTTCTTTTCATTTCTGAAATGGCGATGATAATTCCTACTTTTTAGGCTATTGTATATATTATGAAATAATTAAAGTACACAATTTAAAAAATGAAGATGAATAATATATTCTAGCTATTATTATTAGACACTGGTGGCAGAAACAGCTCACAGGCTGTTCTTGCATCTGGGTGTGGACATATGGCATGGAGAAAATGGAATGCGAGTGCTGTGTGTCACTCCAGGGGCAAGGATTTTAGAAGAGGGTGTCCCTTCTCCCCTCTCTTTTCCTTTCCATTGGCTAGAAGCAGAAAACAAAGGGACCATAGGAGATGGTGGGACCACAAGATAGATGGAGCTTGGGGTCCGTAAATCACCACCTGGAAGAAAGCTGTCACCCAGTAACACCTGCCTTGGACTGTATAAGGAAGAAACAAGCTTATTTTGTGTTGGGTCCCTGAAATTCTGGGGTTTATTTATTATAGCAGCTTGTGTTAATTACCTTAGTGAATTTAGAAATGGGCACTTTGAAGTGAGGGTGAATGTAAGAAAAACCTAAAATATGTTGCATTGACTCAGCAGCTGGATGGTGGGTGGCACAGGCACTGATAGTGAAGGCTGGGAAGATGGAGACCAATGGAAGTGATGGCAAAGCATTTGGTAAATCTGTTGTTACTGATAATTTCAAAGGCAGGCCAAGTGCCTTACAAGCCTTTTTCTCCAAGTGAGAGATAGCTTATCACTTATTGCGTTTAACAAAGTATCACAAGACAGAGATATGCTGCTCAGGCAAGAACTGGTTTGTATGACAGCAGAAATGAAAGGGACCAGATAGAGGCCAGAAATTTGAGGCTTCACAGGACTGGAAGGGAAAACTACTTATTGGCTCAAACCAGTAGAAGATGCGGCTGAAAAAAGGCTTGAACAAGAGGTGCATTTAAAAATCTCAATTTACTAGATGCCATGCTAGCTTCTACAGAGGTTATAAAATAACTAGGGACTGTTCTCTGCCCTCGAAGAGGGCAATTTACAAAATTGCAATTTACAAAAAAGGATAAAACATGTACAAATGACTGTAGTGGACACAGTTAATGATTGAAATATTTGTTGCTATGAATAATGGAGGAATTACAACCCTCTGGCGGGAGCCCAGAGAAGGGGTTCTCAAGGGTGCAAGGAAGCTTGGGCCTTGTTTACCCATCAAGCCCTCAGAATCATGAATGAATGAACCTCAGTCATCTTTCAAATTCATCTTTACCTTTTCGAAATATTAGAGTTCAAGTTTGGTCTGTGGAGTAGGAGCTGATACCTGGCGCACTGGAGGATCCTTTCAGCCAGCCCATGACTTCCCTATTGACATTCTTCCCTGACTTCACAAGTAGTTCAGGCTAAGACGTGCTCAGCTTGCCTCCTTAGGGCCTCATTTCTGTAAAGGTAGAAGAGGACCCTGCTATCCTCATCCCTCCTCAACTGCCCCGAGGCTATGAGATGGTCCAGATCTTAAAGCACTGTGTGTTTGCAGAGATTGCTTGTTTTTATTGTCTCTTGTTTTTTTACATCTTTATTAGAGTATAATTGCTTTACAATGGTGTGTTAGTTTCTGCTTTATAATAAAGTGAATCAGCTATACATATACATACATCCCCATATCTCCTCCCTCTTGCATCTCCCTCCCACCCTCCCTATCCCACCCCTCTAGGTGGTCACAAAGCACCAAGCTGATCTCCCTGTGCTATGCAGCTGCTTCCCACTAGCTATCTACCTTACGTTTGGTAGTGTATTTATGTCCATGTCTCTCTCTCGCTTTGTCACAGCTTACCCTTCCCCCTCTCCATATCCTCAAGTCCATTCTCTAGTAGGTCTGTGTCTTTATTCCTGTCTCTCTTGTTTTTTTAATAATCATCTTTGGGCAAAGAATAACAACTTACAGCTTCTTAGTGTCTCCTGGCATGGGCCTAGTACATTTTTATCTTGTTTTTATTGCCTCGTTGGCTGCAGAGAGCACTTATCTAAATATAGAAAGGTACACCGCTATGGAAAGGACTGGAATAAAATAACATTTTCTTTCCAATCAATTCCCTTGCATCTTCTAGTGAACACCAGGTACTGTTCTTTTGTCAGAGTGGCAAGAGTGGGCAGCAAAAAAGAAATGATATTGAATTGTGGAGCTTTCCAAAGTAGAAGTCAGTGACTGCAAGGCCTTCCGAGGTAGCGGGGCCAAGGTAGTTAGTGCTCTGGGCTGGCTCTCCTGTGACCTTGGGCGAACCACACAATGACGGTCAGCAGCACACACCTGTCCTTTGGAGGAAGGGCAGTATAGTGGAAGGGGCGCAGGCTTCAGCAGACCCAGATTGGATCTCCTGCCCAGCCCCTTATTTACGGGTGACCTTGGGCAAATTACTTAAACTCATGTATAAAATGGGTGGTACTAATAAAACCTATCTCTTAGGGCTCTTATAGGGGTTAGATGAGGTGAATATATGTAAACTATTCAACACATTTTCAAGAAATGGTAGCTATTACTTTTTGTAGGCTGGTATTTTATAGCATTAATGTTTCAAATGTGACCATATTTTCAATTTTGTTTCTGGGGAAATTATATAAATTTATTCTTGATAATAACAAATAGCAGCTCTTATCTACCATATGAATCAGATACAAGTCTCTACCTTCATTCATTCTGGAGAGAGGGTTTCATTGCTGGAGGCAGCGCTGTGTAGTGGTTAGAGCGGGGTCTCTGGCAAGAGTCTTTGGGGCTCAAATCCTGGGGTGTGATCTTGAACAAGTTGCTTAACTTCTCTGGGACACAGTCCTTTATCTGCAATTCCAAAATGAGATTTTTTATGAGCTTTAACCCACTTTGCATAAATCTTCCTAGTTTTGTGCAGAAATATTGTGATTGAGTCTAGGGGACTCCCCAAGACCCTGAGGGGGTTCTGTAATATATGTTACATGTGCCATGTTATCTTTATTAAATCTGAATTCTGAATTTCAAAACTCATCTGGCTCTAAGGATTTTGGGTAAGTGACCCATGACTCACCCTCATAAGGCTGTTTTGAGCTACATTAACTTCATGTAAGCCTCTGGGAATCCTATTGGCTATTATTGTCATCCTTGGAACAATTCTTTGAGGCAGCAATTATCATCCCATTTTATAGATGAGGACAATAGGGTATAGAGACGTTAAGCAGCCAGATAGCTCATAGGTGGTAGACCTAGAATCCAAACAAGACATTTCTGACACCAAATCCCATGCATCCTATTGAAAGATTTATTCCCAGAGCCCTGCACTTGCCCTGGCTGAATTACTCCCAATTAAGTTTCCACTCAGAGAAGTTAGGAAACACCATCAGCTGGGGCTGCCCTTTCCAAACATCTCCGCAGGGAGACCAGCTCTGACGTGGGCTCCCCACCCTCTTCTCATGGCCGTGCAGAGGAGGGAAGAGTAGGGGTGCTGGTAAGGCTCCCCACAGGGGGCTGCCAATGACACAGCATGATGAGAGAGCCTGGCCTGCACACTGTCCTGCTGCACACCTCTGTCCATTTCTCTGACGGCCACCCTTTCTCAGTTTGCTTTCCTCCGGAAGATGACACTGAGAAAAGGGTTTCAGTGCAAGTAGTTGATTTGTGAAACACAGGAAACACCATTTGCCATTTGGCAGTGAAGAAGGGAAGGGGGAAGCAGCCAATAATAGGTATATTATTATTCATTTCCTACTGCGAGTAACTGAAACTCCACAGGGAAACGTGAGGTCACAGTGTAAAACATATGGCTCAAAATGATCCCACCCAAGGGATGAGGGAGCTGAGTTATTTATACCCCATCCCTGGAGAGACATTGGTTGAGGGTTACTCCCAGGGACGTCCTTGGCAGACAACCAGAAGCAGCATGGCCTTCTTCATTCTGGAATATGAAGTCTGGGAGATAGGAGTGAAGCACTGACAGGGGCTGGTACACACCCTTTAGCCCAGTTCTGTGTAGTAGCAGGAATAGCCTTATTTGTGAAAAGCCCAGGATGAATGATGTCTCATCCACCGTGGGTTTGATGTCCATTGACAGACTCAACTACCCTCAAAAAATTCCCACCATACTGCCTGCTGTGGTGCCTGATATTGGTGCCAGTCTCCAGAGGCCACCAATAAAATGTCAGGATGTTACCCAAGAGAAGGAACAAATGAGCTATGACCTTTCCTTTCCTAGCCAGACTTGCCTCAAGGGAAAGGGACTTGGATCAAAGAGGTTTTAGTGGAAGAAATATCAAGAAATTTCTGATGGGGTGAGTCATCACCAGCGAAGACCCTGGATAATCTGGGGTGCCAGCTGCCAGCTTGGAGGTAGACATGGAAAAGGTGACCTCTGAGGAGAGTGGCACCAATGGGGGACCCAAAAGTGTGACTCAGAGAAGGAAGGAACCCAAAGGGACAATTTCCTACTTCCCAGTTGTATCCAGATCAGGGGGCCCGGAAAGGAAGACTCCCTTCACCGCTGCCGAGACCGTGAGCGCCCGGAAGATAGTGACCACATCTTCTTGTCTTAGTATTCGGAGCTCAGCACAATGACCAGTGACTCGTCTAACTAAAATCATCTTTCTTTTTTTCCCAGAAAGAAATATTTCATTTTAAAATATATTTTCTCCTTGTGCTGTGCATACCTGGGCCTATGAAACCCCTATGAATGCAGGGGAAAGCAGTATTTTGGAACCGACCCCAGTCGAGACTCTCCTGGTCTTCATGTTCACGCAGTTGAACCACCAGGCTTTTCATACACTTTACATTCTCCTTTCAGGCGGTGATCTGCTGGACACCAAATTCTTAATCCCTTCTTCAGTTTCTGCAGCACTGGAGGCCATGTCTGGCCTTTCCTATGGCCTAGCTTCTTGCTCTTACAGAGCCTTGAAGCGAAAGGCTCTATCCCAGTGAATTCAGTGCTTTGCTCTTGCTTCCACCTGCCAGTTCCTTTCTGACTTTTCTGCTAGCAACCCTACATTCATACCAATGAGCTCTGTGTATTTCCACTTCTCCTTCTATAAAAACAAGCAACACCAATACCAACAAGTTACTTATTGGCAGTGAGACTTTGGGCAAATTACTTAACCCTCAGTTTATTTAGCAATAGAAGGTAGAGAATGCCCCTGACTTCCCAAGCTTGTGGAGAGGACTCAGTGAGGTTATTATGAACTGAATTGTGTTCCACCAAAATTCATATGTTGAAGCTCTAAGCCCTGGTGTGACTGTATTTGGAGTTAGGCCCTATAAGGAGGTAATCAGATTAAAATGAGGTCATAGGGTGAGGCCTTAATTCAATAGGACTAATGTCCTTATAAGAAGAGGAAGAGACACCAGGGATCTTTCTCTGTCTCTCCTTGTGCGCACAGAAGAAACGGCATGTGAGGACACAGTGAGAAAGTACCATCTGCAAGCCAGGAAGAGAGGCCTCACCAGAAGCTAAATTTTCTGGCAGCTTGATCTTGGACTTCTAGCTTCCAGAACTGTGAGAAAATTAATTTCTGTTATTTAAGCCCCACAGGCTGTAGATTTTGTTATGGAAGCCCTAGCAAACTAATACAGAAGTAACTCATATAAAGGGCTTTGCTGTGGCACCTGACACAAGGTGGAGAGTCATTAAGTGTAGCTATTGCTATTACTATTGCTTCTAATAAAATACCCACCTTTCTAGGAGAGAAAGAGAATTCTAGAAATCCTGTACCAAACAGTTGCAAATCCATGTTAAGCTTCCGATGAGAAATTGAGGACATCAGAAAGAAAGCAAACCACACTCCCTGAAATCTTCCAATCCTATTAATGTATATAAGTCATAATGATCTGGGTCAAATAATATGACTGCATCTTTCCTCTGAGGAACTTAATGTGCTTTTGCCAACTACTTATCCATCAGGCAAATGTCTGCATCCTGAGGCTGAGCTAAGAGAATGTCTTCGATGGCCAGGTGCCTGAGACCAGGACAGTGCACAGGGGGGCACTAATAAAATATGATAATTGCATTTGTTCCACTCTCTCTTTAGTTTAGGTTGTGCAGTCTGGAAGCAGGCCAGACTGGTCCATTTTAGGAATTGTGGGGTTGAGCTTACAGTACAAGACATATTTTCCTTCAAGTTGGCCTTGACTAATGGCTGTTCCGTCTCTTAGAAGCATAGCTAACTCCGACTCATGGACACATCAGGGAGAGGGACCTCCCAAAACTCCATTCTCTCACCAAAACTCTGAGGTTCTGGTTTCATAATGCTGTTTACATTCCTCAGGACGCCTCCACCAGGGCCCTCCAAGTAGACTTCTGGGCTTCGGACCTCCTATGGACAGATCGGGGAGGGGACAGAAGAGGCCTCTTAAGCAACTGTAATTCTTTTTGTCTTTATTTTTAATCCAAATGAATGCATTAGAGATGGTACTAAAATCTATGTGGGAAAAAAGAACCATCTGAGATCATTGGTCAGAGTTCTAAGTGGTGTGGAAAGAGAAAAAAAAAAAAAAGTGCTGAGTCCTGATAAATGGGAAGGGGGTTACATTGGCTAAATTGAAACCAGTTGAAGGGGTTCTTTTGTCTGGTTTTTTTTTTTTTTTCCCTCAAATTTCTCTTTAAATCAGTGTTGTCCAGCTGTCCCCAGAGACTACAAAAGACACAGATCAAATTTCTATTGTTCTTTCTTGCTACTGCCTCTCCACCGACCCTGGCTTCACCCAGAAGGGTGTTGTAGCCTATAGGATCCCTTGCCATTTATTCCTCTGTCACAGATGGATGAAGTGCTCGAATATGAATCATTAAACCTACTTCTTTTTGTGTCTCCCAGATGCTAAGTATTTGTTCTCTGATTCAACGTTGATTCAATGTATTCATTAAATCCAAACATTTACTCAACACTCACCACGTGCCAGGCCCTCTTGAAGGCACTGGATATGCTAAGGCAAATGAGACACAGATCCTGCCTTCAAAGAGCTCCAGTTTAGTGGGAGAGCAGAGAAATAATTACTAACACACTGTGGAAGACGAGGACAGAGCATGGAAAAAGGCTTTGAAGAGAGTACCAAGGGATATGGAGCTCACCTTCCAGGAGGGAAGAGGAAGAGAAGCCCCTTAGTGGGAGGGCAAATGTAATGGGGAAAAAGCAGCAGCCAGCTGATTGCTTGTGAAAGAATCAGTCTTTTTAATATACGGCCGAAGGCAGCTAGGGATGTTGGTGTAGACTGCAGATGGCTTTAGTTTGGGCACCAAGAAGCAGCCTCGGAAGGTGAAAGCCTGAGTGGAAGGAACTTTCTCATATTGAGCAGCACTGTGTAATCACTTGTCTCAGAATGGATGGAAGGAAAAGAGGGAGGGAGGGAGGGAATCACCTTACATACTTGAGAAAATATCGTATATGAATCCATCTGCCACCATTCCATAATCCCAACCCCTCTTCCCAGGAGGAGTTGAGAGATTGGTCCACTAGAGTTTCTCTTTAGCTTTCATAAGATACAACCAATAAATACCAAACTCATTGATTCCCTTATTTCTCAGAAGACTAAGGAATGGACTGACCCTGTACCAAACCTATGAAAGTTGTTGATTTAGGAAAAGGAACGATAAGATGATGTCTTTTACTACATAGGGTGATATTAAGATGGACAAAATGAAGTATATATCATTATCTGGTTTGAACAATATAGTTAATTAGCATGTAGCTTTACGTTGGTGGCCCAAATCTGCTATAAACAAGTCGGAATGCTATTCAGATTGTGTCATTCTAAAAAAAAAAAAGGTATCCAGAAAGGTGGCCTACCGTATACCTACACAACTGTCTATTTACTAAGTTAAAGCTCAATTTAAGGATTGCTGTAAGGATTTCACATGAATTGAGGCCAGTGGTAAAACTTGTACGATGGCCATTGGGGAGGAAGAAGAGGCAGTGGGAGCAGGAAGTCTTCCTGAGAGCACCCACACCCCTCTAGAGCTACATTCCCCTATTTTTTCTACTTTCTTCCCATTAACTCATTGGGCTTAACTAATGGGATTTGGTTTTGACTTTATCTGCTTAACATTTTTTTACATATCTATAGACCCAGATAGTGGTGGTAAAGAAGTTGACTCAAACTTTCTCAGGCCAGACATTAGATGACTGAAATCATGTCTTATTCATCTCTGCACCCTGAGTATCCAGAGTAGGTGCTCAATATGTTCACTGTGTACATTAATGGGCCTCCTTGCTCCACCTAGTTTTACCACTAGAAAACCAGGTTCTTCAACAAATATTTATTAATTACCTACTCCTTGCCAGGTGCTGTATCCGGCACTAGGTTTATAAGAGTGAGCAAAAGAGACATGACCCTGTCTTCCAGGAGCTTGTTGCCCTTAAAGAGAAACAACAGTTAAATCTGGAATTACAAGAAATTATGATAACCTCACAGTATGGGAAGTGGGGTGTTGATGGGGTCAATAACGTGGGACCACGTCTGTTGGGGAGGTGGATCAAGCAATGTTTCCTGGTATAAGTGACTCAGAGCAAGTTAGAGTTCTCAGCTCTCCTAGGATTTATAACCTATTTAGAGAAAGAAAACTGTCATACATACAAAAGTAAGAAACAGAATGATGTAAGACACTCTAAACTCAGTGTTAGATCATGGATTAGAGATGGTAGAAAGGGTGAGATCAGAGGGCAGAAGTAGACATGGATGTTTTCAGGAGGAAGGGGCTCTTGACTGTCCTTGAAAGATGGGTAGAGCCAGTAGAATGGAGTAAGGGGAGAAAAGGCTGAGGTGAGAATTGCACACAGTTGGACAGGTGAGGCCTAGATGAAAGAGAGAGGCTGAATTAGGCGAGACCTGGAAAGTCGGGGAGAAATAGAAGTACAGTAAGCACTGTCATATTGTGGTTATTATTCTTCATAATGTGATAAAAGCTACTATCTGTCAAGTTCCAGTCTGGGTTAGGTTCTAGGCAGGAAGTGTTTAACAATAGGCCTACAATCCATCCTCCCTCTTTACCGGGGGGGAAGCCCATGGGAAAGACAGAAGGAAAGTAACTCAGTCAAATCTTCATGTAAGCATGCTAATGATAGACATCCAACTAAGCATACTAATGATATTTGCTAGTTGCAGGATCCTTATCTATGAAATGCTTTTATAAGGCGATACCTGATCTGCCTGGGTTGCTCATTTGTTACAAATCTAGAACCTATGGATACGTTGAGCATGATTTCTGGGAAAAAGTAAAGTATATTAGGTAACTATCTGAATATAAATATGAAGGTACTTCCCAATGACTCTTTTCCATGTAGGTGATGTGGCCATATACATGGCTTAAAGGTTTTCTATGTTCATCTGGGCAAGAGAATATCTTGATGTGGCATAAAAGGGCCTGGGCGGCTGCATTAATCTCAGACCACTCATTGCTTTACCTGAACCTTGCAATGACCTGTTTCACTGATGTTATTAGTAAAGCTTGACACTGGGTAAGATCTATTCTTATGAGTATGCTTTAACAATCTGATCCTTTGTGTTTTCTTAGGTACGTTACATATATTGGCTCACATCAACCCTCTAAGATGCTCAGAGGAATTAGTGAATGTGTCCAATATCACACAGTGAGGAAGCAGCAGGCTTAAAATTTAATCACAGATCTGACTCCCCAGACCATACTCTTCCCACTGCTCTATATTTTCCCCCTTTTTAAACCTGAGTAAAACAGAACAGGTCACGGGGTAGGGGTTGGGGGAGCAGCCAGGCCCTAGGGCAGCAGTCCCCAACCTTTTTGACACTGGGGACCGGTTTCATGGAAGACAATTTTTCCACGGACCGGGGTGGGTGGGGAGGGTGTTTCAGGCGGTAGTGCCAGCGATGGGGGAGCGGCAGATGAAGCTTTGCTCACTGCCCTGCCACTGACCTCCTGCTGTGCAGCCCGGTTCCTACCAGGCTGTGGCCCAGTACCGGTCCGTGGCCCAGGAGTTGGGGACTCCTGGGCCACTCCTGCCCTGGAGGACCATCAGGAAGCCCCACAAGCCCTTTGAGAACCACTTCCCCAAAGTACAGTTTTAATGAGAAAAGTCTTTCTGGCATAAAATCCGATTCATTTGAGACCCAAAAGGTAGTGTTTGTGTCACATTTTCCATGGAAGTTCATTTTCACCAGAGGCAAAACACTTACATCTCCACTGGGACTCTGCGACTCATGGAGAGTTTGTGTGCTATCAGGGGAATAATAGCACATTCCTTGAATGCTGAGAGAATAGCCCAAAGACTCTGCCCTTGATCAGATTAGATGATATGAGTTGGTGTTTCTCATTCCATTTTTAGCCTTAAAGCAAGCTGGGCCTTGTGGGAAGACTCGCTAATTCCTGATATTTCACATGGGCTGCAGTTTTATGAGGACATTTGTGTCATTCATTCACAGCTCTGAGTTTTGTGGGTTTTTCTTTAAACATAGTGCTTTGCCAAACATTAGGATCAGCTTCCTTTCAGGGAACTCAAGTTTCCCTTTTTAAAAAACTAGTGTGTGAACAATGGGAAAGGAGGTAGACCATATCATGGAGTCCACTTCTTTTTTTCTGGAGAAGTAAGTGGTTTAATTCTAGTTGCCTCAGATCAAGGAGTCTTATTCTTAGGGGACAGCTGCCTAGTGCAACACCTTGGTTCCCGTTAAAAGCACCACAGGACATTCATAACTGGGATGTGACAGATTGCCCCATGCCTGGATCTCTTGCTCAGGGCTGCCAGCATCATTAATGGACAGATGGAGCCATCCTCCCTTCCTTGGCTGTGTCTGTTTAATCAACTTTGGAAGTAGCTATAATACCACCAGCTAATAAAAGTGCTTAATAAATATCTAAATTGCAATACCCCCAGGAAGATGTTCATCTTGGTAGAAAAATCTGACAAAAGAGTGTCAGAATCTTTATTTCAAATCAGAGCAGACCCATGCAGACCTTGTATCTATAAGTAGCAGTATGTTGAGGGGCACTTTAACTTGGGTCTTACTAAGAAAAGCAGAAAGCTTAGTTGAGAATTACTGAAACCTATAGAGCTGAGCTGAGAGAAGTCAGTGGTCTGATGTAGACCTTAGGTTTGTCTTCTGGATTCCACTGACCCCCTTCTTAGGCTACACTGTTAGTATCCTGCTCTGATCTGCACTGGGTTATTGCTTTCTTGCTTCTAGACCCTTACTGTTTTCAGAGAGTTCTCAGTTTTTGTTTATACTTTTACCCAATGTTCCCTTTAAATACAACCTTTCTCAGTTACAAAGGAGAATGTGATTCTTTCCAGTGTGTGGCAAAATACTGGCTATTTACTTTGTTTACTACCAGCTTATTTGCTGATGGTCCTATGCCTTTCCAAACCCAGAACTAGCTATTCTTTTTGTCCTGCTCTTTATGTTCTTTATTTTGCCTGTCATGTAATGGAAGAAAATTATAATAGACACATTTTTTAAGGGAAGAACAATCTCCAGCTGAATATGAATTTCCTGCAATGTGTTGTAGGGCTGTCTTTGTAATACCATAGTCCATTGGAATCATCTTGGCTGCAAATAAATAAATACTTAACTAATAGTAACTTAAACAAGGAGGAATCTATTTTATGAGGGTGATTAATATAGTAACAAGGTAGTAAAGATTCCATATTGACTTATCTGTCATTCTTTAGTCTCTCCCATATGGATGTAGGTTAGCCATCTAGCATTAAGCGTTATGTCTTCACAAAAATATCCAAAGGAAGACAGGGAGAAAGTGCACACCATTCGAGTTTTATCTCTCTTTTTTAAATAGGGAGGAAAATTTTTTCCAAAATTTTACCCCCTGGCAGATTTCTCCTTAGTATCAAGGGTCAGGATAGGGTCACATGCCTATGTTCTACCTATGATGAAGCTGGGAAAGTAACTGGCCTCTCTAGTGGAAGTGGACTTCTGTGTGTAAAGAAGAAGGAGGGGGAAAGCTGCTAGGTAGTCAACCACTGTTATGGACTGAATTCATATGTTGAAAACCTATACCCCAGTGTGAGGATATCAGAAGATGGTGTGGGGCCTTTGGAAGGTAATTAGGATTAGATGAGGTCACAAGGATGGACCCCTCACAAATGGGATTAGTGCCCTTATGAGACTCAAGAGAGAGCTTGCTTCCTTTCTTTCTGCCATGTGAGGATACAAGGAAAAGTCTGAAACCAGAAGAGGACCCGACCATGCTGGTGCCCTGACCTCAGTCTGTCAGCCTCCAGAACTGTGGGAAATGCATTTCTGTAAGCCATCCAGTCTATGATATTCTGTTATAGCAACCTCAACAGACTAAGACGACCACAACCATCAAATACCTTTAAAGTGCAACAGCCCAGGGATGGATTATATTTAATAATCTCACGCTTGCTGTCACATGGGCCACACATACAGTTAATATGGAGTCATAAAAGAAGAGACCTCACAAGTTCAATATAAACTCATCCTCTCAAAAATCTATCTAAAAATCTATCTCAATTTTTTAAAATTGTGGTAAAATGGGTATAATATAAAATTTACCATTTTAACCATTTTAAGCATGCAGTTCAGTGTCATTAAGTACATTCATTGTTGTGCAATCATCTATCTCTAGAAAGACTTCATTTTCCCATACTGAAACTCTGTACCCATTAAAGAATAAATTCCCCACTTTGCCCTCCCCCAGGCAACCATCATTCTACTTTTTGTCTTTTTAAAATTTGGCTACTCTAGGTACCTCATATAAGTACAATTATGTATTTGTTCTTCAAGCTTATTTTCAAAATATCTGGTAACCTCTCTTGAAATACCCTTCCTGCTTCTCCTCCTTCTCTCCTCTTCTCAAAACCCTTTCCATCCTCCAAGGCTCAATACCAAGATTTTCCAGTTGCTTCAGCCCGTGGGGATCTCTCCCTATCCTGGACTCAGAATGCTCAGAGTGCTCAACTCCCGTACTCCCTTGGCCCTTGTGTATACTGTCTCAAGCCATATCTTGCATTATTATTCTATATTACCTGTCATTTTGTGGGTAATTCTCTCCTCTCTCCAACTAGATTGTGACCTCCTAAAGGGCAGAGACTTAATGTACCTTGCTTTTCTTTTCATCCTCCACAACCTAAGCCTTCTATGCAATAGACACCCAGTAAGTACTTGTTAAATCCCCTGCTCCTCTTTAGAGAAGCTGCATAAACCAGCTGTATAATCAACAAGCTCTCGCTTAAGCCTGATCACACTCTCTCTGGTTGAAACTTAAGTCCATTTTTTCTTATTTGATCTTCCTTGAAATGGACAGCGAATGTCCACTGTCCTCATTAAACCTCTATCTATACTTGAGAAAGGTTAATGAATCTATGTTAGCTTCTGCTTTTCCAGGCTAAGTCAAGATAATAAGGCAGAACCACTATATTTACACAACAGTTTTTCCTAAGAAACCCATAACATTTCCCTCACATTAAGATCAGTTCTTTTTAGTAGCTAAAAGTCAACAAAGTTTTCACAATCTGGGAAGGAATTCCTCTGTTGTAAGTCATAGTTGGGAATTCCAGAGCCTCTGGCAAGCCTTTAGTTTTTACAAAAACTCCTTTATTGATCTGGTGTGATATGTACTGATACCCTGAGGATAGCACACACACACACACACACACACACACACACACACGCACACCTGACCCCCTTTACGCAGCCTTGATCACAGCAGTGCACATTACTGGATCATTTCTGTTGATAAAATCAGAACAGGAGTTTACCAGAAAGTAATCTAAAAAACTCAAGGATTATAATTTTGTGTACCAAAATCTTAGATGTACAAGGGCTGGATGTGGCTTTTTCTCTGAGTATTGCTGATTAAGTGACTAGTAGAAGATTTTAGCAACTAGGATTTTCTAAGGATGAAATATTGCTCCTGTGTAATTGATACTAACAAATTTAACTGAAGTAATTCTAAGAAATGGTAATTATAGATGTATTTCCAACTCAGTTTTTCTTCCCCAGCCTATAATGAAAGACACAGAGCTCAGGCCACTGGGGAAAGTGAGAAGCAGCTGGGGTTGTGTACTTTTGGTGAAGACACCCAGGTTCCCATCTCAGATGACGTGTCTGCAGAGTCATGTGGAGGTGCAGATGTGAGGAAGATTAATCTGCTCGCTTAAAATATCCTGAAGTATCAAGAAAAACAATTTGAATCCCAGAATGTTTGCAAGCTAGCTGAAGGTTAATTCATATCTGGTTTGTTGAAGTGGCTTGTTGAGGGGTTTCATAGAAACCATAGAAATAACAATAATGGTTGGGTGAACAGAGGGTCACCCTAGGGCAGCTGGAGGGAACCTCTATGGGATTATTTCATGAGGTTTCTCTTTGGTTTGATTGTGTTTTTAAAGGTCTGAGAAAAATTAAGAAACTTTAGGCCTCTTCAGATTGGTTTATAAAACACTCACATAGTGGTGTACTAACGCTTAATGAAGAAATTTTATATCTTACGCACGACAGTTTTGACAGCAGTCGTAAACATGGAAGTTGGGAGGAATGGCAAGCACTGTGGCAGCACTGAGGTCATTCCCCGATCAGAAGAAAGAGCTGCCTGTGACACATGGCATTTAGAAATGAAGTATTTGATCCTTGAGTTTTGGGTAGTCAGAAAGGAAGGCTCGCAGGGACAAAAAAAAAATCTTCTCTAGGAAAAAAGAGCAGAAGGGATATTTAGAGTAGGTTAAAAATATGAATGTTAAGAAAAATAACATTTTCTCTTTGAAAAGAGTAAGTAGATAGTTATGGTCCTTTTATTCCACTTTGAAGTTTGAGAACCCATGCAGCCTCCCCAGGGAACTGCAGACAGGCCAGGCACTTTCATAATATTCATACATTTATTCACTTATGTATTCGTCCAGTCATCATTCATTAATCACCTGTCCAAAATCATGTATTGGGGACTTATTATATTTCAGGCATTGAGGCTATGATGATGAATAAGAAGTAGCCATGGGCACACAGGACAAAGATCCCCTCGCTTATCTGGGGTTGCCGGGAAGGAGTTCACAGAAAATGATACTTGAAGTGGGTTTGGTAGGATGAATGAGAGTTCAGCGTAAGAGAAATAAAATCCCACTGAGAGGAGGGTATGCAGAGGACAGGGGACAGCATTAGAGCAATATGGTAGAGGACCAGGTACAGAACACGCAGGAGCAGTGATAAGGGAGAGCTGAAACTGAGACCTTAGTGCACGAAGAGGCCATTTGTCCTCCAGCTCAAGGGCTAGAAGGCAGAAGTGCAGCCCATGGGCCCTCCTGCCATTTTACACACACACACATGCACACACACACACGCACACACACACACAGGAACCTCTCTATCAGTTAACCCCCTCTTGAGAGCAGAGTTGACTCTGTCTGCTGTATCCCCCAGAGCCCAGAATTCTAGGAGCAACACTGTAGAGTACTTTGGTAGAGGACCCAACATTAGTTTTGAAGCGTGAGAATGACATACACACATTATCTCCAGCCTGTAAGTTCACAGAGGCAGGACTAGGTCTGACTCGTGCCCTGCTTGGTCTCCTGTGAAGACCTGGCATGTATAAGGTCCTCCTTAAATATTTGCTGCATGAATAAATGAACTAAATGAATGGGGCAGAGTGGAGAATGGACTAGCATGGGAGGAGGCTACTCTCAGGCCACTTAGGAGACATAAGAATCCAGATGAGGAATCACGGTGAGGTTGGAGAGAAAGGGCCAGAATTTAGACCAGCACTCCCCAGTAGAACTTTCTGCAATGATGGACATGTTTTATTCTGCACTGTCCGTGCCACATACAGCATTGAATACTTGAAAGGTGGCCAGTGAGACTGAGGAACTGAACTTTTAATTTAAATTTAAATAGCTATATGTGGCTATTGACTACCATATTGGACAGCACAATTCTAGGGTTTCTGTGACAGAATCAAAAGAACTTTTAATAAATTGGATTTATTCATAAATTCAATCAACAAATATTCATTGACTGTTTACTAGGTTCTGGAGGAGAAAATTGGGGCCAATCTGTGGCAGTTGTGTGTGCCATGCCAAGGTGTTTAGACTTTGTAATAAAGAGTGGGAGGCTGGACAAGCTATTTTAGCAGGATTGGTCAATGAAATCTCGCTGAGAGGTGATAAGCTGAGAGTTGGATGATGAGAAAACTGTGGGGATTAGGAAAGAAAAAACCCAAAACCCAAAACAAGAACTAGAACAATCATTGATGAAAGAAAGCAATAAAATTCAACCTGAAGACACTTAAAGCAAGAAGGTACCTGCACCATCTGCAAGTCTAACTCACTCATTTTCTGTCTCCAGAAGGGAAATCGAAGCCCAGAGAGATAACTAGACTTGCCTGTGGCCACCCAGCTAATTAATAACATAGTTGGGAACAGACTTAATCTCCTAACTTCCAACTTCGCACCCTACTGGGTAAGTCTGAATCTCATTTTCCTTGCTAGTAAAAAGGTTATTGTGAAAAATGAAAAATGTAACATAGGCAAGGTGTTAAAAATGGTAGCTATATTTATTATTGGATTTGTTTCAATGTTACAGTGTTCCTCTCAAGTAATTACATTATTAATAATAACTGTAGTATTATTTTAGTAATACAAAAGCATAATGCAAAAAATTTAGTAATTTAATAATTCAACAAGCGTGAGAAGGGCAATGAACATTCAACTCCTGATTTGTTTTAGTCATTCTTGTTTGGGGTGAATCTCGGCTTTGGGCCTGTGCAATCAACGTCAGGTACCACCTGCCATTTGCCTAGAGGCAGCTGCTGGAATTACAGATGCTGTCAGGGAAGAAATAACCAGCCTCTCCACTGCTGGCCTTGCAAGCCCGCCTTGTTAAGTGGTGGCACGTATCACAGTTCTAAGGGTTTTTTCTCTCTTCTTCTGAAGAGAGAGAAAAATGAGGCTGTGGTTTTCCCAACAGACAGATCTGTCATCAAGCTCTTTATGGAAAGCTGCTGCAGACAGGGGTTGAGAAGACGATGAAGGCTTTAACACAGTGTGAAAGTTGGAATGATGAAAAGGGTGCACTAAAAGCATGTGACCCAAGAAAGGATTTTCTGCCTTCAGGGTTAGGCCTTCATTTCGTTACTTGCCTTTTTATATCATACTCCCTCCCACCACACCTCTGCCCTTTGAGCTTCTATTTTTATAAATATTCAGATAGGACAAACAATATGATGAATAAGGTCATAGCTTTGCCAGAGTGATGGTGTTGAAATATCCATGTTGACTCTCCTTGACTTCTCTGTGTCACTTGACTTTCTGACCACACCTTTGGCGTTCAGACCTGGAGTTTGGACCCCAAGCCCATGCTCTATTGGTTCTGTTGTGTTGCATCTGAGTTTGATGACTATGGAGCCATCTGTGCAATTATCAGTAATCAATAGTTTCATATACCTATTGCATGATCGCCAGAGTAACACTGACAATGAGGCATTGAACAACTGCAGGTTGCATGTGAAAGAGTGACCTGAGAGTCACATCTGTGGCCCACTGCCCACTGCCTCATCACTCCAACCCTCCCTGGCCAGGGCCAGGACCCTCTCCCCAGACTGTAGCCCCATCACCTCCCATCATTCCCAAGTATCAGTAGCCAACAGGATAATGCCTCTGCACTTTCCAGCCCTCTGGTGCTCCCAATGCATCCTATAGTGGACACAGTGGCATACTTGGAGCCACAGAGGCAGAAGGTCCAAGTCACTGGCCTGAATCCAAGCAAGTGTGGATTCCATACCTCTCTCTACCACTTAGTTCAGCTTGGGCCAATTATTTCATTTCCCCAAGTCTCCATTTCCTCAAATGTGAAGCTGGAGTAATGTCTACCTCATAGGATACTAAAGAATTTTTAAATTGTATTATTGTATATGAAAATGCTTTGAAATTAGAAAGTACCACTCGAATGAGTGCAAGGCATTTTCATTAGTCTACGCTACATGGTATTTTTGTGGAAAAAATAAAACCTAATGAATATTAAATTATATTCACATCTAGCCAATATTTTATAATAAGTATAAATGGAGTATAACCTTTAAAAATTGTCACTATTTTGTACACCTATAACTTATATAATATTGTACATCAACTGTACTTCAATAAAAAAATTATATTCACATCACTTCATTCATTCATACATCCATTGATTCATTCACACATCCATTCATTCATTCACAAAATTTTATTAGACAACCAGTCTGGGCCAGGCACTCTGTCAAGTGCTAGGTAGTTATATGATTGTGAACAGCCCAGATTCCTCATGGAGTTTACAGTTTATTTAGGGGAGGGGGACATTGTAAGCCACTAGCCATGCAAATATATCTATAATTACACAGCATGCTAGGTGCTATGAAGGGAAACATGCATGTGGATAACAGTGGAGGGGCATAACTATGAGACTTGGTTGAGTTGACTTATGCAACGCAAGGGCCTTCTAGGGAGCAGGAAGTGCATAATGGAAGACCTCAAGACAGCAGAGCACTTGGCAAATTCAAGGATCCAACAGGCCCTTGTGGCTAGAACACAAGAAAGGAGAGGGATTGTGTTGCCAGAATCAGGCAGGCAGAGCAAGAGTCACAGACGACTCCTAGGATTCTCTTATGAGAGAGCTGAGAAGTGTGAGACTAGTGGAAGAAATGTAAGTAGAAGTTGTAAGACTGAGAGAATGTTCTTACTAGAGAAATGCAGTAATGTGGTCCATTTAATTTGAGATAGGATAAATTCATAAAGATTATATTCTCTCGGGTGGTGAGAATTTTTACAGCAGTGTTCAGGATTTAAACACAGACATAGAAATTAATTTTTACATTGTTATTTGTAACTTTCCACTTCACACGGCTCTATATAAACATTCCTACGTGTTCGTAGTCCATAAACTTGTTATTTTTATCAGCTGTGTAGTATTCCATCATGGTATTTTTGGAGCTTCTATACACTTGTCTGCTTTTTCGTTCTTTATAGTTTTTTCCCTTAAAAATAGTGCTGCTGGGAATATTTTTGTTTTCCCACGAGTTATTTTCTTGGGTTACATTCCCCTCATGGGTCATTTCTCTGCATGTCAGATGGCCGCTCTGATGCTCACAGTGTTTTGTGTCAGGCTTCACTTGCCCTGCCTGGGTGGGAACAAATTCCCAGGGTACCAGATGCTTCGGGGAGTTGGTGGGGGAGGGGCAGTGGCAGGCAGGAGGAGGATTTTCCTCGTTAGATGTACAGAGAATGCAGGTTGTTGTGTTAATACGCTAATCCTCTATGATGTTGCTTCTATTGGGGTTTTTTATGCACTCAGAACCTCCATGGTCCTTAGCCTGACAGGTAACTCGTTCTCCTCCCTCACTTTTCAGTTTCCCCCAAGGACTTTTTAAGTTCTGGTGAGTGTTGTATGTGGAACAGAAAGGTGCAAAGGTAGTGGCAATGAATTAACTTGTTGTTAGCAGGAAGTGATTGTGAGACGAGGCATAAAATCTCTGTGATTGTAATTAACTGAAAGTTATAATTACATCATCTAAGGCAAATTGTTCCCTGAGTGTCAACATGTTTACTTATTCCTTTATTTAATATTTCATTCTAACTTTCTAGATGTGGTTGAGAAATTAGTCAGGGACCAGCTTACCAGGTCAAGCAGGTATCTGGGAAATTCATCCAACTAATATATTTTCCTTGCCTGGTCGTATCTCACCTGCTCATCTGATCTAGTGTATCTTTTCAGCATTTTTAATTTATTATTAATTTTTTTTTTTTTTTTTTTGTACATGGGCCTCTCATTGTTGTGGCCTCTCCCGTTGCGGAGCACAGGCTCCGGACGCACAGGCTCAGTGGCCATGGCTCACGGCCCAGCTGCTCCGCGGCATGTGGGATCTTCCCGGACCGAGGCATGAACCTGTGTCCCCTGCATCGGCAGGTGGACTCTCAACCACTATGCCACCAGGGAAGCCCTACTTTTTTAAATTGAAGTATAGTTGATTTACAATATTGTGTTAGTTTTAGGGGTACACCATAGTGGTTCAGTATTTTTGCAGATTTTATTCCATTATAGGTTATTACAAGATAATGGGCATCCCTGTGCCTTGTTGCTTATCTATCTTATATGCAGTAGTTTGTATTTGTTAATCCCATGCCCCTAATTTGTCCTTCCCCCCCCTCCCTCTCCCCTTTTGATAACCACCACAAGTTTGTTTTATATATCCATGAGTCTGTTTCTGTTCTGTATATAAATTCATTTGTATTATTTTTTAGATTCCATATATAAATGATATCATATCATATTTGTCTTTCACTGTCTGACTTATTTCACTATAATATTCTCTAGGTCCATCCATGTTGCTGCAAATGACATTATTTCATTCTTTTTATGGTTGAGTAATAGTCTAGTGTGTGTGTGTGTGTGTGTGTGTGTGTGTGTGTGTGTGTGAGAATACCATGTCTTCTTAATTTGGTCAAAAAGTTACTGGAACAAAACAGAGTAACTGAACTCATTTGAGTTGGGACAAGAGTATAGCTTAAGTTCAGTTCTCTGGGGAAAAAAAAACCCTCAATTCCCTGTGTCAAATATAATATAATATAATAATTTAGTCTACAGTTGTTGAAAACTGGGGAATACGTTCCAAAAGTTTTCTCTACCTTATCAAAGCAAAAGAAGACAAAAATGGAACATAATAACCAATTATCCTCTTTCTCAAAAAGAATATGTAAGAGGGGAGACAGGATCCTGATGGACTCTCAGCCATTTTGGTCAGGACCACCATCACTTACTGTCAGTGATGTCTGTAGTTATTCATATTGGCAAGGATATTAACCTGCAGCACCTATGGAGTTTTATGCTTGACACTGTATCCTTATCTCACCACTGTGAGGTGGGTTTTGTCAAGATCACAAAGCAGTGAGTGATGGACTCCGATTCACTGCTCCTCACTTCTTCTCTACCCTGAGGACACAACGGCTGGAGGCCATGTAGGGTAGCAGGACAAGACCATGCTGTGAGCATGGAGAATTGCTGATCATGTTAGCCTCTAATCTGTTAGGTGAGTTTAGGTAAGTCACATAAACTCCCTGAGGTTTTGCTTCCTGTGAAGCAGAAAGGACTCCTGTTTTTTCTAACTCCCATTGCGAAGGCTTGTCAGATAATAGCTGTGAAAGTTTTTGGACAGTCAACCATAAAGTCATAACAATAGGACATTATTTTGTATTGTGATCACTGTGATGATGTGGCAAGATTCTCATATGAGACATGGTAGCTGCTCTGGGGTAAAGATTCGCAGAGGAGTCAAATTCGAATGTCACATCCAGTGAGGTTGAGATTCAAAATGAATCATTTGATATGCTGACATGCCAGGGAATCAGATAATTCACAGCCAGGAAGCAGCAGGAATCATGAACGTTGTGGATCTGACTTGATTGATGTGGTGACAGATGTATTCAAAGCATCACCAGGCTCCCTAAACAGATCTCCTTCTAGGGAAGCTGATGTCTGTGGGAGGCTCCCTCCAGAGACTGCAGGCCAGGAATTGATCATAACAGATCATGAGGTAAATTTTTACAAGACTCAGGGGCTCTTCAGAGTGATCTTGCTGACGTTATACTGACTCAGGCTCCGCCGTGCCTTGAACAATTACATCTCAGTCTTTGGTTTCTAGATGATGGAATACTTCCATAGCTGATCCAGGCAGCAGGACATGAAGGCAAGGGAGAAATGTCATCCGTACTTCATATAATCCCAGTAAACTGGTGGGTCTCAAACTCCAGGGAGACTAAAATCTCTTAGAAAACTTGTTCAAAGGCAGATTTCTGGGCTCCATTCCGAGGGATAGAGAGATCCCATTGGTATAGTTTGGGGCCCAGAACTGTGCATTCAAACGAACTCTTAAGTAACAATGCAGGTAATGTAAAATTAACATTTTCAGGGAAAAAATGTAGAAGAGAAGGGCCCTGAATGAGAGTTACTATGATAAAAATTAAAAATCTAATGTTTATTGAGCACTTACTATGAACCAGGCACTCTTCTATACATAAATTACTATAACACCTAATATGCCATATGTAAATTAACAACTTCCATCCTCACCATGATCCTGTGAGATATACAATAATATTTCATCCTTTTTTTTTTTGCGGTATGCGGGCCTCTCACTGTTGTGGCCTCTCCCGTTGCGGAGCACAGGCTCCGGATGCACAGGCTCAGCGGCCATGGCTCACGGGCCCAGCCGCTCTGTGGCATGTGGGATCTTCCCAAACCAGGGCACGAACCCGTGTCCCCTGCATCGGCAGGCGGACTCTCAACCACTGCGCCACCAGGGAAGCCCTCATCCATTTTTTAAATGGAGTAACGGAGGCACAGATTGCTTAAGAAGATCCTAGCACCTGTGAGATCATGTCTTGGTTTCATAGTAAAATGTAAAAATGTTAATATCTCAGAAGAACTTTCTAGGAAAGGGATAGATTGTTCAAATCCCACCCAGAGGGAGGGTCATTACTCCTATAGCTCTAGCAATATAGCCTGATTCTAATATTAAAATTCATGCCAGCCTGGTAACTTACAGTAGGGATGGAGCTTGGGGAAAACTGCCCACCATAGAATCTGTTTCACAGGATCCAAACATTGAGATTGGGGACCATGAAACCCCAATAGTTACAGCTTTATTCATAGGGCCCCGGCCTCTAATGCAGAAGTTGCTCTTCTCCCAACCAACTTTCTCTTTGATGGAGTCCTGTTGAAATGCTGCAGGCCTCATACTTGCCTACCAGGTTTACAGAAGGAGGAGTTTTTAAGCCTCTACTAATTAAAGTATAATGCTAACCATCTATGGCCAGTTAGCTCATTTAGTTAGAGCTTATTAAAAATAAGGGTAAACTCACTGAACCCTACATTTACTCTCTGTTACGAAAGAATTCTTTGGATTTTTTCCCTTTCCCTTGGTTAAGAAGAGCAAAGAGGCAGGATACTTGGAAGACCCTCTTAACTGGGCATAGTTACTGAGACAAACAGGCCAGCCCAGAGAGGAGGTAGTACTTGAATGTTTGTTTAAAAATGCTCTTTCCTGGTTTAATTATCCATGTACCATGATTTAAAGAACGTTGAAGGTGGCTGATCATTGCTTAAAATTTCGGAGCTCCAGAGTTCCAGGCCTACATTTCTAAGTGCCTGACTGCTAAAATGTTCCATTTGATTGCTCTGCCAGAATCCCTTCCTCCAAACGTATCCCAAACTGAATCTATCATGTTCTCCATGAAGTCTCTCTTCTCCAGATGAAACTGTTTCTGTTCCTGATGACACTGTTCTCCCAGTCCAGGCTCAGAACCACAGCCATCTTTGAATGCACCCTCCCTAGATAGTCATCCGTGAGAGAAATTCACAAATTCTCCCTGTTCTGCTTTTATTCTTCCAACACTCTCATCACTGTCAGTACCACAGTGCAGATCCCTTTTCACCTTGTGGTATCTGGACCACACTCTGGAAGCTAATGTCTTCCTTTGTTCATCCTGTGGCTTCTTCCTACAGTGGCTCTGGGAAATTGAAACCATATCATTCTTGAGCTCAGAATTTCTCCATGATTTTTATTGCCTATGAAAAGGTTCTGCAACCAATTCCATTGTGTGTGTTTGGGGCGGGTGCAGGGTGCAGGGCAGGGTGGGCGTTCTACCCACACCACCAAGCAATTCTTGGACACCAGCTGGGTATCCTACAATTCAGCTCAATTTTGACTATCTACCCAGATGGCATCAGATTCCACAAGTTAAGGGCTCAGTCCCACAAGATGTCCCTCTACTTCAGATGTCAATTGCAAGTCCAGGTTGTCACCTATATTTCTGACCAGCTGGCTATAAATCAGAGATTTCCTCAACCCTTTCCTTGGGTCTGATTAATTTTCTAGAACCGTACACAGGACTCAGGAAACCAGTTTACTCACTAGATCAAAAGTCCATCACAGGGACTTCCCTGGTGGTACAGTTGTTAAGAATCCGCCTGCCAATGCAGGGGACACGGATTTGAACCCTGGTCTGGGAAGATCCCACATGCCGCGGAGCAACTAAGCCCGTGAGCCACAACTACTGAGCCTGCACTCTAGAGCCTGCGAGCCACAATTACTGAAGCCCACACACCTAGAGCCCATGCTCCACAACAAGAGAAGCCACTGCAGTGAGAAGCCTGCGCACAGCAGCAAAGAGTAGCCCCTGGTCAATGTAACCAGAGAAAGCCGGCACACAGCAACAAAGACCCAATGCAGCCAAAAATAAATAAATAAATAAATTTATGTTAAAAAAACCCAAACAGTACATGGTGGGAAAATGAAGCACAAGTATTGTTTTTAATCCACATGTTGATCTGTTAAGTGACTGTGATGGTTAATTTTATGCATCAACTTGACTGGACTAACAGATGCCCAGATAACTGGTAAACTATTATTTCTTGGTGTGTCTATGAGGGTGTTTCTGGAAGAGATTAGCATTTGAATCAGTAGGCTGAATAAGGAAGAAATAAAGAAGATTGCCCATACCACTTTGGGTGGGCATCATCCAGTATAGTGAGGGCCTAAATAGATCAAAAAGGTGAAGGATGGGCAAATTTGCTGTCTTTGCTTGAGTTGGTACACCATCTTCTCCTGCCCTCAGCCATCAGTGCTGCTGGACTTCAGACTCAGACCAGGACTTACACCATCAGCTGCCCTGGTCCTCAGATCTTCAGAGTTGGATTGAATTATACCACTGGCTTCCCTTCTCCAACTTGAAGATGGCAGGTAGTGGGACTTGTCCTCCATAATTGTGTGAGCCAATTCCTATAATAAATTTCCTCTTAAAAATACATGTGTATATATATATATATATATATATATATATATATATATATATATATTCTATTGGTTCGATGTCTCTGAAGAAATCTGACCTGGATCAAGACCCTGGTCTCCCCATTATGCTCACCCGTAGTATAATGTTGTCTTCTACCATCTGCTGGTAGCACTTCTCATCACCTCCCCTCTGAGACCCCATAACCAAGCCACCATCACCTCTCTTTTTTTATTGAGGTGTAATTATATACTATAAAAGTCACGTATTGTAAGTGTATAATTCAATGATTTTTAGTAGTCATTTAGTAATAGAATTGTGTAACCATCATCACAGTTTTAGAACATCTCCATCACCCCAAAACATTTCTTTGTGCCTATTTGCAGTCAATTCTGCTCCCACTTTCAATCCCTGGCCACCACTGCTCTGCTTTCTATATCTATAGATTTGCCAAGCACTGCTCTGTTTTCTGTATCTATAGATTTGCCTTTTCTGGACACTTCATATAAATGGAATCATACAATATGTAGTGTTTTTTGTGTGGCTTCTTTCATTTAGCATAATGTCTTTGAGGTTCATCTATGTTGTAGCATGCACTGGTAGTTTGCTCCTTTTCACTGCTGAATAGTATTTCATTGCATGGACATACCACATTTGTTTATCTTTTCATTAGTTAGTCAACATTTGGATTGTTTCAAGTTTTTTGGCTATTGTGAGTAAGTCTTCTCTGAACTTTAAGTCTTTCTGTGGACGTATGTTTGTATTTCTCTTATGTAGATATCTAGATGTGGAATTGCTAGGTTGTAAAAATATATTTAACTTTATAAGAAGCCGCCAAACTGTTTTCCAAAGTGGGTCTATCGTTTTTCATTCCCACAGGTATAAGGGTTCTAATTTCTCCACATCCTCACCAATACTTGTTGTTGTCTGTCTTTTTGATTATAGCCATTCTAGTGGGGGTATAGTAATACCTCATTTTGGCTTTAAACTGCATCTCTTAATGATTTATTGATGTCAAGCATCTTTTCATGTGCTCATTAGCTCTTCTTATATTTTCTTTGGTGAAATGTCTATTCAAATATTTTGACTATCTAAAAATTGAATTGCTTGTCTTATTATTGAGTCATATGAGTTGTTTATATAATCTGGATACAAGTTCTTTATCAGACATATGATTTACAAACCGTTTCTCCCAGTTTGTGCCTTCCCCCTTTCATTTTTCTAATGGTGCCTTTTAGAAGAGCAAAAGTCTTAATTTTTATAAAGTCCAATTTATCAATTTTTTTCTTGTTTTTGATATCATATATAAGAACTCTACATCTAAATGTCACTACATTTTTTTTCTTATGTTTTCTTCTAGAAGTCTTGTAATTTCACTTCTACATTAAGTCTATGATCCATTTTGAGTTAATTTGTGTATGGTGTGAAGTTACTATCTACATTCTTTTTATTTTCAATTTTTTTTGCATATAAGTGCCAATTGTCTCAGCCCTGTTTGTTGGAAAGACTACCTTTCCCCTATTGAATTGCCTTAGCATATTTGTCAAAAATCAACTGACCATAAATGTGAGAGTTTGTTTCTGGACTCTCACCTCTGTTCCATTGATCTATGTGATTGTCCTATGCCAGTACCACATTGTTTTGCTTACTGTAGCTTTATGGTTAAGTTTGTAATTGGGCAATATAAATTCTTTTCTCTTTTTTTTCAAGACTGTTTCAGCTACTGTAGGTTCTTTGCACTTTCACATGCATTGTTGAGTAAACTTGTCAATTTCTATAAAAAATCCTGATGGCAATTTTATATGGATTGTGTTAAATCTATAGATCATTCGGGGAGAATTGCCATCTTAATAAAATTGAGTCTTCAGTTTATGAACATGGAATGTAACTCCATTTATTTAGCAATGCTTTGTGGTTTTCAATGTACAAGCCCTATCTTGCACTTCTTTTGTTAACTTGATTCCTAAATATTTTATTCTTTTTGACGCTGTTGTGAATGGAAGTCATTTCTTAATCTTTTTTTTTTTTTTGGCGGTATGCGGGCCTCTCACTGTTGTGGCCTCTCCCGTTGCAGAGCACAGGCTCCGGACAGGCAGGCTCAGCGGCCATGGCTCATGGGCCCAGCCGCTCCACAACATGTGGGATCTTCCCGGACTGGGGCACGAACCCGCATCCCCTGCATCGGCAGGCGGACCCTCAACCACTCCACCACCAGGGAAGCCCCATTTCTTAATCTTGATTTTGGACTGTTCCTTGCTAACATGTAGAAATATAATTGATTTTTGTGCATTGATCCTGTACCTTGTGACCTTTCCAAACTTGTTTATTAACTCGAATATATCTTTTAATGTGAGGATTTCTCAAGATTTTCTACATACAAGATCATGTTGCCTGTGAATAAAGGCAGTTTTACTTCTTCCATTCCAATTGGTATGCTTTTAATTTTTTTCTTGCCTTATTAAACTGACTAGAACTTTGGTACAAGGTTGAGTAGAAGGAGTAAGAGTAGGTATGCTTGCCATATTCCTAGTCTTAGTGGGAAAACTTTTGCCAGTGAATCCATTTGGGCATGACTTTGTCATTGTGGGAAGATTTCAAATTACAAATCGGTTTTTACCTTATTATATATCAATTCAGATTTTCTATTTCTTCTTGAGTCAGTTTAGGTAACATGTCTTTATAGAAATTTTTTCATTTTACATAAGTTGTCTAATTTGATATAAAGTAGTAGTTTATAATATTCACTTATAATCCTTTAATTTTTTGCAAGAATGGAAAGGATTGCCCCTCTTTTTTTGGGGGGGTGGTAATTTATGTCTCCTCTTTTTATTTCCTGGTTAGTCTAGCTAAAGATTTATCAATTTTGTTGGTCTTTTCAAGGAACCAACTTTTGGTTTCATTGATTTTTTGCTACTATTTTTCTGTTTCCTATTTCTCTGTTTTCTACTTCTCTGTTTTCTACTCTACTCTTCATTATTTCCTTTCTCTTTCTTGTTTTGGATTTAGTCCCTCTATTACTAGTTTCTTATGGTTGATGTTTAAGTTATTGATTTAATAACTGTCTTCTGTTCTAGTGTAGACATTTATAGCTATATATTTCCCTCTAATTACTGAATTAGCTGCATCCCATAAATTTTGATATGTTGAATTTTATTTTTACTCAGCTCAAAATATTTTTTAAAATTTCCTTCTGGTGTTTTTCTTTGACAGATAGTTTATTTAGAAGTGTTTTGTTTAATTTCCAAGTATTTAGTAATTCCCCCAATTTCCTTCTGTTGTTGATTTCTAATTTAATTGTATTATAGTTAGACAACACACTTTGTATGATTTTGGACCTTTTAAATTTATTGAAACTTGTTTTATAGCCTGACGTATGGTCCACTCCAGACAATGTTCCATGCATGTTTGAAAAGAATGTGTATTCTGCTGTCATTGAGTGGAATGTTTTATAAATATCTGTGAGGGCAAGTGTTTTTAAGTCTTCTCTATACTTGCTGACTTTCTGCCTAGCTGTTCTATCAATTTAAAGTGGAGTACTAGGATCTCCAACTGTGATTTTTGAACACTATCATCTCTTGCTTATGTTATTGTAATAGCTTAGCACTCCCTGTCCACCCTCCCTGCTTTATTTTTTTCAATAGGACTTATCATCATTTGACCTTGTATATATTTTACTTATATGTTAGAATATATAGGTCCTATTATGGCAGGGATTTTGTCATTTTTCATTGCTCCTGTAACCATAGTACCAGTAAGAGTGCCTGACACATATGTCACTCACAAATATTTGTTGGATGAATAAACACATCACTGAACAAATGGCACCCATTAATCTCTTGGACAAGTACAAAACTCCTTACCCTACCATCTGGAGGATAACCGCGATGGATCAATACCAGTGGAATACTGAGAGGGAGTGGCCATAGGTGGAAACTCTCCCTTCTCCCTCATGTTTTTCCTTTGGGTTTCTCTCTCCTTATATTTTCTAGTCATCAGAGTAGTAGGACTTGAGGACCAGGACTGGATGTAGATCTTGAGGAACTAGGCCACTGTGCTTGATTGAGATCCAGGCTGTTTGGTGGCCTTCTCCAGGCAAAGGAATCCCCCTGGCATCAGGTGGCCCTGTGCAGCTCAGTGGGGATTAATTTCCAAGTGGAGAGGACAAGGAGGGGCTAAAACTTCACAGTAATAAACAGAGCAGCTTTCCTCTGCACCTACACTTTTTCCTCCTGAACCTGAGACAGCTAGCCATAGGGGGCTGGTCCAAGATTCGGTGTTCAAAATTCCAGCCAAACATCATTCCATCTCAGCACAATTGACACTATCTACTCAGATGTACATCTTGATGTAGCTTTGAAATTTTATGTTTATCCTGCTTTGGAGGGCTATATTATATATAACAGCATCAGAAAAAAAAATACCCCAGCATGTAATATTTACTGAGTGCTTGGCATATGATATCAAGATTTTTCACATTTATCAAGTATATTTTTATATACCTATATGCTTAATCAGTTAAAAATAAAAGACTGACTAATATTTTTCTTTTACTCATTAAAGTTAGGTCTAAGTTTTATAAACTGTTCTTGTATGGTGTGCATAACCAACTAGAGCTCAGAGGAGTGGTCTGAGCTAGAGACAACAATTTGGGTATCATGTATAAATGTATGATAATTAAAGGTATAGGGATAGATCATATGCTCTGGAGAGTGATAAAAGGAGAGAGCCTAGCTCAAAACTTTGAGGAATTTAATTTTTAATGGTTGAGTAGAAGATGATGAGCCTGAAAAGGCAGAGGAGGAGCACCCAGAGAGGTCACAGGAAAACTGGGAGGATGTTACACACAGGAAGGTATGTGTCAGCTTTCTGAAAGCTTGCAATTCTCATAACACACTTTGCTTTGGGGGAGTCTAACTCCTAATAAAGTACCTGTCATTTAATTAAAAATTATCATTAAGCAGGTGGCCCTGAAATTGTGCTTGACACTAGATAAATAGTTCTCATCCAGATATACCTGCAACACTGGAAGGATATAGATTTTTGCATTATTAAGATGTTGTGTCTTCATCAAAATTAGTTTATTCCAATTCTTGCATTCCCCCTCTGAGTGTGGCATATCCTTTCCAGATACCCTATTATTCATCTATGGCTTTTTGGCATTCTAGTAGTAAATTTGAATATTTGATGTCAGTGAAACTTGATGATAAACACTGTACAAATAAAGTTGAATTATTATTGCAGCATTCCTGGGAATGAGGTTATTTCTTATTTTTGTGTTTAATGCTAGTGGCAGTAAATTCCCAATGAATTTTTATTTTATTGCTTTAGACTCAGCAACAAATTTATTTTGCTCATTCACTCACTCATTCATACATCAAATGTATGTTAAGTGCCTACTATATGCCAGACACTGGGAGCGTTAAGACACATCAGGCGTGATTTTCAAGCTTTGGTATGCATTGGAACCACCTGGAAAACTTGTTAAAAATACATATGCCCCAGTGCATATGTATTTACCAAAATGAGGTAAATACAAAATGAGGTAAATACCAAAATGAGGTATTACTATACCCCCTCATATTCAGTCCAGGGTCGTTTCTGGGAATCTATATTTAACAAGCTCTCTGTGTGATTCTGGTGCACAACTAAGTTTTAGAACTATTGTTCTATGTAAAAACATTTATAGTGAAAACTTAAATATACTAAAATGTAAGAGGTGTCAGATAGAAGTATACATGGGGTAGACTGTATATTAAATTTTATTATATTTGTATCTTCCTATAGCAGTAGACTGTACACTCAACAATATTATTGCAAATTTTCAGCTATAATGGAATTTTTGTTTGGTCTTTAAAGCCTTAGCAATACGTTTACTTTCATTAATATTGCAGAAAATTTTAATGTCCTTATAACTGATCATAAAGGTAAGAGCATGCTGTAAACATACGAATATCATTATATCCATGCATACAACTTCCTTTAGTAGGAATGAGGAAAGCATCTGGCAGTTCTTACTTAAATGCTGGGGAGCATATTCTGTGGCCATTATAGGACTGGTCCTGTTATAAATGAAAGGGTTCTTTCCTTTTCTTTTATTCCTTTGTCTACTGGGCTCTTTTGCAGCCTGTTGGTACAAACAGCACTAGAGGAGTATCAGCAGTTTCTAAAACACTCACAATAATGCAAAGTGCAAAACTCTGAGTCTTGAATTGAGGAAAATAAGCTTTCTTTTAAAGAATAATTGGTGTTTTCTTCTTAAGAGGAGGCACTCAGTTACTGTGCCATTCACAAAGAAACTTAGGCTGTGAGGGATGGATCAACTCCACTTTTATTGTAGGGAAGCTGTGATGTTCCTTGACTACAAGATTTAATAGGAAGAGATGTAGGTTAGAAGCAACTATTTAACAAGTCTGATTCAAAATTGAGTGAAAACAGCACAGGAAATTTGAAAAAAATTCTGGAATTTTTTCCAAATGTCAATTCAAAATGTCTCCTGGTCTCTTGAAATAGCTTCAAGAAGTGCAATATGGTGGCTGCTGATCCCCAAAATTCTTGATTTTCCTCTCTTTCCTGGGAACACAGGTAAACTACATGTCCAAGCCTCCTTTACATTCTCTATATGGTCATATACTAAGTTATAGCCAATGGAATATGAGTGGAAGTGATGTGAGATAGATAGATAGATAGATAGATATACCTCTTCTAGGCTTGACCCATAAAAACTTCCCACTGTGGTTCTCCATGCACCTTTCTGTCTACTGGATGGTGACACCCAGGCAACCTTGAAAGCCACAAATTGAAAACTGCAGGGCTTCTGTCAGCCTGGGTTCTTAAATGACTGTATGGAGCAGGGACATCCCACCCCCACTCCTCCCCATCCCAATGCCAATGGACTTTGCTTGAGAGAAAAACAACCCTTCACCCTGTTAAGCCTCTGAAGCGTTGGGGTTAGTCTGTAACAGCAGTTAGCCTATTTTAATTAATGCAGGATATAAGAATACGGGCAAGTCTGTACCATGAGACCATGCACGACCTATTATTTCTGGAGCCAGAGCCCTGAACATAGTCCCATAATTCTCCTGCAGAGGTTGCCTTTACCATAATCCCCCTGAGAAAATTCTGTAGAAAAGACTCTTCTAGCTCCAGGGGGCGGTACTTAGGCTGTCAGGAGTGTTCCAGTCCTGCAAGGACAGTTCAAAGCGAACATTTCTCTTGGTCAGTGGGACATGATCCTAGCAGCACACAGAGTGTGAAATACACGGAAATTCTCACTCCAGAATTTGGAGACAACAGGATTGGATAGAAGGAAACCAGAGGCACGGCCACAATGGAGCGTGACACGCATGCAGAGAACCAGAGCACCAGGACCACCTGCTAGGTCCCTTAATGGCACTTGCCACAGACTGGCAGGTATTGTCATTACAATTTAAGAGAAAGTCCTCCTGGCTTTTAAAAAGTTTTACTGCGTGGAAGTCAGATAGCGAATTTCACGATGTTCGAAGTCCTAGTCCTTAGGAAAAGATAGATTTGCCTTCCCTTTTAAGATAATGACCGAGCCCCTCCAGATTGTCTCCTTCCTCTCCCAGCAGCCAGCCTTTCACACACCAGCACCCTTCCCACGGTGATGGCTTTCCATTGGGTAGCTATTTATGGCATCGCCCATTCCAAATACAATCTCAGTGGATATAGGAACTACTTAAGAATTTGCAACCTGACTTTACTTTTAATTTTGGCTTGGTTTTTATCTGAAATGTTCCTCCAAGCCTTAAAGCTCTTCAGCCATTTTACAATAAGTACCTCTCTCTCCTTCCTAGTCCATTAAATAAAATAGCCACCATCCAAGCAACAGTTATTCTGTACAAGGCACTGGGCATGGCCTTTACCTACATTACATTACTTAATCGTCACAGGAGAGTATTATTGTTATCCCATTTTGCATATGAAGAAACTGAGGCAGCAAAAGGTTAAATAATTTGGCCAAGCTCACATAACTAGTAAGGAGCAAAACCAGGGTTCAAACCTGAGCACTCTAGCCACAAACCTCCAACCTTAACCACTGTACTGCCTCTATTTCTATTTCAATTTTTGCTCATGGAAGACATCTCTCGAGAGAGTAGTTGATCCTTCAGAAGGAAGATAAATAATTCCAGTTCATCAGAACTTCTTCTCTGCACCTTTGTTTTTTTTTCATTCCCGCACTTGTGGAATTTGGGAACCTCTTACCATGGTGCCAGTGTTCACTCTCTGAGGTACCTCCCTTCTCTAAATCTTAGCAGTTCTCTGGCATGGCGAGATCCTGGGGCTGTTGCCACAGTCTTCCGGAAAAGAGAAGCTTCTTGGCTGCAGCATGTTCTTAACGCTCAGGAGAAGAGCTGCACTGAGGGGCCAATCTGTCGCTGTGTCTATATTTAACACCATCTGCCAGGAATATTTCAAACTGCCTATTTTAGTACATGCCATTTCGTGCAAATGCGACTGCTCCACCACTAGTTCGTGGGAAACCAAGGGCATTGGTGGGATAGGGAGTTTCTGCTCTTTATGTTAAGTGTTGTGAGTCGGCCCTTCAGGCAACCTTCCAATGAGACAAGGGAGAGGATGGAGGGAGGGTTTTCCCAGGGTGTTAGTCCCAGGGGTCCACACTTTTAGTGGCTCAGAAGCGATCCAGGGGTGGCAGCTGCCGAGGAGGCGGAGGGGGGTTCTGGATTGGGGGAGGAAACGTAAAAAGCCCAAGGCTTTTATACAGTATCCCTGAGGCAACATGCTGGCCTTTCCCATTTCAGAGCTCCCCATTCCAGCTCCATAAATCACTGGGCAAACTCTTCCAGCCTTAACCAACCCTGTGCAGCCTTTGTGATCCATCTCAGGGAAAGACAAGGGCTCCCGTTCACTGAGGGCTTCAGTTTTCAGTGTTGGCTTGTACAAGCATCAGTTCAACTCGTCCATATGACATCCTTATGAGGGAGGTTCTAGTCTTAGTTCCACCTTACAGCCAAGGAAACTGAGGCTTGGAGAGGCTTAGGGACTTGCAGAGTTAGAATCTGAGCTCGGGCTCTCTGAAGCCAGACCATGATCTTAACTATTGTTATCATACTGACCAGTTCTAAATCCCCTACCCAATCAGTCTCTCTGCAATAGACACTGTATTTTTTGCATATTATTTCCACCTGCAGCTTATTTTCCAGACTCAATGCTTAACTGTATTTGAGAGGTTCTGACCCTAGGTTTGTTATCAAGCCCCACTGTGACTGTGTTGACTTCCCTAAAAACCCCTCCCAGACCGGGCCCAGAAACAGCCCAGTGAGGTGCGGGGCTCTTGGTTTTGCCCTCAGCCTTGAGTAAGAACTGCTTGGAGGAAGCAGTTGAACAGCCTTATGAGAGCCTGCCCCAGCTGTAGAGGTGCATAGAGATGTATGGAATTCGTCCTTGTAGATGACAAGGGCTGCTGGAAAAGGAAATGCTACCAGGGACTGGCGTGGGACCGGAGCTGAGAAGACTGACAGTGGAGTGCAGTTCATTAACCCAGCTGTCCTGGGTGACTTATTTATCTTCAGAGTGGCTGAATCCAGGCAAATTCTGAAGTGCTATAATAGGAAAATATCAAAATATATGTGTACTTTTTTCTAAGCACAATTCCTGAGGATGACCAATCACCCTAGGATGAAAGTTAGAAGAGGTGGTTACATGCATGCTCTGGTGTTGTAGGTTGGAAACTGAGTCCTTGGGAAGTAGAGTGAGTGGTACAGAATAGAGATTAGAAATCAGAGCTTTTAACAGACAGCTCCATATCCCATCCGTTTCAGTTGTTTATTCCTATATACCAAGCCACCCTTAAACTTAGTGGCTTAAAACAAGAACAATCTTTTTATTATTACCTCCCATGGATGTTGGTGGGTGGCTGTCTGGCTAGGTGGTTCTCACTGGGGTCTCTCCTTCAGTTGCAGCTGGACAATGGTTGGGGCTGAAATGAGTCATTTCAAAGGCTTCTTCATGTATCTGGAAGTTGGTGCTGGCTGTGAACTGGGACCTCAGCTCGGCTGTGCGTCAGGACAGCTGTACATCATCTCTCCATGGGCCTGACTGTCCCCATAGGAAGAGAGCTGTGTTCCCAGAGGGAGAGACCCGAGAGAATGAGGCAAACACTATACCACCTTTTATGACCTAGCCTGAGAAGTCACGTAGTGTCATAGCATACTCCCATTGTGGTCGCAGGCCAGGCCAGATTCAAGAGGAGAGAATATAGACACATTCCTCAAAGGAAGGAGAATCAACATCAATTTGTAAGAGGAGCATGTGAGATGGGATATATATTGTGGTGGCCATCTTTGAAAGATACAATCATCCATACCAATGACAATGGACTAGGGAACAACTTGGTTTTGGGAGAAATTGGACGAGGTACTATAGCCAGTATTAAGTGCCAGAGGGCTGGAAGGGCAGTGGAGAATCAAGACTCCAAGCAATTCCTTCTTACATTCAACAAGTGTTTACTGGGTACTTATGAGGTGCCAGAAACTGGGGATACAGCAGTGATCAAGAGACAAGGCTCCAGCAGCTTTCATGTAATTTAGAGTCTGGTGGGGATGCGATGAACAACTGCTCAAATAAATACGGAAGTGCCACGAGGAACTATAAAGTTGGGTAAGAAGACTAATAATATTGGGGCAGGGTGTCTATTTTAGGTAAAGAGCTTAGGGATGACCTCTCTGAGGTGGGGACATTTGAGCAGAGACTTAAATGGACGGAGTGAAGCATGCAAACATCTGGAGGAAAGGCATTCCAGCCTGGGGAAGAGCAAGGGCAAAGTCCCTACAGAAGGATAAACTTGAGTATTCAAGGTATAACAGGAAGCCCTGTGACTAGCATTTAGGGATTAAGTTGGAGAAGGGTAGGAAATGAGGTATAAGAAGTTACCAGTAGTTGGGGCAAAATCTATCACAAAACATTGCTTTTGCTGGTGTTTGGTTCCCTCGGTGTTAGGATGGTAGAACAAATCCTCCTCATTAGAAAGTATCCATCATGAATATAGGCTTCCTGTTTTCTAAACATAAATGACCATGTTTCCATTTGGGGCAGAGCTGACTGAAAACGACTTTCAGAAAACATCTCTGACATGAATGTAGAAGCATCTGGCCGCCCTCAGGGTAACTTCCCACCACTTACCACAGTCAATCTGGTCTTTGTCAGGGCATCTTCCTTTTCAGAGGGTAACTATGACAACGGAGCATGATGCTGATGCTGTGGCTGTGCAGCAGCCCTCTATTTGCACACATGATGCTGTGGGAACACAGAACTGTGTATCAGGGTAATGTCGGCCTCTCTCTTTGTAGTGAACAAGTTATCTGCTATTTGATTCAATTAATGTTTTTTTTACTCACTTTGTTTTTACTATGACTCTCTCATAACAAAATGATTAACATGTCCTATAATCTGTAACATCATTTCCCAAATTTATTTGATCAAGACCCTCGTATTAGTTTTCTGTTGCTGCTGTAACAGATCACCACAAACTTAACAGCTCAAAAAACACGAATGTATTATCTTACAGTCTGTAGATCAGAAGTCTGATGTGGGTCTCTACAGGCTAAAATGACAGTGTCAGCAGGGCTATATCCTTTTCTTGAGGCTCAAGGGGAAGGTCCATTTCCTTGGTCATTCTGGTTCTTGGCAGAATTGAATTCCTTGTGGTTATAGGACCAAGGTCTCCATTTTCTTGCTGGCTGAGGGCCATTCCCAGCTTCTAAAGGCTTCCCAAATTCCTTAGCTCATGGCTCCGTCCTCTATCTTCAAAGCCAGCAATGGCAGG
Organism: Delphinapterus leucas; assembly: GCF_059928025.1. NCBI lineage: Eukaryota > Metazoa > Chordata > Mammalia > Artiodactyla > Monodontidae > Delphinapterus > Delphinapterus leucas. Next base: position 52,474,735 of record NC_143129.1, on the reverse strand, counting down.
TCAAATAACTCTCACACCTTGAATCTCTCCTCCATCTTCTTCTGTCTCATCTCTCTCTGACCACAGCCAGGGAGGATTTTCAACTTTTAAGAACTCATGTGATTAGACTGGGCCCACCTGGATAATCCAGGGTGTTCTTTCCACCTGAAGATCCATGCCCTTAGTCACATCGGCAAAGTTCCACTTACCATGTAAGGCAACACAGTCACATGTTCCATGGATTAGAGTGTGGACATCTTTGGGAGAGTCATTCCCTACCACAACCTTCATTCCCCAACCCCATTAAACTAGAGTTTAATGCAATAGAGTTTGGGAAGCCCTGCGGTAGAGGTATCCAGAGGGCTGATTCTAGACAGGAAAGAAACTATTTCTTTAGGGGCTGTTGCAACAGCCAAAGCACTGGGTGAGCACAAGACAAGGTGAGGTTGGATTCCTCCACGTGGTTGGCGCAGGTGGGGCAGAGGAATAAGGTTTCAGTGATGGGTTTAACCTTCTTGCTTACCTCGAGTATGAATCAGGTAGATTTTTCTGATTAGGCTTGTCTGTCAAGAACCTCTGCCTCTAATGCCAGAAAGGAGAGGAAGGGACAGTTACTGCAGCAGGTGCTTTTCATGATCACCTCATATAATGGTCATGCTAACTTGTGAAGGTGAACCCTGCATTTGAAGCTACATGAGGCAGATTCATTTGGTGCCTCACTCGGTTCCCCTTTACTGGGCTGGTGCACCCATCCACAGAGGTGGTGAACTAACAGCTCCCAGCTCCCCCTTTCTCTAGAAATTACCCTTACAGCTGATGGGGGCTGCCTCAGCTTTGAGGTTATGCCACCGACCACCCCCTCGCTCAACGGGCGCGCGTGCACACACACACATACACACACACACACACACACACACACACACACCCTCCAAACCACAAAAGTCTGGCCCTCTTGCCTCATGGTGGGGACATTTCTGTGATGCTTCAGAGTCCTCTGGGGATCAAATCAACTTCTTCCTCGCTTTACTCTTTTCCCTTCACTTTTCTGCTTCCCTTCTTCCCTTACAAGTTTTTCCTGAATAAATCACGTGTTCCCAAACCCCTACCTCTGGCAGTACTTCCATAGAGCCCAACCTAAGATGTAATAAAAAATTAATTCAAATATCGGGACCCACAAAATGGAGGCTGCCCCAGCGGCGGGGGTCTACATCACAGATCTAAACGAAAGTCAGTTCCCACTTACAAGAAATGCCTCACTGTCAAGGAAACCTAACATACACCAGTCACAATCCTCCAACTCAGCTTTAGCTGGCTCCCCTCACCCTGGAAAACAAGACCTGCTAGCCTTAATACCGGACCTCCTAGCCAATCATGCCATTTCCTTGTTGCCTCTTCTAGCTCTCTATAAAACGTAGTCCTCGCTTTTTTGCAGGTTCTTGGGCTAGACTCAGACAGCGCCAAGAAAAAAACAGGAGAAAATGCCGCTATCGCCCCTGGTACCTGCCCCTTTCCGGATATGTAGTTGAATAAATCAAACGAAGCTTGATTATTTCTTTGTAGAAGTGGGGCTGGAATTATGTGTAGGATTCTAAAGACTAAGTTTATGGGAAAGGACAAGTAGTGAGAGTGGAGAATAAGTATGAATTCAATGGTCCCTCTCACTGTAAGCTCCGTGGGGGTAGGGGGCTGTGTTCATCTCATGCACACTGTATCCCTGCGCCCAGCACAGGAGCTGAAACGTGGCAGATCTGCAGCAGTAAGTGAAGGAAGTTGAGAGAAGCAACCGGTGAGGTTTCTGTAAGTCCGGAGGTTAAGCCAGGAGAAAGTTGGGGAAAGAGGATCTGTTCTCCGTAGCACATGCTCCTTTGCACCCTTCCAGGCCCTTCTGTGATGACCTCACCTTTCCCGGGAACCTGCTCATAGTTCCCAGGAAGCTGTGGACGCAGGCCCTCACCCAGAAAGTGGCACTTCCGGTCAGCCCCTCCTCCGCCTACACCGGGATGGAGTGTCCCAGCTGCTCCTTAACCTAGGACAATGCCCTGCCCTTCAGAGATCTAGTGGACCCTTGGGTTAGACTTAAATTAGGTTTATTAATATATATATTTTTTTTATTTTTATTTTTGCGGTACGCGGGCCTCTCACTGTTGTGGCCTCTCCCGTTGCGGAGCACAGGTTCCGGACGCACAGGCTCAGCGGCCATGGCTCACGGGCCCAGCCGCTCCGCGGCATGTGGGATCTTCCCGGACCGGGGCACGAATCCGTGTCCCCTGCATCAGCAGGCGGACTCTCAACCACTGCGCCACCAGGGAAGCCCTATTAATATATTATTTAAATCTGTACATCAAAAAACTAGGTAGTATTAACCCATGTTACCTTAGTGCTCATATAAGACTAAAACAAATTTATGATCTAAACACCAAAAAAGTCACAAAACCAGTAAAATGAGCATTAATAACATTAATGAAATGTGACATCATATTGTTTTCCTAAAACCAAGTCTGTATTCCCAGCACAGTGTGGTCCTAACTGTCCAAGCCCAGCTCTTTCCCAGTCAGCCCATCTGTATTATCCTGGACCAAGTGCAGGCATCCTCTCTTGCACTCAGCTTTTCTCTCTTCCTACCACCTCTAAGCCTACTTTTGTATAAAATGCACCCTGCTGTTTTTTAACTTCCAGCAGATGCAAACACATTTATATGTTAAGCCCACCTCTCTCTATTCCTCATTAGAGGAAAATAAATAAAGTGGCTTTACTTGGCATTAATGTGATCCCAGACACAAACTGGAGGCTGCAGTCATGCACTGACTGTGGATTATACGTCGGATATTCAGATTATTTAGAATATATGTGCTTATAAGAATATATATCATATTTATTATATATACATGATATATATGTATGTATACATATGCATTTATGTACATGAAATAATCGTCAAGTTTTAGTTTTAAAATAAAAAAGTAAAACATTCTCTTAGAAAATTTGTGGCCCCTTGAGGAACAACACTATTTTAGGCATAGCCTCGTCTGGAATGCTGCGTCTCTGTATGTGCTATTATTTCTCCTTCTGCCATACCCGTGCATTCGGTCATGCCCAAGAAGTAAAATTAATTTTCTTTACCTCCCCTGTTTGCATATCCAATCATCATCCTTATTTATTCATCTATTCTAGAACAACCAATCAGCCACATTAAGCATGTATCATAACCACTCGAGACTTCACAAGAACTCTGCAAAGTAGATATTATTATTCTTGTTATGGTCCCAGTTTAAAAATGAAAAATCTGGAGCTCAGTGAGTTTGAGACTTGGGTTGCATTGGAAGTAGGGCTTTGATTCAGTTCTGCCTGACCTCAGATCCCACACTCTTATTCTTCACCGTATCCCCAAGGTATTAAAAAGTGTGGTACATAATCAGTACTCAGCAAATATCTTTTGAATGAATACAATAACAATGAACTGTTTCTATTGTGCCAGTCGCCTCTACTCACGGCCCACAGGAGCTGGACTCCACTATAGACCCGACATAGACCCTGTATGTTTCTCCTTTACAGGCAGCAAGGCCCTGCAGAGTAGAAACTAAGCATCCTTACCTGAGAATCCCCATCATGCCTGGCACATAGTAGGTGCTTAAATATTTATTAATCAGAATTGGCTTGAGCTCTTAGGTAGTCATGGCCCAGCCTGGGATCTTTCTTCAAGGTTAACTTAGAATTAGAAAAAAGACCTTGAGGAAGAGAGTGTGTTTCTGACGACTCCAGAAAGGCACCACCAGCAGCCTTGGTAAAGGAATGGGAAGCTTTGGCAACTTCCTTCTAAGGTTGGACTCCAAGCCCTACTACGTAATGTACGCAAAAGCATGTGACTCAGAGAGCAGCAAAACCATGGAGCAGCATGCCAGGTTTAGAGTCATTGAAGCAAGTGGTGTAAATGATGAAATTTAAAAGGCAGAGACCTTTTTAGAAAAAGCCAGGGTGCACAGAAGTGACAGCATTGCAAGCTGGGTGGAAATGACAAATCTTCCCCATTCCCCTTGCAGGAGGGCCTTGGAGAATGGCTTTTAAAATGCCCTTTTAAGTCTCTGAAGGAGCCGTCAGCGGGATCAGCTAAGGCTGGGAAGTTCCTCGTGATCATCTACAGCATAATTGAGGTTCCCACATTCTTTCTGCCCCGGCTGCTCCTCGGGTCAGATAAAATGCACCCGGGGCTCACGGTTCATCTGTGTTTACATTTTCCCCTCTTTGCTGCCCTTGTTCTTCTGCTCACCCCAAATCACCAGGCCCTTGCTGCCTGTATTTCAACAGGAAACTTTCTTTCCCCCCAGACTGTTTACAGCTTCCTCTCCATGCAGTTTTCCAGCCAGTAGAAGCCTGGCCCGTTACTGGTTTGCGGCGGGTTTATGGTGGGTTTGCGGTGGGCACCCACTGAGCAGCAGGCAGCTTGACCTGAGCGTGTTCTCTCCTCACCCACTTGCCTGGGGGCGGGGGGGGGGCGGGGGATGGGCAGGGCCTCCTTGTGCTTCTGGAGGAGTCCCCAAATGTCTGATAAATTGCAGGGTGTTTTCAGTGACTGGGCACCTTTCCAAAGCTGGCGCATCTTTCCCTACCTCAATGAGATGGGTTGGAGAGGGGGAAGGAATTGACATCATGCGTAACCATCCACGCCAGACATTGGACCAGGGACCCAATGGACATTAGTTGGAATTCTCACAGCCACCTGGCAGGCTCAGCTCTGTCCTCACTCAGCAGATCAGGGACCCCAGATTCACCAGAGACACAGCTAGGATGTCAGAGAGTCAGGACTCAATTCTAGGTCCCGGGCCCCAGAGCCCAAGCGCTTTTCACTTGAATACGCTGGAGGGACTTTGGCTTCTCCCCTGACACCCACACTCGCAGAAGGGAGCCTGATCTCCCTCTCTCCCGACCCGTCGCTGATTCATGCAGAAATTATAATAAAGTCAGGATTTGTAAAGTTTCATCCGCCAGCTCTTCTCAGGTACACTTCAGTTCAAACACAGTTTGGGTTCCTGCCAGAGTCTCCAGCATACTTCCAATTTCATGCAAAGCCATCTTTTCTGATAAGTTCATTTTGTTGCATTTATGACTAAGTATGATTTCACTTTATACCATTTTAAGGCATCTCCTGTATGCAAATTCAGAAACCAGAGAAAAAATGTTTTTGTTAGATGCCATGCCCCGATTTTTGGATCAGAAAATGCATCCCCTCCCCAAGCTCTGCACCATGTCAGTATCATCATCGTGGTAATCATCGTGGCTTAGTTTTCCTTTTAGCAGCATTTTGTATTTTTAAGTTCTCTGTTCCAGGCACTGGAAGAACTGTTGTGTATCCCTCATTGCAGGTGCAGCACCAGAATACCCCAGCCCCTTCTCCAAACAGATTCTTGACCACGCAGTCTCGGCCTCCCCCTCCATACTAAGAGTTAAGATGCTTTTCTCAATCCTGTAGCAGATGGAACAGCTGCTCCTGCCTGAGGATCCCCTTCCCAACCCCCATTCCAGGGAAATGTGTGTGGTGGGGGGAACCCCAGTGGAGGATGAGGTTGCTCTGTCTTGGCACCAAAAAGAAAGTCCTGCCCTTCCCTGGTGGGCCTCCTCCAGACTGGCTACCCTCCCTCCCCAAGGATGAAGCTCCAAGTGGTACCTCCAGCCCTGCCGGAACCCACTCTTTCCAAACCACTGAGTCATTTCCCCTCAAGGACTTTCTCATTAAAACCTTTCTGTTTGGTTTAGCTCTGGAGCTCCGTTCTGAGTTACTGTTTCCTTCCCCATCCCCACTGAGCTGGAATTAATGACCCGGCACCTTTCAGCTCTCCCTCCCTTTGCAGTTTTCCTTCCCACTCTCATCTCTTGGCTGGAGTCTCCACACTTTGTACACATTTGTGCAAAGCCCCAGAGTTTCTAAAGCTGTGAGGGAAGATATTGTTTGGAGGATAAATTGGGAAGATGAGCATCTACGAAGAGGCACCAGGGAGAAAACCCTTTGACCAAGAGCTTGTCCCAGATCCATCTGACATAGCGAGCAGAGCAGTTGGGAATAGCAACCTTTGACTAATGGCCTCAGAGCTGCTGGACCTTGAGCAGCTGCTGAATCCCCTGGAAGACAACTGTGGTCTCCTCAGAGCCCTGGTTAGGAGCGTTGCATGCACGTCTGAGACCTGCTGACCAGGGGATAGTTTGCTGTGTGGTCAGTAGCCACAAAGCAGGACTCCGTGGGGCAGTAGAGGCCAGAAGACATCAGCCCTTTCTGGTTCAGTGATGGAGTGATGGGAAGAGAGTACAGAAAGAGAAAAGAAATGGTCATAGTAAACAGTGCACCTTAGTTCCTCTTCTATCAGTCTTAACTTTTTAGTGAGGCAGTTCTCTGTTCCAGGCACATAGAGAGCCGTTTTATATTTCTCGTTGCAGGCCGAAAATATTCCAGCCCCTCCAAACAGATTCTTGATTGAATAGAATGTCACAGGCTGTACTAAGAACAGTGTCCTTTGTGCCCTGTATTGAGTAAAAGTTCATTGAAGCAAGTCAAGCTGAAGTTCAAAAAGTGTACGTGACAGAAGAGAAGGGCCAAAAACTCGTCTGCTGACTCAAAACCTTTTATTGTTTATTCATTCCATCACAGTGTCATTATGAAAAGCTTTGGGGAGATTTTCCTGGGGTGATGGATCCACCCCTCAAGTCCCATCACATTGACAATCCCCTGCCCCAGTAAGTGTGAGGCCCACACAATCTAGTGACCGCTGATGTGGCTTTGCAGAACTCCAAAACACTGCCACTTGGAAAACCTGCTCTCAAAGTATGCCTATGGTTGCTCATTGTCACCAGCTTGGTGACTTCCACAGAAGGTGAGAATTCCATGGTTTGGGTCCTGGCTCTCTTCCTGCTGATTCAGAGATCCTCCACAAGGCTCATCGGCCTTGTCTGCTGCTCGACACGCTATTCCCTGCCCTGTGAACTTCTGCATCCTGTGCCATAAGCGATCCTTCCTTCTCCTCTTAGATTTTCAATCTCTGCATCCCTACTGACCTTTTCCAATTAGTCTACAAATTGCTTAACTCTTCATTTCCAAACAACTCTATGTACTCTGCCTGCTTCATAAGCCTTTCCCTTTGCGTCCTCCAGGGGGCGCCACCCACACTGTATTCTGGGTACAGGAGTAGTTTCGAGGAGTTTCATTTACCCAGGATACAACCTGAATGCAACTCCTCCTCTTCCACCTCCTCGTGCAAAGATGGGCACCGTTGCTTCCCTCCAGTTACTGTCCTGTGTTCTTCCTTCCTTCTAATACCATTCTTACAAGAGCCATCTCTGTTCCTTGCCTTTCCACGTGCAGAAGTCTCCGAGGACTTCCTACTGTAATATCAGTGGCCTCCTTTTCATCCTCCCGCTCGCCTGTCTGTAGCGTATGATACACCTGAATTTTCCCTCCTTCTGGAAACACCCTCCTCCCCTGGCCTTCCTGCTTCTTCTGTTGTCTCCTGGCTCCTCGTCAGTCCCCGACCAGCTCTCCACCTCCAGTGTTCTCTCTGAAATCTTGATGTTTCTGAAGGCTATGTCCTCAGCCCTTTTTTATTCTTCACAGTCCCTTCCCTGGACAGTTGCATTTACTCCCAGTTAATGATCTGAAACTTTCCATGTCAATGCATCTTAATAATAACCAGTCCATATTTGATTATCTAAATCATCCCCCAAATGTCCTTTCTAGCTAGTTTGTTCAATGAGGAACCAATTAGAGCATGTACATCACATATCCAATTTTAAGTCCTTTTTTAAAAAAGATCAAGTATAGACATGATAGCATGCTTGTTAAACGGATTTGGCCAGTTATCTACAGAACATCCCATCTTCTGGATTTGACTAGGTGCTTCTTTGCAATATCATTTAGCTTGTTTCTCTAACCCACTTATTTTTTATAAACTGGAAGGAAAAAGCAAAGGCATGATGATTCAATTTAAATCTTGTTGGCTAGATTATGTCATAGATGTGGACTTTATGTTGCATTTCATCATAAGATACATATGTTCTGGTTGACTCACCATTGAGGATCCTAGCATTGAACCATCAATTAAGGCAAATGGTAGTCTCATCCTTCCATTGTAGCATGATGTTTTCCCCATGTGACTAGCAAGTAAACGATGTGATGTTATCTTGGCAATATACAAATGTCCAGTGCCCCATCAGCCATATGCCTAATGCTTTTTATCACCAGTTTATACTCACTGCATACGTCAATAATTCCATTAAGAGTTTAAAGTGATTATCAGCCAGAGTTCTTGGTAGGATATGGATGCCACACTCCAATTAATTAAAGGTTAATTAAGAACATTTTTAGGATGGAGCTATATACTAAGGTGTGGGCCATCAAGGGGTGGGTGATGAGTGCCAGGTGGGCAGCTGTTACCAGCCCTGGTCCTGAAGGGGCAGGAGAAGAAAGTGGTACTCCTGGTGCTGGGCAAGCTGCAGCCCTGGGAGGAGAGCTGCCCACCAGGAGGAGTGGCTGCTGACAGAGGAATGCAGTTATAATCCAGACCTTCACCTGGCAGGGCACTCAGATGAAATGAAACTTTTCTGACAACTTTATTTTCTGCTTCTTACCTGAAGCACAGTAGCAGGACAGGGGGTTACAGTTGAGGTGCTGGAGGCAGGTATGTCCTTTGAATAGCTGTTTCTGCACCAAGCTGACTATTGGCATTGAGAGCTATCAAGAGAAACAAAGTGGACAGCACTCTCAGGTGGAGGTTGACCTCTGGTTGCCAAAGCACAAAGTGTATGTGGGGGGGGAGGCATCACATTTACAAAGGATAATTGTATTCGTTAGCAGGTTGGGGCCAAAGCTGTGTTGTCTCCCTGCAGGAAGCAATGAAAACAAGATGATGTTAGTCCCAGGGAAATACATCCTCACTCCTGAATAATTGTTTCAGCCCCCGGACACTTTTCATTCAAACGTGTAAATGCACAGAAGAGAGAAGTTAATGATCACTAACTTTTTACCATCTTGGGAGGAGCGACTTCTGGTGCTACGTATCAGGAAACTTCTGAGGGAATGATTCCAGGTGCCCTTAGCTCAGGTAAGTTTCCTCAGCTTGGGAATAAAACACCTCTGCTTTCACTCGCTGCAGGTTAAAAGAAATAGCACTGAGAACGTGTGTCATGTCATTCAATCAAGTGTTGGAGCCTGAAGGCGTGCTGGTTCTTCTGGTCTCTGGGGGAGGGTTCATTACTGAGTTCCTTCTAGCTGACAAGCGATTTGAATGTCCCCCTATTACATGGGATGCCAACAGCATGGGGCTGAGAAAGAGGAGATTAGATTGATGGCTGCTCTATCACTTACCAACTAGGTGGCCTTGAGTGTGTTACTTGATCTCCCCAAACCAGTGTTTACATCCATAAAACAGTAATAATCATCATTCCCCTGGTTACAGGAGAAACAGCTGTCTTGAGGTAAGGTGTATAAGAATGGATTCTAGAATCAGAAAGACTGGAGCTTAAAATCTAGTTACGCTTCCTAGTGATTGTATAAAACTGGACAGTCACCTGTAAACCAGGTAAAACAGGGAAAGCAATGGAATTTTCCTCATAGATTATTTTAAAGATTAAATGCTGAAAAGCACCTAGCACAGTGCAGGCGAGGAATACGCACTCAAGGGTTCATGGTTATTAACATCAGCTTTCCCGGCTGCTGGTGGTAGGCAGGATGCCCTGGTGTGATGCCCTGTTTAACATCCTTGGGCAAAGCGAAGCCTGTGAATATGACGAGCGACCACTCCCATGGCTGTGGTACGTAATATGGCAAAAGGGAGGTCATGGGGTGGACCTGACCTAGTCAGGTTAAAAGCACAGAGCTTTCTCCGCTGGTCACAGGTGAGAAATCCTAGAAGTGGGCTCCTGCTGGCCTGGAAGAAAGTAAACATCCATGCTGTGAATAGCATGGGGACCACATGGCAAGGAATACCAATGGCTTCTGGGAGCTGAGTGTGATCCCCAGATGACAGCTAGCAAGGAAACGGGGAACGTATTCCTACGAGGTCATGAGAAACTGAATTCTGCCAACAACCCGACTGAGCTTGGAAGGGGACCCCACACCTCAGATGAGAACTCAGCCTGGCCGGTGCCCTAACTGCAGCCTTGTGATCCCCTGAGCAGGGATCCAGCAAAGCTGTGCTCAGACTTCTGATCCATGGAAAACGTAAGATAATAAGTTTGTGTTGTTTTAATCCACTTAGTTTGTGGTAATTCGTTCACAGCAATAGAAGACTAATATCCCACCTAGAGTTAATCAGCACTACTGCTATTGTTCTCGCTGTGTCAGGTTCTGTTCCTAATTGCTGTCATCTGCAGCAGTACCTCACTGCATAAATCATGACATTGCAAGAATGGCAAGAGGTGCTTTTCTTCAACGCACCCCCCTTAGACGGGAAGTATTCGCTCTGTCTTCTGCTAATGGGCTGGTGATGGTCACGGGGAGGAGTGGCTTATCGACCTCTGTGGCTTTAGAAAGGCACACAAATATCATCAGAACTGGTCTTTCCTGGAAGACTTGACTTATTATGTGAAGGCCCTTTTCTTCAGAGGCTTCCTGTTTGACACTACAAGTTTCTCACCCACCAAGGCCTTCTCTGCACCATAGACCAAACGTAGCCAAATGATCTGTTGAAGAGTTTTTAGGTCCTCACTGAGCTTGCAGCATGTTGGGAAAGGCAGATATTAAACAAGTAATTGCACGAACATAGGAGTATAAACTGTATGGTGTGCCTTAAAGAATAACATGAAGTATCAGAGAAACTTGAGCCTGGAGGTTCAGGGAAGGCTTTTCTTGAGGAGACGATCCTTGCCAGGAGACCAGGAGGATGAATAGGAGGTAACTCGGCCAAGGGATGATAAAGATGCTCTTCATCACAGGGAACAGCTCGTGTAAAGTCCCTGAGGCAGAAGAGGTCATGGCCAGTTTAAGAAACGGCAAGACTAGTGAAGTAGCAAGGAGAATGAGGAGAAGAGTGTGTGTGAGTCGAAGGTGGGGAGGGAGCAGAGCTAGATCTTGCAGGTCCTCTTAGGCTTTGCTAAGGATTTCAGTCTCAGTCAGGCTTTCCCTTTTAAGAGAGCACCCCAGCTGGGATGGAGGGAAGGGATCGTAGGGAGAAAGACAGATGTGAAAATACTAGCTGGGAAGCAATTGCAACTATCCAGACAGGAGTTCAGGGTGGCTGTGACAGAGATCATGATGTGGACAAGGAGAGAAGTTAGATAAAACTAATCTAATTTGGGGAGCCTTAACTTTGCCAGTTTTAAAAATTAAGAAAACGTTTTCAGTCCACCCTACCATTTTGAAGAATTCACATTCATTCACTTACTTATTTGATAAATATGTATTGTGTTTTTTTTATGTGCCAGGCACTGTTCTAAGCATGGCGATATAGTAATGAATAAAACAGGCAAAAATCCCCGTTCCCAAGGAGCTTGCAAGGGATTTAGATCAAAGCAAGAAAGATAAGGAACATATAAAATATATTTGTTAGCAAAAAATGCTAAGGAGAAAGTTAAAATTAAAAGAGGGAAATAGGAAGTGTTAGAATAAGATTGTATTATATATGGCCAGACAAGATCTCACTAAGAAGATGATATTTTTTTTCCTATCTTGATTAAACTTTTTTTTTAATCGAAGTATAGCTTGATCTACAATGTTGTGTTAGTTTCAGGTGTACAGTACAGTAATTCAGTTGTACATGTAGATATACATATAGATATAGATATTCTTTTCAGATTCTTTTCCCTTATAGGTTATTACAAAATTTTGAATATAGTTCCTTGTGCTATACAATAGGTCCTTGATGATTATCTATTTTATATATAGTAGTGTGTAAATGTTAATACCAACCTCCTAATTTATCCTTTCCCCTTTGGTAACCATAAGTTTAGAAGGTGATATCCTACACTGTTGGTGGGAATGTAAATTGGTACAACCACTATGGAGAACAGTATGGAGGTTCCTTAAAAAACTTAAAATAGAACTACCATATGATCCAGCAATCTCACTCCTGGGCATATATCCAGAGAAAACCATAATTCGAAAGGATACATGCACCCCAATGTTCATTGCAGCACTATTTACAATAGCCAAGACATGGAAGCAACCTAAGTATCTATCGACGAAGGAATGGATAAAGAAGTTGTGGTACATATATGCAATGGAATATTACTCAGCCATAAAAAAGAATGAAATAATGCCATTTGGAGCAACATGGATGGACCTAGAGATTATCATACTAAGTGAAGTAACAGACAGAGAAAGACAAGTATCATATGATATCACTCATATGTGGATGTGGAATCTAATTTTTAAAAAAAGATACAAATGAACTTATTTACAAAACAGAAGCAGACTTATAGATATCAAAAACTAACTTACGGTTACCAAAGAGAAAATGTCAGGGGGAGGGATAAATCAGGAGCTTGGGATGAACACACACACACTACTATATATAAGACAGATGACCAATGGGGACCTACTGTATAGCACAGGGAACTCTACCCAATATTCTGTGATACAGGGAGATCAGCTCAGTGCTTTGTGGCCACCTAGAGGGGTGGAATAAGGAGGATGAGAGGGAGACGCAAGATGGAGGAGATTTGGGGATACAGGTATATGTATAGCTGATTCACTTTGTTATAAAGCAGAAACTAACACACCATTGTAAAGCAATTATACTCCAATAAAGATGTTAAAAATTAAATTAAATTAAATTTTTAAAAATATTCTGTGATAACCTATATGAGAAAAGAATCTTAAAAAGAATGACTATATGTGTATGTATAGCTGAATCACTTGGCTGTGAAACTAACCTGAAACTAACACATTATAAATCAACTATTCTCTAATAAAATTAAAATATTAAAAGATAGAATAAAATGAAATGAAATAAAATAAAATAAAAGCTTTACCCACTATTGGTCAAGAAGACAGATCATGTAAAATTTTTTAATGTAAATTGAAATTAACATTTTGATGTAAATATATGATTTCTCATAGGAAAGATAAGTATCATTCTATGAATTTTTAATTTTCATATTTGTATACATAGACATAGTGTGTGTGTTCCAAATGATGATTAAAGAGGTGGTTTTTTTTAATGTGGATCACAATTTTAAAAATTTGAAAGCCATTGCTTTACCTCATTGAATTGTTACAAAAATGCTGCAATAAAAACATTATTCCAGTTCTGCAGATGAGGAAACTTAGACTGAAAGAAATTAACTCGGCTTCCTCAGCACTGTGGAAGTAGAGAAATTAGCATTCAAATTCAAGTAAAATGAATCCAAAGTCAATACTCTGTCCACTGTTTCATACTCCCCTATATTCTACAACTAAATTCTAAACTCAAATTTTAAAGGCTATGATACATATGAACATCAAATTTCTTTTGGAAGATATTGTTGATGAATTTGTCTTTGTTACCCCAGTTGAAATCATGTCAGTAAAGCAAAACTAGATTTTAAGAAAGAAAAGTTTAGAAGGTGATATTTGAGTAAAGATCTGAGGGAGGTTAGGGATTAAGATGTGCAGATTTTGGGGGTGGGGTGGGTCAAGGAAGAGTATTCTAATCAGAGGGAACAGCAAGTACAAAAGCTGTGAGGTAGAGATGTGACTAGTCTTTTCCAGAAGGCTACTATGACTGGAAAATGTATCAGTTATCTATTCCACAATAATGCTAAGTAACAAGCTACCTCAGAACCCCAGTGTTGTATCATAATAAACACTTAGTTTTACTCATGAGTCTGAAGATCACCTGGGTGGTTCTGCTGAGCTGAGCTGAGTTTAGCAGGGCTCATTCATGCCCCTGAAGTCAATGGCAAGCCAGCATAGCTCTGATCTTGGGCTCTCTCACATGTGTTGAGACTTGGATAAGACAATTGGGTTGACTTAGCTCTGCTCCACATACCTGTGTGTCTCTCATCCTCCAGTAAGATGATATTCTGTTCTCATGCCTAGTAGGAAGGGTGGGGAGAAAGGTGAGGAGGGAAAGAAAGAAGAGCGGGAGAGACCATAAAAGGAGGAAAGGGAGAGAGGGGATGGAGAGAAAGAGAGAGAGAAACAGGGTGGGGAGAGGGAAGAAAAGAGAGAGCGGGCATGTACACAAGACCTCTTGAGCCCTGGGCTCAGAACTGAAACAACGGTACTTCTGCCGCATTCTGTTGGCCAGAGCAATTCATAAGACCAGCTTAGTTTCAAGGGGTCGGGAACAAACTTCTTCACTTCTTAACGGGGAGAGCCTTGAAGTCACATTGCAAAGGATGTGAAAATAGTGAGGGGTGGAAAATTAGGACCGGTTTTTGCCGTGAATCTACCACATTGAGCTGGTAGGAGATAAGGCCAGAGAGGTAATGGGAATCGAGGTGGTATAGGGCCTTGCAGACCAGTGTAAGTCTCTTGGCTTTTACTCTGAGGTGAGAAGCCATTGGAGGGGTGCCAGGAGAGGAGTAACACAGCTTGACTTGTATTTTAATGGAATCACTCTGGCTGTCAGGTTGAGAGTAGACTGAAGAAGGGAAGGAGACCAGTGTGGAGGCTACTGCAGTGAACCAGGCAAGAAACGATGGCGGCTTGGCCAGGAAAGTAGTCATAGAAGTGCTGACAAGTAGTCAGGTAATGGACATAATTTGAAGGGGGAATGGCCAGGATTTGCCTACAATGCAAATGTAGGATATAGAACGAAAGAAGAAAAACAGATGACTCCAAAGCACTGGCCAGTTAGTTACTCTAGAAAAACTGTGTTGCAATGTACTGAGATGATTAAGGTTATGGGAAGAGTACATTTCAAAGGAAATATTTTTCAAAAATCCTTAACTGCCTGACAGTTTCTTTCAGTACCTTGAGATGCAATTAAGTTAGACCAGAAGATATGACTTCAGTCAGAGCAGCCAGGGGCTCTCCTACAGTCCTTCCCTTGACCTTAGACACGGGTTCTCACAGATCCAGAGCTGGCAACCACTGGGATGTACTATGCTGTACAGCCTGACCAGTTGTTTACAGCCAGCATTTCTGACGTTGGTTGCGGCATCTGCTCTGATTGGTTGTAGAATCCACTCTTGTTTCACCCTCCATTTTGATTGGTTGGAACCCAGTTTAATTTTCTTTCTCCATGGCAGAGCCAGGAGAGGTAAAATATGGGTGGAAGTGCTCTAATTTCTAAAAGGCAGGGACCATATCTCATCCAACTTTGTACTTCCAGATGGAAGAGGGTGGATGGATTCACTTAGATTCACTCCATAGCAAAAGCATCTCAGGTTTCACACTGTATTGAGTATTGACATATGATTTTTTTCTGTTGAAAAAAAAAGGCACTTTGAAAGATAATCATGATTCTATGTGATCAGTATATAGCGTCGAATACTCTGTGCAGTCTTTAAAAAACCCCTATTTGGATAGGTAAGGAAAGTTACTATTGGAAGGGAGGAGTGTTTGTGTTCCTAGTTTCCCTAAGTTCCATCTTGGCTCATGGAGGGGGCAACTGACACCAACATTTTAGTGCTGTCTTCACGGGGGGAGAAGTGCAGGAACGGGAGGTTCCACCTCTCTCCGCTCCTCATTGCTTACTCCGCCTCAGACAAAAATGGCAAATCCCATGGGTGAAAATCTGACATGTACTAAGCCACGCTTTCCTAATGGGCAGGGACTTTTGTCTGCTGAGCAAAACCAGTTCAGTGCGTTCCCTTCACCTGCGCGTTCTCTGTCCCAGGGAGCAGGCTCCGACTCTGCCACCTTGTGGTTGGAGCAGTGAGGCAGCTCTGCTCCTTACCGCCGGCTGCTGAGTGAACCTGGGTTGGCTCTGCACACCCAACCCCTTTCTCAGATACACTGGCTGAGCAGATCCCAAGGTCTGGCTGTGATGGGAGCAGGAGGACTCACTCGGCCCCAGCCACGCTGCCCTGCATTCAGAATCCCTGAGCCAGTGCCCTACTCAGCTCCATTTGTGTGAGTCCCCACTGGTGGTAAATGTGGTGAGTCCTAGAACCTGAATCCCCAACATCAACAGCACACCCAACTGAGAGTCTTAAAGAAACTGGAAGTTGCTCTCATGTTTATCTTCAGCATAGTCTTCCTTCCTCTTCCCTTTTTTTTTGCACTTCTGGAATAGTCCTTTATGCCTCCATCCTTTTTTCTGAACCACATTTGAGAGAATGTGAAATTGCATATTTATTATTGGTTTCAACTAACAGAAACACACTTGAGCTCTCTTAAAGACAAGAGATAGAGCTTATTTTATTTTTCACAAATTTATTTATTTATTTTTGGCTGCATTGGGTCTTCGTTGCTGTGCGCAGGCTTTCTCTAGTTGCACCGAGCGGGGGCTACTCTTCGTTGTGGTGCGCGGCCTTCTCATTGCGGCAGCTTCTCTTGTTGCGGAGCACGGGCTCTAGGCTCTCAGGCTTTAGTAGTTGTGGCACACAGGCTCAGTAGTTGTGGCTTGCGGGCTGTAGAGCGCAGGCTCAGTAGTTGTGGCACACGGGCTTAGTTGCTCCGCGGCATGTGGGATCTTCCTGGACCAGGGCTCGAGCCCATGTCCCCTGCATTGGCAGGCAGATTCTTAACCACTGCACCACCAGAGAAGCCCCTAGAGTTTATTTTAGAGACAGGTTTATCTCCGAACCCAGGGGCAGGTAGCTAGTGTACTCTAGAAATAAACTAGAGCCAGAGCCTCAAATGCAGTCAGGACCTTCCCTCCCATCTCTAGAGGAGGCGACCATACATTTCAGTTTCTGTAGGAACCATTTCAGTTTCTGTAGGAACATCCTGGTTTACTCTTTCACTCTGCCCACAATCACTGTATGTCAGTCTCGGTCCAATCAAGAGGCAGAAACCTCAAGCTCACTTAAATAGGAGAAATTTCATGTAAATATTTTAAATTTTCTGATAAAAGAGCAATTATAAGATATAAGGGAACTCTATGTGGTACCCTAAAGCTGAGGGGGAATACCCAAGGAGGGACAACAGCAAAAGAGGACTCCCTTCCCGAGGCTGGGATTGCAACCACTGGGCAGCAGAGAGGTCTGCTGATCCACCCGGTCCAGAGCTGGTCTGCAGTCACTGGGCAAGCAGGAAGCAACTCTCTGAGACATAGTGGGGTGTAGAAAAACCACATCCAGTGGCCTGACACATGGGCGTGCAGAGCGAGTACAAGTGCCACTGCAGATAGGAGGCCTGGAGCATATGGTGTCCATGTCAGGAAGCCCACAGGAAGGGGATTGTTAGGGCAGGCCAAGGCTGCAAGGACACCAAGGGACCATGACTTTGGGGCCTGTGCCAGAACTGGGTCAGAGTACCACCAGCTGATAATGTAGCTGCCAGAAACAGCAGGAGGGCCCCTTCCTCCTGCGTTCTTCCTTGAGTGACCTCTACTGAGAAAGCTTAACAAGTGCTCTTTGTAAAGGAGAAATGCTTAAAGGAATTCCATCTATCATTGCAGAGCACGCATTGAAGGGTGAATTCGGATGTGAGTGACAATAAATTGCTAACTGGCACAAATTTCAACAGTACCCTGGTAAGAATGATTAATTCCCAGAATTGTCAGATTCATAGAGAAAGAGAGCAGAATGGTAGTTAGCAGGGGCTAGGAGAATGGGGAAACAGAGAATTATTGTCTAATGGGTACAGAGTTTCAGTCTGGGAAGATAAAAAGTTCTGGAGATGGATGGTGGTGATGGCTGTACAACAATGTGAATGTACTTAATATTAATACCACTGAATTGTTCACTCAAAAAGGGTTAAAATGGTAAGTTTTCTATTATGTATATTCTACTACAATTTTTAGAAAGATTAATTCATGGTTACTATATTCATGCCTCACTTTTGCTCCTCTCCATACATCCACTTTCTTCTTCCTTTCACTGTTTCTCTGTCCACACACTAAAAACATGGCCACCAACAGCTCCTCACCTAAAACAGCTCTCCTTGTGTCAAGAAACCAGCCAGACTGAGTCTGGACTCTCACAATTTCCTCTTCCAAATTCTCCTGGAAGTTCTTCCAAAGCAGCAGCTTTGGTCCAATGCTCACTTCGGTTATTTGGGCCAGTATCATCTGTGATAGACCTGTTTTCAGAAGTGTGTATTTGTCGTTTTGGGGGTAGGATAAATGAGGAGGGAACTTTACTGACAAAACAAGAGGAATCCACTATAATCATTTAATGACTCCCCTCCAGAGTTTTAATCAAATGGGGAAGTCAGGCAAAAGATACACACACACACACACACACACATACACACACATATACACACTCACATCAAGAGTAAAATCAATAGGTAAAATGATGCCAGATCAGTAAAAGATTTTTTATCCTTTCCACCGATGCTAGTAGTCTGAATTAATATTAGAGGCATATGGCAGAATAATCATAATTATTTATCAAGCTAATTAGCCATATTTAGTTTCCTAATTGGCCATAAAATGGCAGAAATCTTTATATATACGGTGAGACTTAAAAATGAATTGTGGTTGTTATAGGGATTGTCATTTTTTATTTTTGTAGGCACAACTCCTTGAAATGATGTATATATTCCCATCAGGTGCTTCAGAGAAGCACTGGTCTTTGTCTTGACAGACAATGTGCATTCTGGCACCAAATTATTGGATGGAAAAATACAGGCATTTTCCAAGCTCTAAACACAGAGCATGTCATCTATTCGTTTGGATTTCTTCCTAAACTATTGTCACACCAATATGTGGTGGTTTTTCTAAGAAGAAATCAATCCAAATCTGTCTTTGGACTCAGAATCCAGGAAGCCTGGGTTTTATCACTGGCTTGGTCACAGATGCACTGAAAATGGGCAAGTCACTTCCATCTTTGTCTGAATTTCTCCATCTGGCAAATGTAGATTCTGACACTCACCATCAGATAATGTTTGCAAAATGTTTGACGGTCCTTGATGGTAGACAGTATGTAATTGCAAACTGTTGCAATGTTTTTTCTGCCCTAAAAATTCTTCTCTTTTCTAGAAACTATTTTTAATTTAAAAATATCACTTTTAAAGTATGGCTACCTGGCAATAACAATTCAGTTGGTAATGGAGAGTAATTTGAAAAAAAAAGAAAGTACAGGTCTTTTTCCGTGGCATTCCCCAGAGGTAACAGCTTAAAATTGCTCTAACTTTAATCCTTCTGAGACCAACACCCACAATAATAATTTATTAGCCTTTTATCTTCGATGTGTCAACTTCAAAGTACATCTGATGGGTCCCCTCATGAAAGATGAAGATCTTTGCTTATTTACACTTCAACAACCACTGCCAGGTGTATTTCATTTTTTATTATTCTGTTACCTACTTCTATAGCTTTACCCAGTACATCCCTCCATTTCTTGATCCATCAATTTCAGACGGTATCTCTTGACTTCCCTCTAAGACGAGAGATTTAATAGCCCTGTGTTCCCCTCCTCCCCTCATGGCTACCCCCAATGTCACAGCTTCAGTTCATCATATAGTTAATTTTACATTGTCAAAACTTATAGAATTTATACTTTCTTATATAATTAATTCTTCTGCATTTTGGCTGTTTATTAAGTTTAAAAATAACCAGGACTTATTTTAATTAAATGAATATTAGTCATTATTTGGTAAATTTCATTCTATTCAAATAAAAAAATATTTATTGATTACATACTCTGGGCCAGCACCATTCTAAGTGCTAGGGATAGATCAATGAGGAAAACAGACAAAGTATCCCTGCCTTCATAGAGCTTACATTTTAACGTATGTTTGGACTCATAGAAAAAGTGAAGAAATTCTATGGCATATAACCTTGCCAGTAGAAAAAGAAATGCACATACCTAAACTGGGAGGAAGAGGGAAGAAGTAGAAGAAGCAAGGTGCTGAATTTTTATAATGTATTATTGTCATATGCCTTCACTTTCTCACTAAGATAATAATCTAGAATCTGCAACACTTTAGAGGAAATTTATTTTCTTCTTGAAGCTATTCTTTCCAGAGCCTCCTGACTTGCTAATCGAACTTGGGTTGCTAACTTTTGAGGCTTAGTTTTCAATGTCATTTTACTCCAGGAGGGGAGCGGTGTTCTGTTTATTGCAGGGATTTGTTTTTGTTTTTGTTTTTTTCCAGCTTTACTTTGTATCGAGCAGCTGAGTTTAGTCAATTGTTATTTGAATTGCTTGTTTTTCTCTTTTCTTTATCTTTCTGGAATAAATTCTCTAATCATTATTTCAAGAAGCAAAATTATGAAGATAGTAAAAAAAAAATCAATGGTTGCCAGGAGTTGGGGGCAAGAGGGAGGGATGAATAGGTGGAGCACAGAGGATTTTAAGGCCAGTGAAAATACTCTATGATACTATAACGATGGATATATATTATTATACATTTGTCCAAATCCAAAGAATGTACGACACCAAGAGTGAACCCTAAAGTAACTGTGGACTTTGGGTAACTGTGATGTGTCATTGTAGGGTCATCAGCTATAACAAGTGTACCACACAGGTGCAGGATGTTGATAACAGGGGAGGCTATGCATAGGTGGGGTTTGGAGGCATATGGAAAATTTTCATACCTTCTTCTTAATTTTGCTCTGAACCTAAAACTGCTCCAAAAAAGTCTTTCTTTAAAAATTATGCTTAACCTACTGTATAAAAAATAACTTAATTAAATTAATTTTTTTAAAAAAATTATGTTAACTGAAAAAAGCCAGTCACAGAAGGCCAATATTGTATGATTCCCTTTATATGAATTATCCAGTATAAGCAAATCTGTAGACGGAAAGTAGGATAGTGGTTGCCTAAGGCTGGCAGAACCGTAGGTTTAGGAGTTGATGGCTAAAGGATACAGGGTTTCTATCTGGTGATGAAAATATTACCAAATTGATTTTGGTGATGTTTGTACAACTCAAATATACTAAAAATAACTGAACTGTACGCTTAAAAAAGTAAGATTGAATCAGGAGGCAATATTGAATAGGGTTTAATTAGGATATCGATTTTGAAATTAGGCTGACCTGCGTTCAAATCCTGGCTTTAATACTTACTGGTTGTGTGACTTTAATGAGGTACTACATTCTCTGTGAACTTCACTGTACACATCTGGAAAATACAAATAAAGATATCTGACTCAAAACATACACACACACCCCATCCTCAAAGAGTCTGGAAAGTGTCCTGAGGAAGCAGGACAGTGGTGGCCAAAGGCTCCCACCCCCTCCTCCGCAACAACTTCACCTCACTGACTGACTGCTTTGGCATGGAGGTAGCTCCATGCTGCCATCCTTGCCTCGAGGAGGGAAGACAGATCAAATTCAGTGAGAGATCAACTAATTGTCACCCTCTCTTGGCCCTTTCTTTCTGTCTGAGTTTTATCAGTCTCAGTCCCATGTCCATAAAGCTCCTCCCTCAAATTTCAAAAGGAGGGTTGAAAAAGAGTAAGAAATTTAAAATCTCCATCATGATGTTATACCCAAGGTTCCAGGTTCACTGTAGACAAGGATTGGACACTTATCAAGTACAAACTCCAGACTAGGATGAATTACGTCATTTGTTGTGGAAATTACAAGTGGTGCTTAGTTGCTAGCTTACTTTGGCCAGACCAAGTGGATTAATCATTATAGTGTAATATAAAGTCCAGATGAAACAAAGTCAGCCTAGCAATTTTAGCTAGAAAGAGCAGTGTAAACACTTCAAAAACAACCAGGCAAAAAAATATAAACTGTGGAGAGCAGCCACTTCCAAAGCCATAGCAAACTCAGGGACCAGTTTTCCAAGAGAATGTTTTATGCCAAGCCAAGTGGACCTAATACTAAAGCCCTAAGATTAAAGCCTGTTGTACCTACCAATCCATAGTATCAATAAAGGACCACTCATCCAAGGAAAGAGCATTCCCAACTCCTTTTTTTTTAACCTACTTTACTCTGATCTAAAATGGACTCTTACAGAGAAGTCGACAAGGAAGCCATGACTAATATTTGGGCAGGAAGCAGATACACCCTACCGTGGCAGTACAACACTAGAACTAGCCATCAGGGATGGTTGGTTCTTAGCAAGATGATAATGATGACATAGAGTCATGAAATTTCCAAGCTGAAGTGAAAATAAGAATATTAAACATGATGACAGTGATACAGTAATTATAGCAAACATTCATTAAGACCTGATGATGTCCAGGAAGTATTCTAAATACTTCACATGTTTTAAATCACTGAATCCCAACCATAACCCTATAAGGTAAGTACAATAAACATTCCCATCATACAGAAGAGAAAACTGAGGGTAGAGACCAATTCTTTCTTTTGGCCCTTCTCAATACTGCGGCCAAGTGAGGTGAGGGATCTTGTATATAGTTACTGAGGTTGGTTTTATTTGCCTTCAGACTTCCTTCTTCATAAATTCTTCATCTTCTTCCTCTTTACTCCATTTCAGAGGCTCAATTACCCCTTTTATAAGTAAAGAAGACTATTTTCATGGAAAGACCCTTTATCAGCCCTTACTTGTCAAGATCACTGACATCCAAATGATGTGAGCCAAATCCAGTGTTAAATTCTCCATCTTCCTTTTGCTTGTCCCATCAGCAGGATTTGACATAATTGATCACTCTTTCCCTTCCTCCTCGGAAATCTTTTCTTCCTTTGGCTTCTGGTACACTATTCTCTCTTGAATTTCCTTCTACCTCAGTGGCTGCTACTTCACTGTCTCTTTTACTGGTTCCTTTTCTTTTCCCTGACTCTAAGCTGGAGGCTCCATCACTGGACCGCTTCGCTTCCATAACTACACTCACTCCCTTCGTGATTACTTCTAGTCCTGTGGCTTTAAATCTGATTCCTCAATTTATACTTCCAGTGAGGACTCTGTCCCAGAAGTCCAGCCACATATTCAGTTGCCTACTTAACATCTCCACCTGGATGTCTAAGAGACATCTCAAACTTACTGGGACCAAAACCAAAGGTGTGGTTTTCCCTATCAAACCTGCTTCTCATACACTTTTCTCCACATTGGTAAATGGTAACTCCACCCTTCCAGTTGCTTAAGTCAAGAATCTTGAAGTCATCCTTGACTCCTCTCTTTATCCCATATTCAAATGAACAAACCCTGTGTCTCTACTATCAACGATATCAATATAGTTCAATATATATCTCCAATTCTCACCATCTCCACAACTATTGCACTGGTCTGATCCAAGCCTCTACCATCTTACCTGAATTGTTATAATGGCATCCTAACTACTCTACTCCTCCTCTCCTGCCCTACTACGGCAGCCAGAGGGCTCTTTTAAAAGTATAATGGCTTCATATGTCACTCAGAGCAATGACCAAATTTCTTCACTAGCTCATCGGCTCTATGTGCTTTGCAAGTGTCCTAATCCTACCCAAATACCTCTCTCCTATAACTTCTCTTATCTCACTTGTTCTTGGTTTCCTTGCTGTTCTTGAATTATGAGTCATGCCCCTACCTCAGGGTCTTTGCACATGCTATCTCTCAGCCTGGAACACTCTTACATGTATGGTCGGCATCCACTCTTACTTTACTTACTTTTCACTGTGCTCAAAATCACCTTATTAGAGAAGGCACCTACTATAGATAACAATCCAGAACTTCTGCATTCCTGATACCCTTTCTTTTGATTTATTGTGAGCCTTGGCAGTTATTATTATATGTTTAATTGTTTATTGTTGATCTCACCCAATTAATTATCAGCCACATGAAGGCAGGGACTTTAGTTGTTTCGTTCACTATAATATCCCCAGCACCTCAAACAGTGCTTGACACTATTAATGAATGAATGAATGATGTTGAATCAGACTGTTACCTATCGCAGGCGTACTTGCAATTAAGATTTATCTCTCATTGCAAAAATAAATGCATCTCTCCTCTCAAGGAACTTCATGATTTAAATATGGTGAGGGTGAATGTATCCATGAAATTATCTTTTTGTGGTCTCCGACTGCCGTCATATGGATCTATCCTGAGTACTGTTTTCTCTAAGAATTCACTTCAAAATTAAAATGAATGATAAAAGGGTGACTGTATTGCATAAGTTTGGGCAGGGTTCTTTCAGGCATTAAAATGAGTTCATCATTATGGCCACTGGCTTGGCTCGAGTCCTTGTGCCACCTATGTGCTGTGGGAAGTCTTTTTTTTTTCCCCTCCACATCCTTTGGGGAAAAACCTGAAGAACTGAAAGTACAATGGCCACAGCTATTCTCTGAGAACAGACTTAGGACTGTGTCCCTTCCTTTGAAAAGCACACCACACATACCCACTCCCAATATAAATACAATAACCATGAGTCTGACTGCCATGGAGACCCAGCTGCATCACAGACCTCATGCCAGATGAACAGAAGGTTAAAAGAAGGAATCTGCTGAAGAGACCAAAAGTTTGGTTTGCTTGTGGACTGTTTTTTTAACCTTTGCCCATTCAGCAACTGTTAGTAATTGTTTTGTCTCTCTCCTCACCCCACAGTATTGTGCAGGGTCAAGCTTCCATTAGAGAGCACCTGACTTATATTACCCTTCTTCTTTTTTGATGTTAATATGGTTGGGCTTGATTAGAGTAAACAGAACAGGAGATTTGAATGAGTTCCTGTTTCCAAGGAAAAGAGGATCTGTTGATGCCTCACCCATATCCCCTCCACTTACCCTGGAAGTCAACTGCCTGTGGTTCCCACACACTCTGATGCATTCCTGTGACTCTGCCTGATGGCTTTGTCTAGCTGCAGGACTAAGCTTGGCCGTGCTCTCTTATGCTCTAAGGAATGGAGTAGCCAACAGTGCTGAGGGCCGATGCCCCAGGTGCAGCACTCGGCCAATGAGGGATGGGAGTAGGTGAATAAAGAATTCAGCTTTCTATTCCTCCTACTCCTGAGGAATAGTTCTCAGGTATGTTCCATCCATTTTCTTAGAATGTCCCCAGTAGTATTAAGCCCCAGTCACCCACAATTCATTAACTCACAATTTATTGTCTTTATCCCCTTTATGACTCAATTTCTTATTCTCTCAATGTCCATCCTGTAATCACCTCCCAAATAAGTTACTTGTACTGAAATTCTTCTTTCAGATTCTGATTTTGGGGAATACACACTGAGACAGAGGCATATTTTGCTACCTGAAATGGCTTGGGCTGAAGCTTGCTCTTGAGGAGAACAAGCACCTGGAGCTACAGTGTCTGAACTAGCAGCTGCTGCCGCCCCCTAGACATTGTCACCGAGCTGTGTGAAGCTAGATGGCAAGGCTGAGTCTGGTAACATATTTTATCACTTGGATAATAATAAGGTTACTTGGTTAGTAAATACCAAAGAAATGATACTCATTTCTTCACTTTATTGACTTAAGCATACAGGTGTAAGTTATCAATATGAATAACATAGTAATGCATGTTATCATTTGATGATCCGTTAGTTGTTTGTTATGGTTTATTATTAGTTGTCTGTAATAGTTACATTGTATGTTTGTTATGCATGTTTAAGAAATAATAGTCATTTATGAATTTAAAAAACATGTTTAGGAAGCTCCAGAAATGAGGAAGATTTTTTTTTTTTTTTTCGTGGTAGGCGGGCCTCTCACTGCTGTGGCCTCTCCCGTTGCGGAGCACAGGCTCCGGATGCGTAGGCTCAGCGGCCATGGCTCACGGGCCCAGCCGCTCCGTGGCATGTGGGACCTTCCTGGACCAGAGCACGAACCCGTGTCCCCTGCATTGGCAGGCGGACTCTCTACCACTGTGCCACCAGGGAAGCCCGAGGAAGCTTTTAAAAAGAAACCCTCCAGAAATCTACATTAAGGTCCCTTTGAATCTTTGCTAAGTACTGACCTACACAGGCACAGAGTGAAATTATACAAAGCTGTTCAAAGAATGGTGGGGAGTTGTAAGCTTGCACAGGGATGAATGTGTTCAAACTCTGATCATCCACAGTGGAGGATCGTTGGGATCACCTGGGGCATTTAGTGGGGATTCCTGAGAGGTCACACCTTAGAAGTAAGTATGAAATATTCCTGGAGTAAAAACTACTTTAGCACTACTTACAAAAGCTTAAAAAGAGTTATCAAGAAGATTATTTGGGTCTTCCCTGGTAGCACAGTGGTTAAGAATCCACCTGCCAATGCAGGGGACATGGGTTCAAGCCCTGGTCTGGGAGGACCCCACATGCCATGGAGCAACTAAGCCCGTGTGCCACAACTACTGAGCCTGAGCTCTAGAGCTCGCGAGCCACAACTACTGAAGTCCACATGCCTAGAGCCCGTGCTCCGCAACAAGAGAAGCCACCACAATGAGAAGCCCACGCACCACAACGAAGAGTAGCCCCCGCTCGCCGCAACTAGAGAAAGTCCGCACACAGCAATGAAGACCCAACGCAGCCAAAAATCAATAAGTAAAACAAATTTTTTTTAAAAAAAGATTATTTTGATCTTTTAGTGACTTAAGTGTCTACAAATATAAAACCCAACCCTCTTTAAAAGAACACAATGAAATCCAGACACTTAACAATGTAAGATTTACAAAGTCCAGAACCAATAAGTTTTTTTTTTAAACTAGATGTGACAAGAAAATGGAAAACGTGTCCTCTAACCAGGAGTAAAGACAATCAGTAAAAACAGATCCATAAATTACAGTGATGCCAGAAATTACAGGGTGATAGAACAGTTATTAATGTAATATTCAAGTATATAAAGAAAGACATAAACATAGTGAGAAGAGAAATAGAACATATAAAAAAGAATCAATGAGAATGAAATTCTGGAGTGGAAAAATAAAATATTTGAATTGAAAAATTCACTGGAGGGGATTAACAACAGATTTCACACTGCAAAAGAGGAGGCTAATGACTTTGAAGACATAGCAATAGAATCTATCCAAAAAGAAACAGAGAACAATGACTTTAAAAATGAACAAAACCTCAGTGACCTGTGAGACAATATCAAGAAGTCCAAGATGCATGTAATTGGAGTCCCAGAATAAGAAGAGTGAGAGGTAGGGAAAGCAAACATATTAGAAGACTCAAGGCTGAAACATCTCCAAATTTGATTAAAACTATAAACTCACAGATCCAGTGAGCTCAGAGAACATCAAACAAAATATCACACACACACACAAATACCCACATACAGAGTCACACAAGGCACATTATAAAGTGCTGAAAACCAGTGATTAAAAAAGAAAAAAACTTAGCAGCCACCAAAGAACAAAGATAGTTTATAGAGAGAAACAAATAAGAATTATTGTATACCTCTGGGCAGAAACTGTGTAAACCAGAAGAAAATGAACTAACATCTTCAAAATACTAAAAGGGGAAAAATCCATATGCAACTAATATATTCTTCAGAGATATGGTAAAAAAAATTTTCAGACAAACAAAAGCTATGACAATTCATCAGGAGATCTATATTACAAGAAATGTTTTTAAAAATCTTGCTCATAATCAATGAATTTGGTAAAGTAGCAGGATACAAAATTAATGCACAGAAATCTCTTGCATTCCTATACACTAATGATGAAAACTCTGAGAGAGAAATGAAGGAAACACTCCCATTTA
The DNA here is from genome assembly GCF_059928025.1 of Delphinapterus leucas. Taxonomy (NCBI): domain Eukaryota; kingdom Metazoa; phylum Chordata; class Mammalia; order Artiodactyla; family Monodontidae; genus Delphinapterus; species Delphinapterus leucas. Next base: position 52,447,239 of record NC_143129.1, on the reverse strand, counting down.
CCATTGCAACAAAAAGAAGAAAATACCTACGAATAAACCTACCTAAGGAGATAAAAGACCTGTATGCGGAAAACTATAAGACACTGATGAAAGAAATTAAAGATGATACAAACAGATGGAGAGATATACCATGTTCTTGGATTGGAAGAATCAACATTGTGAAAATGACTATACTACCCAAAGCAATCTACAGATTCAGTGCAATCCCTATCAAACTACCAATGGCATTTTTCACAGAACTAGAACAAAAAATTTCACAATTTGTATGGAAACACAAAAGACTCCGAATAGCCAAAGCAAACTTGAGAAAGAAAAACGGAGCTGGAGGAATCAGGCTCCCGGACTTCACACTATACTACAAAGCTACAGTAATCAAGAGAGTATGGCACTGGCACAAAAACAGAAATATAGATCAATGGAACAGGATAGAAAGACCAGAGATAAACCCACGCACATATGGTCAACTTATTTTTGATAAAGGAGGCAAGAATATACAATGGAGAAAAGACAGCCTGTTCAATAAGTGGTGCTGGGAAAACTGGACAGCTACATGTAAAAGAATGAAATTAGAACACTCCCTAACACCAAACACAAAAATAAACTCAAAATTGATTAAAAACCTAAATGTATCAAACTCTTAGAGGAAAACATAGGTAGAACACTATGTGACATAAATCACAGCAAGATCCTTTTTGACCCACCTCCTAGACAAATGGAAATAAAAACAAAAATAAACAAATGGGACCTAATGAAACTTAAAAGATTTTGCACAGCAAAGGAAACCGTAAACAAGATGAAAAGACAGCCCTCAGGATGGGAGAATATATTTGCAAACGAAGCAACTGACAAAGGATTAGTCTCCAAAATATATAAGCAGCTCATGCAGCTCAATAACAAAAAAACAAACAACCCAATCCAAAAATGGGCAGATCTAAATAGACATTTCTCCAAAGAAGATATACAGATGGCCAACAAACACATGAAAGGATGCTCAACATCACTAATCATTAGAGAAATGCAAATGAAAACTACAATTAGGTGTCACCTCAAACCGGTCAGAATGGCCATCATCAAAAAATCTGCAACCAGTAAATGCTGGAGAGCATGTGGAGAAAAGGGAACCCTCCTGCACTGTTGGTGGGAATGTAAACTGATACAGCCACTATGGAGAACAGTATGGAGGTTCCTTAAAAAACTAAAAATAGAACTACCATACGACCCAGCAGTCCCACCACTGGGCATATACTGGATGTTTGAATGCTAAAACACCATGAATTAATACAAAAAAGACAGAAAGAGAGCAAGTAAGTAAATAAATAAGTGGTGGATGGGTGAATAGAAAAGAATAACAAAATTGTAAGTTTAAACCCAAACAAACTGAATATTTCATTCAATGTAAATTGTCCAAATGCCTTAATTAAAAGATTCTCAGATTGAATAAAAAGCGATATCCAACTATATGCTATCTATAAGAAACCCATTTTACACATAAGGGCACAGATAGGTTAAAGGAAAATAATAGAAGGTTTGATACAAAGAAACAGAAGAAAAAACAGATAAATTGGACATCAGCAAAATTTAAATTTTTCTGCTTCAAAGGACACCAGCAAGAATGTGAAAAGACAACCCACAACATGGGACAAATATTTGCAAATTGTATATCTTATAAGAGACTTATATTGAGAATATATAAATAACTGTTACAACTCAATAATAAAAGATAAATAATCCAATTTTTAAATGATTAAAGGATCTGAATAGACATTTCTCCAAAGAAGTTATAGAAATGGCCAATAAGCACATGAAAAGATGTTCCACATCATTAGCCATCAGGGAAATGCAAATCAAAACCACAATGAGATACCATATCACTCCCACCAGCATGGCTGGAATAAAGAAGACAGATAATAACAAGTGTTGATGAGAACACAGAGAAATTGGAACCCCCATACACTGCTGGTGGGAATGTAAAATGGTCCAGCTACTCTGCAAAACAATCTGGCAGTTCCTCAAAATGTTAGACATTGAGTTACTATATGAATCAGCAGTTCTACCCCTAGGTGTATATCCAAGAGAAATGAAAACATATATCCACACTAAAACCTGTACATGACTATTCGTAACAACATTATTTATAATAGCCAAAGTGAAAACAACTCAACTATCTATCAGCTAATGAATGGATAAGTAAAATGTGAGAAATCCATATAGTGGAAGATTATCTGGCAATCAAAGGGAATGAAATAGTGATACATGCTACAACATGAATGAACCTTTATAATATGCTAAAGGAGTCAGACACAAAAGCCTACATATTGTATTATTCCATTTGTATGAAATGTGCATAATAGGAAAATCCATAGAGACAGAAAGTAAATTAGTTGTTGCCAAGGGTTGGGTGGGTAGGGAAAATGAGGGTGACTGCCAGAGGATATGTGGTTTCTTTATAAGGTGATGAAAATGCTCTAACATTGTGGGGATGGTTGCACAACTGTGACTATGCCAAAAATCACTGAATTGTACATTTTAAAATGAATTAATTGTATGGCATGTAAACTATATGTCGATAAAGCTGTTATTTAAAAAAATAAAAATGATGGGAAAAGTTATGTCAAGCAAAAACCAATAAAAGGAAGCTGAAGCAGACTTCAGAAAAAATATTACCAGGGATAAAGTGAGACATTTTATAATGATAATGAGTCAATTTACCATGAAGATATAGCAATCCTAATGCATTTGCACCTAAAAATAGGACTCCAAAATACATGAAGCAAAAGTCAACCAAACTGAAAGAGAAATAGGAAAATCCACAAATATGGTTGGAGATTTCAAATTTTCTCTCTCAGTAATTGAGAGAGCAAGTATATAAAAATTAATAAAGATATTAAAGTCCAGAGCAACTTTGTCAATTAACTTGACCTAATCAACATTTATAGAATACTCCACCTAATAACAGTAGAATACACATTCTTTTCTAGTGCATTTGGAACATTTATTAAAATAAGCCATTTTCTGGGCCATAAAACAAATCTCAATAAAGTTTAAAAGCATAGAAATCATACAAGCCATGCTTCCTGTCCAAAATAGAATTAAATCAGAAATCACAGGAAGAAAGTATTTAGATATTGGAAAATAAAGCAAATATTTCTAAATGATCCATGGGTCAGAGAAGAAGTCACAAGAGAATTTAGAAAACATTTTAAATTGAATAAAAATGAAAATACAACATGTCAAAATTTGACACAGCTAAAACACTTAGCTGTTTAGTTTGTAAATCACTCTTGGAGAAAAATTTAAAGCTTTAAAAGCTTGTATTTAAAAAGGTGAAATGGCAAAAAAAATTATTTGAGCTTTCAATGTGAAAATCTAGAAAAAGCATAGTAAATTGAAATGAGTCATGGAAAATACAAGAAAACTAGAGAAAATGAGATCAAAAGGAAGTTCCTTAAAATAATCAATAAAATTGATAAACCTCTAGCTTGATATATCAAGATTAAAAAAAGGGGGGGAGGGGGCTTCCCTGGTGGCACAGTGGTTGAGAGTCCACCTGCCGATGCAGGGGACACGGGTTCGTGCCCCAGTCCGGGAAGATCCCACATGCCGCGGAGCGGCTGGGCCCGTGAGCCATGGCCACTGGGCCTGCGTGTCCGGAGCCTGTGCTCTGCAACGGGAGAGGCCGCAACAGTGAGAGGCCCGCGTACAGGGAAAAAAAAAAGTGGGGGGGGGTAATCACGAGAGTAGACATCACTACAGGTCCTTCAGATACTAAAAGGATAACAACAAAAAACTTTTTAGAAGGAAATATAGGAGAAAATCTTCATAGCCTTCAGATAGTCAAAGATTTTTCAGATAGTTCAAAAAATGTAAACCATAAAAGAAAAAGATAAAGTGTACTTTATCAGAATAAAAAAAAACTTCTTTCAAAGACACCATTAAGAAAATGAAAAGGCAAGCCTCAGACAGGGAAGAAAGATTTACAATGCATATATCTGACAAAAGATTTATATCCAGAATATGTAAAGAACGAACTTTTTCAAAATCATTCAGTAGGAAGAAAACAACTTTAAAATGGAGCAAGATTTGAAGTCACTTCACTCATATCAAAATGATGCAACAGTCCTCAATAAGCACATGAAAAATGCTTAACACCAATAGTAAAGAGGAAAATTAAAATTAAAACCACAATGTGATACCACTACAAATCCACTAAAATGATCCAAAATACTGACAAGTGTTGGTGCAAATGTAGAACAACTATAATTCTTGTACTGCTGGTGGGAAAGTAAAATGGCACAACCACGTTGGAAAGCAGTTTGGCAGTTTCATATAACTTAAATATACGCTATCACACAAACCAACAATTCTATTTCTAGATATTTCCTTAAGAGAAATGAAAACATGATTCACAATATACAAACGTACACAATGTACACAAATTTTCATGGCAACTATATTCATAATAGCCTAAACCTAGAAACAACCCAAAATATCCATCAACAAGTGAATGTATAAACAAATTGTGATATATTTGCACAATGGAATACTACTCAGTAGCAAACAAGAATGAACTATTGATATATACAGCAGCATAGATGGTAAAGATAGTAATGAATATCAATTTTTTCATCTGAAATATATCAGTGTATATATCTGAGTGTATATATCTGAGATATATCTCAGTGTATATATCTGAGATATATCTCAGTGTATATATCTGAGATATATCAGTGTATATATCAGTATATATATCAGTATATATCTGAGATATATCAGTGTATATATCTCAATATATACATTTTATTGAGAAATAATTGACATACATCACTGTGTAAGTTTAAGGCAGACAGCACGATGGTTTGATCTACATGTATTGTGAAATGATTACCATGATAGGTTTAGCTAACATCTATCTTCTCATATAGATACAATAAAAAGAAAAGAAAGAAAAAAAGTAGGAAAATATTTTTCTCCTTGTGATGAGAACACTTAGGATTTACTCTTTTACCAACTTTTCTGTATATCACACAGCAATGTTAGCTGTAGTCTTCATGTTGTACGTACATCCCTAGTATTTATTTATCTTGTAACTAGAAGTTTATACCTTTTGACCACCTTCCTCCAATTCGCCATCCCCCTACCCTCTGCCTCTGGTAACTACAAGTCAGATCTCTTTTTCTATGAGTTTGGGGGTTTTTGTTTGTTTGTTTGTTTTTTGGCTTTTTTTTTTATTCCACATATAAGTGAGATCATACAGTATTTGTCTTTCTCTCTCTGACTTATTTCACTTAACATAAGGCCCTCAAGGTTCATCCACATTGTCACAAAGGGTAGGATTTCTTCCTTTTCATGGCTGAATAATATTCCATTGTATATATACACCACAACTTCTTTATCCATTCACCCATCAATGGACACTAGGTTTTTTCCATGTCTTGGCTATTGTAAATAATGCACAGCAGCATAGATAAATCTCAAAAACATTATTCTGAGTAAAAGAAGCAAGACACAAAAATGAACATCTGTTTGATTTCTTTTTAAAACTTGGTATATGCTTTGAATGTCTTTTAATCTACAGGTTACTCCTCCATCCCTCTGTTGAAGAATCTATGCCATCTTTTTATCTATGTCATTTGAACTGTAGTTTCCCATAATTTGGATTGCCTACCCATAGTGCAGTTCAACAAGACCCATATATTTCTGCAAATTGGAAGCTGGATCCAGGGGCTTGATCAGATTCAGGTTTGATATATTTTGAATCAAAGGATGGCATGTTCTTTCATCAACAAACACATAATATCTGGTTATTGTTCTTTTATGACATTAGCAAAATGGTAATATTCTAATTCTATCATTTTACTGGCCTGAATAATTTTATAAAGAGAAGAGTCTCTTCATTTGCTATTCAGTTTTTCCAGTGGTACAGTTCTCAAAGGAAAGCAAGGATAAATGTTTGATTTTTTCCTTTTATTTAATCTGTTTTCAAGATGATTCAATTGCTTATCACCCAATTTTTAAAATATCTCTAGAAATGCATGGACTTAAAATATTTGATGGTTTCAACCCATTACAATTCTCATCCTTGTTGAAATTCAAATTGTCTTATCTTTGGAAGTAGAATACAGGAATGGAATGGAATGGAATTGAATAGAATAAAGTGGGAGCGTCTTTAAATTGGCTTCTGAGTCCTTTTGACATAACCCTAGTGGTCTTTAATAGTTTCCTTGATATCTGACATGTTGAAACATATGAAGAATATGTTATTTCTTTTAATAGGAAATGGCATTTCAAGACCACATTCTGAATACAGTTTTGCAGGATATCACTGGTTAGTCATTGCTTCAAGGCCTTTTCAGTGGATATATCTAATATATATATTAGATAGATGATAGGTAGATAGATAGATACAAAGATGATAGATAAGTAAGTAGATTGATACAAAGAAAGAATATGTTGCATGTTTATGATATTTATTCTGATATTTCCAATTAAATTCAGAAATACAGGATTTGCATTTAACCTCTTCTGGATTACATCTCTATCTCCTTTCTTCCACATTGAGAATCCTTATTCTCAACAATACAAGGGAAAATACAATTAGAACATCCCACAGTTATTCATTTGCTTTATCTCATATGACACCTAACAGTCACAAAAAGGCAATGCTAATACTATCACCACCAATTATTATTACTAAAAAACAGTTTAAATTTTTTGCATATAGAATCCTATTTTCCCTACAATTTTTTTATGCATATACATGCAACCTTTTCATATACCATCTGGGTTCATATCTGTCCTGAAGCTGATATATGGGTCTCAGTGTAAGAATGACTGCCATTCATTTAGCTCTCTTACTATCTCTCCTCATCGAGAAACAGATATGAAAAAAAAGAAAGAAACAGATGTGATTAAGATACATTTTCCTGGTGCAGTCCCACTTGGATCTCTTTTTGTTTATTATCATGCACCATTTATTGAATAAACCATCTTTTTCCCAGTGTCTCAGTGCTACCTCTATCATATATCAACTTTCCATATATGTGAGCATCTGTTTCTGAGCTCTGTTAGTCTAGTCTTGTGCCAACCCTACATGATCTTATTTACTATAGCTTTATAATAAGTATCATATCTAATAGGGCAAGTGTCTCTGGCTACAAGAAACAAATACAAATTGTTTCCAAAGAAGTAAACTTGACAAGCAAGCCCCAAAGAAATACCATAGTTAAAGTTCCATGTTCCATATACTCACCAAAATACCTCTACACACATACAAAGCATACAACTATGAATAAGATTCAAAAAAACAGCAAAACACAGAATCAGACTTATAAAGACTGATGATATTATGATTATCAGATACCAAACATACAATAAAAATAAATATGTATAAATTAATATATAGAGAGAAATAGAACTGAAAAAGGGGTTCTGGATGGATCTGTAAAAATAAAAATTATAATAGTCGAAAGTAGAATCTGGATGAATGGATTTACCATTATATTAAACACAGTTAAAGAAACAGTTATTTGGAAGGTAAAGTTGAAGAAGTGAGATAGCGTGAGACAGAGACAAAGCAAAGAGAAATATGAAAAAGAGATTAAGAAATATGGAAGAAAGACTTAGCAGGTCCAACATACATATAATCTGAGTTCTAAGAAGAAATGACAATTGGGGACATTCAGTGTTAAACGACATGAGTGAGTGTTTTCCAGAAGACCATTAATCTTCAGATTAAGGAAGCTCCCCAAGTGCCAAACAACAGAAGTAAAAAGAAATACATAACAGAGTGAAAAATTCAGAATAATAAAAACAAAGAGAAAGTAACAGATGCAGCCAAACAGGGAAAAAAAGTTGGGGGTGGAGTGGGTGGAGACACATCTGCAATGACTAACTGATAGGTGACTTCTCAGAAATGAGAGTGGAACTCAAAAGAATTGAAAATGAATTTTCAAAGTACTGTAAGAAAATAACTCTCAACCTAGAATTGAATATTTATTAATACAATCTATCAAAAATCAAGGCAAAAAAAGACACTTTCAGACACAAACCTGAGGACTTACCACCAACACATCTTCACATAAGGAACTTCTAATGAAGATACTTCATGTCAAAAGGAAGATTTGCAATACATGAAAATGGAAAGGATAAATATTGACTGTGTATAATGGTAAAGTTAATGTCTAATGTATGAGGCTAAATATCAAGAGAGAATAACATATAACTTAGGGAGGGTGATGACTGGCATGGCAGTATTCTAGTATTCTTACATGATTCAGAAGAAGATTATAATTATTAATATTGAACTCTGTTAATTATGTATGTTAAAATTTCTATGGCAATCACTAAAGGAGTAGAGATAGCTATAAATGTTAGCTATTTTTATTATTGTTATTATGATTATAATTATTATATTCCAGTAGTATTATAGAAAGAAAGAGAAAGAGAGAGGGAGAAAGAGAGAGAAAGAATTCTGTAGTCAAATCAGTTTTGTTTAACCAAGTTAAATATATTTCCTGCTTGATTTCTGTTTTTTCTCAAGTAATGTGCTTCATAAATCCCTAGAGATTTGGAAGGTTTGCAGCGTTTCTTTTTATTATTTGACATCACTTTATCTCGTGGAATATCTATTAACATCTTGAGAAACTTGACATTCTGGGGAACACGTTTTAAGTTGAATCTGAATCCCCTTGGGCTTGGATTTGCCTGTTTAAGAGGATAATATAGCCGTATAGGCTTGAAGAGAATAACAGACTAGAATAACAAGGTCAGTTTCAGAAAGACCTTAGGTTTGGGAAAATAAGACATAAGGAAGAATTGAAAATACGATTGTCCAGTGATACCAGGAAGGGTGGGACATATTGCAGTCTGTTAAATGGAAGGAAAAAAAATAAAAGCTCTGCCTAGCAAACGGGTTGCAAAGCTTCTGCTACAAGACTGTTGGAACATCTGGGAACACTGCCAAGCAATTCTAGGGAACAGACTTGGCACTGATTGTGGCCTTGTGTTCTGTATGAAAGAAAAAAGATTAATTTATTTTATGTCATAATACGCTACCTAGAAGCCAAATTGCCAGTTAAAATTCTATTTGCAAGCAGGTGTAGGATTTCGATATAGCTTTCACCTAACATCATGGAATGCTGCTTCTCCATGATCAAACATGATGCAAGCTGTCTTTTCAACTACATTTTCAGTGTTTCAAAATGTTTAGAAAAATGGCAGGTTAGTAATGTCTGTAACTATAATTGAATCTTATGTATCTGCTCTAAATGCAGCTGTTTGGTTTATACAGTGTGGAGGAAATAAATCACCACATATAGAAAGGAGTGTTTGCTCTTATCCATCCAATTAATTTTTTCCTCTAGAAGTTAACATTTTAAACGTGTCCAAGCAAAGAGATGGGTAAAAGGTATTTGATGGTTAGTTTTTCTAATTCCATGCTATTAGGAATATAGGATGTTACCTTTTTTTAAGTCCAGAATACTTTAATTGCAATTGATGTAATGCAACCCCATTGATGCTTTTTTGTAACTCTGTGTATATACTTGTTTTCTCTGAAGACTCAAAGATATCTGCAGGCATTAATCTTCACAGTTCTCATGGTGGAAGACTACAAGGGCAAGCCAGACCTGAGCTGACCTGAAAAGATTTTGATAGGCGGAAAGATGGGAGGACTTTCATCCATTTCTCCACCACTGGAATGCCCTCAGAACTTCTCTCTTTTGCTCTCCAAATCCTAGTAAGTTCAAAGCCGGCCTCCTCCATGAAGCTTCCCTTGATACCTCCGGTCCACCTTAATCTTTTTTCCTTTTTCTGAAGGAAAAGCCCATATCTCTAGTTCTCCTCAAGGTAGCACTCAGATCTTACTGCCTTGCATTGTCCCCTAATTATCAATCTGACCTTCTCTCTAAACAATGCATTTCTTTTTTTTATTATTTTGTTGAAGTATAGTTGATTTACAGTGTTGTGTTAATTTCTGCTGTATAGTGAAGTGATTCAGTTATATGTATATACATTCTTTTTCATATTCTTTTCCATTATAGTTTATCACAGGATATTGAATAGTTTCCTGTGCTATACAGTAGGATCTTGTTGTTTATCCATCCTATATATACCAGTTTGCATATGTTAATCCCAAACTCCCACTCCATCCCTCCCCCACCTGCCCCTCCCCCTTGGCAACCACAAGTCTGCTCTCTATGTCTGTAAGTCTGTTTCTGTTTTGTAGATAAGTTCATCTGCATCATATTTTAGATTCCACATATAAGTGACATCATATGGTATTTGTCTTTCTCTTTCTGACTTACTTCACTTTGTATGATAATCTCTAGTTCCATTCATGTTGCTGCAAATGGCATTATTCCATTCTTTTCTATGGCTGAGTAGTATTCCATTGTATATATGTACCACATCTTCTTTATCCATTCATCTGTCGATGGACATTTAGGCTGTTTCCATGCCTTGGCTATTGTGTATAGTGCTGCTGTGACATAGGGGTGCATGTCTCTTTTTGAATTATAGTTTTGTGTGGATATATGCTCAGGAGTGGGATTGCTGGATCATATGGCAACTCTATTTTTAGGTTTTCTGAGGAAACTCCATACTGTTTTCCATAGGGGCTGCATCAAATTACATTCCCACCAAGAGTGCAGGAGAGTTCCCTTTTCTTCACATCCTCTCCGGTATTTGTTATTTGTAGGTTTTTTAATGATGGCCATTCTGACCCATGTGAGGTGGCACTTCACTGTAGTTTTGATTTGCATTTCTCTACGAATTCGCAATGTTAAGCATCTTTTTATGTGCCTGTTTGCCATTTGTATGTCTTCTTTGGAGAAATGTCTGTTTAGGTCTTCTGCCCATTTTTTGATTGGGTTGTTTGGTTTGTGTTGTTGTTGAGTTGTGTGAGCTGTTTGTATATTTTGGAAATTAAGCCCTTGTCAGTTGCATCATTTGCAAATATTTTCTCCCAGTCCATAGATTGTCTTTTCATTTTGTTTATGGTTTCCTTTGCTGTACAGAAGCTTGTAAGTTTGATTAGGTCTATTTTTGCTTTTATTTCTATTGCCTTGGGAGACTGACCTAAGAAAACATTGGTACGATTTATGTCAGAGAATGTTTTGCCTATTAAACAAGGAGCTTCTTGAAGTCACTTCCAGGTCCTGTGTTTCCGATTCTTGCTCAGTTCAGTGATGGGTTTACAGAGGGTAGCCCATAAATACTTATTAATAAAGTGACTGATGAAAGAACCAGAGAGTTTAATTGTTTAGGAACCAATTATTCAGGCTGCTCCCTAATGGTAGGGAGGTTTGGGGTTATCGGTGGTTTGGGGATTACTTATATGTTATCATTTTTTCATCCATTTTCAAAGAGTTTAAGGAAACACTCAGAGCTCCTGAGAGCACTTATTTCTCATCTGTGCAAATGATTGGATTAGACCATGGGCAAAATAAAGGCCTTTCCCAGGTATCCCAAGCTCTTTTTGTGACAAGGATCCTCTGGGAGGGGATGGTGGAGGAGGGAGGGCAGGGCAGGAAGTGGGGCTGAAGATCCACCTCTATTTTTGTCTCCCTCTGCCCCTTAGCCACCACACCTTGCTACATTGTTTGTTCTTCCATTCCCCCTCACAGGCCCCTGCACCTTTATGTCTTAAAGGACTGCTTCAGAGATGAGGATTTGGAAACATGTGTTTAGCACTTGTGAACTCCTCCAAGGCTTTGCAGAGTCAACAGGAGGCATTTTGATTATAGCTATTGGTTCTCAGCACACAGCAAGTTGGCAGAAAATAGAGGTTAGACCCTGTCTCTTCTTGCTGCTCGAGGGGAATCTACGCAGCCAGGGCCTGGCTAAGATTGCAGGCCTGAACCAGGGAGCACAGTCCTGAACCCTGGGGCTTTGGGACACTGTGACACCTGGGCGAGAGGCCTCCTCTACACTGAACAACGAACCCTGGAGGCTCCAGAACATGGTGCTGACTGAGGCGGAGGCCCACAGAGCCTAGAGCTGTCTGATTTATTTCTGAGGCAGCGTTTCCACAGGAATCGGGAATGATTTAGTCTCTGATCCTTAGGTGGTTTCCTTTTACATCATTTCTGCCCCTTTTGATTGTTGGCACATTTGGGGAGTTCTAGGGTCCTCAACCTTACAGGTGTGTAATTTTAATAAAAGACAATTTATTAAAATCTGAGCTTACAAAATTGGTAAATTATGGGGATGGATTATTTTTTCTACCACCAAAGGGTCTTGTGATCAAATTCAGAGTCCCTTTTATTAATCCATAATTCTCTTATTATATATAACACTACATTTGTGGGTTTCTTTTTCCTGATTTCAGAAGTAATCCGTGTTTCTAGCTAAAGTACACCTTGGTGATTAAAACCATGTTCTTTCACTTCAACAAGACCTAGATTTGAGACTAGGCTCTGCCACTTACTTCCTATGTGTTTGGATAAGTTTCTTATTGGCTCACAAATACAACATTAAAATTTTTGCACGTATTAAATGAGATAGCATGCATACCTCAGGCGCTCAGGGCATAATAAGTGTTTGATATATTAGTGAGCAATTCTTAGTCTTTTTGTTATTAGAATATTTATACATAAAGGTTGGTTTACCCACATCTTATTTAAATGCAGCTTTTTCGAGACTTCCCTGGTGGTCCAGTGGGTAAGAATCCGTGCTCCCAATGCAGGGGGCCGGGGTTCAATCCCTGATCGGGGAACTAGATCCCGCACGCATGCCGCAACTAAGAGTTCGCATGCTGCAACTAAGAAGTCCGCAGGCTGCAACTAAAAAAAAAAGATCCCCATGCTGCAACGAAAGATCCCACATGCTGCAATGAAGATCCCGCATGCCACAACTAAGACCCAGCACAGCCTAAATAAATAAATATTTAAAAAAAAATAAATTCAGCCTTTTCTGTTTCATTTAAGTGTGAGATCTACCTTTATTGCTGTGACATGTCTGCTTAACCATTCTGTTCATTGCCCCTCCTGCCCAATGGTTTTGGTTCTCTGGCTCTGGGAGTCCCCCAAGTGCCAAAGTCCTCCTCTGACCCACCCATCACAGTATGGAGTAGAACATGGCTGCTCCCAGATCATACTGGCTAGAGACTGAGAGTGTGAAGTTAGATGGGGGTTCTCTCTAAAATAATGCTTCTCACTGTGAGGCCCATGGACCTCTCTATCAGAATCACCTAGGAATGTTTATTAATTGCAATCCCTAAGATCTTGTGCCACGGCTTTCGAAGTAGAATCTTTTGTGGGCTTCCGGGGTAGAACTCTGCATTTGTATTAATAATAAGCACCCAGGCTATTCCGATGCTAAATAAATAAAATTCTAGAACTGCTCCAGTGCAGTCTTCAATCTTGCCCAATTCTAGAGTGGCCTGGGGGTGCTAAATAGAAGTAGAGCTTCCTGAGCCCCACCCCAGCGTTTCCAATAGAGGAGCCTGAGGATGTATATATTTTTTTAATATTTATTTATTTATTTAGCTGCATCAGGTCTTAGTTGTGGCACTAGGGATCTTCACTGTGGCATGCGGGATCTTTTGTTGCGGCGCACAGGCTTCTCTCTAGTTGTGGCATGCGGGCTCTAGGGCACACGGGCTCTAGGGCGCATGGGCTTAGTTGCCCATGGCACATGGGATCTTAGTTCCCAGACCAGGGAGCGAACCCGTGACCTCTGCATTGGAAGGTGGATTCTTAACCACTGGACCACCAGGCAAGTCCCAGGATGTGTATTTTTAATAAGTAGCCCCAGATGACTGTCCGGCTGGCAAGCATAGGAATGCTGCTGTAGAATGACTGGCCAGTGACGTGATTGCTGGCGGTGGTGGTGGCGACAGTAATGGGGTTGGGTAGTGATTAGGGAGGTTTGAATGATCCAGAGAGTGACTTGGGTCAAGGGCCCATCTTTAGCTCTCTAACATCCCCTTCAGGTATGAGAGTGTGTGTCCAGCCATTCCCATGGTGTTTGAGAAAGCAAAGCAAAGCCAGTGTGGGGAGAGCGAATAGTGCAAAAGTGAACAGTGAAGCTCTTGGGCAGACACCAGTAATGCCAGATGAACTGCCATGGGACCCTCGGTAAAGGAAAGAGCAGCTGCTTATCGGAACAGCCGTTCCTGGTGTTCTCTTGTAGCCTGGCTGAAGTTCCTACCAATATCTTTCCCACAAATTGCCTCCGTGCTTTAAGGCTGTCTGGGTAGGTTGGTAACCCAAGTGGCCTTAGTCAAAACAATGCCCTGCCACCAGGTGCCGGCCATTTAGTGACCCGTGACTAAGCTGCGCCTCCCTACGCTCCTCTGGGCCTCTGGGCCAGACTCTGCGGTCAGATTCATTCTCTCAGAGCCTATTCTGCCTTCTTAAGGGGCTCATGCTGGGTCAGAGCTTCTCCTCAGCAACCCCAGTCTAGTGATGACAAACTGACATGCTTTGTCTTATCTGTGGCAAGTAAAACAGTAATGCTTCAATCTCGTATTTTATTGACAGACATGGCTACTGGGTTGAAAAATCTAGTTGTAAAGATGTTCTCTTGGGCTGCTCATCCCCTCTCCATGGTGGTCTCCTTCCTCCCAGCAAAGCTGGACAATACTTCTCTCAGCCTGCTGCCTACCCAGTGATGGGAAGGCAACCTACAATCAGAGCAGGGTCTGCCCTTTCTCTGTCTTCATGGCCACATGGGTTCTGTACTTTTGCCCCCAACAGCTTTGGGTGTGGGCCCAGCCCTTCGTGACAATACTGCTTTTTCCTTTCTCTTCTTGGAGTATCAACTGTGACCTCAGAGGGTGGTAGTAGGGCTTTGCAATGAGGACGACTCTGATACCACTGTCATCTAGTTTGTTTCATGACATTCCAGCCAGCAAACATTTAATGATGAGGGCTTCTTCCTGGCGAGATATCATAGTAGGCTCAGAGGGGCATCCAAGATAAATAGGATAAAGTACAAGCCAGAAAGAAATTCAGATGAGGAGAGCAGTGACATTCCAGTGGATGACACATGCAAGGGTCAACCATGCTATGAAAATATTAGAGTCAGGATATTAAGGAGAGAAATAATGTGGAAAATTTTTCATTGTGATGTATGTATTTATATCTTTATCTACAGAAATCTGAAATGTCAGGAAAAAGCAATGATAATGTGCATTGTATTAAGTGCTGTGTTGTCAGCTCATCTAAGCCAATTTGGTCATTCACAACTGTTGGGTTCTTTTGGCAAATAATGGTGGCCTCCAATGCTAAAGGTAGAGGAATTGTCTAGGTCTCATTCCCAAGAAACTTGCTACCAAGTGGTCCATTACAAAGAAAACAAATCCTGCAACGCACACACAAACATTTATCAGCACACAGACACAAGGAGTCATACAATGTGCTCTTATTGGCTCCCTGCCTTGGTTCCTCTGCTAGGCCCCCTGTATGACAATTTCACTAGTGGCAGATACAGAAATATTATCTTGGGGGGATCAGCTAGTCATCAAGTCAGAATCCAACAGTAAATCCTCTGGTTAGAGATGGGACACAGGACCAAATGGGACTTCTAGGCTGGGGTATCACACTGAGAGGTATTAGGATGCTGAGTGGGACAGATTCATGCATAGGTGGAGATGTCTGTACCTTGCTAGTCACAATTGGACACTACTCAAATTGTCTTTGAAAATTATTTCTAACTCCGCTAAATGCTACTGAATAACCCCTTCACTGCTGATGGAGATAGAGATAATGGAAGCACTCAGAGTACTCTGGAGTGTGGACTCCTCGGTGTGACTTTTAAAATCTAAGCACATCTGGACAGTTAATTCCAGGTTAGGATGTTAATCACGTACCCCTAGCATGTAGAGTAAAACCAACACACACACACACACACAAACACACACACACACACACACACACATTTATATCACAGTACTAAGCTAAAGTATTTTCAAGTAAATTTTAGACATCATCCAAGTGGACAATGTAACAAATCTTCAATTGAGTTATCATAATAATCTCAACAAGAAGATTAAATGAGAATGACTAAGTTCACACTTAGTGAAAAATAAATACAGCTAATTACTAGTTAATTTGAACAAGCTTATCTTAACAGACAGAAGAACAAATAATACACGCTTTATTTCTGATATTCAACTCTAATTCCATTAAGGAAAATCACATCTGCCCTGCTTCTGCCTGGATCCTCATCCTTCGTCATCCAGGTTTGCTGGTTTATTCATTGTTTTCCATCTGACAGCATTTACTGAGTCTCTGCACTATGACTGGACTGGGGTTACAAAGATGAATACAAATAGTCCCTGTCCTCCAGGAGCCCACAATCCAGTGGAGAAAGCTGACTATTAAACAGGAGCCACAAGTAGTAATTCTAAGTCACAGATTCAAGATAGCAAGAATTATAACAGCCTTTTCTACGACGACATTAAATTTCTATCTTGGTCTCTCATTATGCTTATAGTGAGAAGTTTACTTCTAGCCAGTTCAGAATGATAGACAATTCAAGGTTTTCCCCTTGCCCTTCATCCTCGGGACTACATTTAGACTCCATTGGCTCCACATCAGTGGGAGGAACACCATTGTCTAACATGTGTGGGCATCTGCTCTGGGGTCTGGGCTCACATCTGACTTTCAGTGACCAATTCATGCAGGACACACTGTACCCTCCCACTCCCCGCTGAAAGTTCCCTTCAGAGCCACCGATTCACTCCCAGCTCCTTCGGTTCCCTTCTTGGATGTGGGAAGTGAAACTCTTAGAAGCTCTCCTCCCCTATATTTAAACTGTGTAACCAACAAGGACCTGCTGTATAGCACAGGGAACTCTGCTCAATGTTAGGTGGCAGCCTGGATGGGAGGGGAGTTTGGGGGAGAATGGATACATGTGTATGTATGGCCGAGTCACTTTGCTGTGCACCTGAAACTATCACAACATTGTTAGTTGGCTATACTCCAATATAAAACAAAAAGTTAAAAAAGAAAAAAAGAGAGAAAAAAAAAGAAGCTCTCCTCCCTTCCTGGGCCACCCTTACCCACCCTCAGAGTCACTCGCCAGTGGCTTTACTCACTCTTGCTTCTGCTTCCTTTTTCTCTGGTGCCAGTCCATAAAATCTTCCAAATCAGAATGAACTTTGTGCTGTAAAACATTCCTGACCTAGGTTTTTGATCTTTTAAAATATTCTCCTTTAAACAATGAACGGCCAAATTGAGTCTACTTGGGGAAACTCAAAAAGCTAATATTAACTGATTTCCTGCTCTTTGAATTTTTCATTTACCAGCCTTACTCTGAAGGGTATTGAGTAGAGACTGCCCATCTTATCTAAATGGAAGAAAGGACAGGGGTATCAGCAGAAATAGAGACGCAGATGTAGAAAACAAACGTATGGACACCAAGGGGGGGAAAGTGGCGGGGGTGGTGGGATGAATTGGGAGATTGGGATTGACATATATACACTAATATGTATAAAATAGATAACTAATAAGAACCTGCTGTATAAAAAATAAATAAAATTCAAAAAAAAAAAGAAAATACTAGAGAAAGAAGTATAGGGGTTTTTTTTCCTAAATGCTTTCTCTCTATATTGGCAATTTCGGTAGAGTGGGCTCAGTAAAGGTTTTGACCGAGTGGACCCATAGGATGTCATGAGCACACAAGAGAGGGGCACTGAAGGCTAACTGGGAGGTTCCAGGAAGGCCTTGTGGGGGAAGAAATTAGCGAAGTGGATAAGTGAGTTCAAGAGGCAGAGACAGTAGCACAACAAAGAGCTATGGCCACAATGGAGAATATGTCATATTTGGGGATCTGTAGCAATTTAGCGTGGCTGGCATAAAATTTATGGTAGGATGGGAGCCTGGTAAAATATGGGATTGAACTGGTAAACTGGGCTCAGATAATGAAAAGCCATGGAAAGACACAGAAGGATTTTTTGTAAAGGAGAGTGACATTATCAAATTTACACTGTACAGAGATCAATCTACCATTGGTGAGAATTGACTAAAAGGCAGGTAAACCAGTTAAAATGAGCTTTCAGGAACCAAGAAAGAGATTTTGAGCCTTTGATTTGATATAATGGCAAGAGAGGATGAAGAGAAAGAAGACAATGGAGACATAATTAGGAGATAGAATAGATGGGATTTAGCAATGGATTGGACATGTGTGAATAAGGAAGACGTAAGAATAATTCCCATGTTTTTAGCGGATGATGGTGTCATTCTCCACAGCAAAGAGTGTAAGGGAAAGAGCTGATGGAGGGGTGGGTGCGTGAGGTGGGAGGATGAAGAAAACACATCAGTGTCTGTGAGATATCCAAACAGAGTTGCCCCAGTAGGGTCAGGAGCTCAGGCAAGAACTCCGGGGTAAGGTGGGACCTGGGATTCTGTTCCACAGAGGAGGTGGCTGAAGTCCAGGGAGTGAATGAAGGTCAGCGAGAGAGAATATACACACCGTAAAGAGAAGAGGAGTAATTCCAGATTCTTAGAGATCACCAACATTTAACAGTCGATCCCTTTCATGTTTTCTCTTCTGTTTTCAAGCTGGTTTGCATCAGAATGGTAATTCTCTCATTTCAAGATTTTAATGCCAACTGCAGAGAATTCTGTGTTTCTGTTTATAATTGTTTAAAGTTCTGATTTTGAGCACAGCATCTTCAACAGCTATTTTCAACCACTTTGGAGATCTGTTTGGAACATAGTTTTTCTCTGTTAAACCTATTGTGTGTGGAATGTCACAGCCCCCTGATAACTGGCACTTGGGATCTCCTACACTGGTCTTCCCTGTAGTAGTGGAGGGGGCAGGAGGGTTTTCATGGCTCCCAAACCTCAAGGTAAGAAAAAAGTCTAGATTTTGTGCTGCTAAAAAGACCTCCATCTTTTTTCAAAAGTCCTCAACTCTTATCCTTTCTGTGTTACAGGATGAAGGGTTCCAGGTCTGTAACAGAACATTTATTAAAGTTTTGATATCACAAAACCCCACTGATAATATTTTTATGCATAGGCATATAAGATGTTTCTGTAAAAACTGTTTTCTTAGGACAGCAACAAAATCCCCAAAGTTATATAAGGTAAAGACAAAGTGATTTGATCCTGAAAGGTAAGGAAATAAAATTGCTTCGATAATTATCAGTATCATGATAAAATGGTTATCATAAGACTTGAAAGTATTTTTCCATTTATCACAGCACATCTACAAGTTATTCACGGAACACCCGTGTTCCCTGGCACGCAGTATGAGAAACACTATCCTAGTGGTTTGATTGTGGTGGTGCACAGTACTATGCTCACCGAACGGGACCCCATTATCTTTAAGTTTAAAAAGGCAATTTCAGAAAAGAAGAGGGATGGCTCCAGAAAGCTGGTTAGTCCTGTCCTTCAGTCTCTACTGCCCTTGTCTTTAGCGCTGTTGGGGAAAGCAGGGCTCTGGAAGTCTATAGACAGACCCTTAAAAGACTCTGCAAAATAGGAGGCAGCTGGGCAATGCTCTGGCAGCAGCTGCAGCAGTGAGAGGTGGAGGAGCAGTCATTAGACAGGCCACCCAGAGGGTAGAGCAGCCAAGCCAGTGATTGCAACCAGCTTAGTTAGCAGCAGGCGCGACCACCACATCACAGATGTGAGAGGCAGAGAATGCTGGTGCACTGGCCTGGCCTGGCCTGGCCTCATCTCCTGCTGTGCTCACACACACCAGCGGCAGCAGCCATGCTGCAGAGCTGTGTCACTCTCTCCCTCTCTGAGAACACGTGAATGTGCATGATATACTGATGAAGGATATATTTTTTAAAAAGGGTAAAATCATGCTGTCCTACAAATATAAAATGAACACGTGTCAAATATTGTGTTTAATTCAGTAAACGAATGAACCAATAAGACATTACGACTGGTTTAAAGAATTCCAAGAACCATACAGAAATAGAGCATAAGGACTTCAGAAATGAATTTACTAATAGATGCAAGATGCGTCCACCCACAGGGCAATAATCAATTAATTTGCATTTCTATGGATATGAATAATTTGTATTATTATCTGTGTTTTACAATTTACAGGGTTATAAAATAGCTCAAAGGCAGGGGAAGATGGAGAGAATCCAGATGGGTGAGCTGCTTAGACTAGTTTCTAGTTCACAGTAAGTTCAATGCAAGTTTTAGCTATCATTTATTATTGCAATAATAGTGCATTTAGAATCAGACAGGCTTGGTTTTGAATCTCATCTCAGCCACTCACTAATTGGGTGACCTTGGGCAAGGAAATTTATCTTTCTCAGCCCAGTTTTCTTATCAGTGTGCCATTATTGTGGGACTAATGAGGACTAACTAGAATAATGTTTGTAAAATACTCCATATAGGGATTAGCACAGAGTAAACATTCAATAGCGGTCATATTATTTTTATTATTAAAATTGGCAATTTTAATAGTGCTGAAACTTCTGTTTATATAACCAGCCATTGCTGTTTTCATTACCGGTGTAAATTCCTTTCGGATATAGTTAAAGTTGTAAATCATAAACAGATAAATAAACCAACCTCAAGTATTGAGTCTGGCAAAACGGTACTCATCATTTCTGTACTTATTTCCAAAGCTAATTATTGAGTAGGTCTATGTTTTTGCTTTTCTTCTCTTTTTCTCTTTTCTAAAAATTAGACACCCTTGTCCTTAGACATGGAAGGGAGGTTGTCAATGCTCCTTACAAACAAAGCATACAGCACAGAAACTTTTATTAAGGATCATTTATGAAACAGATCACTCAGCATCACGAGTCATTTATTGTCATTTCAAGAAACCCATTGACTCAGAAAATCGTATGACTGACAGGAAGCTTCAAGATTACCAATCCATCCATCTCTTTGTTTTAGAGATGGGAAACTATTATTCAGAGAGTTTAAGTATATTGTCCAATGCCACACAGCTAGCCATCAGCAGAGTTGGGACCAGAAGCCAAATCTTTTGATTCCTAGGTTAATTTCCTCTGAATCTGCCTAATTAGAGCTTCATCTAGTTGACAATAGCTAAAAACAGAAGTACTAACTTTCCTCTGCATATACTGAATTGAGAAATCAAGACCCACAGAAATGTCATGCCAGCTTCCCTACAGCACTCAGGACAGATTGGAGATGCCAGAAAAGGAGATTCCACTTGACTAGAGCTCAGCAACCATTGTCCAGGGTGGAGTGAGCGACCCACTTGTCTGCAGTGCCTCATGATTTATTAACTGCTACTGGTGCCCATAAAATATTCATCCACTCTCCTAGTCACTGCTCCACTGCATCAATAAACCATTGCTCCCCCATCTGTCTAGGTGTGCAGCTTGGGGAAGAAAAGCTTCACAAAAAATGGAAAAGAGCCCTCTTTTCGTGTCTAGCTCAGAGACAGAACACCAATGCACTTCTTAGTTTTGTTTTTTTTTTTCAAAGGCAAAGTCAGGGCTGTCTTCCTGGACTCCTGGACCAGGAGAAACCCCAGCACCTAGGTGAGGAAAGGCCAAAATAGCGAGAGGGAAGGGTGAAAGCCTTCATGAGGTTGGCTTGTTGGTTGTCACGCTCCCAGTTTCAGCCTGAGTTTATTTTTGCCCATAAGCAACAGAGCAGGGCACAGGGAACCACGGCTTGCCTATCAAGGATGCTTCCCTGACCTTGAATCGGGTTCAGTGTGAAGCCTTGAATACAGCCTCCCCTCTGTGATCAGAAGCACTGCTCACCAGGAGCAGAAAGGGTAAACTCTCTGCCCTACTTCCCTGCTCTCACTTCTTTGGCGGCTTCTTCATGGACTTTTTTCTGCTACCCATTGTGATTGTTCCTCTTGAGCTCTCTTCTCTTCTTACTTATGTATATTCCCCATAGGTGTTTGTATCCGCAGTCATGCAGTCTCCCTCCGTAAATATCATTCGCATACCTGTAGTCCAGATCTCTCTCCAGTTGCAGATACCTGTATGTCCAACTGTACCATCTATCTCTACCAGATAACCCCTTGCTTCTCAAACTCTGTAGGTCCCCAGCTGAACTTATCATCACCCTCCAATGCCCCCCTCACCTCCTCCACTCTCCAAGCCTGCTCTACCTCTAAATCTTATCTTTGAGAAAGGAATCTCCATCGTGTTACCTATACCTGGAGACCTGGGGGTCTGATCCTGATTCTCCCCTTTTTACCTCCATGTTTCAGTAATTACTGCTAATTTTTAATGTAAAACTTAGTGACTTAATGACACCTCACTCACATGGCTGGCAAGATGGTGCTGGTCATCAGCAGGGAATTCACCCAGGGAATCTGAGTTCCTCTCCATTTGGGTCTCTTCCTGAGGCTCCTTGGGCTTCCTCACAGCATGGTGGCTGGGTTCCAAGAGACAAGAAGTAGAATATACAGGTCTCTTAAAGCCTGGGCCTGAAAACTGGCAAAGTGCCACTTCTGCTGTATTGTATCAATCAAACAGTCAGAGCCCACCCAGATTCAAACATAAACCCCACCTCTTGAGGGGGAGTATCAAAGAATTCAGGGCTATCTTCAATCTATTACACTATTTCAAACCAACTCTTGTAGTCCTCTCCCTACTTCTGTGCATTTTTACATGCTGTCCCTTTGGTCTTGAATGCTTTTCTCACCTCGTCCTATTTCCTGCTCTTTCTTCAAGATTCTGCTCAAGAGTTATAATATCTCCCCAAATCTTACTTAACCCTACTTCCTCCAGGGTGTAACATAACACACTATGTTAGCATTTGTTATTCTGTATTATAATTGTTTGTGTGTCTTTCCAGTAAGACTGTGAGTGCTGTGAAGGCAGGGACTGTCTTATTCTTTTTTGTGTCTCCAGAACCAATCTTGGAGCTGGGCAGAGTAAAGGACCTCAGCAAACATTTGTTGAATGGGTAAATGTTTCCTTATTTTAACCTCTCAATGGTCCTGTAAGGTGGCAGAAATTGAGTATTATTCCTGTGTAACTGCCTGACTCCCTTATCTTAGATAAAAGAAAGAAACAATCATGACAAAGAATAATGACATAACCCAAGGTCACACAGCCTTGGAAGATAATTCAGTATAGTCAATAAGAGTTCAGTTCCCCAAAGTAAGTTGAAATCATAGACCCAGAGACAAGGTCGGGAAGGCAAAGAAAGAGCCCCACCATGAATGGACTCAGTTGTCTAGCAGAAAATGCCCCTGAGGCTTCCCACTCTATTCTGTGTTTACTAGGGGATGCAAAAGACCTCTGTCCTCTGCCAAGAAACTGAAAATGCCAAAAGAGATGGAAGATAATCTCAGAATCTGTTAAAAAAAAAAAAGAGAGAGAGAGAGAGAGAGTGGATACCGTGCGGTGCTTTGTGCAAATAGGAAAGGTAGATTTAATGTAGATTCTCAAAATGACAGTGGGAGAGTGAGAGTTTGCTAGTAATTCTCAAGTGACTCTTCAGAGCAGAGAGAGACAGCTATTATCAGAAAGAGAGGCTGTGTCTAGAGGCCCAAGTGTCAGGGTCAATTGGATAATTCACTGGAGTTAAAACCTCAGCTAAGATAAAACATCCCTCAAGGACATCTGATTTTCTGTGCTCTGATTTCATGCTTAACACGTCCTTTCTGTTCACTAATTTGGTTTCTTACCTATTCTTTTATTAGGAAAATATCCTGTAAGGTATCAGAAATTGAGTATTATTCCTGTGTTACTGACAGTCACTAGAAAGAAACCTTCTTTCTTGTAAATTCACACATTGGTATTGCAACTTTTAAGCCAGTTTCTTAGAAAAAATTCCCTGTATACAATGGATTTTTTTTAAATAGCACAAATAATTTATATATACTTTCTCATTATAAGAGATTCAAACAATTGAAATAAATATACATGAAAGCCCCTTTCACCACGAGGCCCCCATCCCACTTCCAGTCTCAGAGATAATCATTGTTACGAGTCCAATATGCAGCCTTCAGTCCCTTTTCTATGCATTTATAGAGAGATATGTGCATATTTATGTGTCCCTTTTGATTTTTATACAAATTAGATCATAATATACATTTCCCTATTTCCCATAGCTCTATCCCATGAGCATCCTTCTACATTGGTCCACAAAGCTCTGTCTTCTTGTTTCTTATGGCCGCACTTTTTCTGGAGGAGGTATTAGTCAGTGTCCTCCAGAGAAACAGAACCAATAGGATGTATATATTAGAGAGACAGAAAGAGAGAGAGAGATTTATTATAAGAAATTAGTTCACGTGATCGTGAAGGCTGGCAAGTCCCGAGATGTTCAGGGTGAGTCGCAGCTGGAGGCCCAGGAGCATCAATGCTTTAGTTCCAGCCTGAAGGCCTATGGGCTCAAGATCCAGGAAAAGCTGATGTTTCAGTTTGAGTCCAGAGGAAGGAAAAAACCGATGTGCCAGGTAGAAGGCCATCAGGCAGGAAGAATTGTCTCTTGCTAGGGGGAGGGTTAGGCTTTTTATTTTATTCAAGCCTTCAACGGATTGGATGAGGTCCACCCACATCAGGAAGGGCAACCTGCTTTATTCGGTCTACCAATTCAGATATTAATTGTATCCAAAAACACCCTCACAGAGACACCTAGAATAATGTTTGACCAAATATCTGTGTAACTCGTGGTCCAGTCAAATTGACACATGTAATTGACCATTACATGGAATTATGTAATTATTCTACTTTTGATGATATTTAGATTCTTTCTTTCCCTCTTTCTTTCTTTCTTCTTTCTTTCTATTAGAAACACTACTGAAATAAAAATCTTTGATCATACATTTTGTGGCACGTGTGTGTGCGCAATTCTGTAGCGTATATTCCTAGAAGTGGAATTTCTGGAAGTAGTAGGAAGACTAATGACCTCCCCCAACAAAAATGTCTATGTCCTAATCCCTGGGACCTGTGAATATGTCAGGTTACATGGCAAAGGGAAACTAATGTTGCAGATGGAATTAAGATTCCTAGTCAGCTGACTTTACAATAGGGAGATTATCCTGAGTTAGCCAAGTGGGCCTAATGCCAAGGGTCAAGGGTCCTTAAAAGTGGAAGAAGAGATCAAAAGACAGAATCAGAAAGATCACAGTGTGAGATGGACTAGCCTGAAGTTGCTGTCTTTGAAGGTGGAGGAAGAGGCTCACAAGCTGAGGAATGTGGGTGCTCTCTAAAAGCTGGAAAGGACAAGGAGACAGATTCTCCCTAGAGACTCCAGTGAGGAACGTAATCCTGCCAATACCTGGATTTTAGGTCCGTGAGACCCATGTCATTCTTCTGAACTACTGTAAGATAATAAATTTGAGTTGCTTTAAGCCACTAAATTGGTAGTAATTTGAAACAGCAGCCACAGAAAACTAACATACTGGGTCCTAGGAAATACATATTTAAAAATTTGATGAATAATGAAAATGGCTTTCACCAAAAATAGCATCTTCAATTGACAATTCTATCACCAGTGTAAGAGAAAGCCCATTTCCTAATACCTTCACCATCACTACATTTTATCAAGCTTTTGTATTTTTAGTAATTTAATTGGGTGAAAAATTATTATTGCTTTGTTGTTGAGATTGAAGTTCTTTTTATGTGCTTACTTCCCTATTGACAGATGGAATATTTGTCTTTCCTATTTTTAAACAAGTTAGATGATATTTTTTTCTTATTGACTCATGAGTGCTTTTTTTTAGGTATTATGACTTTTAGTCCTTTGCGTGTCATCTATGTTCAAATGTTTTCTCCCAGTTCATCACATCTATATTAACTCCAAAAATGGTATCTTGTCCTGTAGACAAACATTTCCTTCATGACTATGAGTTTTGTGTCTTCTTTAGAAAGAAAAGATACTATCTTTACTAGAAAAACTGCAGATGCCTATCTGACCCAATTAATAAACAGCTTGAGTGACTTTCAGTAAGTCCAACATTCCCTTGAGCATTAATTTTCTTATTAAACTAACAAACGTATTCATTCAAACATTATTTACTGTGAACCACTTTATGCCATGCCTAGATGCTAGCGAGACATAAGTGAATACAACATTCAAGGAATAGACAGTCTCATGGGAGGCATGGGTGATTAAACGACCATAATAATAACAACAGAGAATACATGTCCTGTGATAGAGATTGTGCAAAATTCTGTGGGAATCAGTGGGAAGAGCCCCACATCCAGACCAGGAGGTTTTGTAGGGTTGGTCCAGGTAAGGTAGGAGAACAGGATGCTGGGCAGACGAAGGTGCAGGTACAGAGGCTTGGGAGCAAGAGAGAGGACCTACCAACAGGTCACAGAAGAGGGGTGATGATAGTGGTGAGTTATGAGTCTGGATAGATAGGCAGAGACTGTTACTGCCAATGTCATTCAGTTTAGCCTTTTTCCTAAGGACACTAGGAAGCCTTTGAAGTTTGAAGCCGGGGAGTGAGATATGGACCAGCATTTAATAGAGACCATTTTGGCTGTTCGGTGGAGACGGGGCTGAAAGAGAGTATAGTCAGAGGCAGGGAGGTCAGTGAGGAAGGAGGCCATCGTACAGACATAGGAAGGAGATGGCAAGAGTGAAAATAAAGTAGTGGCAGAGGAGAGGCACACGCTGGACAGATTGAGAGATTTGTGTCCACCTTTTCCACCACTCATATTAGTTGTGGGTCAAGAATAACAGGTCACATTTTTCCAAGTAGAAGTTCTTTATAAACTAAAAGAATCAACTTAATAATAGAACCGCAGGCAAGAGATATTTCTGAACAGAGAAGACTTTCCAGAGAGAAGTAAAAGTCACTATTTTTAAAGTGCAAAGTCATTATATATTTGGACCGTGTGTACTTTTTCCTTTGTATTTTGATTGTCTTTACGTGACTAGGTTGTATAACACAAGCTCAGCCTGTCTGCACTCCCCTCTTATTCTTTGTTGATTTTCTTCCCATGGATGGGTCAGGAAAGAATAGGGCTTATTGCCCATCTTTCCTGAGATTTCTACCATTCTCAGCCCTGCTATTGGCAACCATTCACCTCACTGCCATTCACTACCTACAAATCCTGGACCAGTGGATAAGAGTCGGCTTCCAAAGGGCCAGTGAAGGTGTGAACAAGAGAGAAAAAAATTTTTCTGATATTTTCCCATCCTTTTATTCTACATGACATCACTTCTCAAAGTGAAATAGGGACTTTACACTTTACTGTGACATTAAACTAGTGAAAGGGAATTACAGTAGAAGAGCAAACCATTAAAACTATAAACTAATATTTTTACCTTGCTTTAAGGGACAAGAGCTTCCCTCCTCTCCACCCTCATCCCCAGCTTTGCTTCTGTTTCCTCTTCCCAAGCAAGTGACTGGACAACATGCGGGGACAGGACACGCCCTCTGCCAGGAGTAAAGCTTTCCTTATCACACAGTATTATTCTCTCAGCTCTCTGTTTCATTCAGAAATGGAAAAAAATATTGAACAGCATTTCCCAGGCCTACTGCTGGCTAATAGCCTCAACTGCTAATGTATGAAATCCATCTCAGCCAATGTGGTACATTAAGCAGAACCCACTGGGTTAACACTGGCCCCCTTTCCTGCTCTCTCACATTGTTGGGCTTGTCCTGCTATGTGAAGAGGCTCTGTAGGATCCAAAGCTCTGCGTCTGCCTGGCAACAGTGATGGAAAAGGAATGCCATCTTGAAGCTGCCCATTGCGCTCTGGGGCTGACGTTTGGTGGGCCTTCCAAAGAAGGCTGAGTTTGTCGACACTGTGAGTTTGGTTATCACCCATTTTTCTAGGACAAAGGCCTGAGGCAGCTCCTAGTACCATTTGGCTGACACTAATTTCATCTATTTCTATTTCTCATGGTGAAAAACAGAAGCTGAGTCATTGGTGCTTTGGCGTAAAGATGTCCAGTCTCACCCATGAGACATCTGGCCTTATTAAATGGCAACATGTAGAGGGTGAGGAGGGAACCAACTGGAAATCCATTCAGAAACTGTAAAAATAATCATAATAAATTTACACATCCTGTCTTATTTGATTCTTAAGTGAGGTAGGTATTTTTATCCTTATTTTAAAGGTGAGAAAACAGGCTCAAAGACTTCAGAAACTTTCCCAAAGTCATATATCTTGGTGGGAGGGGGTATATAGATTTATGTGATTCTAGGCCTAAATGTTCCAATATCTTAGGCTGGATGCCATTATGTCCCTCTGCCGAGACCAAAGCGTGCCATAATCCAGGAAAGTCAGTGACCAGGTCCAGGTGAGTATTGAGTTTGGTTTTGAAGATGTAGAGAAATGAGATCTTGCAAACAGGAAAGAGTGACATTTGTTTTGGGGATGGGGGTAAGAATTTATTAAATCCTGGGCACTAAATGCATCTGATTGGGAGGTAATATTGACAGTAAAGATCTTACCAAGGAGGGAGCTCCTGCATTCATCATTGTTCTCAAGGAACTTTCATGTTTCACCTGTGATCAGGTTAGCCTCAGGCTCCAAACATGGTCGCAGACTCAAGTACAATGGTCTCCAGTACCATTAGGAAGTGGGAGCTGAGGAAAGATAGGACTGAAATGGGCTGGATGATAGAAATGTGACCTTTTGTCTTAGAGCTTGAGAGAGTAGCCAGTGTCACAACCAGGAGCATCAGCTGGGCACCATGGGGCTATTTGCAGCTTGACAGCCTCTGTTGAATTATTGATGCTCCTCACTACCTCGGGACCTCCCCCTTGTTAACAAATCGCACTCCATATGAAAATTTAAAGAGGCAAATGAGTGCAATCTCTTGTCCTATTATTACCCTCTTCTTTTGCCATCTGAGCTCTAAGTCAATCAGCCTGATAGGCATCTCTTGGGAGATGGAACAGCTCATAGAGCCAAGCCCAGGACAAGAAAACTGAAGGCCACGAGTGAGACCGTGACCTGAGTCCTGAGTCAATTAATGGAGCCTTAGTGATGCTGAGCTGGGTGAACGCTGACTCTCTGAGTTATTGAAACACAATAGGGAAAAAAATCTGTTCCCTCCTTACTGGGATAGCAATGCCCCTGCCCCATTAGCCACATCCCTAAAATTTCCCTAAAGCAAAGGACAAAAAATTTAAGTTAAGGTTCAAATTTGGATTTTGGATGTTTTGTTTGGCCTGCAGGGTACTGTTATTTTTAAAAAATGAAAATAGTTGTCAACATTTTTTAAAGTAGGAGGTTTTACATAAATATCCAATTTTCTGACTTCTCTTGAGAAATTGGAGGACTTGGGCTTTCATTTGCTCATTGCGATACTTACTGGGGCTTAGAGTAGCTGCTCCTTTAAGTGAAGGATTGGCTGTTTGCTTTTTCACAGTTCCTACCACTTGCTATGAGTGCTTGCACCTGTGACCCTTGGTCTCGAGAAAGATGGCGAACAAGTTTTTCTGTGTGCTGCCTCAAGTCTGCTAGTAGGACTGCCCGGAGTACCGTAATGGATCTGATCAGTTATGGTAGATTGCACTGCGGTTGGCAATTATCCACCTCCCCTTCCTTATGAGGATTATACATCACTGACTATTGCCTTGTGACTATGTGTGTGGATCATTCAAGCAGTGGTTTTAAGAGGCATCATGGATTATCACCAGCTCTCTGGCTCTTTCCCTCTGCCGTGGGAATAGCACACCTCATGATCCTTCAGCCTGGATCCCAGAAAGTGCAGACCAGCAGCCAACTTCCAGCTTGGAGCTGAGCCACACACTGGAACAGAGCGGCAGCCAACCCTCGGCCTTCAGTAACGTGAGTGAACAATAAATGTCACTGTAAGCCACTGAGAATTGGGGATTATCTGTTACTGCAGTAGAACTGACCAATACAGCAAGACTAGGCTTACTATGAAAGGGTACTGTGATGAAAAAACAATGTTTTCCTATTTTCTGAGGAGAGAAAAATGATGGCATTAGGGAATTCTTAAACATTCATTTTAATTGTCTTTAATTTAAAAAATAATTTTAGAGGATTCTGGAAAGATCACGGCAGTGGCATCAGAAGAACTGGGTTGAGTCCCTGAACCCACGTTTAATGACCATGTTATAAAAATTTTAATAATTTTCCTTTTATTATAGAGAATTATCTTTTAAAATCTTACATGTATTAAAGTTGTATTTGTAGTTAATATCATTTTGTGATAGTAAGAGGACACTACAAAATATTTGTTCTATAAAGGGTGCCTAGCATCTGATAGAGTTTTAACCACTGCCTTATTGTGAGGATCAAATGGCGTAAACTATCTGAAAATCCTTTATCAGTATTGAGTGATTACAAATTCTAGTTCTTACTAGGTTTCTAGTGATGTGACATCTTTTTCTCATTTTACTAGGAGGCAGGTCAAGCAGTACTGTCCCCATTTGACAGATGTAAATACTGACGCAGCAAGCAGGGAAGGGACTTGAGCTAGTTAAGCGGAGCATTGAGGGAGAGCCAGTTTATCACCCCGTCTCCAGACCACCAGGAATCTGTCCTGTGCCTTACACAGAAAGGGGGCCAACGGAGAACTTTTGAACACTTATGCTAATACACAGATTTCTAGTCTAATGGTGTCAGTTATAATGAGATTTGGCCTGGGCTGGTTTCTTGGAAATAGTCAAAACCTAATTAATGTCAAGATCTACTTCCATATCTCCCTCCTACCTCCTCTGGCCTATAGTGTTGCTTCTAATTTATACTTTCAGTTTATAATGTAAATATTAACCAACCCCTTTCAATCCTTGTTTAACCTGGTCATCCTCTGAACCATCTAGTGGTAGGCATGGTAGTTATTTTTATTTAAGATAGTCAAGATTTAATTTGCACATGGATAATATTAGTTTGAAAATAACATACAAAGTTAAATACCAAGAGTTGGGATTTGTATAGTTTGGTATCATCCAGTAATTTTGGACTGTGTTTACTGTTAAAACTCTAGATCATCCTTTTGGACATCAAGGGCATTTTGACCCATTTGGGAGGTACCTCTGTGTAACGTCCCATGGGTGGCCAGAACACTCTGAAGGACAGGGACCTACCTGAGCACCTAGTGCTAGCAGACACATCCCCTTTTTAGGAGATGCTGCTTTGGGACAGAAGCTGAGTCACTGGTTAGATTTCCTCTGCTGTCAGGATCCCAAGAGTCTACTGCTGCACATTGCCCTCTGGAATCCTCAAGGATTTGGGAATGCCGTGTCAGTTGCTCAGGATTTGAGGGCAGCCAGGCTATGTGGACTGGTCCTTGCTTTGGAACCATGGTACATTTTTAATGATAACTTCCATTCCCTGTGTTCCTCCCTGACTTCAAACTACTTTATGGAAAGTAGGCTTATGATGTGGCCCCACTGGATAATAGACATCTTTCCCATTGACTTAAAATTGATTTGTTTTTTAAAAACGAGTGCACCGGATCAGAAGGAGGCAGGTCAGCAACCACCAGGTCTTGGAGATGTTTCCCAGGGGTCAAGGAGAACAGGGAAGATCTGTTGCAGATGGAAGGAGTGAGGCTAGAGGTTCTCCTCTCACACAGAAGGGAGCAGAGACCTCCAGGCTGTCTGGAGTGACGCTCAAGGTCACCAAGCACACTGACAAGCAATCTTGGCCAAGTCAAGATTGATACCAAAAGCTGCTGTTGATAGGGTCTATCCTCCAACCACCAGCCTGGGTTGATAAGTATGTTTTTAGAACATGCTTTGCTCCTTGGCTCCCTTGACAGCTCCTAACCAATGTTTTCTTATTTAATTACTTTCCATGTAATCTGCTCCTGCAGACTTGCCCTGTGTGAGAGGAGGCCCATGGGGGCTTTCACTAAGGGAAGAGAATCAGTGTAGTCTGGAAGAAAGAGCACAAGCCTATTAGAGGGCTTTTGCCATGCCAGGAGTTTGAGGACATCTAAGCTTCGTGAAGGCTGGACGTGAGGAGGTGAGGAGGGCAGAGGAAAGGAGTCACAAAATAAACTAAGTGTACTCTGGATTCCTCCAAGGACAGTTTGTATGCCTGAGAACTTGATCCCTTCTCACTGATTTTCTTTCACTGTCTAGTATTGCAAAAAAGCTTTGGCAAATCATGTAATTTCCCCACATGTTAGTCCTTCGTCTCTAAGGTAGGATTATAGCCCTGCTGCTCCTAAAATGGGGCCACAGCTGTTACGGCTAACATGAGGCACCATTAAGTCAGCACCTAAAGTGATTAGAGGAAGGTGGTGAATGCAGGAGATTAGATGGGGGCTCTCTGGTGGTCTTGCCTACTCCTCCAGAGCTGTAGGAGCTGGAGGAAGATTGCAAACCAGGCCCACACCTCAGAGGGATTGCAATGCTGGCTGGAGGCCTCAGGAAGGAGCCTGGCCCGGTCCTGCCATCTGGAATGAGCCTGTTTCCTACTGGTTTTGATATTAATGAGGTAATTATTGTGCGTGTTTATGCACCTGTGCCTCAGCCTCTCTGCATTTCTTCTCCAAGCAATGTGGTTCCCTCTGTCCTTACCTTCCTCTAGCAGGAGGGGATTGAAAGGAAGGGAGAAAAAAAGAAAGGTTTTCCTCTCTTTAATCTTGGCTTTGACTTCTGACTTTATCTCTGGTCATAATATTTATAGTTTTTTGTTTGTTTGTTTTTGGTTTTTATTTATTTATTTTTGGCTGTGTTGGGTCTTCGTTTCTGTGAGAGAGCTTTCTCCAGTTGCGGCGAGCGGGGGCCACTCTTCATCGCGGTGCGCGGGCCTCTCACTGTCGCGGCCTCTCTTGTTGTGGAGCACAAGCTCCAGACGCGCAGGCTCAGTAGTTGTGGCTCACGGGCCCAGTTGCTCCGCGGCATGTGGAATCCCCCCAGACCAGGGCTCGAACCCGTGTCCCCTGCATTGGCAGGCAGACTTTCAACCACTGCGCCACCAGGGAAGCCCTATTTATAGTTTTATTCACCATAATAGTAGCTACTAATAGAAGCTATTTAAGTTTTTGAATGTCCAGGTAAGCCCTGGCATATGGTTAGAATGGGTTAAAGGGGGTGTGCTCTGGCTATGCCTCATTATAACCCTGGAACTTTGGCCAAATGACTTAATCTTACCCATCCTCAGTTACTTCAACTAGAACAAGAGAATAATAATTAGTACCTACCTCACAGAGTTGTTATTAGGTTTCAGTGAGTCAATGTATAGCACTTAGCATGTGCCTGGCACTTCTTTAGTGCTCACTATAGTAATAGCAGTCAGAGCAAAGATGAAGTCGCTCTGGTGTCTAGAGTTATGGGTCTAGTCTATCCATTGCCTCATGGTACTTGACAAGCTAATATTGAAATGTATATGGAAGATCAAAGACAAAGGATTATAAGTTGTAGTTTTGAAAAAAGAACAAAATGGGAGATTTCCCTTGCCAGAGAGCAAGACTTTTATAGTTTATAGCAATGGTGCAGATACTGGTACAGGAATAGAAGAATAGACCACTGGAATAGAGAACAACAGAAGACCATACAAAGTGAAGATTTGATACGAGAAAGCAGGAAAAGGATGGGAAACTGGTTATCCATATAGAGAAGAATAAAAACAGATCACACACCCAAAAATCAATTCCAAGTGCATGATAAAGCTCTACATGAAAGCAAAAACATAATACTTTTTTTTTTTTTGAGTAAGAACCATAATTTATTCAAGCACTCTTTGTTTTGTAATTTTAATTATAACATTTATAAAAATACTGTGGTGATCATCAGTGTACCTTGATCTTTGCATAAATCTGGAATTATTTTCTTAGGATTAGTTCCTTGAAGTTTCATAGATGGTTCTAAGCTAGCACCTGGCTTGATTCTTACTGATGGTCCACATGTGCTTAATGATAAATACCATTTTTTCTTTCTTTTTTTTAACTGAAATGTAGTTGATTTACAACGTTCTGTTAATTTCTGCTGTACAGCAAAGTGATTCAGTTATACATACATTCTTTATTTTTTTTTTCATTATGGTGTATCACAGAATATTGAATCTAGTTCCCTGTGCTATACAGTAAGACCTTGTTGTTTATCCATTCTATACATAATGGTTTGCATCTGCTAACCCCAAACTCCCACTCCATCCCTCTCCCACATCCCCTCCCCCTTGGCAATCACAAGTGTGTTTTCTATGTCTGTGAGTCTGTTTCTATTTCATAGATGGGTTCATTTGTGTCATATTTTAGATTCCACATATAAGTGATATCATATGGTATTTGTCTTTCTCTTTCTGACTTCACTTATTATGATAATCCCTAGGTCCACCCATGTTGCTGCAAATGGCATTATGTCAGGTTTTTTATGGCTGAGTGGTATCCCATTGTCTGTATATACCACATCTTCTTTATTCATCTGTTGATGGACATTTAGGTTGTTTCCATATCCTGGCTATTGTGAATAGTGCTGCTATGAACATAGCGGTGCATGTATCTTTTTTAATTATAGTTTTGTCCAGATATATGCCCAGGAGTGGGATTGATGGACCTTATGGCAACTCTAGTTTTTTGAGGAACCTCCATACTGCTTTCCATAGTGGCTGCACCAATTTACATTCCCATCAACGATGTAGGAGGGTTCCCTTTTCTCCACACCCTCTCCAGCATTTGTTATTTGTAGACTTCTTAATGATGGCCATTCTGAATGGTGAGAGATGGTACCTCATTGTAGTTTTGATTTTCATTTCTTGAATAATTAGCAATGTTGAGCACCTTTTCATGTGCCTATTGACCATCCATATGTCTTCTTTGGAGAAATGTCTGTTTAGGTCTTCTCCCCATTTTTTTGATTGGATTGTTTGTTTTTGTTGTTGAGTTGTATGAGCTGTTTGTGCATTTTGGAAATTAAGCCTTTTTCGGTCACATCATTTGCAAATATTTCCTCCCAGTCCATAGGTTGTATTTTCTTTTTGTTCATGGTTTCCTTTGCTGTACAAAAGCTGGTAAGTTTGATTAGGTCCCATTTGTTTATTTTTGCTTTTATTTCTATTGCCTTGGGTGACTGATCTAAGAAAATATTGGTACGATTTATGTCAGAGAACGTTTTGCCTATGTTCTCTTCTATGAGTTTTATGGTGTCAAGTCGTACAAAAACATAATATTTTTAAAAGGAAATGTAGGGAAAGCATCTTTGACTTAAGAGCTAGGGACTGATTTCTTAGACAATAAATACAAAATAAAAACAATATAGAAAAATAGTGACAAATTTGACTACATTAACATTAAATCTAAAACTTCTTTTTAACGAAAGACACCATAAACAAAGATTAAAGGTAAGCCCAAGACATGGAGAAAATATTGGAAACGCAGATAATTGTTAAAGGCCTAGTATACAGAATTTTAAAAGAACTACAACTCAATAAGAAAAAAAAAGAAAGAAAACAGGCAAAATGTAAGATGATAGTCATTAATTGCCAATAAACACATGAAAAGATGCTCAAGGTCCCCCCTAACTAATAAACTACAAATTAAAACAACCAAAAGATACCACTACTCACTCATCAAGTTGACCAAAATTTTAGAAGTCTTATCATAAAAAGTGTAAGCAAGGATATGGATAGATGAAAATTCTCCCACACTGCTTTGTTCCTGGTTGCAATCACTTTGAGGCAGAGATTGCACTTCTAGGCATACAATCTAATGAAACAATAAAGGTATATAATGAAATGGGAGATTTGTAGAAGAGCACTGATTACAACATTGTTAGTAACAGAATAAAATAAGAGGAAACCACCTAAATGACCATCAAGAGTGGATAGATAAGTTATGGGATAATAATACAATGAAATATTACATAAGAATTGAAATGAATAGACTAGAATTACACGTATTAACATGGATACATCTCGAAAACATAATGTGGAATGAAAAAAAGCAAATTACAGAATAGGCGTTATAAGGTACCATTTATATAAAGTTTGAAAGCATATAAAACCGTGCTACTAGTTATTTATGGATTCACACATGGGACACATATTGTGGAGAGTAATATAAAACACGAATGGGAATGATAACCATCAAATTTATGATGATGGCTCCCTGTAGGGAAGATTTCAATTATAGTTGTAATCTTTTATTTAAAAAAAAAAAAGAAAAGTAAAGCAAATCACTTAAAATGTTACGATTTGATAGAGGTAGATAGTGGGCAGACAAGTGTTCATTATGTTATTTTCTCTCACTTTGTGCATCTTTACAGAATTTTGTAATCCACTTTAAAAGATTTAAAATTGGCTTTTACTTCCAACACAAAGGAAGATGAAAGTATAATGGTTTGCTGTTACAGTGCTGATGTATATGACCTGCCATATCCTTCCAATGGCCTAGGACAACTATCCCTAGTACCTAGCACAGTGCCCAGGTCCAAAATAGCATACAATAAATGAAGATGGAAAGAATGAATGGATGAATGGGCCTGTGTTTGGAAATAGAGTATGCCTGGTCACACGTACGCTGTGCCCCTTCTATCATTAAATCACACTTGGAGAGTCATTTCCTCCCCATCCATCTCACTCAGCCTGAGTTGCCATCTAGTATAATAATTCAGGGGAATTACATTTAGGGACCATTTCTTGCAGGACGGCAAGGAGCTGCAATTCAGTCCTGTCTGTGCTCCGAATTCATTTTAGTGTTTTTTCGGCAGCGTGTGGTGCTCAGAAGAATGATCCTCTCTCAGAGCAGGGCACTGCTGTCTTTCTCATATTATAACAATAATAATAACCAAGAAAACCCAAGGAAGTAAAATCACCAGGGAGGCCTTCCTCTTTAATTAAGGCGTTCTAATGAGTCACAGTCCCACCATGCATGGGACTCAATTCTCCTTTATAAATAGAAGGTTATCAGTGTGGGGTGTACTTTCAAAAGAAGCCCTGCTGCTGTTTCTCCTTCATTGCCTTGTCCTGGTGCTTCTGTCTGTACATGCACATGCACACGTGTGAAACGTATGACATCAAGAAGATCCAAACCTCTTTACTCACTCAGCCAGCTTGGAATTCTTAGATTCTTTGGGCGTCATCCAAGGAAATATAATATGGACCAGGTAGCTTAATTGGTTGGTAAGGGTGCTAATGAAGGTAAAGTCTTAGGTTCCATCCCCCAAAGCCAGAATGATGAACTCTGTTCAACAGACACAGAGAGCATCTCAAACACTGGCAAATGTAGAGTTGTTTATGTGAGAGTAGGGCCAGACAAGGCAGGACGGCATGAATCATGGCAAATGTACCACCACCAGTGGAACTCAAAATTGACCTCACCCTGGTGAGCCTGTGGATTCCTTTTATGAGAAAAGGAGAATACCTTACGTGGATAAAACCAATTAGTGACGTCCTAGCTCACTTACAAATGTGGAACTGAGAAAGTGGCCTGGGCCGAGATTCTCATCTTTATTGCTAAAGAGTAGAAAATAGAGTCCTGGTCTTTCTTACTGTCATTTTTCTGATTCTTCTGAATCTGAGGGTACATAATGAGGAAAAATGTGACAGACTCAAGCAAAGAGAAATTTGGGCTGAATCTCTGGGAAAAAAGTAATCATGGTAAAATCCATTAGACGGTGTAATAGTTTCCCAAGGGAAATGATGAAAACCTCATAGCTGCAGTCATTTAACTTTGATTGAACCATACATTTGTGAGCAGACCCCAGGGGACAATCCTGCATTGAAGAGGGGATGGGAAGGTGATAGGCCAGATGACCTAATAGAGCTTTTTCAACTTAATTTCTAGGGTTGTAGAATCCTAATTAAAACGAACTATATTGCCTGTTATGAACTCATTACATTAATATTCTGTAAGGTGTCTCCAAACAGGCCAAGGGGGTTTTATCCTTTTCTTCTTTCTGTGGAGGCAGAGTCCATGAACCACTTTAACTACATACCTGCTGCCCATGTACTGACTTCTTCCCAACAATGCTTGACAAAGCCTTTGAAAGAAATTAGAGCACATATTATGAGTTAACAGTTTCTTCAATGTAATCCAGTGGAATGAGAAGCATGCTTTAATATCCTTGAGATGAACTGTGACAATAAATATTCTTCTGGCAAATAACACAGTAGTGATCTGGCTCTGTGATGGTAGCAGTTGTCTCCACATAAGATCCAGGACTAAAGTCTGATTGCTCGCATACGGCCCTGACTTTTCCCTTTAGCTTCAACTGATAGCTGAAAGGGAATGTTGATCACTGGAGAAATCTTAGCAGAGGTCTTGCCATCAAGGACCAGCCCAATTTTCCACTAATGTTAGCCTCTCTTCCTTGACTGTCCTCTTGAAATGGACTCCAGTGAGCAAGCCCAAACAAGACCACTGGTGGGCTGGCCAGGGCTGGTCTGAGAACCACCAGTGAAGGCGCACAGGGCACTGCAGCTCCCAAAGTAGTGGCAGTTTAGGGCAAGTGGAAGAGCTAGGTGGCTCCATTGTCCATTTGGTATTTCAGGTGAATGTAGCTGCAGGATAAAAAGAAAGGGTGGTAGCAGCCAGCTGGTAAGCTACTTTAACAGTCTTGTCTCATCCTGGGGATTCCCCAAAAGGTTCTTGATGAGCCACAGAATCCTACTGGCAGGGGTAGACATTGGCGTGCATCAGGGAATATCAAGCACTACCTATTTTAAATTTATAAACTGGGCTTTAATTAGCCTTCAGGGAGTTTCCGTGGAAATTGGAGAGATCACTTTGCAACAGCACAAGGGTGCACCATCAGGTAGGCGGGAGGACTGGAAAACCCCTATTCCTTCAGGAGTCAGAGGGTGTCACCTCACTATGAAATTGTCCCTGGCTCCTTCAGGCAGATCCCAGGAGCTCCCACTTCCATTATAGTATTTCTAATACATAATTGTCAGTGTGCATAGCAAATCCTACAGGCAAGGGAGAGACTGTTACTTCATCTGTTTCCCCCAGAGTATAGCTCAGTTCCTGATATAGAAGGCACTTAATGAAAATTTGTTAGGTTATTATAGTAATATCTCAGAACCTTGGTTTCTTCATTGTGAAGCGGTGTAATAATGCTAACTCAAACGGCTGTCCTCAGGATTAAACGTCAGAATAAAGTACTTAGGACAATGGCCAGCACTCAGATAACATGTAGTTCATTTCCCCACATTTTTGGTGTTGGAAGGTTATTTCTGGTTCTGATAGATAACAGGCAAAAAGTATTTTTAAAGCAGCAAAGAAACCAGAATGTTGCACACTTGAGTTTTGTGTTGCAGTGTTATTGGGTTTCTAGAATAGGTCAGCGTTTGTACTCCACTTAGCATGGTAGAGGTTATACCAGCTCCAGCCCAAGTACCTGGGTATTCAATCTTCTCCTCATCATATACCATAAATAAGGGAGATTTCTGAGATATTCAGACTTGATTCTATTTTAGATATCCATGAAAGAAACTTGGAGAATGAGTAAGCAACTGTCATCAGTAATAATAAAAATGACTTTTAAGAGGTGGCCCTGTTTGTTTGTTGATCGTCAGAATTTCACCTTTGTTGTACCAGAATACCTCCAGGCCCTTCCTGTAAACACCCTTAGAGGTATCTTCTTCTTTGCTTTATTTCTACAAAACAAAGAGTTCCTATAGGGTGACTTGTAAAGGAGGTTTGTATAGTCAAAATGTACCGGAGTGTGATGCTGGGTTTGCAGGGCCATCCTGGGACTGCTTGGCAGGAACTCACACATAGAATAGTCTGCTTCTAACCAAAGCCAGGTTTCCACTTTCCCACCAGCTCTGAATTTCACCTCTTACATCACTGCAGGCCCTGCAGCTCAGTCCTTGCAGCTGTCCTCTGATTGCTGTAGTAGGCACTGGACCCATAAGAAGCAAAGTGAAGGCTGAGAAGAGGAGGTGAACACTGCCGGAACCCAGTTGCTACTTGAAGGCATTTCCGAGGCTGATTCCCTCTAGCTCTGTTGTGAGCACAGTACCTGGCAATGGATCTGGCTCTCCACCCAGAGCCCCATGCCCGCCCTGGCCTATCATCCCTGGGTTCCCAGTTTTTCCACCGTCTCATCTCTCAGCCACGTGAAATCTGTGTTGTCCTGGAGTCAGTGAGCAACTGCCTTCTCTTTTTCCTGCTTTTACTTCCAGTTGAACTCCTGACTTTTGATATTGAATCCTCATCAACTGAATTGCCTCCTTGAAGGGCAGAAGTGCCCCTACTCCTGCTCTGTTGCCCCAGCTGCCCTCTGCTGGCCGTCAGTGGGTACTGTGGTCAACCCTTTTTCACTCCTGGCATGGAACAGGAGCTCTTTCTTTGCTCTTTCCCAATTCTCATGTTTTCTTTTCCTTCTTTTAAAAAAATGTGGTTGTACACTCAGAATTTTGCAAGTAACACTGAAACACCTCCCCTCCCCATGCTACCAATGACTGTCTCCGGGATGTGCCATAAAGCATCCGCCATGGTGTCCAGCACCGGCCAGGCACTTGGTCAAGTTGGCCCTGGTGACTGGAAGGGGACATTGCTGAACGGGCTACGGAACACTGCTTGGGTGTGGGCTTTATAAACTGGAAGGTGTTATGTCAGAGCAGGGTTTCTCAAACTTGACATGATTGACATTTGGGGCCAGATAATTCTTTGTCGTGTGGGTCTCTCCTATGCGTTGTAGGGTGTTCAGCAGCATCGCTGGCTTCCACCCTCCAGATGCCAGTAGCCCCTGTCCCAAGTTGGTTGTCCTCCCAGACAACCAAAAACATCTTCTCCAGCCACTGCCAAATGCCCCCTGGGGAGCAACACAGTCACGGTTGAGAACCACTGCATTTGGGTGATGGAGGAGAAGGCCTGCCTTCCTCAGAAGGACTTCTAAACACAACACGTGCAGGTCTGTTCTCTGGGCCACTCAGTGCTTTGAAGTACGCCCTAATTGACTTTGGAGATTGACACTCAACTGCTGAATTGCTGTGGGGAGTGAGGTGGTCTCATGGAGAGCCTCTCTCGTAAAGGCTTTAGATCCATCCTCCCGCTTCCTGCCGCCTGTCCTACTCTAGCACTCAACTCTGTCAGGCCTGAGCTCTACCTTCCGAGCCTTCCTGAGCCTTACTGCACAGTCGTATCCTCCCCTCCTGTCCCTCTCTCAGCAGCCACCTCTGGTGCTCTGGGCAGCTGCAACCTCCACCTTTCTTTCCCAGGACCTCTCCTCCATCCACTTTGTCTCTCCTGTTGATGGGCTAAAAGTCTCTTGTCTGAAGGTATTTCTCCCCATTCTACATCATTGTGGGTTTATACTCATTTGTACTCCATTACAATATTGGTTATGATCTCTTAGGAGAGAAAGGGAAGTTAACCACGTGGGGCTGACCAGTCATCTTTAACCAGAAGCCATTCCTTCCGCCATGTTAGAGGCCCCTTGTCTGTCTCCCTGGACCTGGGCCACACCCTGGACTTACATCTGCACAGCACGTACTTAGATTGTCTATCTTTTGTCAATCCTCCTGACTGGACTATAAGCTCTTTAATTCAAGCATCATGTCTTTTTCATCCTTAACATCTTCAGTGCTAAGGACAGAGGTGCT
Organism: Delphinapterus leucas; assembly: GCF_059928025.1. NCBI lineage: Eukaryota > Metazoa > Chordata > Mammalia > Artiodactyla > Monodontidae > Delphinapterus > Delphinapterus leucas. The sequence goes on along the minus strand of NC_143129.1, from coordinate 52,405,934 downwards.
CACAATGCATAGGACGTGCTGAGCAAAAGATCACTGAATGCACGAATAACTTCAGTCTTGGAAAAACATTCCTTAATTGAAAGTCAGCAGCAGTAGGCTTTCTTGAACTTTAAGAAAGCTGAGGACAAAAGGCTCTGAACATTTTGTACATGTGTCTCCTCAAGGAGCATATCTCTGCTTTAAGTTGTCAGAAGCTGCATTCAGCCTCTGGGATTTCCCAGAATCTTGGACTGGAAAGCTCCTGATCTTGTTTGTGATCTGCTGCATTCTACAGAGGGACGAAGTCCATTCCTCTGACATCCTAGCTGGCATGCCCTGCTGATACCGCTACAACACTAATGTAGATTAACGGCATACTCTGACACAGAGATGCCTTTTTCACAGTTGTGACTGATGGGGTATTGATGGTGTCCCCTTAGACAGCCATCTATATATAAATGAAGCAGGATGAGCTAAGAGAATAAAATGCAAATATCACTTTCTTTGTGTAAGAGTTCCATAATATTATCTGGGAGCCAGCCCAACTTTATGGAAATCACTCAGAAGAATCAGACAAGCTTTTCCTAGGACACTTTTATATTTGCAAAACCACCATCAGTGTCAGCTTTGATTAATATTTATTGGTGTGGATCACAGCTCATTTTATAAACTCTTCCCCAGGACTATTAACAAATTCCAGAACACTTACGTTATAATTGAGGAAGCAGAGGTATGAGACGTTTGGCAACTTGCTTAAGTCCAGGGGTAAATCTTCTGTCAGGCTGAGACCGGGAGGCTCAGATCTTTAATATCCTGTTACCTCGCTGAGAAGGGCTGCTGCCCTGGGTCAGCTTTGGGGGGGGGGGGTTGCCTCACCTTGGTCCACTCATCACACGAAATGAGCCACCTGGTAACTCTCCAGGACTCGCACAAGGAGCAAGCTTCTGAAATGAAGAGGAAGCCAGCTCATTTTCCTGACACATGTCACATCTCTCACTGAAGGGAGAGACCCACTGCTGCCTAGTTGTCCGTTGGGGCATGTCACAGTCTAGATAGCATATGAAAGACAGAAAGCTCCCTTGTCATCTGCCTTTCACTCTACAGAGAGACAGCCTGGAAAGTGCTGTGAAACACCACATCACATATTAATTAGGAGGAGCATATGTAGCATTTCTAGGCCATGTGTGTCTGTGGCAGCCACACAGGAGGGAGTGAAGACGGAGCTAAACAGAGATTTGCTCAAGGTTTAAGGAGACAGATCCTAGGGTCAGATGCTGAGACTAAATCAGTAACATCATCTTGCCTGCCTTCCTGCTCCTTGCTGCTCCCCTTTGCAGCCCGGCTGGGTTCCTATCCCATCAGAAGCTTCCTGGGCGGAGATCACCTTCTTGTCCTCTGCTCCATAGCCCTATGAGACGGGCAGGGGAGCAAGGACGCATGCGCAGAGCAGTCCGGGAGCAATGCACCCACCTGGAAATGCTGCTGAATGGTGAGACGAGGCACACCCCTGTTCCCCGCCCCCACCCCTGCCTCCTCCTCCGCTCTGTGGACTTGGCTTTCTGTGAGTGTTCATGAGAGGAAAGTTATCCAAAGCCAGGGACAGAAGTCGGAATCCCAATGGCTGACTGATGCCTGCCCCTTGCTAGCTGTGTGGCCTTAGGCAAGTTCCTTAACCTCTCTGAGTCCTCCTTAAAATGAGAATGGTAATACCATCTCATCTATGACGCAGGGTCCAAGGAGATACTGAGTATTGTATAGAAAGCATGCTCCACAAATATGAATGATGGTGACAATGCTTTTATATCAGTTATGTCAGGTATACCCTTAAAGTCTTAAGCTGAAGTTAAGAGACACAGGACCCCTTAGGCACCCAGCTACTGTGATTATCCATAATTATCATAACTCTGAGGATTTGCTGCCCTTCTTGTATCATTATGCCCTGTCAGCTAGAAAGACTGGGATGTGCCGATCTGTGACCCCAGCAGACTTTTTTAAGCACTTATAGTGTTTTTATCACTAGGTAGATCTTGTGGAGGACAGAAGAACAGACTGAACACAGTCCCTCCCCCTAGAGAATGAACAGTCTAGAAACTAGACAACAAGGCAAGAGTTGGAAATATAGCATCTTCTGGCCCAGCAGTATTCAACATTTTAGAAACACCATGTCCTTTTGGTCACCTAAGTGTCCAGAAAGTACATTTTATATTGATCTGCAGTGCTGTCCCCTGAATATCACAAAGTCTCTCTTATCTTCTTAACAGAGGTGCGGAACAAAAACGTGCCTCAGATTTCTCTTAGGTCAAGAGACCTCTCACCCTCTCGCTTCCTACTTCTTTCATCTTGAATTTGAATAGAACAAGTCCTTTCTCTTCCTCAGGCCCGTCGTCCGGATGCCGGTGACAGGTCACTGACCACGGCTCTTGCGTCTCCTCCTCACCAGCCCCTGTTCCCAGCTTCTTAAGCCAGTGCACCACAACACACGTATACTTTCCCCACTCTGCTTCAGAGGTGGCCCGGTTGTTCTCTATCCCTGTTAATAGCATTTGGCCTGCAAAAGCTGAGACCAAGAAAAGATTTACATAACAGTTCAAGGCAACAGAGGATTTGTCATGAGGCGGCTGGTGATTAATTGCCAAATGAACTGCACAGACAGCCTCGTTGTTACAGGAGCGGAGCCTCCTTGGGTCCTTTTTGGAAGAAAGCAGAGCATGCATTATAAACAAGCATAAATGAACAAGCTGGCTGAGAGGAAAGAGGTCGGAGTGAACAGAGGAAATCTAAGGAACTTGCCTCTGAGTGGTCAGTGACCAACTGTACCATACAGGCAGTATTGGGCCATGAAGAGTTACTGCCATTTTATTTATTTCTTTATTTTTTAATGTATTTATTGTATTTATTTATGTTCGGCTACGTTGGGTCTTCATTGCTGCACACGGGCTTTCTCTAGTTGCAGCGGCGAGCGGGGGCTACTCTTGCGGTGCGCAGGCTTCCCATTGTGGTGGCTTCTCTTGTGGCGGAGCACAGGCTCTAGGCACGCGGGCTTCGGTAGTTGTGGCTCGTGGGCTCTAGAGCACAGGCTCAGTAGTTGTGGCGCACGGGCTTAGTTGCTCTGCAGCATGTGGGATCTTCCCGGTCCAGGGATCAAACCCGTGTCCCCTGCATTGGCAGGCGGGTTCTTAACCACTGCGCCGCCAGGCAAGCTCTGCCATTTTAATAAGTCAAAACCAGTTGAATATTGATTGTTTCACATGGTTCAACTTAAACATTTTGGGGTTTGGCAAACATTTTTATGTTTACGTGAAAAGTTAATGTGGCTCTTCCTGAGGAAGAAGATAAGTCTGGAGCATATTTTTGGTATCTTATTTGGCCACTGGTACTGTTGGCTAACATGTGTGTAGCATCCTTTCTATGTACCTTACACACCACATGGTTTGTCTCATTTCAAACTCAGGAAACCTGTGAATTAGGTAATTTTTATTCTTATTTTATATAGGAAACCGAGGCTCAGAAAAGTTCATTAACTTGACCAAAGTTATACAGTTGATAAGTGGTGGAGCTGAGACTGGGACTTGAACCCAGGACTCATCTGGTTCCAGAGTCCACATCATTAATGCAGCAGTGCTTCACAAGGATGCATCCCGCACGCTTTGCTGCCCAAACCTCAGCTGCTCAGTCAGCTCTCCTATTTATAGTCTATGTTCAAGAAACATTTTGAATCAAACTAAATACACACATTCAAAGGTTCAGTCACTGCATCTTCTTCCAAAGCACATGATTCTCACACACATATGTTTAATGCTTATACAGACCATCTAAAACATTTCCCTTTCCCTTATGCAGTTACTAGGTATCTCTGAACCTCATGTTCTCTTCCAATAAACAAATATTTATTGAGCACATACTATGTGAAAAGCCCCATTCTTTCTGCTTCTCATGTCCTTAATCTCCTCAATTAAAAATATACACATGCACAATATTTATATATTTATATGTTTGTGTGTGTATATATATATACACACACACACACATATATATATATATATATATATATATCAACACCCACTATGTGCCCGCCTCTGCACTCTGAAGACACAGAGATGAATGAATGAGGTCTCCTGCTTTCCATGAACCCAGAGTCAAGCAGAGGAAGTAAACCATAAACCCAAGCCAGTCCCTGTCCAACAGTGTGAATTGGAGCAAAATATTGATTATAGAGAAATAGATGCAGTACATAGGGTAGGATATCGGGAGATATGATAAACTAGAGGACATCCAGGGGACTTCACAGAGAGAGCTAAGCTTGACAGCTCTACAAACCCAGGACACAGTGCCAGGCATGTAGTAGGCATGCAGTACATTTTGATAAACAGAATTACATTGGCTAAACCTAAATGTGGAGTGGAACATGACATGGAATGTGGCTTGAGAGTTTCTACAGCTCTATGGATTTTTCTCTGCTGGGCAGTGGGGATTCCTAAAGAAGTTTAAATAGAAGAGCTCAGGATCAGATTTCTGGATGTGTGGCTTGTATGCGTGACATAGAAGAAGAGGTGAAAGGTGATAAATGTGCTGAAGGACACCACTGCTTGCCAACCCAGAGCCAGAGACAGGACGGCAGAGATGCATGTCATGCAGGGGACTAGGAAATGGAGAGATTCTTTCAGGGTCACCAGACTGACCTGCTGTGCCTGGTTTTCTCTAGGACTTCTCTGATTTCTTTCTTTATTTGAGTATTTACATTTATATCCTACTTTCTAAATTTGAAATGGTTTGCAATACAAGAAACATATATAATAAATTTTATTTTATTTTTTAATTAAAATTTTAAAAAATTTTTATTGAAGTATAGTTAGTTTACAACACTGTGTTAGTTTCAGGTGTACAGAAGAGTGATTCCATTATATATATTTTTTTCAGATTCTTTTCCATTATAGGTTATCACAAGGTATTGAATACAGTTCCCTGTGCTATACAGTAAATCCTTGTTGTCTGTTTTACATATAGTAACGTGTATCTGTTAATCCCATACTCCTAATTTATCCCTCCCCCTTCCCTTTCCTCTTTGGTAACCAGAAGTTTGTTTTCTATGTCTGTGGGCCTATTTCTGTTTTGTAAATAAGTTCATTTGTATTTTTTTTCAGATTCCACATACAAGTGATATCATATGGTATTTGTCTTTCTCTTTCTGACTTACTTCCCTTAGTATGATAATCTCTAGGTCCATCCATGTTGCTGCAAATGGCAATATTTCATTCTCTTTTATGGCTGAGTAGTATTCCATTTGTGTGTGTGTGTGTGTGTGTGTCTGTCTGTCTGTCTGTGTATCACATCTTCTTATAATAAATTTATTAAAATAGAAACAGATTAGGTATATATCAGAGAGCTACATTAAATATATATATCAGAAAAAGAGGCAGAGAGATTCTAAAACCACAGCCTAGGCCAACATCACTACTATTACTGAGTATTAAGTTCGGTTCTCAGCTTCCACGCAGCCAAAGCAAAAAGTACAGCACACAGCTATTTTGTCCTCATTGCGTTTTAGGAGAGACAACCTTTTTCCTGGTACTAAATTCCAAAAGGGATTTCTCAAATTGGACCTTATTCGTGATATTAATGGCAACACTGCCTTCATATTTCATCCCTGTCTGTCCTCAAACATTGCATCTTCTGGCTGTCCCGTATGAATCTGCACCCTGCACTCAAGTGCTAAAGGAAATACAACTCTCTGATTCTGCACTGTGTCTGGACCTGCTTTCCCTTAGTTACGGTTTAAGACTGTATCCTCAGTTCCTGTCAGAAATGGGTATGAACAATAACACATGAAGAATCTTTCTGTATTTACAGGAAAACTGGACACTGTCCATTGTTCATTCAACAAGTACTTACTGAGAACCCAGTCTCAGCAGGACACTGTTTTAGGCAAAGATCGTGCAGTAGGGAACCACACAGGTAAAGTTCTTGCCCTATGGAGGCTGTATATTTCTGGGAGGGCAGACAACACATAAATAAATATATTTTGTCAGGTAGTGACAGGTACTGGGAAGACACATGAAGCAGGCTAAAGGGACAGTGTGTGCTATTTTAGGGATGGCTTACTCAGGAAGCCTCCTTTACACGGCTCAGCTTTCATCCCCATGCCTTTCTATCTGACTACATCACCTTTTCCTTAGCAACAGAACGCAGAGTAAACATTACAGAACCAAATACCTTTTGCCATGTTGACCACTAAGGATGGCAGGAAAATATTCTGCTACTATTTGAGGCAGAGGTTTTGGCCAAATTGCTCATAACAAAAATAACCGTTCATGCTAGCCTGGTCATTTCTATGGTAAATCTAATTTGCACCTAAGCTGTTGACTCCACGCTCTTTCTGAATTCCCTTCCAAGGTGCCAGAATAGAGTCATTTATGCAGCACTCATATGACTATGCCCTTAACATATGTTAGCTCATTGAATGAGATTCTTGGTAATCACGAAAGGAAAGAGGCAATAGGGAAGACGGTTAGAAAACTGGGTTCTTGGAGCCAGACTGCCTGGGTCTACACCTGAACCTCAAGAATTCTTCACTGGTGATCTTAGGCAAGCTATTTATCCTGTCTGAGATTGGTCTTCTTGTTTGTAAGAATAGTTAATACCTCAGAAGTTTATTGTGAGAGTAAATTAGTTAATATGTGTATGACACTTAGAACATATCTGGCATATTACAATTAATAAGTGTTGACTATTATAACTCCAATTTACAGATGAGGATATTAAGGCTCTGAGAGGTTAAGTAACTTACCTGAATTCATACAGGTAATGAGTGGCAGATTCAGAATTTAAACCTAGGTTTTTCTGACTCCAAACTCATGCTCTTCCTGTTATGACTGCCTCTGTCACCAACAATAGAAATTAAAATAATGTTTCCTATAAGAGACTTAGGTCCAAATAACAATAGCAAAACAGAATCACTCACGAGAAACTGGGGTCATGAGTTATACTGGTGAATCAATCAATCAGCAATATTTATCAAGTGCAAAGTGGATTTTGTCTTTGCCTGATTTTTCACTTTATTCCTTAATTTGTTTGTTTGTATAGCACTTACTGGGCTGCGGGAGATTCACAGGAACAGACGAAACGATCCCACTCTCAGTCTTGGGGAGGAAAGGGCAGAAAACATCTAGAAGTGAAAAACCAGTAGCGAATATGGTCAGACTCTCGAGATGGTGGGCCCAGTCACAACGGGACTGGAATAAGAAGTGAGAGCACAGTTGGTCCAGGGTGGGACTAGTCACAAAGAGTTTGATCTAGGCCCTGCAGGAAGTGACCAACATAAATCAGCCAGGGTTCTCTGAAACAATCATGTCACATTTAAGGCCTAGTGAATGAAGGGACAGTGAATAAAGTTAAGGGCAAAACATTGCAAATTCAGTGCATGTTTTGGAGGGAAGCTTTTATGTGAAGGTGCCATATTTGTAACATGTTTTTTAATCCATCAGTGTTTTTATAAGAAGAACTCTGAATTAGAAACCCTTATGCTAAAGGATTTCTTTGGTTCAGCGACTGTTATCAGTCAGGGTGAGGTCAGAAAATTTTAACAGTAAATTTAATAAAAAGAATTGTTAACCAGATATGTTGTTAACTAGGTAACTAAAAGTGTAAAAAAGAGAACTCTATAATATCATGGAGGTAGAAACTGCAGGAAGCAGCTCCCATCTCTATGCGGGGACCAGGAAAAAGGTTGGAATGTTTAAAACTTAGAAGCTGGGGAGCAGGGGTCCCTAGGGGCTGGGACCCAGACCTCTGAGGAGAGGGTGCTGGCCCACACTGGTGTCTCTTTGGGGACACAAGGAGGCTGGTTCCATAAGGGTTGGAGAAATTGCAAACTGGAGTCAGCTGCTACTGCAGAAAAGTGAAGAAGCATGTCTGGACTGTTCCTCACAGGAATAAGAAGCAGACATGAGGCCAGGAAGCAGCAAGTCCCTTCCCTTTGGCAGAGCCTAACACAGAACTGGTTGGCAATACAAACAGGAACAGAATACAAGGATGAACATGGTGTCATCCCTCATCTTCAGCCTAGAAGGGAAGGGAGACATGGAAACCAGAAAGCACAATACTGTATATGTGATACCAGACAACTGAACAGGTTTGAAGGGAGCACTGAATTAGAAATGATTACTTTCAAGGGAGCAGATAGGAAAGACTTCATAGATAATTCCTGAACTGAGCCTTTAAAGGTGAGCCAGGCAGTTCTGGTCACTCAAGAGAACATTCTACACAAGAGCAGCCTGAACAAAGACATAGGAGCAGGAAGGAGGAGGGTGCCTTCACAGTTCATGAAAATAATTCAGCCTGGCTGGACTGTGGGATAAGAAATGAAGGATGTGGTAAGAGAGAAAGTTCACGAGGCAGGCAGGGGTCAGATCATGAAGACTTTTCTATGCCCACTGAATTGTTTGAACCCTATTCTAGAAGCAGTAAAAGGTTTCAGCTAGGGGAGGAACATGAACAGAATTGTGTTTGAATGACAACTCCTGATTCATCATGGAGAAGGGGTTACAGGAGAGCAAAGGAGATCAGTTAGGAGACTGTTGTAATATTCCAGTTGTGCAATGGTGAGAACCTGATCGATGGTGGTAGCAGTAGGGACGTGGTGGAAGGGACAGACAGGAGAAATGCTAAGGGAGTAGAAATGAGAGAAGCAGGAACTACAGGGAGGAAACAACACAGGAGTCTGGGTTATTGGCTTAGGACACTGGATAGATGGCCGTGCCGTTCTCCAAGATGGGAGGTTAGTAGAGGTTGCTCTATGGGTGAAGGAAGAAATAAAAAGGATAAGATCATGACTTAAATTTTGTGCACATGGACATTTCAAATGAAGAGAAGAGTTCCTTAAAAGGCAGATGAGTTGATGGTGAACTCATCTTTAATAGGATGCTACGCACAGATGACATCAACTACTGCCTTCCTAAGGAAGTGTTGCTCATAAAGGAGATGGAAACCATTCAGCGATTCCAGGAAAGATCTCCAGGATCTTTGACACTTACAGAAGATGTCGTCATCATTTCCCATATTATCACTTTTCCCTTCTGTCCACATGACAATAGTGAGGCCTGTGTTGGCAATATGTCAGGTGACCACAAAGATTGACATGTGAATGGATTTGTCCCCGTGCTTAATGCCTAATTCCTTAATGTAACTTCTGACCTGAAAGCTCCTCCTAAGCAGATGTTCAGAAAATTCTTTTTAAAATATTTTACTTTGTGCCTGAAGTAAATTCAAATCTCAGGTGATGATGCTACTGCTATTCTTAAATTCTTGGACAGGACTGCTATTACTGCTGCTTTAGTGAGCTACTATAATTATTAGAGCCTACGTTTTTCCTCTTTTCATGTCTTCTGCATTGACATAGCAAGTAGACACTAGAAGTAATTGAAAGCCAGCACTACCATAGAATTCTTTTTAAGGGTTTCTAGAAGGCCGGCACTTGGTCTCCTTTTGCTTTTCGTTCACATCATCTTCCTTTAACATTGTTGTTTGAAAGGGAGAGGAGGGAATAATTTGAGGGCATGCAGGGGGTCTGTGGATGTCCCAGAATCAGCAGGGGCCACCTCGGCTGTCTTGTCCCTCTACCTCTGTGACTTCTCTTCACACCCATCTTCATCCACCCAAGCATTCAGCACTACTCTGCAAAGCCCAGCTCAAAAGCACCTCTTCCTCCCCAGCTACTCAAGCCCGCAGCAATTCTCTGAGCTCCTGCAACATCAGGACTGTAACTCCGATAGCCTGAAATGTCAATATTGAGCACGCTCGAGCATATTTCCATGGGCGTGATCCCTTTTCCTAAACAGAGTGCAAATCTCAGGAGAGCAGAGGCTCAGCTACCTTTTTATGTACCCTGTGTATACATTTCTTCAGTGATAGCCTTGACCCGAGTTCTCCTGGGCTAAGCCCCAGAGGTCGCCAATATTTACTTAGGGGCTCATCCCTGTCCTCTCTGCTGTTTACACTCACGCCTCCTTGTAGCAGGTCACACAGGCACTGAGTAACCTGCTTCCTTGCTTTAATCACCCCGTTTATCTCATTTATTCCTCCCCACACATGAGCTGCTTTAAAAAATTTGCACTGTACTTATTATCTCTGCTTCCCAGTAACATAACACACACACCTCCAGGTACACACCAGTTGATAAGTGGGATACACCACAGGGTCTCAGAAGGAAATCAGCCGCCATAAAAGTTAATGTGTTTTCTCAGGGTATATGCCCAGAATTGACTTGAGGACACAGGGAGAGGGAAGGGGAAGCTGGGACGAAGTGAGAGAATGGCATGGACATATGTACACTACCAAATGTCGAATAGATAGCTAGTGAGAAGCAGCCGCAGAGCACAGGGAGATCAGCTCGGTGCTTTGTGACCACCTAGAGGGGTGGGATAGGGAGGGTGGGAGGAAGACGCAAGAAAGAGGGAATATGGAGATGTATGTATATGTATAGCTGATTCACTTTGTTATACAGCAGAAACTAACACACCATTGTAAAGCAATTATTTTCCAATTTTATTTATTTTTTTATACAGTGCGTTCTTATTAGTCATCAGTTTTATACACATCAGTGTATACATGTCAATCCCAATCTCCCAGTTCATCACACCACCACCCCCTCCCCCTGCTGCTTTCCCCCCTTGGTGTCCATACGTTTGTTCTCTACATCTGTGTCTCAATTTCTGCCTTGCAAACCAGTTCATCGGTACCATTTTCTAGGTTCCACATATATGTGTTAACATAAGATATTTGTTTTTCTCTTTCTGATTTACTTCACTCTGTATGACAGTCTCTAGATGCATCCGCATCTCTACAAATGACCCAATTTCGTTCCTTTTTATGGCTGAGTAATATTCCATTATATATATGTACCACAGCTTCTTTATCCATTCGTCTGTCAATGGGCATTTAGGATGCTTCCATGACCTGGCTCTTGTAAACAGTGCTGCAATGAACATTGGGGTGCATGTGTCTTTTTTTTTTTTGTGGTACACGGGCCTCTCACTGCTATGGCCTCTCCCGTTGCGGAGCACAGGCTACGGACGCACAGGCTCAGCAGCCATGGCTCACGGGCCCAGCCGCTCCGCAGCTTGTGGGATCTTCCCAGACCGGGGCACGAACCCGTGTCCCCTGCATCGGCAGGCGGACTCTCAGCCACTGCGCCACGAGGGAAGCCCACATGTGTCGTTTTGAATTATGATTTTCTCTGGGTATATGCCCAGTGGTGGGATTGCTGGGTCATATGGTAATTCTATTTTTAGTTTTTTAAGGAACCTCCATATTATTCTCCATAGTGGCTGTATCAATTTACATTCCCACCAACAGTGCAAGAGGGTTCCCCTTTCTCCACACCCTCTCCAGCATTTATTGTTTGTAGATTTTTTGATGATGGCCATTCTGACTAGTGTGAGGTGATAACCTCATTGTAGTTTTGATTTGCATTTCTCTAATGATTAGTGATGTTGAGCATCTTTTCATGTGTTTGTTGGCATCTGTATATCTTCTTTGGAGAAATGTCTATTTAGATCTTCCCATTTTTGGATTGGGTTGTTTGTTTTTTTGATATTGAGCTGCATGAGCTGCTTGTATATTTTGGAGACTCATCCTTTGTCAGTTGCTTAGTTTGCAAATATTTTCTCCCAATCTGAGGGTTGTCTTTTCATCTTGTTTATGGTTTCCTTTGCTGTGCAAAAGCTTTTAAATTTCATTAGGTCCCATTTGTTTATTGCTGTTTTTATTTCCATTACTCTAGGAGGTGGATCAAAAAAGATCTTGCTGTGATTTATGTCAAAGAGTGTTCTTCCTATGTTTTCCTCTAAGAGTTTTATAGTGTCCAGTCTTATATTTAGGTCTCTAATCCATTTTGAGTTTATTTTGGTTTATGGTGTTAGGGAGTGTTCTAATTTCATTCTTTTACATGTAGCTGTCCAGTTTTCCCAGCGCCACTTATTGAAGAGACTGTCTTTTCTCCATCATATGTCCTTGCCTCCTTTGTCATAGATTAGTTGACCATAAGTGCGTGGGTTTATCTCTGGGCTTTCTATCTTGCTCCATTGATCTGTATTTCTGTTTTTGTGCCAGCACCATACTGCCTTGATTACTGTAGCTTTGTAGTATAGTCTGAAGTCGGGGAGTCTGATTCCTCCAACCCCATTTTTTTCCATCAAGACTGCTATGGGTATTCGGGGTCTTTTGTGTCTCCGTACAAATTTTAATATTTTTTGTTCTAGTTCTGTAAAAAGTGCCATTGGTAATTAGATAGGAATTGCATTGAATCTGTAGATTGCTTTGGGTAGTAGAGTCATTTTCACAGTATTGATTCTTCCAGTCCAAGAGCATGGTGTATCTCTCCATCAGTTGGTATCACCTTTAATTTCTTTCATCAGTGTCATAGTTTTCTGCATACAGGTCTTTTGTCTCCTTAGGTAGGTTTATTCCTAGGTCTTTTATTCTTTTTCTTCCAATGGTAAATGGGAGCGTTTCCTTAATTTCTCTTTCAGATTTTTCATCATTAGTGTATAGGAATGCAAGAGATTTCTGTGCATTAATTTTGTATCCTGCTACTTTACCAAATTCATTGATTAGCTCTAGTAGTTTTCTGGTAGCATCTTTAGGATTCTCTATGTATAGTATCATGTCATGTGCAAACAGTGACAGTTTTACTTCTTCTTTTCCAATTTATATTCCTTTTATTTCTTTTTCTTCTCTGATTGCCATGGCTAGGACTTCCAAAACTATGTTGAATAATAGTGGTGAGAGGGGACATCCTTGTCTCGTTCCTGATCTTAGAGGAAATGCTTTCAGTTTTTCACCATTGAGAATGATGTTTGCTGTGGATTTGTCATATGTGGCCTTTATTATGTTGAAGTAGTTCCCTCTATGCCCACTTTCTGGAGAGTTTTTATCATAAATAGGTGTTGAATTTTGTTAAAAGCTTTTTCTGCATCTATTGAAATGATCATATGATTTTTTTTTTTTTTTGCTACATGCGGGCCTCTCACTGTTGTGGCCTCTCCCGTTGTGGAGCACAGGCTCCGGATGCACAGGCTCAGCAGCCATGGCTCATGGACCCAGCTGCTCCACATCATATGGGATCTTCCCAGACCAGGGCACAAACCCATGTCCCCTGCATCGGCAGGCGGACTCTCAACCACTGCGCCACCAGGGAAGCCCAATCATATGATTTTTATTCTTCCATTTGTTAATATGGTGTATCACATTGATTGATTTTGTATATTAAAGAATCCTTACATCCCTGGGATAAATCCCACTTGATCATGGTGTATGATCCTTTGAATGTGTTGTTGGATTCTGCTTGCTAGTATTTTGTTGAGGATTTTTACATCTATATTCATCAGTGATATTGGTCTGTAATTTTCTTTTTTTGTAGTATCTTTGTCTGGTTTCGATATCAGGGTGATGATGGCCTCATAGAATGAGTTTGGGAATGTTCCTTCCTCTGCAATTTTTTGGAAGAGGTTGAGAAGGATGGGTGTTAGCTCTTCTCTAAATGTTTGATGGAATTCACCTGTGAAGCCATCTGGTCCTGGACATTTGTTTGTTGGAACTTTTTTTTTTTTTGCGATACGCGGGCCTCTCACTGTTGTGGCCTCTCCCGTTGCGGAGCACAGGCTCCGGACGCACAGGCTCAGCAGCCGTGGCTCACGGGTCCAGCCGCTCTGCGGCATGTGGGATCCTCCCGGACCGGGGCACGAACCCGTGTCCCCGGCATCAGCACACGTACTCTCAACCACTGCACCACCAGGGAAGCCCTGTTGGAAAACTTTTAACCACAGTTTCAATTTCATTACTTGTGATTGGTCTGTTCATATTTTCTATTTCTTCCTGATTCAGTCTTGGAAGATTATACCTTTCTAAGAATTTGTCCATTTCTTCCAGTTTGTCCATTTTATTGTCATAGAGTTGCTTGTAGTAGTCTCTTAGGATGCTTTGTATTTCTGCGGTGTCTGTTGTAACTTCTCCTTTTCATTTCTAATTTTATTGATTTGAGTCCTCTCCTTCTTTTTCTTTATGAGTCTGGCTAATGGTTTATCAATTTTGTTTATCTTCTCAAAGAACCAGCTTTTAGTTTTATTGATCTTTGCTATTGTTTTCTTTGTTTCTATTTCATTTATTTCTGCTCTAATCTTTATGATTTCTTTCCTTCTGCTAACTTTGGGTTTTGTTTGTTCTTCTTTCTCTAGTTCCTTTAGGTGTAAGGTTAGATTATTTGAGATTTTTCTTGTTGCTTGAGGTAGGCTTGTATAGCTATAAACTTCCCTCTTTGAACTGCTTTTGCTGCATCCCATAGGTTTTTTTTTGTTTGTTTGTTTGTTTTTATTTTTTTTTGCGGTACACAGGCCTCTCACTGTTGTGGCCTCTCCCATCGTGGAGCACAGGCTCCGGACGTGCAGGCCCAGCGGCCATGGCTCACGGGCCCAGCCGCTTCACGGCATGTGGGATCCTCCCGGACCGGGGCACAAACCTGTGTCCCCTGCATCGACAGGCGGACTCTCAACCACTGCGCCACCAGGGAAGCCCCATCCCATAGGTTTTGAATCGTCGTGTTTTCATTGTCATTCGTCTCTAGGTATTTTTAAATTTCCTCTTTGATTTCTTCAGTGATCTCTTGGTTATTTACTAACGTATGGTTTAGCCTCCATGTGTTTGTGTTTTTTACCTTTTTTTTCCCTGTAATTCATTTCTACTTTCATAGCATTGTGGTCAGAAAAGATGCTTGATAAAATTTCAATTTTCTTAAATTTACTGAGGCTTGATTTGTGACCAAGATGTGATCTATTCTGGAGAATGTTCCATGCACACTTGAGAAGAAAGTGTAACCTGCTGTTTTTGGATGGAATGTCCTATAAATATCAATTAAATCTATCTGGTCTATTGTGTCATTTAAAGCTTGTGTTTCCTTATTAATTTTCTGTTTGGATGATCTGTCCATTGGTGTAAGTGAGGTGTTAAAGTCCCCCTCTATTATTGCGTTACTGTCGATTTCCTCTTTTATAGCTGTTAGCAGTTGCCTTATGTATTGAGGTGCTCCTATGTTGGGTGAATATATATTTATAATTGTTATATCTTCTTCTTGGATTGATCCCTTGATCATTATGTAGTGTCCTTCCTTCTCTCTTGTAACATTCTTTATTTTGAAGTCCATGTTATCTGATATGAGTATTGCTACTCCAGCTTTCTTTTGATTTCCATTTGCATGGAATATCTTTTACCATCCCCTCACTTTCAGTCTTTATGTGTCCCTTGATCTGAAGTAGGTCTCTTGTATACAGCATGTATATGGGTCTTGTTTTTTTATCCATTCAGCAAGCCTGTGTCTTTTGGTTGGAGCATTTAATCCATTCACGTTTAAGGTAATTATTGATATGTATATTCCTATTACCACTTTCTTAATTGTTTTGCATTTGCTTTCGTAGGTCCTTTTTTTCTCTTGTGTTTCCTACTTAGAGAAGTTCCTTTAGCATTTGTTGTAGAGCTGGTTTGGTGGTGCTGAATTCTCTTAGCTTTTGCTTGTCTGTAAAGCTTTAGATTTCTCCATCGAGTCTGAATGAGATCCTTGCTGGGTAGAGTAATCTTGGTTGTAGGTTCTTCCCTTTCATCACTTTAAATATATCATGCCATTTCCTTCTGGCTTATAGAGTTTCTGCTGGGAAATCAGCTGTTAACCTTATGGGAGTTCCCATGTATGTCATTTGTCATTTTTCCCTTGCTGCTTTCAATAATTTTTCTTTGTCTTTGATATTTGCCAATTTGATTACTATGTGTCTCGGCATGTTTCTCCTTGGGTTTATCCTGTGTGGGACTCGCTGCGCTTCCTGGACTTGGGTGGCTCTTTCCTTTCCCATGTTAGGGAAGTTTTTGACTATAATCTCTTCAAATATTTTCTTGGGTCCTTTCTCTCTCTCTTCTCCTTCTGGGACCCCTATAATGCGAATATTGTTGCATTTAATATTGTCCCAGGGGTCTCTTAGGCTGTCTTCATTTCTTTTCATTCTTTTTTTATTCATTCTGTTCCGCAGCAGTGAATTCCACTATTCTGTCTTCCAGGTCACTTATCCGTTCTTCTGCCTCAGTTATTCTGCTATTGATTCCTTCTAGTGTATTTTTCATTTCACTTATTGTATTGTTCATCTCTGTTTGTTTGTTCTTTAATTCTTCTAGGTCTTTGTTAAACATTTCTTGCATCTTCTCGATCTTTGTCTCCATTCTCTTTCTGAGGTCGTAGATCATCTTCACTATCATTATTCTGAATTCTTTTGCTGGAAGGTTGCCTATCTCCACTTCATTTAGTTGCTTTTCTGGCGTTTTATCTTGTTCTTTCATCTGGTACATAGCCCTCTGCCTTTTCATCTTGTCTGTCTTTCTGTGAATGTGGTTTTTGTTCCACAGCCTACAGGATTGTAGTTCTTCTTGCTTCTGCTGTCTGCCCTCTGGTGGATGAGGCTATCTAACTGTAAAGCAATTATACTCCAATAAAGATGTTTTAAAAAAAAAAGTTAATGTATTTCATTCATAAAGAGAAACACTCCCCACGCACAAAGGTAGCTTGGAAATTGGAGTATTCACTTTATGACCTCATTTGTTAGCGAGAATGATGCCTTGTTTCATCTCTGAAATTTGTTTAGGATCATTAGGAAAGGGCTCCTGGGTGTCCCTCACTGACAATTTATACACTAGCCTTGCGCACACACCCTGGATATAAAGACTAAGGAAAACACAGTTTTTATTTCTTCTAGGCCATAATTTCTTGTCTCTAACCAGTTAGTACCTGAATACTCAAGTAGTTTATATGTGCAGATTTTGCAAACATCTTTGCAAGACTGTGTTAGTTTATTATCCCCACTTTGGAAAAGGGAGCATTCTTACCAATAGTAGAAAGCAACAATTTAGGATACAGTGACTCCTTAGAAAAGTCAGTATCAGAACTGAGCTCTAATATTACACTACTGGATATTATTTTCCCGTTTAGGTAGCACCCTCTGCCCTGAAAAATTAGAATTATACTATCTTCTCCCTCTTGTGACCTGCTGGCTGTCAGAAATAGAATTTGAAAGAGCTGCTGAGAAAACATGCTTACTGAATACTGCTTCTACCTCTTCAGATGCTTTATCTCTGTCACAGAGGGTGAATGGGAGAAAAGAAAAAAAACCATATAACTTTTTACTTCAACTCCTCACCTCTAATGGTCACCTAGCCTCATCCCCCAAACCACCACTCTGCAGACACAAACACATGACATGTTACCTTTGCTTCTAACCTTGGTTTTTTAGCAACAGTATGTATTGGATGAAGTGCGTTTATCCCCCTCCATCCTGTATTTTAACTGGGTATTGTCTATGTGCCCGAGGATGTGGTAGGAGATCATTTTCGAATAAGGGGATAAAATTTGCACAATTAACTCTGCTAGTAAGGCCTTCTGGGCTACACCAACACCGTTATCAGTTTGCAGCTATTTCATGATGAGGTCGAATTTGGTAAATCTGGGGAATGTTTGAACTTCAGAGGAGGTTAATCCAGTGGCTCTGTGTTGTCCTTGATGAGCTGATTTTCTTGCCTTCCACAGGTAAGCATTGTCATAAGGCTCTTTTCTCTCATGGTGTCAACATGGTTGCTGCAGTTCCAAGCTTCAAATCCATAAAGCACACCATCCAGGAAAGAGTCCTTCTCTTTCCAAGCATTTCAATAAAGGCCACGTGGCTGTCTCTGAACCAATGGCTGTGGTTAGGGTTATGGGCTATGCTGATCAGCTTAAGCTAAGGAGAGCCCATCCCTGGCACTGTGAGTCAGATCAGTTTCTCCTGAGGTATTTACCTGTCCCTAGTACTCATCTCTTTTTCAATCATATCCTATCATCCGAGGCCAAGCCTTCTTGTATCATACCTGGTTACTTTCTAAGAATTTCCCAGCTGAACTCAGTGATGTTTCTTCTCCATTCAGTTTATTAGGTGTTGCTCACACTTCTCTCCTATACTGTTACCTACTTTTCATCTTTACTTCCTCTTCTTTGACATGTTCTAGGGTTCTGTTTATTTTCCAGTACTTTTTGCAGTAGAGATTAGACCTTCTCTCCCCTACTGGCAGGATTATTCCTCAATCTCTTTTTTTTTTCAGCAAGTTTTCCCCAGCCACCTGCTAATCCCACCTTCCCTAGGAATCCCAAAACACACTCTTCCATCCCTACTTACCCATTAAGATGTGATGCAGAAATAAAATCATGCCAGAACCCAGACAAATGGCACCAAGAGTAGATGTCCCATATTTTAGAGTTGGATGTAAACTGTATTTATACTTCCAACATGGCTATGTTACGTTTCTTCTACTTCATTACATTTGCACCTAAAATTTGACCAGCCCTGGCTCAACATCTTTTCAACAAGTGAGCAAATCAACAGGAACCCAAATCTTGAGTTCCGGGACTTGAACAAGAATCATAAATCTTACAGTGAAATCTAGTCAGTAATAATGGAATGCAACTTGGGATATGTAAATTACCTTGGTATTCAAATAGCCCTCAAGAGTTGAGATGCTTATCCATTTCTCAAGGTGGAAGGTATCCTACTTAGGGTCTTAGTCTCCTCCAAGATTTGGTGATCAGATGTGAAAATCTCTGTGGTAATTGTGAATCAAATTTTGGACATTTTTCAAAATCTATTATTCTTATTATCTAGGAATTGTTCCATCCACATACTCCTCTGGTTTGGGGTCACTTCAGTCAGTGAATTTTCCCTAAGAACTCTTCCCCATTATTCCAAAAGCAGTTCTCCGAAAAATCTATTTTAGACACATAGTTAGAAATGATAGGAATCAAGGAACCCATCAAAAAGAACAGATGGTTACTTTCTGTGAGAAAAAAATCCTTTAAAAACTTCTATTCAAAGAATTAACCAAGAGAGACTGACGCATCCCCAGTTGTTGCTGAGACCTCTGTCAGCTGGTTCTTTGTTAACATTGATATCAAAGCTTTGGGTTCATTGTAAAAAAAAAAAAAATCTGTATTAATCCATTAAGTTACAGTGTTGTCAAAAAGGGGCTCAAATGAATACGTGAGTGGATAGATGGATGGATAGGTATGCCATAAACCAAATAACCTAAAAGATTAATGATAGAATCTAGATGATGCATTTATGGGTGTTCACTGTCTATTTTCAGTTTTTCTATATGTTTGAAATTTTTTTAAATGAAATGTTGGAGAAAAACAGGGCCTTGAACAACAACGAGATGAACCAGATGAGGGTGACTTAGTACACGGACAGACTGTTGGAAGAAGCCTACAGGCAATGGTGGGGGATGGGAAATCTATATAAGCACAGGCATTATGGACTGGGGTTGGCAGTCACTAGGCAGAACAAGAGGAAGAAAACATCAAAGATTCCTGTGAGAGGCTATCAGAAGGCAGACAATAGATACAGCTAGTAGAGGATAAATTCCCTCCAATATACTCCTCTCGCTATTATTAAATTCCCCATTTCTGAATGCTCAGGCAGGAGGGAAGAGAAAGCCCTGCTCCCTGTGTCAAGTGCTCTGCCTAAATTCTCTCCTTTGCTTTTTGCTGTATGCATGAAAGCAGGTTTTAAAGTGTTTGTTTATTTGCTTTTTGCCTTCACAGCCTCCCTTCATCCCTTACCCACTTTCTAGGTAAAATCACGGGGCTCTTCTTTGGGAAACTAATGCTCGATCACTGAATGCAGACCCGGTGCCCTATCTTATCTGGTTAAAGGTGTGGACAAGTAACATGAGTAAGTGAGGCCAGGGAAGCCCCATCTCTAGGGAATTTGAGTCTTGAGCACAGTCAACCATGAATGGAAGATGGTTGAAGCTGACAACATACGAGCCTTGAAGAGTGCATTCATTAATTGCTGCTATCTGGATCCTTTAGAACTCTCTGGATTCCTGTCATTTTGGACAGTGTTGTTTCTGTTGCTTGCAAACAAAGACTCTCTAACTGGCAGAGGCAATGTAATTTCCATTTCAGCAATAAGGAAACCTATGATCAGAGGGATTAAGTGTTTTGGCTCAGGTCACCTTTTGATATCTGTAGCCAAGTCTCTCTGACTTCAAAACCTGTCTTCTTCTATACTTATTTTGCTATGCTCCCTCAAATGCTACAGACTAGGTTCTTTCCTCTTGCTTTGTTAAATATTTATTTTTTAAATTGTGGTTGGGGTTTTCAAATTACATCGACAATGTCCTCATATGCAAAAGCTCTTCTTAAAATGAGAGGTGGACACATGCTCGTAAAGAGGTCCTGCTGTATATCTCAATATCTTTCCATACATATTTGAAACCTACCATTACTTTTTTCTCTGTACTCTTTTTTTATTGAAGTATAGTTGATTTAAAATGTTGTGTTAGTTTCAGGTGTACAGCAAAGTGCTTCAGTTATACATATATATCTATTCTTTTTCAGATTCTTTTCCCTTATAGGTTATTACAAAATATTGAGTATAGTTCCCTGTGCTATACAGTAGGTCCTTGTTGTTTATCTGTTTTATGTATAGTAGTGTGTATATAGTGGGATTAACATAATCCCAAACTCCTAATTTATCCCTCCCCGCTTTCCCTTTGGTAACCCTAAGTTTGTTTTCTATGTCTGTGAGTCTGTTTCTGTTTTATAAGTAAGTTCATTTTTATCATTTTTTTTCCAGATTCCACATGTAAGTGATATCATATGATATTTGTCTTTCTCTGTCTGGCTTACTTCACTTAGTATGATAATCTCCAGGTCCATCCATGTTGCTGCAGATGGCATTATTTCATTTTTTTATGGCTGAGTAATATTCCACTCAGATGTGGCATATATACACCACATCTTCTTTATCCATTGGTCTATCAATGCGCACTTAGATTGCTTCCATGTCTTGGCCATTGTAAATAGTGCTGCAATGAACATTGGAGTGCATGTATCTTTTCAAATTATGGTTTTCTCCATATATATGCCCAGGAGTGGTATTGGTGGATCATATGGTAGCTCTATTTTAAATCTCATCTTAGCCACTTACTAGCTGGGTAAGTTTGGGAAAGCTATGTGCCAATTTGTAAATGTCAGTTTCTTGATCTCTAAAATGGAGTAACAATAGTCATGCATCTCATATAGTCGTGATAAAGATAAAATAAGCTAATTCATGTAAGGTGCCTGGGACATAAAAAGAGCTAAGCAATGTTAGTTACTACAATGATAATGATGATTGTATCAGTCAGGGTTCTGACAAGGAAAAGGGAGTATTTGAAGAGAGTTAAATGAAGGGTCTATTGAGAAAAGTGGGGGCCGGGTTAAGGGTTAGGATAAGAACCTCAGCAAGCTGTAAAGGAGGGCTGCCCAATGTAGGCTGGGATCTCAACCTATGTTTCTAAAATAGTGGGTGTGGCAGACACAGTCAAACGTAGCCTCACAAGGAGGGAGCCAGGAAAATAAATTCCCTGCCCTTTTCCTCTCAGCTTACCCTCTAGTCTCTTGCCAGTGCCTCGAATGGGCCAAACCCAGCTTGAAGCCAGAGGATGAGGAAGCGTGGTTGATGTGGTCCATAGAGGTCAATGTCTCAGGACACAAAGCTGGGTAGAGAAAGGTGGAGACGCACTTCACATGAGCATCCTTCATCTGCGTGAAAAAACATGTCTCCCCAACACAGAGCACCCCCAGCTACCATTCATTGTAGGTGATATGAATTCAGTCAAAATCTCCCCTACACCTAAAATGTTAGCCACTACCAGTGCCTTTTATGTAAGGTAGCAGGGAAATAAAGTCGAAAAAAGAAATGATTAATATAAAACATAGCTGCACAGTCCTGCTTCTGAGGCCGGTCATGAGGACTAAGTTGATAAGCATAACTTCCTTCATTTACCACCAACCCCATGTTCTCCAGCCCCTCTACTGGGTTGGGGGGATTATATGCAAGGAAATTTTAAGAGAATTGGGAGGCTCAAAGTTCTTGGTCTTGCCTGTGTCTGTCAAACGTTCCCATCCCACAACCCAAGTCCTCAGCAAATCAGATTTTGATGTTGCAATTCTCAGATTCTGGATTGATCCTCACTCATATCAAACGTGCTGAAGAGGATAAGCAACGTTTTTCAAGCTGCCAGAGAGGTTTTCTACTTGGCTCTGACTGGACCTTAAAAGCTTTTAATTAGTACTTTTATCTGTGCACGTTATTTAAAGCTGACAGAAACAGCCAGCTCACACCACTATCTTAATAATTACCATTGTCACCATAGCAACTAAGGACCATTGCTAATTGATCTTTCAACACCTTGCCCTCCACCTACACTGCATCCCAACCTTCGTTACTTGTAATAATTTGAATAACATACAATGGATTATACATATTTTATTTTCCTTCATCAAGAAGGTTCTATGTTCTCATCAAATATGTTAGCAATCTGTATCAGTTTCCTATTGCTGCTATAACAAATTACCACAATCTTACTGGCTTAAGACAACACATTTATTATCTTACAGCTCTTTAGGTCAAAAGTCTGATATGGGTCTCACTGGGCTAAAATCAAGGTGTCAGCAGGGCTGCATTCTTACTGGAGACTCCATGGGAGAACGTGTGTCCTTGACTTTTCCATCTCTAGAGTCTGCATGCATTCTGTGGCTCAAGGCCCCTTCCATGTTCTAAGTCAGAAATGGCTGGTCTGTCTTTCTCACATCACATCACTCTGACACTGATTCTTCTGCTTTCTTCTTCCACTTTTCAGGGCCCTCGTGATTACATTGGGCTGACTTGGATAATCCAGGATAACCTCCCTATCTTTAGGTCAGTTGATTAGCAACCTTAATTCCATCTGCAACCTTAATTCTCTTTTGCCATATAATATAACATATTCAAAGATTCCAGGGATTAAGGTGTGGACATCTTTGGGAAGCCATTGTTCTGCCTACTGCTCGATACAACCCCGATGTACAATCTTGGAGGTCCGTTTCCTGAGGCCATTCATAGCGGTATTACTGTATCATTCTGGGTCCTCTCAGAAAACAGGTGGCATATTCTAAAGAGATGATTGGAGAACATTTAATGGAGGGACAGTTTATGAAGTTGTGGGCAGGATTAAAGGAATCAACAAAGGATGAGAAAGAACACTAAAGACAGTAACAGCAGAAAAGGGCAAAGACTGGGGGAAGCAATTACCAGAACCAGGTGAAGGCTATGGTTTTAGGTAAAGAAAGACAGCCAGTGTCAAACCAGGGTCCAGCCGGGAAGGAACTAGGGGAATAAATACTTTGCCCTCTCTCTCCTCCCACCCTCTGATCTCCCCTCACTGGCCAGTGTTGCCAGCTGGCCAAATCTGCCCAAGCCAGAAGGCAAGGGACCTGGGTTGATGTAGCCAATAAAGTCAACATCCCAAGACACAAAGCAGGTGGAGAAGGCTAAATAACTGGCCTGCAGGGACAGACAGACTATAATGCGCATATTATTTAGTTACATAATTCTTACAAGAGTGTGAATGGGACCTACTGCGCAGCAGGGCATTTGTATTTTAAAATAGCCAGCTTAGCCCAAATTAAACAACAAGTGGAATTTATGGGGAAATTCTTTTTATTTTATTGAAGTATAGTTGATTTATAATGTTGTATTCATTTCTGCTGTACAGCAAAGTGAGTCAGCTATACATATATATTCTTTTCTGTATTTTTTTCCATTATGGTTTATCACAGCATAGTGAATATTTTTCCCTGTTCTGTACAGGGAACTATACTGGGTCCTTGTTGTTTATCCATTCTATATATAATGGTTTGCACCTGCTAATCTCAAACTCCCAATCCATCCCACCCTCACCTCCTCTCCCTCTTGTCAACCACAAGTCTGTTCTCTGTATCGTTCATTTGTGTCATATTTTAGATTTCACATATAAGTGATATCATATGGTATTTCTGACTTACTTCACTTAGTATGATAATCTCTAGGTCCATCCATGTTGCTCCAAATGGCATTATTTCATTCTTTTTTATGCCCGAGTAGTATTCCATTGTGTGTGTGTGTGTGTGTGTGTGTGTGTGTATCACATCTTTTTTTATAAGTTTTTTTTTCAAGTTGTTTTTTCATTTACTTCTCAATGCATGAGAGCTCTTTTTTTTTTTTTACATCTTTATTGGAGTAAGATTGCTTTACAGTGTTGTGCCAGTCTCCGCTGCACAAAAAGGTGAATCACCCATATGCACACATACATCCCCACATCCCTTCCCTCCCGCATCTCCCCCCCCAACCTCCCCACCCCACCCCTCTAGGTGGCCGCAAAGCACCGAGCTGATCTCCCTGTGCTGTGCAGCCGTCTCCCATCAGCTATCTACCTCACATTTGTAGTGTATATATGTCGATGTTACTCACTATTTACAATAGCCAGGACATGGAAGCAACTTAAGTGTCCGCTGACAGATGAATGGATAAAGAAGATGTGGCACATGTATACAATGGAATATTACTCAGCCATAAAAGGAAACTAAATTGAGTGATTTGTAGTGAGGCGGATGGACCTAGAGTCTATCACACCTTCTTTATCCATTCATCTGTCAACGGACATTTAGGTTGTTTCCATGTTTTGGCTATTGTAAACAATGCTGCTATGAACACTGGGGTGCATATATCTTTTCACATTATGGTTTTGTCTGGATATATGCCTGAGAGTGAGATTGCTGGGTCATATGGCAACTCTACTTTTAGTTTTTTGAGGAACCTTCATACTGTTTTCCATAGTGGCTGCATCAATTTACATTCTATGGAGAAATGTTTTTGAGCCGCAAGGCCTAAAGCAAGCCCTATCCAGTCACACTACATAATGTGTACATCTACAACTAATAAAAATAAAGAAGTACCATATAGACATAGAAATATATGGACTTGGAAGGATTTCATTCCATCACAGTGATGACAGCAGTGATTCAAAGGGTGTAGCCATGAAGGAACCATAATTTTCCTGCCATTTCACCAGGACTTTGTAAATAAACATAATGGTGGTCATCACATTCAGAACAAAATACTAGTCTGTCAACGCATACAAGTTATATATCGCTTTTTCATCTTGCCTTGGTTACCCCAGACACATCAAGCCATATTTTCCAATAACTGAGATGCAAGTATAGGTCCAAAACACAGGGAATGCAAGGAAATTAATGAGTGTTTGTCAGTCACTCACATGCCACATGCATGAAAAAATTACAAACGAACCAAACAAAAAAATACCAACTTGGCTAAATACTGCTCAGAGAAAAGAGTTTTTTTCACAGTTGAAGAGGTTTCCAGTATGAGACAGACACAGTTGTCTGTCACAGAGGAAACAGCATTTTGGTAAATGAGAAAATTTTCCAGGGAAAAAATGCAGAAGAAATTCTTTTTCCTTCCTCAAACCATAGAAGTCTATAAATTCCTACCTCCAGAGTGTTTAGAAGAGAAGGACCTTAGAGCAATTGCTCTTCTTATTCAAAGTGAAGTTCAGGGAAGAATTACACTTCCCAAGGCTCTGCACTGCATATATACCTACAGAACAATTTCATTGGTAAAGAAATAGTGAGAGCATTTAGACATACAGTGAAGCCAAAGTAACCTCCTGCCCTTGATTTTCTAAAAGATGTTAAGAACAATTCATGCTTATTATTCAAAAACATTTAAGCAGTACAGAAAAATATAAATTTAAGAGTAAAAGTTTTCTTCTTGTCTTTCTTTTTCTCTCTTTCCCTCCCTCCATCTCTCCCTTCTATTCTCTCTCTCTCTTTCCATATCTATATCTATCGATAACTACCTGTATGTGTGTGTATACATATATGCATATATACACATAGACACTTACACATTTTAGGAGACAACTAACAGTCTGCCTAACAAACTTAAAAAAGGAATTTATAGAAGGGTATTGGTTAGCCTACATGATTATTAGGAGGGCTCAAGAGCCAGGAATAGAAAACAAGCAACACCTAAGTTTTCTCAGACAGCTGTGAACACAACCAAGTTCATGCCCCAGAAACGGTCCAGTGAAGATGATGCCACTGCTGGTGCCACCACTGGATACTTGCCACAAACTGTCTGAATGTGCCATAACTGGACACTTACTACCCTCATTGAGTTTTCTAGCCCACTACTGTGGTACAAACAGCCACTACTCTTTCTGCATCTTTACATCATAACATTCATACCTAAAGGATGGGTAGGAGAGTTGGATTGATGAGATTCAGTCTGATTGGCTGAGTCACAGCTTCCAGAGGGAGAGGCAAGAGACTGTTTGGCTACTAGAGTGGGTGGCAGAACCCTGCTTCCTGCTGAGGGTCACACAATAGAGATCTCAAATTGGAAGAAGATTTGGCTACTGAGTAGCCCAAGAGAGACAAACATCAACTATCCAGACTCTGTCCTTTCAGTGGGCAAGGTGTCTGTCAAGAGATCCAGTTCATATCTTCCCAGTTAGCAATCCCAACAGAAAGAAAGTATCTCTCTAACAATATCCATTTGTTAAGCTCAGGAAAGATTCTGATTGACACCGTATGGGGGCTCATTCCTGCACCAATCACTGAGGTCATTAGCATGGAGCATTTTGATTGGCTCAGCCTGGGCAAACATGCCCACGTTAGTGACTGGGAGTGGTTGGGAAGGCACTGCAACTGAAAGTCATTCATAACCCAGGAAGTAGGGAGAGGCTGATTGTCCCAAGGAAGATATACTAGAAGACAAACACATAATGTACGTTTTAGGAGATCTTATAATCTTCTCGTCTATGTTTTGACTCACACTTCTTTTTTTAAATTTAGTTATTATACCTTCCTTTCTTAGTCACCCGAATATCACCATAAACCCTCAGACGTCATTATTAATGGATCTCAGATTTCATTCAGTGGTTCTTCAAAGTTGTAGATAAGACTTCAACCATGGTAGACTAACTGGTATGGGATGAGCTCTCCTTCCATAAACAACTATACAACTGTAAAATGTATGAGGCAACTGTTTTCAGACATTGGATAATAGGTGCACCAGATTGTGATCCTTGAGAAAAGGAAACTCACAAGGTGATCCCCACAGCTGCCATCTCTCTCTGCCGGGGGGCAAACTCAGAGTTTGGAGATACTGAACAGGTTAGAAACTTTAGGGCAAAGCAGGGCACTAGAGAGGAAGGAGCTGCACCAAAAGAAGACTCAAAAGTCTGGGTGAGGGCTTCCCTGGTGGCGCAGTAGTTGAGAGTCCGCCTGCCGATGCAGGGGACACAGGTTCGTGCCCCGGTCCGGGAGGATCCCACATGCTGCGGAGTGGCTGGGCCCGTGAGCCATGGCTGCTGAGCCTGTGCGTCTGGAGCCTGTGCTCCGCAATGGGAGAGGCCACAACAGTGAGAGGCCCGCGTACCGCAAAAAAAAAAAAAAAAAAAAGTCTGGGTGAGACCTTGGCTAAGGACTAGGCTGTGCATGTTCCAGGTGAGATCACGCTAGGTTTACCAGAGAGTGGTTGCTATGGGGTTGAGAGGAGAAAGGAATATTAGAGATCAAGCAGTGCTGGGAAATATTAGAGGGCTGCTCCAGCCAGAGTGTAGAGACCTCATTAATACCATGGGTATCCAGCTGAGACACCAGGAAAGCCATGCTTTAGATGTAAGGACCATGCTACAGAAAGGCCTACAATAGACCCACCCTAACAAAACCTAAAAATAAGACTTAAACAGATCTGTAGGGGCATCAGAGTTTGGAAGTTGACTCTACCCAGCTTAGAGAGTTTTAGAAAACACCTAGCACTTTCCACATATCTGCCATAACAAAGCATAAAACAAGTCCATATAGATTCAAGGTGTTCAGCTAATAATTGAGCTACCTTCTGGAACAAAAATCATGCTCTTCAGAGGAATATTACAGAATCCCAAGAATCTACAATATTGCCCACAATGTCTATTATACAATTAAAAATTACTAAAAATGCAAAGAAATAGGAAAATGTAAATCATAGTTGAGGAAAAAAGTAATCAATAAAAATTGATTAAAAGATAGTTCAAATATTTGATTTGCAGACAAAGACCTAAAGCAGCAATCATAAATATTTTCAAAGATTTAAAATAAACTATGGTCTTAATGAGTGATCAGTTAGGGAATCTCAACAGAAAAGTACAGACTATTAAGAAAGATAAAAATTCTAGAACTAAAATGTACAATACCCTGAAATAAAAAGTTCACTGGAAAAGATTCATAACTGAGCAGAGATGGCAGAAGAAATAATCAGTGAACTTGAAGACATATTAACAGAAGTTATCAAATATTAAGAATATTAAGTGAAAATATTAAAGAACACTAGTCTCAGGGGTGTATAGGATAATTTAAAACAGTCTGACATATGTGTAATTGAAATCAAAGAAGAAGAAGAAAGTGAGAAAGGTGCATAAAAAATAATTTGTAGAAGTAATGGCATGAATTTTCCCAGATTTTATGATTAACATTGACTTACAGATCCCAGAAGCACAATAAATTCCAAGCAGGCAGACTATAAAGAAAACCACACTTAGACACATCACGATCAAACTACTGGGTATGATATGTGAAGAAAAAAACTCCCAAATCTAACGAATAGTGTTAGAAAACAGACCATTGTTTCCCTGGGGCTGGGAGTGGTGGGAGAAGATTGAGTGGAAAGGAGTACAAGGGAACTTTCATAATAATAGAAATGCACTGATTGTAAGGGTAGTTAAATGCATTTGTCAAAACTCATCACACCACATGCATTTGTCAAAACTCACTTAAAATGTGTATATTTTATCATATGGAAATTATTTCTATGTAAATTTGACTCACAACACTAGAGGTAATACTTAACACTTCAAACACCCTAAGTTGATTATTTTCTGTCTTATTTTCATGGCTTTAGTCTTTATATTTTTTTTTTTTTTTTTTTTAGTCTTTATATTTTTATTCATATAAATCTGGGTTTTGTTGCTTCCTGTAAAAGAATGAGCTGGACCACAGATGAAAATTGTCGCCACTCAAATGACATATGTTATTTGCCTTTTTCTCCTTATTAAGTAGCAGACCTCAGCCTAGTCAAGTTCGCTCACACAAAATTCACCCTACTACTCTTTTTCTCCTGTCATTGAATATTGAATCTCTTAATAGAATGCCTTGGT
This sequence comes from Delphinapterus leucas, assembly GCF_059928025.1. Taxonomy (NCBI): domain Eukaryota; kingdom Metazoa; phylum Chordata; class Mammalia; order Artiodactyla; family Monodontidae; genus Delphinapterus; species Delphinapterus leucas. Next base: position 52,376,837 of record NC_143129.1, on the reverse strand, counting down.
TTCCACATATATCCATTGGATATTATATATATTACTGTTACTATATGTTAAAATGCAGATTAAATAAAATTTTACTTTTAAAATATTCATACATTACAAATGAATATGAAAGTGCTATAAAAACAACATGTGTTTATAATTTGCCATTTTGTTTCTCATGGAATTATTTAAAAAATTAAAATGCCAGTATTTTTAATGTGATGTAATCTTTCATCTCATTTTTTAAACATATGCTGAGAATTTTATCCAATGCAGACAAATTTAAGGTACTTCATGTGGGAGTAAAATGCTTTAAATTACTTAACAGCTATAATTGTTTGCAATTAGTTCTTCCCTTCCAAAGGGATGCTTTAGCTGTAGATGAAGGCAAATTCTGGTTGAGGTTTATGATGTAAAATTAATGATCAGTAATGTGCTAGAAAAAAACAGAAGAGATATAGTCTCAGTACACAAAACAATGGTACCAACTATGTCTGTGATGTTATCTTGGTCATTTCTACTAAATTTTTTTTGAAAAGTTGAGCCTATAGGAATTAAACAAGGTGATATAAACAGAGAAGAACAGTACATTTGATAAAGTATCTGCTGAGGTAGAGATCTTTTATATTAAATAATACAGAGCAGGAGAAGAACGATGATAAACAATAAGGCTGACAGTAGACTGGACAGTTGTTTTTAGTCCAGGATTTGGAACCAGGCAGATAGGTTTTAAATCCTGGTTTTATTGCTTAATACCTATTTGACTTCTCTAAGTTTGAAAAATAGATCTAGTAATAGCCCTTGCCTCCTAGAATTATTGTGAAAATTAAAAGAGATAATACATGCAAATTGCCTAACATAATGCATGGCACTTAGACACATTCCTTAACAGTAGACTAAAATAAAATGACCAGTATCCTTTTAATAGATTAAATCTTGGTACAGAGTGTGGCAAAGGATTTTCTTTCTGGCTTCTACAAACTTCTAAAAAGTCAAGAGATATGGAAAAGATTTCTGTCATTGTGCTTGTCAAGCTTCAAGTAGCCCAAATGCCCCAGAGGGAATCTTATACTCTAGATTTTCTGGGATCCAACCATTTATGCTGCAGAAGGAAGCTGGAGCAAGGTGAACTTCTTCTGAATAACAGGAAAATTGTCTTTATGTGCTATGATGATGATAAGAATAGCAGCCATTTCCCTAACCAAGTTGACTATTGAACCAAAAGTGAGATAAAAATTTTATATTTTTTTCCTGAGTCCTGAAAACCCTGAGTTGAGGATTAGGGAAAGGAATAAGCTTGAGGCCTGAATTTTGTCCAGATCAGTAGCATCTTCAATTAGAATGCTCTTCTAATTGTTATGTCACTACAAACTTAATGCTCACAATGTCTGCACATTTTTATTTCAGACATGAAATAATAATTTAATTATGACAGGCAATTAAAAATGGTGACTACCATTTTCTGTTCAGTAATCTGAATAGATCAGCTACTAGTAAGGAGATTGAATCAGCAATCAAAAACTTCCCAACAAACAAAACTCCAGGACCAGACCACTTTACTGGTAAATTCTACTGACTCTTCAAAGAATATATAATACCAATCCTTCTCAAACTCTTCTAAAAAATAAAAGAGGAGGGAACTCTTGCAAACTCATTTTATAAGCCCAGTATTACCCTAATACCAAAGCCACACTAGGATGCCACAAGCAAATAAAATTACAGGCCAGTATCCCTGATGAACATAGATGCAAAATCCTCAGTGAAATATTAACAAACTGAATTTAACAATATATTAACAGGATCACACATCATGATCAAGTGGGATTTATTCCAGGGATGCAAAGATGGTTCAACATCCACAAATCAGTCAATGTGATACACCACAGTAACAAAATGAAGGATGAAAATCATATGATCATCTCAATAGATGCAGAAAAAGCATTTGATAAATTCAACATCTGTTTATGATAAAAACTCTCAACAAAGCAGATATAGAAGGAACGTAACTCAACATAATAAAGGCCATATATGACAAGACCACAGCTAATGTCATTCTCAATGGTGAAAAGCTGAAAACTTTTCCTCTAAGATCAGGAACAAGACAAAGATGTTCTGTCCAGTCTCTCCACTTTCACTCAACATAGTATTAGAAATTCTATCCAGAGCAATTAGGCAAGAAAGAGAAATAAAAGCCATCAAAATTGGAAAGGAAGAAGTAAAACTGTCACTATTTGCAGATAACATAGTATTATATATAGAAAACCCTAAAGATTACATCAAAGCACTCTTGAGGGGCTTCCCTGGTGGCGCAGTGGTTGAGAGTCTGCCTGCCGATGCAGGGGACACAGGTTCGTGCCCCAGTCTGGGAAGATCCCACATGTCACAGAGCGGCTGGGCCTGTGAGCCATGGCCACTGAGCCTGTGTGTCCGGAGCCTGTGCTCTGCAACGGGAGAGGCCACAACAGTGAGAGGCCCGCGTACCACACAAAAAAAAACACTCTTGAGGATAAATGAATTCACTAAAGTTGCAGGATACAAAACCAATATGCAAAAATCTGTTGCATTTCTATATGCAAATAATGAACTATCAGAAAGAGAAATTAAGAAAATAACTCCATTTATCATTGCATCAAAAAGAATAAAATACCTAGAAATAAATGGTTTGGTTAACAAGGAGGTGAAAGATCTGTCTATTAAAAACTACAAGACAGTAGTGAAATTGAAGAAGATACAAATAAATGAAAAGATATTACATGCTTATGGATTGGAAAAATTAATATTGTTAAAATGTCCATATAACCCAAAGCAATATACAGATTCATGCAATCCCTATCAAAATTTCAATGGCATTTTTCACAGAAATAAAACAAACTATCCCAAAATTTGTGTGAAACCATAAAAGACTCCAAATAGCCAAAACAATCTTGAGAAAGAAAAACAAACATGGAGGCATGACATGCCCTGATTTCAAACTATATTACAAAGCTATAGTAATCAACACAGTATGGTATTGGCATAAAAACAGACACGTAGATCAATGGAACAGAATAGAGAGCGCAGAAATAAACCCATACATATATGGCCAATTAATTTATGATGAAGTAGGCCAGAATATACAATGGGGAAAGAACAGTTTCTTCAATAAATGTTGTTGGGAAAATTGGATACCACATACAAAAGTATGAAACTGGGCCACTATTTTACACTAAATACAAAAAATAATTCAAAAAAGATGAAAGACTTGAACATAAGACCTGAAACCATAAAACTCCTTGAAGAAAAATATAGGCAGTAAGCTCCTTGACATAGGTCTTGGTGATGATTTTTTTAATTTGACAGCAAAAGCAACGAAAGTAAAAATGAATGAGAGTACATTATACTACAAAGCTTCTGCGCAGCAATGGAAACCATCAATAAAATGAAAAGGCAACCTACTGAATGAGAGAAAATATTTCCCAATCATATATCTGATAAGTGGGTAATATTTGAAATATATAAAAACACATACAACTCAATAGCAAAAAACTCTAATTAAAAAATAGACAGAAGATCTCAACAGATATTTTTCCAAAGAAGACATACAGATGGCCAACAGGTACATGAAAAGATGCTCTACACCATTAATCATCAGGGAAATGCAAATCAAAACCACAATGAGATATCACCTCACATCTGTTCAAATGGCTATTATCAAAAAGAAGAGAAATAACAAGTGTGGGCAAGGATGTGGAGAAAAGGGGACCCTTGTGCCCTGTTGGTGGGAATTTAAATTGGTGCAGGCACTATGAAAAACAGTATGGAGTTTCCTCAAAAAATTGAAAATAGAACCACCATATGATCCAGCAATTCCACTTTGGGGTATTTATCCAAAGAAAAAGAAAACACTAACTTGAAAAGCTATACTCACCACCATGTTCATTGCAGCATTATTTACAATAGCCAAGATATGGAAACAATGTAAGTATCCATCAATGGATGAATGGATAAAGAAGATGTGGTATATATATACAATGGAATATTATTCAGCCACAAAAGTGAATGAAATCTTGCCATTTGTGACAACATGGATGACCTCAAGGGCATTATGCTAAGTGAAATACATCAGACAGAGAAAGACAAATACCATATGATCTCTCTCATATGTGGAATCAAAGAGATAGATTGCTAGATAGATAGATTAGATGATAGACAGACAGATAGATAGATAGGTAGATAACCAAGGTCATAAATACAGACAACAGATTGGGGGGGGTTGGGGGGGTTGGAGAAATGGGTGAACTTTTTTTTTAGTTTAAATACATTGAATTTTAAAAATAAAGTAATAAACCAAGGGTAATAAAAAGAAAAATAAATAGTATATTTAGTACAATGATATGAAAAAACACATACATGGGGGCTTCCCTGGTGGTGCAGTGGTTGAGAGTCCGCCTGCCGATGCAGGGGACACGGGTTCGTGCCCCAGTCCGGGAAGATCCCACATGCTGCGGAGCGGCTGGGCCCGTGAGCCATGGCCGCTGAGCCTGCGCGTCCGGAGCCTGTGCCCCGCAATGGGAGAGGCCACGACAGTGAGAGGCCCGCGTACAACAACAACAACAACAAAAAAAAAAAAAACCCACATACATGGAAATAAGCAACAGTGGTAAAGGTAGTTACCTAGCTAAATATGAGAATCAGCATAATATACTGTCTAATATGTATAACTTTATACTGTACAATGGTATGTAGAATAATGGCATTCTTTTTGTTTGTGGCTTCCCATTTATTACTATACAATTTTTAAAAACATGCATAATATATATATATATAAATCTAGTTTAATAAATACAAAATGTATAAAGATGCAATTGAGACAATAGCAACATGAAGGAGGTGAGAAGGTGCACATGTGCTGAGACTTAGTGTCCAATTTAAATTAAGTTGGAATGTGAAAAAACTGACTGCTATATTTGTGTCTCCTTAAGAAACCTGACAATTTTCTTATCCATTCTGGCATATAGTGTGTGTTTGTGAGAGAGAGAGAGGGAGACAGACAGAGATTGAGAGAGAGGGAGACGGAGGAGGAGGGTGCAGCAGGGGAAGAATTGAACGTGAGTCAGGCAAACTTCTGCCTCACTGAAGGGACAAAGAACCTAAAAAATTTAAAATCTACTCTTCTAGGAACTACATGTTATTAAATTGCTATGGCAACCCCTATTGCCTTAAACAATACAAGTTTAAGGCTTTTCTTTTGTTTTTAATTTTAGTTTTTTTTTTTATCAAAACAATACTTGTACTTGGTAAAAATCAAATAATATAGAGAAACTCACAAACACTGGTAGTTTCCCAGCCAGCTCTGGATATAGTCTCATCTCTTTTAATTGTTTCTGTACTTAGTTCTTTGGCTAGTAATTTCCACAAGTATTGTTACTATAATTATAAATATATACGCTGATTATCATTTATAGTCATCAACTCATGAGAAATGAAAATTTATCTCACATTATCTTATTTCCCATCATCTTCCCAACATTTAGCACTGTATTATTTTTAATTCTTCTATTAGTTACTTTTGTAACGTTAAATAATATGATTACATATTTGTTTCCATCAACCTTCCATGGGGTCATTCCAATTTGGAAAATGATCTTACCCTTCCTCTGCATACCTCCTTGGACCCCGCAGTCCACCTTCCACCAGCTATATATTATTTTTCATGGTCAAATGTTTTTTGACAATTACATGTTGTCTTAAAATTTCACCAATATTCCTGTCGTGTCCATGGATTGACTCTGAAATTTGAAAATGAAAAATTAGTGTTTACATTAGTATAGCAATGTAAATATTGTTTACTGCTTGACCAAGTAGTGTATTAGGATTACTTTTCATTTTCTATAGGTTCTGTAGTTCCAGGGTTGAGCTGCTTTCAAGAGGTTCAAAGCCAAATAGATTTTCCTTTTTTCCACTATGTCATTTGCCTAAATAGACACCACATTTTGGTTTACTTCTTATTTCACCACACTTTTCTTATAGAGTTTTTGTTTCTCCCAGAGTCCTTTTTGCCCCCCTCTTATTTGATAGGAGAGGGCATTTCAGCCTTTTATTATATCCTCAATTATCTCGATCACATGTTTTATTCCATTGCCTCTTCCCTCCTGGTCCTGTCTTGTCTCTTCCTCCAATCAGGACTAGAGCTCTCTAGATCTGCTGCAGATATCCTGAAATTCCCATCTTGTTTTACTTGGTTGAACTGACTGTTTCTTGAATCATATATCTTCCCTTTTCTTTTTTATTCTAATTATGTTGGAGTACGTCCTCCAGTAACTAAGACAAGTTGCTTACAAATTACATTTTCTGAGTGTTTTCATGCTTTAATCTTCTCCCTTTGTTGCCCAGATAGAGAATTTTAGGATGAAAATAATTTTCTTTAACATCTTTAAAGCACTGCAACTTTTGTTTTCTAGCATCCAGCTGCTCTTTAGAAGACCAGTGACAGTCTGATTCTCATTCCATTGCACATGAACTGTTGTTTCTTTCTGAAAGCTCTGGGGATCTTCTCTTTTTAGTGTTCGGTGATTTTACGAAGATGTATCCAGGTGTAGGTCTTTTTAAATTCATTGTGCTGAACATGCTCAGTTTTCAGTTCTAGGAATTTCTCTTGTCTTTGTAATATAATTTTCTTCCTTATCTCACCTCCCTTTTTCTGAAGCTTTTATTAACAGGACAATGGCTTTCTTGGATTGCTCTTCTAATGTCTCATTTTAAATTTTCATATATTTAATATTTTATATCTCTTTGACTTATTCTACATTTTGAGATATTTTCTCAACTTTAATTTTCAATCCTTCAGTTGAATGCCTAATGTCGTTAATCACATTTAATATCTGAGGGCTCTTTCTTCTTCTTTGATTGTTCCATTTTGTAGACCATCTGTGGCAACTATGGAGGTGCCCTGCTCAGATATCCCTTCAAGGAGGACCTGCTGGAAGGAGTGCAGTTGACTGAGCGCCTCCAGGTGCAGTACTGTTGGGCTCCACTGTAGCATTCAACCCGAGCCCCACTTCCTGGGAAGCTCCCAGGCAACGACTGAGCACAGTGGGGACTAGAGCCTGGGTGGTCATTCGCCCCAGTGGGCTGGCTGAGACCTTCTCAGACTGCACTGCAGTCTGGAAAGGAAGCCCTTCCTTTCCAATCCTTTTTCCTTCCCCCTCTCCTTTCAAAGTTGTTAGACCTACATCACAGACTGAAGGTTCTCTCTGTCTACTCCTGTTCCCTCCCCTGTTTATCTTTCATAGGCATTACCCCCAATACATCGTTATACTTCTTACTTTTTCTTGGCTTCTGTTTCTCTGAGGAATGAAGCTGGCAGAGCATCCTAGTCTTGCTTTATGAATATACTATCTTCTCACACCTCTCTGAATATATTTTACTTATTCTTATAATGCCCAATACATCTAACAGAGTGCATTTTACCTAGTAGGCTCAAACCACACCACAGTAAACTGAAATTAACTAGGAAAAAACGATGCCAGCAACACATCAAAAAAAGAAGGGGGTACAATAGTATATGAAAGTATGGTTCTGTTCCATCTGCTACTCCATAAAATTTTCAGATTTCATGGCAAGGTATGCTGCTACCTCATTCAAATAATCCTCAGCAGGAATCACACAGTGCCTTGCACTTCTACTTATCCTAGTACTTGCCCATGCCTTGTCTTGCTACCGGATTTTAGGATTGTTGAGGGCAGGGACCTTGTCTTCTCTTCAGTGGCCTGTAATAGTAACAGTAATAATTGCTGTTTGTTGTATGCTGAAGTATTTACCACCTTACCTTACCAGATATGGTGGTAAATACTTTACAGCCCTTGTTTCACTTAATCCACGCAAACAATGCAATTTTGCAAAGGGATACACTAAATCTCGGACAGGTTATATAAGTGACCCGAGTTCCCCCAGTCAGGAGGAGACACACACCTGCCCCCTGCCCCCAGGATCTTTGCTCTCAGTCACATCCATGCACTGACTCTGCCTGTGCCCAGCACATAGAGGACACTCAATAGCTTCAGCTGTACACACAAATAGGTCATCAAAACATCATTTAATGTCAGGTAATACGTCCTCGATAGACTTGTGATGGGGAAGGAATACATGTGCAAAGCTAAGGAAACCTCATACATTTTGAAATGATCTTCTGGGGAAGAAGTACACTGTTTATCAATATCAAATCTTGTTTCATTTGAAGTTCCGTGATCCCATGGAGCTCTAATAATGTCACTTTTTTAATCTTTGAAATACAGATGCTGATTAGAAGGCAGAACATAACAAGTCTTTTATTTTCCCTCTTCTGTCATGCAGGGCCTCTGTGGGAGGAGAGGTAATGTGTTAACATATGCAGAACACACTCTCTTATAGAAAACCATCTCTTTACTTATCTGAGCTTCTCCTCATGCCCCTGGAGAAGTAATTAAACCAAACCATTAACCTCTTCTGGAATAGTTAATGAGTCAGTTTTCTTTATACGAAACAAAGGTTTTAGGAAAAAGAAAATGTCATTGGTCCAGAATCAGAATAAATGAGTTTATACAGAAAATATGCACAGGAGATTTGTCAGCAACTTTTGTGATCTTTTTTCCCAATATAAAATATGAACTTTTAAAAAAAATGTCATCCTTTTTGTTCTTGGAATTCCTTTGTGCATCATACATAGCTCATCAAAGGTTGCTTGTCATGACAGTTACAGCTTTGCATTCTGCTGTTTATTAGAAGGTTAGGATTTGCCCAAGAATTGAATATGGGACTCCTCTCCTCCTCCTGGAGTTATGTAGTTATTTGGAGGCAAAATTGCTTTCTTTTTCCTCCTAATCTTTGTTAGCACCAGCCCATAATACCATAACAGGTGTATTCACCTCCCTTAACTCATCCCTTCAGAAGTTATCAGAGATTAGCAGTCATAACCCCAGAATATGAAGTGGTGATCCCAGTCTTTAGAATTGAGCCATGACTTGGACAAGGGACTGGTATGCAAAGGATGTTTGGAAACTAAGGCTGGCTAGTGTCCGGGTACTATTTCAGTTGTGGCCAACCTAAGGGGCCATGGACAACATATACACTAATGCTCTCTCATCTCCAGTTGCTGATGTTTAGCTCGTCTGTTTGAAGGTATCACATCCCCTAATCTAGAGCTAACCAGGTTGCTTTTTCCCAAACGTGACAATGCCAGCAAGACTTTAAAAATTTTAAACATTTTTATGAAAGCTGGAATTTATCTGAGGGACAAAGAGACAGTTGCCGAATGATCTGAAGTTCATTCATTCTATAAATATTTATCAGTTGTTCACCCCTTTTAAGGCAGTGGGCTGGATACCAGGGATACGGTGGAATAAGACAGACCTGGTCACTGCCATCATGGGGCAACGGCAGACAGATCATCATATAAATAGACGTGAATTGGGGTTACTCTAGGTCCTACAAGGGCAAGGTCTAGGGAGCTTTGGGAATGAGTAACAGAGGGAAGCAATAGTGCTTAGGGGAGACAGGGAAATCTCTGAGAAGGTGGCATTTAGGCTGAGGGGAGCTGAGTTAGCCAGGGAAAGAGTGAGAGACAAGAAGTCTGGCCTGTGTGAAAGCCCAGAGGTGAAAAGGAACCAGAAAGTCAGTGTGTCTTCAGAGAAGCATCTGAGGTTCTTCTTTTGGGGTCCACAGGCAGTCAATGAAGAGCAGAGACTTCTATGACCACAGAGAGCAAACCTCAGTTATGAACACCTGCGCAATATTAAGTACACATAAATAATGAGCCACTTCCCAAGGTGCCACAGCACAGCATGGTGGTGAAACATGGACCCTCTGCCACAGACACACCTGCACTCATACCAAACAATGTGCACACGAGCTTACTCACTGCAGCCTTGTCTGTCTTAGCCAGATGAGAAACAGCCCACTGTCTCTCAGTAAGGGACTGGTTAATAAATCAAGATGTGGCCACACAATGGAATAGTATGCAACTGAAAAAAGGAATGATAAACTCTCTACACACTCAAATGAAAAGATGTCCAACATTTCATATTAAGTGAAAAGGTAAGATCCAGAAAAATGTGTACCAAGTGCCACCACTTATATTTTAAAAGATTAAAAAGTAAAGAATATTCACAAGAATAAGAACACCAGCCACAGACTGGGAGAAAATCTTTGCAAAAGACATATCTGAAAAAGGACTGTTATCCAAAATATAAAGAACTAAAAAAAATTCAACAATAAGAAAATGAGGAATTCGATTTAAAAATGAGCAAAAGATCTGCAAAAACACATCATCAACATATATATACAGATGGCAAGTAAGCGTATGAAAAGATTTTTAATGTCATATGTCATCAGGGAATCGCAAATTAAAACAATAATTAACAGAATCTATAAAAAATTAAGATGCTAAAAGTACAAGAAGTAGATTTCCACAAGGAATTAGAAGTAAGATTTTGTAGTAAACATTGTATTTTAAAAACGAGATATGCTGTGAATGTATTTCCTATAGGAGTTTTTTCTCTTTGCTGTTCTCCCTCAGCATCTGACTAGTAAAAACATAAATAAATAAATAAATAATGAGATACCACTACACACCTATTAGAATGGCCAAAATCCAAAACACTGACAACACCAAATGCTGGCAAGGATATGGAGCAATAACAATCCTCATTCATTGCTGGTGGGAATGTAAAATGGGACAGCTACTTTGGAAGATAACTTGGCAGTTTCTTTCAAAACTAAACACGCTCTTACCATATGATCCAGCAATTTCCCTCTTTGGCATTTACCCAAATGAGCTGAAAACTAATGTTCACACCAAAAACCTGCACACAAATGTTTATAGCAGCTTATCATAATTGCCAAAATTTGAAAGCAACCAAGATGTCTTTCCATAGGTGAATCTATAAATAAACTTGTGGTACATCCAGACAATGGAATATTATTCAGCACTAAAAATAAATGAGCTCTCAAGCCATGAACAGACATGGAGAAACCTTAAATGCATATAACTAAGTGAAAGAAACTGATATGAAAAGGCTGCATACCATATGATCTCAACTATATTCAATTCTAGAAAAAGGGAAACTCTGGAGAAGGTAAAAATATCAGTGGTTACCAGGGGTTAGGGGAAGGGAGGAATGAATAAGCAGGGCACAGGAGATTTCTAGGGCAGTGAAATTTTGTAGGGTACTAGAATCGTGGATACATATCATTATAGCTTTGTTCAAACCTACAGAATGTTCAACACTAAGAGTGAACCCTAATATAAACTATGGACTTTGGTTAATAATGATGTGTCAATGTTGATTCATCTGTTGCAATTACTGTACCACTGTGGTGGGGGATATTGATGATGGAGGAGGCTGTGCACGTGGGTGGACAGGGGTTATGTGGGAGCTCTGTATTCTCCACTCAATTGTGTTATGAACCTAAAACTACTAAAAACAAAAAAAAGGTAAGCAGAAAAATAAGCAAACAAAATACAGAGTATATTTGTGTCTGGTTGTATTTGCGTGAGAAACTCTTGAAGGTACCCCCAAAACTAGTAAAAGTGGTTACTTATGATGGGGGGGGGCATGAAACAGATGGGGATGGAGGTGGGAACAAGACCTTTTATTATACACCTTCTACATTCTTTTGACTTATGTGAATGTATCATTTATTCTAGAATTAAATTATGTGGCATGGGTACACTAGAGCCAGCCAACCTAGGTTTGATTCCAGACACCACCAACTGTTACTGACCAGTGTCGTAATGTTACCTTAATTCAGCGCCTGAGTTTTCTTGTGAGCAAGATGGGAGTTAATAATAGTTTCTACCTCACAGGAGTGTTTTGAGAAGGCAATGAAGTAATTACATGTAAAGCCATGAAATCAGTGTCCAGCACGTAGTAGGTGTTCAATAAATCACGATGATAATCATGATAATGCTGCTCTCTACAGGTATATAATTTTTCAGTTGGTATGTGTGGCTCTCTCCAGTGATTGGAATTATTGATAGATTTGTGGATGATTTTTATTTTCTTTGCTGTGCTTAAAATATTTTCCAGATTTACTATTAAGATCATGCTGGTTTAATGAAAAAAATCAATTTTTTTATAGTGATAAGAACACTTAACTTGAGATCTACCCTCTAAACACATTTTTAAATGTACAATACAGTATAGTATATTATACAGCAGATCCCTAGAACTTAATTATCTACAAAGCTGAAACTTTATACTCATTGAATAGCAATTCCTCTTTCCCCCTACCCTCAGCTCTGGCAGCCACCATTCTACTATCTGTTTCTATATGTTTGACTATTTTAGGTTATCACATGTAAGTGGAATCATGCAGTATTTGTCCTTTTGTGATTGGCTTATGTCACTCACCATAATGTCCTCAAGGTACCTCCATGTTGTTGCATAGACAGAATTTCCTTCTTTTTTAAGGCTGAATAATATTTCATTGTATGTATATACCACATTTTCTTTATCCATTCATTTGTTGATGGACATTTAAGTTGTTTCCACATATTGGCTATTGTGAACAATACTGCAATGAACATGAGAGTGCAACTATTTCTTCAAGATTCTGATTTCGATTATTTTAGATAAATACTCAGAAATGGGGTTGCTGAATCATATGGTACTTTTATTTTAATTCTTTTAGGGACTTCCATACTGTTTTCCATAGTGGCTGCACCATTTCACATTCCCAACAACAACAATGTACAAGGGTTACCTGTTCTCCACATCCTCATCACCACTTGTTATCTTTAGTTTTTGTTTTGTTTTTTTGATAATAGCCATCCTGACAGGTGTGAAGTGATATCTCACTGCGGTATTAATTTGCATTTTCCTGATGATTAGTGATGTTGAGCATCTTTTCACATACCTATTGGCCACTTGTATGTCTTCTTTGGAAAAGTATCTATTCAAGTCTTTTGCTCGTTTTTAAAACGGGGTTATTTTTATTCTTTTGAACCCTTTGTCAGATACATGGCTTGCAGATATTTTCTCCCGTTCCCTAGGTTGCCTTTTCACTCTGTTAATTGTTTCCTGTGCTGTTCAGAAACTTTTAATTTGATGTAATCCCACTTGACTATCTTTGCTTTTATTGTTTATAAATGCAAATGCAATGTCTTGAAGTTTCCCCCTTATGTTTTCTCTGAAGAATAACAGGTTCAGGTCTTCTGCTTGTCTTTATTCCATTTTGTATGATGATAATAAGTTTGTTTAAAAAAACAAACTGAAGTCTGTTCCTTCTCAGTCTTAAACACTGCCCAACTTTCACCTCTGCCCTGCTTCTGGCCCTTCTAGATCGACTGACCCACTCATTGGCTTTTATATTCTCTAGTTTTTGAGATAGTTACCCCTTCGGACTACACCCTTTTTCTTTGGTTCACTGTCGTTCACGTATAAGTCCCACTCCCGGCTTTAGGCTCCTAATTTCAGCCTTACCTCTGATCTATAGGACTATTGTTTGCATTTGTTTACTATTTGAACCTTGATTGTACTTAAACTTGGGTATGAATTCCACCCTAGCTTTGTCCCAGGAAATCACCCCTGACAAGTCACACTTTATCACAATGGCTACACCAACCCTGACCATCCCCTAAATTGGGGGAGGGGGTGGCAGGTAGGAAGTCAAGATGATTCACATTTTATGCAGAAAATATATTTATTGGCACAATAAGAGAGTTGGCATCTGGGCATGATTTCCAAACAAGTATAGAATTTATAAAAGAGTCATTTGACTTTCTAATGATAAGCATGTCTCCTTGTAAAATCATTTTACAGAAAAACAGAATGGCACAACACCAGGTTGACAGTAAAGGCAATTCTGTCAATAACGACTGGAGCTGTTCCATGCAGCATTCAAGAACTGCTTGATTCAAATAACAAATAATTTGGGCTTCCCTGGTGGCGCAGTGGTTGGGAGTCCGCCTGCCGATGCAGGGGACGCAGGTTGGTGCCCCGGTCCGGGAAGATCCCACATGCCGCGGAGCGGCTGGGCCCGTGAGCCATGGCCACTGAGCCTGCGCGTCCGGAGCCTGTGCTCCGCAACGGGAGAGGCCACAACATTGAGAGGCCCTCGTACCACAAAAAAAAACACCAAAAACAAAAACAAATAATTTTTTTAAAACTACGTAAAATTATAGAGATGAAAGAGCCATACTATTGCCTGGAGCACTAAGGAAAGAAGGGCAATGGGGGTGCATTTCCAGCCTAAGGTGCACACTGAATTTGACAACCAGAAGTAACTTGTCCTGATGCTTGGTCCTACCCAAGGTCTCTGTATTCTGTGCATTCTCTGCATTTCCAAGAGGCAGGAAAAATGAGGTGTCATTATCGTGTTTTATGTTAACTATCGAGAGGCAGAATTTGTGCACCTGGCACATGCTTAACATTCGAAATAATTCCCTTTACATTGACATAGGAAAGAGAAAAGAAAAGGTTTTTAAAAAAGTGAATATTTCTGCTAACGTGGAAACATTTATAGCCTGGCATTTCTAGCCACTAGCCTGGAAATATCTACCTTTGTAACCCTCAATATCATTTTTATGCTTATAGAATTTTCTAGAGAATGCTTAACTTTAAACTGGTAATGTATTGTTCTTTTCCTACAGGTATATTTCCCCCTGGTATATAGGTAAACCCAGGCATTATAAAAGCAAATATACATTTTTATTTCTTCTCCTCCTCCTCTTCCTCCTCCTTTTTCTTCCTCATGAGTTGTAGAAAAAGCAGCAGAAAGTGTGCTTAATAATGAAAATCGAGATCAAGAGAATGCAAAGTCACATAAATTCAGTTTTGATACTCAGCTAATGGTAGTAGTAATAATTAGCAGTTCCAGAGTGTTCTGTAAATGGCCCTATGTGACACTTACATGTAGACTGGGTAGTTTGTTTTGCTTCACAGCTATGTCCTAAGGGTCCTCCATAAACAACGAGCAATATAAAAAAGCCACAAAAGAGAAGAGGAAAGGAAATAACATTTACCAAGTACTTAATATACACCAGCCCTGTGCTAGATGTATTATATACCTTAACTCTTTTATTCTCCTCAGGGCCCTATAAGAGGGCCACTAGTGTCCCAATGATGATGAAGATGTTGACAATGACCATGGTGGTGTTGATGGCTACAGTTATTAAGACTTTCTTTGTGCCAGGCACTAAACTATCTTCGCTGGACTGTTATTCACTTATTGAGTGCCCACACTGTGTGCCAGGTACTGTTTTAGACACTTGAGATATATCAGCGTACAAAACACACAAAAATCCTGGCTGTTGTGAAGCTATATTGGGGGGTGAGAGTGGCACTGGGGATTTCCAGGCAATATACATATATATAGGGAGCTAGAGAATATGTTAGGAGGGGAAAAGTACTTTAGAAAAATAACAGATCAGAGTACAGTGGACCAAGATTTTACGTGTGGGGTTCAAGTTACAATTTAAAATCAGCTGTCCGGGGCTTCCCTGGTGGCACAGTGGTTGAGACTCTGCCTGCCGATGCAGGGGACATGGGTTCGTGCCCCGGTCTGGGAAGATCCCACATGCCGCGGAGCGGCAGGGCCCATGAGCCTATGGCCGCTGAGCCTGCGCGTCCGGAGCCTGTGCTCTGCAAAGGGAGAGGCCACAGCAGTGAGAAGCCCGCGTACCGCAAAAAAAAAAAAAAAAAATCAGCTGTCGGTATTAGTGTTTGTGGCAGTAGACTTTACTGAGAACGAGCACCTTCAACTTGCAGCAGTTGAAGAGGCTGGCCATATGAATAGAATAGGACTCCATGCAGAGGGAATGGCCAATGGAAAGGATGCTTGGAGTGTCCAATGAACAGCAAGGAGGCCAGTGTGTCTGGGCAGAGGAGAGCCATACAGTGGGCCAGATCCTGTAGGGCCTTGCAGGCCAATGGGAGGAATTTGACTTTTACTATGAATGAATTGATAAATCACTGGAGAGATCTGAGCAGACAATTGACATGGTCTAAGGTATATTTTTACAGAACTGTAATAGTTCTTGTGCTGAAAATAATACTCCACCTGGCAATAGTTCTCTGAGGTTTCTAGAATTCCCATCTTACAAATAAGCTGAAGAGTGGAAAAATCAAGTAACCTTAGGTGAGTGATAGAGCCAAGAATCAAACCCAAACCAAGCATTGGCTGTCTTCCAGACCTGGGCTCATTTTATGACCACCTTGAAAGAAGAGCTTCATGCCGGTTCAAGTTCATGATGACTGAAATACAGGTTTCAGGTATAGGAAGAGGTCGTCTGTCCTACCTGGCCTGGTAAATAGAAGGCAAAAAAAAAAAAAAAAAAAAAAATTAATTCAGCCAATGACTACCGAGTTCCTATGTTTGTAGTTACCACGTGAAGGACTGGAGGTACAAACTCACCCGTTAGGTAGATTATGGTCTGAAAGGAGAGAAATGGATATGAACAAATATGTGCAAAAAAGTATTATAGGAATCACTTAAAAAGAATCTATAAGCTGCCGTTTAGACCAAGATGGGAGTGGTCAGTTCTAAGACGGAGCGGGTAGGCTCTTGACAGTTGTCAAAATCCTTTCTCATATTTAATGCTTTGTATTGTTAGGTTGTCCACTGGCTCTGGTTTTGGTTCAGATGGCTTAAGAAGAAAGATGTTTTCTCTCTTGAGGTACTTTCCAGGAAAAAAGCAGGTATTTCCTCATTTGAAGCTTCCTCCCTGGGTGTTGCCATTGACTAGTTTTGCGATTTCAGTCTCTTGAATTCTTCTGTCTGGGACACGTTGCAGACTCTTGGAAATCCAGAAAACAGAAGGGAACAGAAAGCTGTCTGTGCCTTTGATGTCAGTGAACTCTGCTTCATCGTGTGCGTCTGCAGGTCTGTTTCATGGCGTGTGTGTTTGTGTTAATGTGTGTGTGTGCATGCACATGCATCTCAGATTCTTGGAGAGCCCGCCAGGGCTGGGCAGCCCACCCATGGTTCTCCCCAAGGAAATTTTTTTGTTTACAAAACTTAATTGGTATCACATCACTGAGTTGGAGCGGGTGCCTCTGTTGGATAAAGCATTCATGTTCCAATTTCCTCCAAATAAACTCTTGCCTCTCCGCCACTTTTCCATCCTGCTGCCTTGGTGATTCCCTTGGACATGATTCTTCCAAAGCTCCCTTGCCAACCGTCAGAGAGGCAGTGCCATGAAAGAGAAACAGGATGGCCTGTGGACCTCTGGTCTATGCTGGGTTAGAATTCCCAATTCTGAAATTTCTGAAACTGGGTGACACTGGGAAATCCATGTAACCCTCTTCATCTGTAACTCAGACATAAAAGTACCTACTTCATAGTGTTGTCTTAAATAAGATAACCCATGCAATGGGCCTGGCTCGTAACAAAGGCTCGATGAGTGTTAGCTAGTCGTAGACTCACTTTAACAACATTGTCTTCTCACAGATGAACCGGTGGCAGTTCTGAGCACTGGGTCATGGCCTTGGTCAACAATAAGAACCATCGGTCCATCTGAGGAGGACCTCCAGACGGCTGGCCACTGGCTTGACTTATATTCCTGCTGGAAGGGAAGAGGTAGAAGGTTGGAGAATCACAAGCCCCCTGCTGAGATTTCACCTCGGCTGCTTCCATCAGTAGATTCGCCCCAGGGATTGTAGAGATATTTTGTGTTCCTGGAACCTTGCTCTGGGCACCATCCCAAGAGAGCTCAGTGTTTAAAGCGCTGTGTCCTCAACAGTCTGGTCTCAGACCTTACAAGACAAGATAAATTGTAGCAGCAGATGGGAGCCTTCCTTGGAGGGTTTCTAGGGAGGGCATGAGGAGACCATCGCCACAATCACCAACAGGCACTGACTTCGTCTACAGCGGTTTGCTGGGTGTCCAGTCCTTAGCATCAGCTCAGTGCCGACTTACTCCCTCTTCCACTCTGTGGTCACAGTTGCTTATACCCCATCGCTTTGACATGAGACAGCGGGGACAGACATCAGCCATAAATGTCTGAGATGGCTGCTCCCTGAAAGAGTCAATCACCGATTCATGAGCTTGAGGATGAAGCAGAATCCAAACTCCTCAGCAGAACCCACAAGTTCCACACAGACAGTGCTTTTCTGTTTTCCTAGGAGGCACCCCCAGGAAAGCAGAGCTGAGGCACCCAGATGTGGAGGCAGGGGCCGGCAGAGGGGGCTTTCTCGGGGAGTACATCCATTCTGCAAACAAGCATGCACCATCCCCGTATGCACCCCCTGCAGGCTCTGGAGTTCCCAGCCTGGAGCCTGGCTTGGGGAGGAGGAGGGCAGCAGGTGAGACAGGTATGTGGGTATGAGACAATGGGATACATGCAGTGATGGTGAACAAAATGCTCAGGGAGCACAGTGGAGGGCCTTACAGGAAGGTAGCTTGGTAGGAACTAGAAAATAAACAGATCCCCCAAGGATTTAAAAAATGCTGACTCACAAACTCCTGCAAGGGTAAAGCTTAAGCATCTTGAATTTGCTTTGTATCTTATCTGCCATGGAGTTGAAAGCATGTGATCAATGAATATGGAGGAACTGCTGCAACAGTAAATAAAAGGAAGCATTGGCTGGCAGTTGTGAGAGGTTGGGGGAGGGGTGCCCTAAATGTGGACTAACTGGCTCAGTGCTCACTAGGGATAAAGTCACCTCTCTGCCCGCCAGAATAACCTTCACCTGTCTTCATAGGTGATTCAGGCTAAATCAATTAAACTTTGGACACTAATCTGTCTAACCACAAAGTTGGAATTTGGCAGGTTACCCACTCCTCCAGAAGCATCTAGGAGGCCGGTATTCTTAGAAGGTGCTTTGTGTTTCCAGAAAGAAAGATGTTTTGAACATCTGAGGTTTTATCCTTCGCAGGGTGTGCTCAGTAAGGGCATCATTACACTTGGGGAAGAAAACCAGACCCGAGACACGTGAGATGGGAGAACGTGTTCCAGCATGTCAGAAATAGACCAGAGAGTCGTCATCAGAAATAACCCCCAGAGCAAGCATGGCATTGGAATGGATACCTAGAATGTAGGAACACTAAAGCAATCTTCTATTTATGCTCAGATAACATCAGACCCCTCTGGGGTCATGTGTCTAACTCCAGGAGCTTCAGTCGAGAAAGGGCAGCAGAAATTGGACAGGCTTCAGAGGACAGTTGTCAAGATGATTGAAGGGCTGGAAATAATACCTACCAGAAAGGATAAGGGAGACAGATCTGGCACCAACTCTCTGTGCCATTTTAGACAAGTCACTTCAACTCTGAGGAGTTCCATTCCCTCTTCTATGAAATGAGAATGGTGGCCTGACTGAGCGCTCATGACCTCCTGGGTTTCACAGTACATTTGTAGTCCAGAAAGAGAGAAAGCTAGGCAATAACTTTCTCTTTCATTTTAATTATATGCCTATCTGTTACACATCTCCGTCTTCTTCCTTACTGGAGACAGAATAAGAGAATAAAGGTTGAGACTATAGATTCAGATATTTTGTTGAAGTAAAAGTGATGCAGTAGAGGGCTTTTCCCAAACAGGGCAGAATTCAGAAAATTAAATAGAGCTAACCTTTGAAGTTTTTGTTTAAAATAACATTTCAGTTCTCACGTCTTCAGAAATTGTAAGCCAGCTCTCTCACATGGAGCCCTTTCCCCTTACCCAATTCATGCTGCCATGAGAGCTTCTAATGTCCTCCCCTTGAGTGAGGTGAGATGGGATTGGTCATTTACTTGCTCCCAAAGAGATGCCAGTAATCTGTGCCTACAGATTACTTTTTTGTAGGGTACAAAATCCATGTAAAAGCGAGAGGAGAGAAGCACCTACAGGAAAGCCTCGCCCTTCCTTTAATGACGTTCCCATAGTCAGAGACTGCCTGCTACCTGCTTTCAGCACGTAGTGGAGAGGAAGCCCAAAAGGGTGACTTGCCCCTCATGGCACTAGGCTTAGAATTCTGCCCCCAGGCTCTGCTTCCTTCTGTCCAGAGGAGCCATGGATTGGGGAGCAAGAGTAGGAGACACATGGAACAATCTGAGACAGTAGCTGGAAAACTAAACTCTAGAGCCTATGGTTCCCACTCATCACTGCCTGGGGTGTGAGGGACTCAGTCTGATCCAAAGGCGCAGGGCCATGTCGCATGGAGTGTGGAGCCCAGCATCATGGTCACACTGACCGGGGCGAACACCCTGGGTCCCAGCGTCCAAGTGCTGGTAGTACTCTCGGTCAGAATGGTTCCCAGCCTGGGCTGCATTTTGCAATCAGCTGGGGCGCTTTAAAAAAAATACTGATGCCGAGGCTTCATCTGAGATGAATTAAATCAAGATCTCTTGGATTTCAGGAGGAATTTCCTTACACTATAGACTGGACCATGAACCACTATATGCTTCCACTGGCAAATGAACTTAAAACACACAGAACATCAGAAGAATCACAGAGGAATAGAAAATCCCCAGTTTATCATATCCTATCCCTAACATATATAACACACCTTAAAAAATCCTCTTCTTGTGGAGATGCTATGTTTGTTATGCCTATGATAAGCATGCTTTTACTCAGTACCCTTTTATTAGCTTTGATTATCTGATGTACCTGAGGAACATCTGCCCCCAACGAGTTGTCTGCAAAAAACTTGGTTGCAGGTCAGTCTTAATAGCCACTTTATTTTTTTGCAGTACGCAGGCCTCTCACTGTTGTGGCCTCTCCTGTTGCAGAGCACAGGCTCCGGACGCACAGGCTCAGCAGCCATGGCTCACGGGCCCAGCCTCTCCGCGGCATGTGGGATCCTCCCAGACCGGGGCACAAACCCGTGTCCCCTGCATCGGCAGGCGGACTCTCAACCACTGCACCACCAGGGAAGCCCAATAGCCACTTTATTGCTCTTTCTCCCGACTAATGTGATTTTGTCATAGTGCCTGGCACTTAGTAGGAACTCAGTATGTTTTTGATAACTGATGGGCAATTCTTGATCTTGGCCCTGAAAATTTCAGCTCACTGGATGCTTAGATGCTATTAGGATAATTTATTCAGAACTTAGAATGATGGTAGCACTAAATCAATATTTCACATCCATAGGGGCTATTGGCTATAGTGTAGATTTACAGAATTTATTTCCATCTACAGTTTTCCTGCCCTATCTCATCTGTCAGATAAAGGGCTTCCACTTGTACTCTCACTGCAGGATATTTTCACCTTGTCTGTATATGCATCATTAAATAGTTCAAGATTAATTGCAGAAGAGATAAATAGCAATCTTTCTTGCTGTTGATGGCAAATTTCAGAGCCAGAATCTTTGATTCCCCTTAAACCTGGGTTTTTGTTGCTGTTGTTGTTATTTAACATTCCTTTGCAGCTCTCCTATAGGTGCTAGATGATGGATGGGGCAGGAGTACAATCTATCAAAGCATTCTGCTGGCATACAGATTGCAAAATCTATTATGCCAACCATCGGTACCCACTTCAAACCTCTGTTTCTCAGCCCTATTCATCTTTGTTCGAGCTTCTGTCTCTTGAAAGGCTTCATTCACAACCACCCTCTTTGCTTCATCATCTCCTGGTCATTCTTCAAGGTACCTCCTCTCAGAAAGCCTTCCTCAGGAGGCTTTATCCTGATAATATCTACCATTGCTCCCTATAGGACCAAACTACCACTGAATTTGAGCTCCTTGAGGACAGATATCGTGCTTATTCACTTCTGAATTCACAGCATTTAGCAGATTTTAGACATTTGATAAGTTTTTAATTAATATGTACACTCAACATATAATTGTCCAGCCATCGTCCAAAACTACAGTCTTCTAAGAAAAAACCTTTTCTGTCTCCTAAAAATAAAAACAAGTCACTGTTCTTTGCTACCCAAGTTCCCAGGCTGGAATGGTGGTTCCTCTTTGATTCGCTTCTCTTCCCATAGCAAGTCCATCGTTTCTTTGGAATATGCCCTGTAGCCCCCGACTCGCCACATGATGGCCCCCGAGCCTCGGCCGTGACCTCCTCGCCTTCCTCTGGTGCAGCTCTGTTCAGTATTGCCTCCTCACTTGCCTCCCCTCTTGGTAGGTCTCTCTCACCCCCACCCAGTGTTGCAATCAGTTTTCATCTAATCTTCACAAAGGGAAAGGCTTGCTTTTGCTTTGCGCTTGCTCAAGAACCTATGATGGCTCCCTATTCGTGTTTGTTTTTCCCTAAAATGCTTCTTTTATTCCTTGTCTGGCTTCATTCAGACTACTTATCCTAACCCTCTTTGCTCCCGTCCTCCTTGCACCCACTCAACATAGATCGTCCACTCCAGTTCAGTGGGTTGTTTTCCGTCCCCTCCCATCGGCATGTCCAGCGCCCTCCTACCCTGCTCACTCTGACCAGCCTGCTGTGGAGCTCTGTTCAGTTCCTCACTCAGCAGGCAATGCCCTCACCTCCACTATATGCCTGAGAGCCCACCTACCTTCAAGGCTCATCCATACCCCATCTCTTCCAGGACACCCGCCCTCATCACTCCAGTCCCCACTCAACTCTTCTCTCCCTGGTTTCCTTTTACATTATTAGCTGGTACCATGACTGCTTAGAGTTCCCAAAATATTGCATATGTTTTAGTATCTTTTCCCCTACTTTATTTTAAGCTCTGAGATCATACATAACATTTCTTTGGTATTCTTCCCTTTGCCTATCACAGTGGATCCGGCAGACTTGTTGATGGTTATAATCTCTTAGTCATTGTGACTGATGGGAATGTTAGGAGAGGTCTGGCTGAAAGGTTATCAAACGCCAAGAAACAAACTCTGAACTTGTGTGGGGAAAATAAAGTTGGTCCATGTAGATTATTTTTTATGTAATTAAGATACATATTAGGCCAACTATTTAGGTGATGCTAATAATCATCATCCTAGTAAACTATAACCATTATTTCAATTTAATTGAACACACATGACAGCATTTAATGAGTGTGTTCCACGTGCCAGCATTGTGGTGAGGTAGAGCTAGAGGTTCCCAAAAGGAATAAACTGTAGGCAGCTAATAACAACACTAGGTAGACTATGGGTAAAATTATAATAGTGGTTTAAAAAAATTTAAGCATATTTTGGTTTATAGTTTATGGAAAAACTCTTGGACTCAGGGCATTGATATAGGATGTAGGAATTTTAAAGGAAGAGGTAGAACCTCACAGGATAGTAGGGAGCTAGGGGGCTGAGGGGAAGAGTGAAGTAAGGTAATAGTGCTAAGAGGAGCAAACTGAATGGAATTTGAAAGTGCAGGAAAACAGTTTTTAGAAAATGGTTGATTATATGCCATTTAGTTGGAGCATAAGGTATTGGGAAAAGGGAGGGAGTGGCAGAAAATCTGGAAAGGTAAAAAGTTTCATTGGTACCAGGATTTTTGGGTGTCAAGAGTTTGGACTTTTCCTATAAGAAAAAAGAAGCCATTGAAAGGTTTTGAGCAAAGTCCTGATTGCAAATTCTTGCAGAATTCTGTGGCATAATTCCCTTTATGATGTTGGAGAAGTAAAAGCTTGGCCTATGGCAACCAATTTCCTTTTTGCTTGAAATGCTAGACTTGAAAGAAATATGTCACATAAAGCTGAAAACTGTCGAACATCTCAGAGAGCCAGGAGTTTGCTCTCTAATGTGTGGGATTTTGCTAAATGTATAATATTTGCATGTTTCCAGCGTTGTCATAGAAGCAAATGGCATGTTTTTGAGAATGTAGCTCTCCTGTGGTGTTTCCTGGCTAGGACAGGATGTACTTTCACTTGGAGGGTTGGATATCTGGAGCCCAAACTGGGGTCGACTTGTACCTTCCAGAGTTGAAGTGATTGGAGTTGAATGGCGGCCACCATCTGCAACACAAAACATTCTTTCAGTCTTTAGCAAGAGGGTCCCACTAGTGGAAAAGTACATCAGGGAGGATGAAGTCAAAAGGAATTCACTTTCACTGAAAATTTCATTTGCATTTATTTATTCAGACTTAATATTTGCTGGAAGTGGAAACTTGTGTTCATTTTCTTTGGATCATTAAAATGTGCTCATCTGAGCCATAAACAAAGCCAGCCGTGCCCAGATATCAACTAGAACAGCTCGATTAGTGATAATTGCATCACAGCTCCCCTGTGCATTTCACGGAAGCTCATTTGATTACAGTTACTAAAGACAATCTTGACAGATGGAGGGGATTAGACAAGTGGTTCTTAGTAGTTTCCACCCTCAGACAGATTTGACCAGGAAAGGATGCGGTCATACAACTGCTCTCCCTCAAAAGCATTTCAACACCTCAGCTAAACTGGTGGGGAGAATAGAGTAATAGTTTAATAAATTTTTAAAAGTTTATTTTAGCTATGGTTTATGGTAATACTCCTAACAGGGGCTTAAGACAAGATACAAAATTTCGACAGGAAGAGGTAGGACTTTGTAGAGTATTGGGGAATGAGGGAAAAGGTGGAGTAGATTAATAACGCTTCAAGGAGCAAATTGCATGGGATTTGAAAGCATAGGATCAAGAAAGCAATTATATCTGGAGAAAATGTATTGTTATTGTCTGACTTCAAGTACGAACATTTAACCTTTAAGGAACTGGTGTTACCAATCGGAGTCCCATGAATTATATTGTGAGGGCCATTTCTCAGATAACTGATAAATGAAAATCAAATTGAAGAACTTTAACAAGGCAAGGAGAGGTGAAAGAATGGGTGAGAGACAGTCCAAGGGCACATTTTGGAGAGAACCAGCCCAAAGAGTCTGGGCGTGCAGTGCTTCTAGGAATGGAGCAATTTTGAATCTTGACTTTCAGATTCTTAGCTGTAAATGCCTCACTTTACAGCCCCTCAAGTTCAAACCTGACCTGAGACACACCCTCTTTCTGTGTGATCACCCTTCAATGGTGTGCACGTAGCAGGTGCTCAAAGATCCTTCGCTGAACAAATCTTCATAGATACTTCAGCCTCACACATTTAAGTGAATCTAAACCTGAATGAAGAGATCTCCATGTCTGCTTAGGACCCCTGCCCTGTTTTCAAAGGACGCAAAGCCTGAATGTCTCTCTTTGTTGATTTGTGCATAGTAGTTATCTCTTTTTTGAATGTTAGTTTTTTCCCATGTTTTTGATAAATCTGAGTTGATTGCAAAGGTAAAATAAGAACTTCCTTTCCCCAGGGCTTTATTCATTCTTCCAAATTGAGCCGGAAAACACTATTATTAATTTTACCGACACTTGGGAAAACTTTTCCCTAATATATTGCTTCTAGGGGACGCTGGCAAATTCTTAAGCCTGGGTAACCAATATGAAAGATCTGGAAAGAATCAAGTATAATGAGAATGTCTGAAAGAATTTGTTCTCTTGAGCAAACTAGCCTATTTCTAATAATTTCATTATTTTTATTAACATTATTTTTTTTTTGAACTTCTAAAATAAATTTGTACCATAGCAATCTCCTCTCCTTGTGGCTTTAGAAATACTATCCACCATCTATGGAGCATTGATTATGTTCTGGTCATTCAGCACAGACCTCATTTGACCCTCACAGTAACCCTATGAGAAACGTGCCGGAAACTGAGGATCAGAGAAATTAAATGACTTGGTCACATCTACTAGGGGATGGAGAAGGGGTTTGAACTCAGGACAGAATGAGGCTAAAGCCCATTTTCCTACCCTACTGTGCTACTTCTCTAAGACCTGAGGAAACTGCTTTGTACCCCAACATGAACCGAACTCCGTTAAAAATAAGCACAGAGGCCAAAGACTTATCTCTCACAGGGTAGATTGCTTGGTGCCTCCCAGAAAATTTCAGCCTAACACCCTGAGATTAGTTAGCTCTGCATCTCTGATCCATGGAGGTCTGTTTAATTCAAGTCACATGTGGGCATTTTGACTCCAATTATAACGTCAGTTCTAAATCTGTTGGTATGTCACAGAGGCACAAGTTAAAACCCAGGAAAGAACTTGAGCTGTTACTGTTCCCAAGCAGAAACATCCTTGGAAGCTTATCTGAACAGAAGGCCTATCTGAAAACTTGGAGGTTTGCCCAGCCTTGGTTTCCTGTCTAACTGCAAGTAGAGAGACCCAGACATGGAGCCAAGAGGTTCACACTTGTGGGATCAGCAATCTAAATTTGAGGATTTGGACCAGTAAAGCCAGATGCAGCCTGCAGCCAGGACCCTGCCAGCATTACCACTCCAATGGGCCCAACGGTACGAGGAAAAACTGGCAGAAGAAGATAAGAGTTATAAATGAAGTAATAATAAAACAAGGCAAATCAACCTCCCAACTGGCAGAGATGGGGAGAAAGATCCCCTCTGGATTATTTTTGTAGATTATTCTGCTATCCTTGGCATCCAAAAAGGATCTTTTGCTATCGGTGACAATGCTGGTAACTAACATGTATTGAGCACTCGCCATTTTTGTGATACTCTACTTAGCACCTTACACATATTATTTCAATGGTGAGTGATTATAATGAAAGTGGCTGAAAAGGCAAATGTGCACCTTAAGGGTTTCTACAGAGGATTTCCTTTTGGCACAGTCTTTGCTATAAAGGAGACAACTCTGTTTTTAGAGCTGCATCACCTCAACTGCCTGCACTGTTTTCGAAATCCCAGCCCAAGGTCACCTTGAGTCAAGATGCTTCTCTGTTGCCGTGCCATGGCCATGACTGCAGGAATAACCCCATCACCTACTTTGGGAAGCAGAACCTCTGATGTACCCAAGGTCCTTTAGCAGATATTTCCGGCCACCTCCCAGTGATGCTTCCTGCTCTGGCTACACTTAACCCCACAATCAAACCATATCTCTTCCCTGCTCTACACCCTCCCTTTGCTTAGAAGAGACAGGGCAACATCTGTGAGAGAAAGGGCAACCTTTCTTCATGTGTTGTTTTCTCAGGAGGGAGGAAGATGTCCTAGATATTCCACAGAAGACTTCCTGTCTCATTGGCCAAAATATAGTCATGTACCCATTTCTAAATCCAACCTTCACAGGAATGTGACTGCCATGATTATCTTAGACCCATTGGGATCTACCCCTGGAGCTGGGGGTGGGGGTGACTTCCCCAGAGTCATGTGAGCAGGGGTAGACACTGGAATAAATGGAGGTTGGGAAGGGAGAGCCGAGGGGACCAGACACTGTGTAGTAACCACCAGTGTCCTACACAGGCCTCCATATTTCACAGCTGGGACTGTCCTTCCCACCTCTGCCCCAGGGAAAGTCTTACTTTCCCTCAAGTATCACCACTCCAGGGCTGAGTCCTGCTCTTCTTAAGGAAAACAAACCCTTCCCTCTTTATTTTTCCACGCCACTCTGTACCTACCTCTATTGCAGCACTTACACCCCCATCCTCCTCCTCTTCGTCCTTCTCCTTTTTACAGATATCTTCTTTTTACACGTATTACACATATCTCTTCCAGGCGGACTAGGAGCTCTGTGATCAAAAAAACCGTGTATTTGGGCTTCCCTGGTGGCGCAGTGGTCGAGAGTCTGCCTGCCAATGCAGGGGACACGGGTTCGTGCCCCGGTCCGGGAAGGTCCCACATGCTGCAGAGCGGCTGGGCCCGTGAGCCACGGCCGCTGAGCCTGCGCGTCCGGAGCCTGTGCTCCGCAACAGGAGAAGCCGCAACAGTGAGAGGCCCGCCTACCACAAAAAACAAAAAGCAAAAAACAAAAAAAACATGTATTATTCAATGTGGTATTTCCAACACCTAGCTGGAATAAAATAGGTGCTCAATAAATGTTGGCTTGAAATTATTTCTGAATTTCCTTTACGAAAGTCTATTTCATCATTACCTAGAATGTGGGGCAGGGTGCAGAGTTGATTTAAAAAGTGGGAGAGAAGAAAAGATGACTCTGCTGTTGGTTTGTTTATTTGAATTTATTTTTTTTTATTTATTTATTTTTTGCGGTACTCGGGCCTCTCACTCAACCACTGCGCCACCAGGGAAGCCCTGTTTGAATTTATTTTTAACCTGCCTAATTCAAAAAAAAGGATGTAAGGGAGCAGGGGTGCCAGCTGTCATGTACTATGCTGAATGTCACTATGCCTGTATTCCCCATAGCACACACGAGAGGGTGGGGTACAGCGATTCAGACCTCATCCGTCTGTATTCGAATTCAAAGACTGGCATATTTCCTAACTTGCCCAAGGCTCTGGCAGGGAAAACTCAGATCCCCAAACTCAGGTCATTCTAGTGCAGCAATAACCATCTGGGTTTTCAGCAACTTGGATGGAGCCATCTGTTTTCCCAGCCCACATAAAAATATGCGCAAGAAGGGTGCAAATCAGCAAATCTACAGCTTCCAGGAGACCCAGCTGGGATGAGCCCTCCCTCTGAGGACCGCTGAAAGGTAAATCCGGCACTGGAAGACAGAGGGCCAGCAACAAGACTAAGGGGCCAAGCAAATCCAGATTCTGTCATCCCTTCTTGCCTTTGCCTAGAATAGAGCCCACCTGGCTCCCTGGCCACGTGGCCATTGTGCTTGTGCGAGGGTCACCGTGGAGCATGCTGAGAGCCCGGAAAATTACCAGCAGACTCACACAGTTCCCACCGGGCCACCAGGAACTGGCCACAGAGGAACTCCCTTCTCTGGCCCTCCTGGGTCCTCTGACTGTCCAGTCAACCCTCGCGTTCTCACATAACGAGCATGGTGAGCCCAGGTGGTCGGGAACAGAGGGGTTTTTTGTGTCCTGGTCTTAGAGAAGAGACCACCTTAGCTTTTCCCACATACCCCCCTTCCATGGCTGCGGCTTCTCCTTTCCTACCACGCCACATCACGGAAGGGAATTTAGAGCCGTCTTGGCTCCCCAGCGAAGACAGAGAGCAGTGGATTCCACATGAAAAATGGAGTAAAATGGGGGTGCTGTTAGCCAGCCACCCAGGTGCAGGCGGCTTTTGGCAGCCCAGGACCTTGGCAGTTATTTAGAAGGGCCTTTCTCATGGTTATTACAGTTAATTGTCACAGAGTTACAGATTCATCCATAGGCAAAGAGCCAGCTCCAAAGCCCCAGGGAATTTCAAACGGATTAATAAGAAAAATGGCATGCACGTAAGGCAGCCGATTTTCTATAAGGAAATGATTTCATTATTTCTTTATTCCTCACTCCTGGATCCCGTGCTTGTTACATGTTCTCCTTCACATCTTGGAAGACATCTGTCCAACAGGGCTCTAGGTCAGGGGAAATTACTGTGTTCCTTGTTTTTAATTTGGCAACACACTTCCACGGTGGGACTAGTGCGTTTTTCATGACTCCTGATTCATCTCAGAAAGATGCATTTCAACCTGGCCATCTTCTAGACTCAGTGGTATTTTGCTGTTAAACCAAAATTCTGCAGAGAGACAATGATGCAGTCTTAACAAGATAGCATGAATAGCAGCACCACCATTTGCGTAAAGAAAGCCCATGTGCAGTTGGGAGCCAGAACAGTAGCTTAACTGACATCACACACAGAAACAGGGGATCTGTTAATTAGAGCTGGTGCTGAGCAAAAAAGACACGTACTGAGCTTTGAATGTAACTTCCTCTTCCAGTTTCTTTTTCTCTGATTTTTGTGCTAAGGTCTCTATCGTTACTCCTGAGAAGCAGGAATTATCTCACAAAGTATACTGCTCTTTGGCATCAACCCCTGCTGGTTCACTCTGTCCCACAAACCCTACTAGTCCAGCGTAGAGGGAGAGAGCTGTGTATCTGCTAAATCCCCCTCCATCGCAAATGATCAGTGCCTGGATTCATCTTTCTTTGCTGCTTGTGAATTTCCATTTCCTCTAAGCCTTCTCTCCATCACATAGCCCCAAGAAGCACAGGTTAATGAAAAAATGAAGAGCTTGACTTTATAAGTGAAACATTCTCTCAAAAAGCAGAAACTAAGCGAACTAATATCTGTGCAGGAAAAATAAAAGTTTTTCTGAGCTGTTTAAGAGTAATGATTTAATGACCATGTTGCTACTTAAAGATATTCTTATTTTGCTCATTATTGCTATTTCCCATTTAAATTTTTCAGTGTGACTGAGGAGTCTATCATACCAAGTCCAAGCTTCTAGTATTTAAAAAATGCATGAAAATAATGCAGAAAATAACTGGCTTGCTCCCAGCACCTAAACTAGTCAGGCAAGACCTGGGCAGAATAATACTTTATGGCAGTGGTTGGCTATGTGTGTTTTCTGTAGGGGCCAGAGAGTAAATATTGTATGTTTCATGGGCCATGCAGGTTCTGTTTCAACTGTTCAGCTCTGCCCTTGTTAACACAGAAGCAGCCATACCCAATACATGAATAAACGAGCATGTCTGTGTTCCAATAAAACTTTATTTTTAAAAACAAACCACAGACCAGATTTGGCCCATAGGTCATAGTTTGCTGACCTCTGCTTCATAGCAAAGCCCTAATAAATTTTCTTCTTTGGCTAAACAGTGAGTGGGAGCTTGCAAAACCAAAGCTGTTCTGAGGGGATGACACATCCCCACATGAGATGGTAGCCAGCACACAATAACTGGGTTTCTTCCTTTTACTTTCTAACAATTAATAACTGACAATTTAACAGCTATTTTCAACTTAGAAAGTACATGTTATCTACTTGAACTGCAAATTCTGTGAGGTAATATCAACATAATGCAGATTATTTATTATCTTGGACTTCCAGTTTCTGGGAATAGCAGGTAGGTTATCCAGACCAATTATCCTATGGAAAACAACTGAAAATACAAAAGGCATCAACCTAAAAGCACCCAAGAGCTAACAAAGTAGGAAGCGACTACCAGACCTAAATGGAGACAAAATATTAAGCAAACACAGAAACAAATTTTGCCCTGACAACATGTGCTGATCCTGGCAAAACTGAACTTTCCTTTTGGTGACTTCATGGGGTGATAAGGACAGAAATCAAAGCCTCGGGCCTGTACAGGCTAGAAAATCTACTAAGAAATCACCACTACAGTAAACTTGAACCTCAAAGGAATAACCTCAGGGGTAAGAGAAAGCCAGAAGTGAAGCACCCTTCCTGCAAGTAAGCAGGTAGTTTTCACATCCTCAGGTAGATCAAGGAGCCTCAAGCCTTGAACTTGGTTTAAGGTGATAGTTCCTCCAGACATCTTTCCGAAGAAAATATAAATCATATCTAGAAGAAGATACATGTAATTTATCCTGGGCCTTGAATTACTCCTACAAACTGTTTTCCAAGCACAAGAACCTAGCATATAGTCAAGAAAACTGGCTAACAATTAAAGCATCAGGATGTCAACTAAAAACAGATTTGCCAATACTTTAGCTATTAGAGTTATCAGAGACTGGTTAGAAAGCAAGAATATTTACTGTTTTTAAAGAAAAAAAAAGAGCAGGCTTGATAGCAGAAAACTATAGAAATGACAGCATAAATTTTTCTTTAAAGAACCAATTGAATATCTAAAAAGGGAAAGTGAAACAACCAAAAATTTAAAACTTAATAGAAGTTTTTAATAACAGATTAGACATATAAAAGAAAGAATCAGCTGTTAGTAGCCCCATATTTGAAAAAAGAGGTGCCCAATATCCCACAATTAGCAAGTGCTCAAAAGTGACGTTTATTTTTTTGGATTGGAAGTCCCACTAACTTTTCAGTATGTGGCCAACTTTGTAGTAATACATAGTTATATTGCTAAGGGAGAGAGGAAACCTCATCTTCTTCTCTTGCCCACCTTAAACTGATAATTTTCAATCCAGTTTTGGAGCCCCATTCTGCCTAGTAACAACAAACTCCCCATTGGGTCACCAAAACATTGATCCCTTTGTCCTATCTAGGAATTTTGGTCTTGTGATCAAATTCACTTGATCTGCCACAATGGAATTCAAGTTCTTACCTTTAGTTTCAGTTTGTTCTAGATAATGAAATGAATAAAGGACAGCCTGCTACCCATCAAAGGGCCCTTGTGTTTAATAATCAAACATAAACAAATTTGGTAATTGAGAAAAAAAGCGATGAAAAAAGTGTTAATGTAATATTTCTTCATCTAAAATTATTTAAAAATCTATCCATGAGGGTGTTCGATCCACTGGTAGTCCCACTGCTCAGAGAGAGGGCTATGTAATCCTGTAGTCAAACAACCCTGGACACTGCCCTTAGCCTGATGCTCCCAAGGTCCTCTGACCCCTTCTGTAACTCACTTCACTGTGGCTGAACTCTGCCCAGATACCTTCCCAGGGATCACAGAGACTTGACCAAATCAATAGGATTAAGTTTTTTTGGCTTCTAATAATAGACTACAGTCCAAACGATACCCCTGTCCTAATTTTGTATTATAGTTTTCATGAATTGTAATTCTCTGTATATTTTAAGCCCCACAAAACTGTCAATATGCATTGTATTTACCATCTGTTCTGCCTATTGCTCTTCGTTCCTTTTGGGATTTCTGGTATAACTTTCCTCCTGTCCAAAGAATTCCCTTTAGCATTTCTCTTAGCGTGGGTCTCCCGGTGATGAATTCTGTGTTTTTATTTGTCTAGAAAAACATTTATTTCACTTTCACATTTGAAAAATATTTTCACGGGGTAATCAATTCCCCGGTTGACATCTTTGTTTTTTCCTTTGCCCTTTGGAGACATTGTTGCATTGTCTTCTGGCTTTTATTTCTCTTTTGAGAAAATAGTTATAAGTCTGATTGATGTTCCTTTAAAGGTAATGAGTCAGTTTTCTCTGGATGCTCTTAAGACTTTGGTTTGCAGAAATTTTACAATCATGAGCCTAATTGTGAGTTCTTTTGTTCTTATCCAGCTTGGAATTAGTAGCACTTCTTTGATATCTTTCATTAGTTTTGGGAAAAAAATCTCAGCTATTATTTTTTTCATATATTGCTTCTGCACTATTATCTCTCTCCATTTCTTCTGTGACTCGTTTTATGTACGTTGGATCTTTTCTCCATGTTCTACATATCTCTTATGTGACTTTCTTCATTTTTCAACCTTTTGCTCTCCGTCCTTCAATCTGAATGTTTTAACTGATTTATCATCCAATTAACAAATCCTCCTTTGTTATGTCCAATGTATGATTAAACCTTATATTTAGATCCTAATTTCAGTTATTACGTTCTTCAGTTGTAGAAATTCCACTGATGCTTTTATAGACTTTAATTCTTTAGTGAAATTCTCCCCCTTGACATCTATTTTTCTTGAATATATTAATCAGGTTTTTAAAAAATCTATGTCTCATAATCCTAATATCTAGGTTAACTATGGATCTGTTTCTATTGTCAGATTTTGTTTAGAATTCCGTTTCTTGGTACATCTAGTTATATTTTATTGACTGTACAACATTGTTTATGAAAAACTGTAGATGTTCAGGATGATGTTATCTTTCTCCAAAGGAAATTTATCCTGTCCTCTGGCAGACAGCTATAGTAGCAAGCAACTTGTAGTCTCTGTTAGTCTTTACATACCTCTGGCATATCAACTGAGAACCTAGGGTATTTACTGGTGAAACCGAGGGTAGGCATCAGTTAGATCCATTAAACTATAACTTGCTTAATAAATAATAAACTGTAAACTGCCTTCAAGTTTCAAGCTCGCTGCAATTGTTTTTACAAAAACTTACATATCCTCCAAGCGTCACGCAGCCTAAACAATAAGATGTTTGCCCAAGTTGTTTTTCAAGAACTTGGAGTCAGCTGTGTCCAGTTCAAGCTCCAGCCGGTTAAGACTGGTTGGGACCACCAACCCATCAACTAGGCATGTGTGAGTATCCGATTCATGACCTTTTGGTGTCAGAGGGACCAAAACTTCACCCTCAGAACATGCTAACACTGCCATTTCCTGAATATGCATCCCATGAAGAAGCATGTGTCTTAGCTGTGCCTGCACAGAATGATTACCTCACCTTTTTCTTCCCTGCAGTCACCTTTCCTCAGCACGCCTCAGACCACCCTGCTTCTTTATCACATAAATATTCCAAGCCCCTCACCTTCAGGGAGGCAGATTTTAGGTTTGTTCTCCTGTCTCCTCACTTGGCTGCCTCACGAAGAAACCTTTTCTCTGTTGCAAACCTCAGCATCTCAGCTTTTGGCTTGCTGCACGTCAGGCAAATGAGCCTGGTTCTGGAACATGAGAAGTCCTCCTGAGCAGACCCTGAGCTTCAGTTTTTATCTCCTCACCCTCCTGAGACTGCTCCAAACTCCTTTTTGTTTTTAACCTGCTTTCTGCTTGACTTTTTAGCCTCTTGCTTGTACACCTTAAGAATGTGACATATGCCTCTAGATGAACACCAGAGGATCCTCTACACCTCTCTTATCTCAGGAGATCTTGGCCTCAGGTGCCATCTCCCCAGGTAGTCCTGAACTCCACCGTTTGTCTCTCTGGTTGCATAAGACTGCTGAAAGCTCTGATGGATTCTCTGCCTCTTAGCCTCTACCTTCTGTCCAATTCTCAGCTTTTCCTTCTGTGCCAAAAATTGGCCAATCCCCTGAACGTGGCACAGAGAATATTGGCCTTACCTTAGTGAGTTTCTCTCCTTCTGGGATCTTGACTCCCTGGGTCCTGGATACTTTGGCTGCTCTTTGATGTCTTGTAAAAATGTGTATTTTGTGCTTTTATATGGACTTTCTAGGTGTTTTCAACAGGAGACTTGATCTGTTGTGAGATACTCCATTATAGTCAGAAGTAGGATAAGCTTCCTATAATAGAAACATAAAATTTTTATCTCTCTGCTTTCACCTTTCTTCTTTTGTCGGTACAAGAAAATTAGGCTCTAGATTCCTTCTCGATACATTAGAATCTTCTTCCAATACCACTTAAATGTCTTATGCCTTCATTACTTTAGGTTAACCCTACGTTGTTGATGCTTCTGAATATGCCCAGACCTTCAATAAGAGAATGTATCTGTCACATGTTTCTTGAGATGTGGGCTTCTAGTTCAATGTTAAAAAAAAAAGCACAAATTCTTTCAGAGACTAAAAGGGGATTCATTGAAGTCTGTTTAAATGGAAAATAAACTAGAAAAGGGAATGAGAGATCTCAGAGAGGTGGGGTTAAGGTGTGGCTCTTGGGTCTTAGAAGGGAACAGATGAGCAAACCACTAGTTGAGTAGCTAGTTAAGCAAAAGGGGAGGATAAGAAGTAGACGAAATTATTTCCTTATTTAGTGGCTTTTTAACACAAGCCAAATTATCACTGGAATTTTGGCAGTCAGCAGATTCCAAATGACTAGATGATCAAGTTAAGAAATCACATTTAACTCAGGTCCTGAACCGTTACCATCAACCTCTGGACATGAAGCAGTCAGGGAGTGAGGGGAAAAGAGAGGGGCTGATTTTATCAAGAACATTTTGACATACTAAAATTAGATATCAGGAAAAAAATGCCCACAGTTTTTACTTCTTGCTTGCTTTCTTCTCTCCCTATGACTCCTAGAAGTATGAAAGTCAAAACTCAAAGCAACTGAGATATTTCCATAAAAAATAACCAGTGCTATGTTACCAAATTTCCAGGTGATCTTAAGTGATGTTATCAATAAACAAATAAATCACAATTTCACCGTAATCCATAGAGAAGGACATTTACCACTTCTGTTCATCCCCTATAATTGGCACTAATACTAAATGTTCATTGAAGAAGGAGAAAAAATAAATTATTCTGCTATTTTATCTTTTAGGAATGTTAATGCACTTTCTAACACAGAGGTCCAAAGTGTCTAAACTTTTGCATTGATATACAGGGCTGTGCCCTGCTTTTTCTTTCTTAAAAATGCTGACTTCACCTCACAATTTCAATACTCTAGTGTTATTTTCTTCCAGGAGTGCAGCAAAACAAAACATATTGCCAGTAAACAGCTAATGATTTCCATGGTTGTAAGCATGCAAACAGCTATGCATTTATGGAACTAGATATCCATTCTCTCATATCTCTGCAGGTTTGGTATGATTTTCCAGCCCAACCATGTTTCCCCCGCCGTGAAATAAGACAGATAATTAGTGATCTGGGGGACTGCCTGTCAGTACTGCACAGAATCTGCAATTCTGCCTGTCTTAATGGTCATGTACAAATTAGGAATACCAAGATAGAACACTTTAACAGAAAAGAATGCATCAACTTTTCCATTCTCCAGCTCACTCCAGCCAAGTGACACTGACGGACCAGCTCTGACCAGGAGTTCAAAGCTAGTTTTTCTTTTTTAACATCTTTATCGGAGTATCATTGCTTAACAATGGTGTGCTAGTTTCTGCTTTATAACAAAGTGAATCAGCTACACATATACATATATCCCCATATCTCCTCCCTCTTGCGTCTCCCTCCCACCCTCCCTATCCCACCCCTCTAGGTGGTCACAAAGCACCCAGCTGATCTCCCTGTGCTATGTGGCTGTCAAAGCTAGATTTTTAACCCACCCTCATCTATTGACAAGCAATTGATGAGAGATCGTAAAGGCCAGTTACTCAGAGAATTTTCATGCCACTGAAGCCAATAATTGTAGCTTAAAAAGAAGTGGTGGCTTTATATTTTAATTATTAATCTCGCTTTCCGCAGATGTGCTCTGAATCTGCCCAACTACCCATTGGCTTCAGCCAAGTGAACTATTTCCCTTGTTATGCATGCAGAATGCTAGTAAATAAAATATTTGTCCTACAAAGCATTTCTCTTATAAATATGATTTGCTAAGATCCATCAGTTTTCCTGAAGATTCGAGACAGGGAGATGTAAAAAAAAGAAAAAATACAACCAGCCTAAAGTGTGGTATGATGACAGGGCACCATCTTATTTTGTTCATTGGATCTCCATTTGGTGTTAATATTATTCCGGTTACTCTTTCACTTCAAAGCATGGAAAGGCTTAATTTTTTTTTATTAAACTTTTCCCTTCCTTAGCAGTAACTTTATTTGAGATCTAGATAGGCCTGAACTTGCCTACCCTTGTTCTCACACAGGAGTGTGAGCATCTTTTTCATGATAAGTTACCAATCATTTTGTATTAAATCAAAGTGTGCCAGGCACTCTAACATACATCATCTTCTTTAATGTAATTCAATCCTTCAATTATCTTGTAAATTAGGCATTATGATTTCCATTTTATGTGTTAGGAAACTGAGGCTCACAGAGGTTAAGAGAGGAGTTCAAAGTGACACAACTGAAAGCAGCTAACGACAAATCAAACCTCATTCCATGATGCCAGTGCCAATGCTCTATCTCAGAGTATTTGGCTTGCTTTATGAAGACAATCAGAAAGAGAGTTGATATTACTAAGATGATGCCCTTATCCCTAAGTTTTTAGCACAATTTTGAGCTATACTGTCTTTTATTTGAATTGGACCTCTTCTTCTATTAAAAATCAAAACTAATGCCAAATGCTCCATTAGACTATTCAGAAAAGGCTGGCTTAGGCTTCTGTTTCACCTTTTGTCAATTTAAGAATAAATTAAGCATATCTGCTATTGAGCTTTCAAATTCAGAAGTCAAAGGAGGTAAGAAACCCAAAATGATCTCTGGAAGCTAACAGAAACTCTCTTAGCCTACCATAGATTATCCATCTCCCTTGTTTTGTTAGGGACCGTTTCTTCCTGCTTCCTCTTCCCACAACTGAGCAGTGTTTGCTTTTTCTTAGATGTTCCTACGTATGGAGGTAGGAGTATTTCAAACTCAGTGAAAACTAGCCCTTTAAAGAAAGTACCGTGTAGAAGAGAAAGTGGGCTTTGTCACAGACAGACTTGGCATCAAATTCTTTACGTGACGAAGAAGAGTAGACTGTAAGAATAGGCAAGCTAGTGACCTCTGTGCCTTGGTTTCCTGATGATCTTTGCCCTACAGAGTTTTTGCTGAATGAGATGACATTAACTTAATATCTGAGATAGCAGGACCCCTTTACTGTAAAATTTACTCCATTTGCCTGTGTTAGTTCATCTCGAGGTGGCTCATTTTCTATGAAGCAATTTTCTCCACTGCTGTTCTTTCTGGCCTGGACAGGTGATTTTATTATTATTATTGTGGTGGTGGTGGTGGTGGTGATTGTGGTGATGGTGAAACACACATAACCTGAAATTTGCTATTTTAACAATTTTTAAGTCTACAGTTCAGTGGTATTTAGTACATTCACGTCGTTATACGATCACCACCATCCGCCTCCAGAACTTTTTCATCTTCCCACACTGAACCTCTGTACCCACTACACAGCAACTCCCCATGTCTTTCTCCCCTCAGCCACTGGCAGTCATCATTCTACTTTTTGTCTCTGCAAGTCTGACTACTCCAGGTACCTCAGGTAAGTGGAATCTCACAGTATTCCTTATTTCCCTCAGCACAATGTCCTCAAGCTTCATTCATGGTGTAGCACGTGTGAGAATTTCCTTTCTTCTTAGGGCTGAATAATATTCCATTGTATATATGTACCACGTTCTCCTTATACATTCGTCTGGACTGATAATTTTGATCGTACGGATGCTTGGGCAGAAAAAATGTGATGGAGACCATCTTCTTTCAGAAAGGATGTATAGCTCATTCTGGGGGTTGGAGAGTTT
The DNA here is from genome assembly GCF_059928025.1 of Delphinapterus leucas. NCBI lineage: Eukaryota > Metazoa > Chordata > Mammalia > Artiodactyla > Monodontidae > Delphinapterus > Delphinapterus leucas. Next base: position 52,338,485 of record NC_143129.1, on the reverse strand, counting down.
GAGAAGAGAGGACCCCCCTCCCAGGAAAACTAGTGTGGGGTGGATTGTCCTCAGCATCTCCCCTTCACTTTCTCCTCTTACTATTCAGTACTTTTGTTTATTATCCTTTCCTGGCTCTGTGTTTTTTGCATCATTTAAGTAGCAACAGCCTAAATTAGGAGGATAGGATTAACGTATACACACTACTAAATATAAAAGAGATAACCAACAAGGACCTACTGCATAGCACAGGGAACAATACTCAATGTTTTGTAATAACCTATAAGGGAAAAGAGTCTGAAAAAGAATATCTATATAACTGAATCACTGTGCAGTACACCTGAAACTGACATTGTAAATCAACTATACTTCAATTTAAAAGAAAAGAGCAATCGTCTAACCCAAACCCTAAGCTCACGCTTTTATTCCAACACTAACTTAGGAAGTCACCCGTTGTGAGGACAAGGTAAATAATATTTACTGTGAGTTTAAAAGTCTTCCTGAAACAAAGCTTTGGCTATCGATGGCTCAGGATTTTTATGGCTGTGAGATTAGGAAAGAACCCGTTTTCATTCATCGGTTTCTCTGTCTCCCTCCTCTCCTTCCTCTCTATCTTTCTCTCCCTTGCCCCTCTTTCATTTCCCACCTTCAAGATATTTGTTTTGCTATCATGATACATTTGAGTCTATGTTCTTTCCCTGAAATGGCTGCAAAGAAACATAGTACTAGCCTAACTAAATAATTTTCTAGTTCAAAAATATTCCTAAGAAATTCTCCCTTTTTTGTTCATTTCATTTTGTATCTCTAGATCTCCAAATCTTAGGAGGAAGAGAATAGTGAAATGCTAAATACCGCAGAACGATGTTGTGTAGTTTAATGGGAATTTGAAATAATGGAAAATCTGGTACAAATACAATCCACTTACGCCAAACTTCCAGGTTTGTCCTCAAGACGTATATCTTTTTAAAGAATTGTTTCAACCCCAAACCTGCTGTAGGTAAAAAGAGCACACAGAACATCCATCTTCCTCTTTAGAAAATGCAGAGATATAAATCAATCTTAGTTTCTTGCCTTCAGAACACTGTGAAAAATCACTGTGGGAAATGCGTGTTCTTCCCAACCTAGGCAGCTCTCTAATTCTCTCTTTAAAAAAGGGAATGAGTGATTTTGATCAGAAGGTCTTTAAAGCCCAACTCCCAAAGCAAAACTTTTTATAATCAAACTGTCCCTAGAAACACGTCTACCACAAACACTGAATGGTTTGAAGCCATAAAAAGAATTGTAGAATTTTAGAGATGGAAGGATCTTGGTCCAAACCTCTAAATGGAAGCTTCTCTTCTAGTTTACAGAATGGAAGAGGTAGCGCCATAAGAGTAGGAACTGTGGCTTGTGTGACCCATGATCGCTGTAGGATGCTAGGAGTAGGATCAGTGTATTTGGACAGCATGAAGGTGGAGGAGAGAAAGGGAGAGAGAGGGAGGAAGGAAGGAAAGAGGGACAGGAAGGTAAATAGTATTTATTACATGTTATATACATTATTTTGGGCCAAGAGCTTTTACTGTTTAGATTAACTAATTGAATTATCCCAGCAAACCACTAATGAAGATATTAATATCCCACACTTAGAGTTGAAGAAGTTCAAGTTCAAAGAATGTAAACTCATGTAATTCTAGCACATTGGAGAAAGGAGGCAGTGATACAAGAGGCAGAATTCCTCTTGAAGGGGACACAGGGTGAGAGAAAGGCAGAGAGGAAGTGTGTGCAGACCCACACTTATTGAATGCTTCTACCTTTGACTACAGTACTGAAATGACATCATATCCATGCCCATGAGTTCAAAGACCCTGAATTAATACTGACTGAAATTAATTCCCTCCTTCTTTGTCAGATATGGCGAGAGAAAGGTGATAGTAGGATTTATAATATTTTCCTTTCTACAAGTTCTAGTATACCGCTAATGTCTCCGTGAACCCCTCACCAATTGCAGTGCATAGTACATTATCGAAACATAGGAGGAAATGGCCTAATGCCAATATATAATGCTAAAAAGAAGAAAAACATCACTTTGATCCAAGCAGTGTTTGTACCCCAAGGTGTGAGTTTTGGTTATTCTGATTTCAGCTCCTAGAGCAATGGGTGCTACGACCAGTTGGCCTAATAACTCATCTCAGGAGAAGAGAAAAGACCCCTGAAGCACCCTGTGTCTGATTTGTAAGCAGGCCTTTGCTGACACATTATTTAAATAAGTTAGGAAAAGTGAAGGGCTCTCAAATTCACCAGCATCCCTGGCCTCAAGGCACACAAATCTCTTTTCAGCGTCTTAAATGTAAGGTTCTTAGGCTCCAGGCAGACTTCTCTGGCAAATCATTTAACTTCTGCGTGTCTCAGTTTCCTCCACAATAACGTGAAAAAGCGAGGCTGGTCTCTAGGGCACATGCCAGCTCCAGCTTTCTGGGCTCCTGTGATTCCCCATGTATGGAGTGTCATCTGTGTACAGAGTATTGGATTCACTCTTGAATTTTCTGTACCAGTGGAAAGATTTATACACAAATTTTCATCACCATCATAATCATCCCAGTAAGTTTCAGAGAGTAAGCTAAGAATTATTTCCATTTCTATTTCTGATTATCACTATAATCCTTAAAATAGGCATTATTACCTCCAATATACTGATGAAAAAATTGCACTAGTTCAAGAGTTATTTGATATTAGTGATTAATTTGGGGTGCTGTAGAAATGCTGTAAGATATTTTCAAAGTTGATTCACCAAAAAAGATTTTTGTTTGTTTTCTTTGTTTTGTTTTTTGCTTAATTCTTTTTATTTAAGATTACTTCCTTAGGCTGGACATACAAGAGAATAATTATATTTTCAAACATACAAAGATCAACTCCTCTTCAAGGCAGCAGAAATCTCACTCTATCTATCAGGTAAATTCCTGTTTGTGGAATTTAACTTTCCACAAACAGAATGAACCAGTTCTTCCTTGGTGTCCTTTCTGGACGCTGAACATATTTCTGTCACAGCGCCGTAACACTTTATCGAATTGAATCACTACATGCCTATCTCTCACCAGATTTTACCTGTGAATCCCTAAGCCAATTACTTTTACATTTATTGGAAGAGAATTTTTTATCTTAATTGTTCTATCAGTTCAATAGTACCTGATATATAATAGGCACATAAAAAATCCTGAGTGAATGAAACGTTGATAACTGAGCTTTCACTGTGTTGTGTAAATTTAAACTACAAGCAAAAACTGTCTGTGTTTTATCTTTTCTCTATTTGCATCACAGTAGTAGGCTGGCAGGGAAAATGCCCTCAAGCACCCTTTCCTTTCCTGGGCCCCCCACTCTCTATAAAATATTCTTGTAAGTACTCTCCCTTTTAGTTCGGGAAATTTTTTCCAGCCTACTTAACTTCAAACCATCTAGCTCAGATGTGCAGAATTCTGCTTCATCCCTACCCTGTGTCCTGTCTCTTCACCTATCGCCTCCCTATTGACAGCTAGTTGGATGGTTAAGTGTTGCTCTACAGTTTACATTGACAAGATCATAAACATTGGAGATGAAGATGGTTACCATGATTTGTCGGTTTATACTGTTATTTATTGATTGATCAACATTAGCAATAGATTAGTTATTGGCTCTCTGCTAAAGTAGGCTATAATGTACCTCTTGTCCTTCCATACCTGTGATTGTTAATTTCACATGTCAACTTGACTGGGCCATGGGATAACCAGATACCTGATTAACCATTATTTCTGGGGCTTCCCTGGTGGTGCAGTGCTTGAGAATCCACCTGCCAATGCAGGGGACACGGGTTCGAGCCCTGGTCTGGGAAGATCCCACATGCCACGGAGCAACTAAGCCCATGCGCCACAACTACTGAGCCTGCGTGCCACAACTGCTAAAGCCCGTGTGCCTAGAGCCCGCGCTCTGCAACAAGAGAAGCCACCGCAATGAGAAGCCTGCGCACCGCAACAAAAAGTAGCCCCCACCCGCCGCAACTAGAGAAAAGCCCGTGCGTAGCAACAAAGACCCAACGCAGGCAAAAATAAATAAATTAATAAATTTATTTTTAAAAAAACAACCATTATTTTTAAAAAAACAACCAAATAAATTAATAAATTTATTTTAAAAAAAACCATTTATTTTTAAAAAACAACCATTATTTAATTTATTTTAAAAAAAACAACCATTATGTGTCTATGAGGCTGTTTCTAGAAGATATTAGCATTTGAGTTGGTGGCTTGAGTAAAGCTGATGCCCTCCCCAATGTGGGTAGCCATCAGCCAATCTGTTGAGGGACTGAAGAGAACATAAAGGCAGAGGAACGTTGGATTCGCCCTCCCCCTGCCTGAGGGCTTGAGTTGAGACCTTGGTTTTCTCCTGCTCTCAATGCTCCTCATTCTCAGGCCTTCAGACTACATCACCTGCTTTCCTGGGTCTCCCACTTGGCAGACAGCAGATCTGGGGACTTCTCAGCCTCCATAATTGCATGAGCCAATACCTCACAATAAACCTTTCTCTAGGATATACATTATATATATATTTATATATATATATATATATAAATATATATATATATATATACACATACAGGTTTATATTTCCTCTATTGGATACATCTAAACTTATTTTTCCATCAGTATTCTTTCTTAGTTTATGCCCTCAATTTGTTGAGGAGCACATCTTCAAGTAACTTCCTAAGAAGGGTACATGGGAGGTAGATTTTCAATATAGTGGTATATTTGAATATGTTTTATTATTGAACTGATCCTTTGGTTGAGAATTCTGCTCTAGATTGAAAAAAAAATTTCCCTCATACTTCAAAGACATTGATCCATTTTATTTTAGCAACACTGTTATTGTTGAAAATTTTGATGCCAATCTGGATCTACCCATTTGTGTGTGCCCTCTCTCCTACCCCTTCGTTCCTGCCCCTGCTGTGGGAAACCTTATGACCTCACATCCAGAATTTCACACAGGTAAGTCTAGGTGTGTACCATCATCCACTAACTCTTCCTGGCATCCAGTAGGCTCTTTTTTTAATAGGAAATTTGTGACTCTCTAGTGTCTCAAATGTCACCATCTGACCACCCAACTGTTTTTGTCCGTAGCACATATCAATCTCTAAAATATGGAATAATTTCCTTTCCTATTTTTCCTCTTCCATCACTAGAATGTAAGCTCCAAGACGGCAGGAATTTTGGTCTTTTTTGATCACTATTGCATGCCAAGAACTGTGCCCAGCATCGAGTGGGTATTTAATAAATACTTGTTAAGTAAATCTTTGTTTCATATTTAAGAAAGGAGCAATAAAAGCTGCATCTGCATATGTAGGTCTCGTCAACAGGCAGACTTCACTTTTTTTTTGAATTGTATTTTACTTTTTATACAGCAGGTTCTTATTAGTCATCCATTTTATGCACATCAGTGTATACATGTCAATCCCAGTCTCCCAATTCATCACACCACCACCACCATCCCCCCGCTTTCCCCCCTTGGTGTCCATACGTTTGTTCTCTACATCTGTGTCTCTATTTCTGCCTTGCAAACTGGTTCATCTGTACCATGTTTCTAGATTCCACATGTATACGTTACTATACGATATTTGTTTTTCTCTTTCTGACTTGCTTCACACTCACGTTCAGATTGAGTGAATGGGCAGCTGACCATGCGGAGAGCCAACGATTACACTGGGAACTCTCAGATGAGAGACTGGAGAAGAATTTACACTAGGGTGCAAACACCAAAGTTATTTCCAGAGAGTTCATTCTGAAAAGCAATTGTGGTAAAAAATTTTATTTAGAGTATTGAATAAGTATCTTTAAAAATAACATGCTGGGGGGAGGCTGCAGGTAGAGAAAGAGAGAATAGAAATCAGAAGTAACTCCACTTAAATAGATGGTAGGATTATTGGTGATCATTTTTTATCTCTGTATTCTCCAATATTTTTCCGATTTTCTATGTATTATAGAAATATACAAAAATTAACAAACTGTTTACAAGATGCTCTAGTGAGGATTATCCCTATGATTTCTGTATGATATGAACTGTTCATGTCAGTATCTATTCAGTACTTCCTCTTCATTCCAAGTTACTACCTGATTCTCTTCAGTTTTTTCCATGTCTTTTAATTCTTTAACCATTTGGAAATACCACTTTAATTTAGACATAGGTTTATTTAGAAGTCTTCTATTTGATACAGTTGTTATCATTTTTGCTACCTAGGCAACAAAGCATGATTCTGTCACTAACATCTTTTCATTTTTAGCAAAATGAAATCTTAAACTCTTTTAACAAACTTGTAAAAAATCAAAGCCAAACTTAAATATATTCCTTTCTCTTAAAGAATAAAATGGGGAGTGGGGATAAGTATAAGGGACTGCATATATGACTGTGTTTCTTGGTGAAAGCAGAACAAGTTTGGAAAGAGAGAGAGAAGGGTGTATGTTTCAAAATAAAAGAAAAAACGTCTGGAAATATCAACAAAATCCACTTCTAATTTCCAAAGTTTGATTAATTTCTTGAAGAGGATACTAACTGACTACACATATTGTACCTTAAATACACATAGACCCACATACGCTATTTTTTTTATTATGGAAGCAATGCATCTTATTATAGAAAACAAGAAGTATTAAAAATGCAAATAAAGATTCCAACTGAAATAGCCTACCCTAAATTCTAGGTATAACTTCTCTTGGATGCACTTTTGAATGCTACACTTTTACTTTAAAATTATATTGTGAGGGACTTCCCTGGTGGTCCAGCGGTTAAAACTCCGCCCTTCCAATGCAGGGGGCATTGGTTCAATCCCTGGTTGGGGAACTAAGATCCCACATGCTGTGTGGCCAAAAAGAAGACAAACAAACAAATTATATTGTGAACATTTACATATAATTAAAGTTCTTCAAAACCAGAATTTTTCAGAATCATCAATATACCATAGCCTACCATTCCAATACAATTTTTTGTTGAACTTATTTCCAGTTTTTGACATTATAAATAGAAAGTAAATAATATCCCTGTGCAAAAAGCATTGTCCACATCTCTTTTTCATTTCTAATGACAGAATTCTAGAAGAATTCCTGGGCCAAGTGACCAGAGGTTTTTGCGCTCCTGAAACATACTGCCAAATACATCCCCAGGAAGATGGTAACACTAGACATTCCTTCCAGGTTACCTAACAGTATCCACCACCTGACCATCTCTCACCCTGAGTTGGCAATTAAATAGGTAAAATGATGTTTAATAAAATAGAAAACTAATAGCACAGCGAACTCTACCCAATACTCTGTAATGACCTATATGGGAAAATAATCTAAAAAAAGAATGGATATACATATATGTATAACTGATTCACTTTGCTGTATACCTGAAACTAACATAATACTGTAAATCAACTATACCCCAATAAAACTTTTTAAAATAAAATGATGTTTAGATTTGTGAGATTATCAGGAAAGTTGAACTTTCCCCCATCTTTACTGACCCCTCATAATTCCTCCGTAAATTACCCTTGTCTTTTTATCCATTATTTCTATGGAAGTGTCAGTAATTTTCTTACAGATTTATAAAAACTCTAGAAACAAATGTTACCTCTTTGTCTATCATCAGTGGCAAACATTTTTCCAACTTTGTCATTTTATTATTTCCCATGTTATTTTTCTTTTTTGTTTAAGAAATGATAGTTTTGATAGACAGCATTTAAAACTTTGTCACCCATTCTATTGATTCTGTCCTTTGGTGAAAGTTTCTTCCTCCTGAGAGTCATTTTTATTTGCTTCTAATATTTGTGTTGTTTTATTTGCTATATACATTGTTTTATATAGACATCACTGGAATTGATTACTGTGTGTGACATATGGGATAAGGTAAGGACTTAGACTAATATTTTCCATATTCCATTTATTGACTTCCATTTATTGACATCCCTTCCTTTGTTTTGATGTCAACTTTGTAGCATCTCAAGCCATTGTACGTAATAGGGAGCTTTCTTTTTTGAGGGCTAGTCTCTTTTATAGATCCATACTTGTGCAAGTACCACTCTTCACCGTAGCTTTGCAACATATCTTCTATCTGGTTGAACAAGTTGCACCCTGCCTCATTAGCTTTCCTTTCCAAATTTTCATTTGCTATTCTTATGTATTTATTCTTCCAGAAAAACTCCCAAAGGAAAATCCCATTGAGAATGTATTGAGTTGCATTAAACCAAAAAATTAATGTGGGTAAACTTGATATATTTATAATAGTCCACACAGACACACTCTATGGCTTCCTGTTTATTTAAGCCTTACTTTATGTTTGTTGGTCTAATTCTGTGGTATTTTTCACAAAGGTCTGACATATCTTTTTATTAAGCTTACATTTCTGGGTATTTTATATTCCTATCACTATTGTAAAAGAGATTTTTCCCTCATTATATTTTCTGATTGTGTCTTGTGCGTTTGAAATCCATCGACACACATTCATTCATCTTGCTGAACTCACTGCTAATTATTTTTTAGCTGATTCTCTAGGGTTTTCTAGGTATATGATGATATCTGCAAACAATGATAACTTTGTTCTCTTTTTTCTAGTAATCACACTTCTTATTTTTGCTCTGCTGTGACCAAAACTTATAAAATAATAATTAACTGTAGGGAGAATAGCAGACATTCTTGGTTTGTTCCTGATGTTAATGGAAATGTCTCCATTGGTATTTTCGCAATAAATTATATGAGCTGTCAGTGTAAAACATTTTTTAATGTGTTAAGGAATTATTCCTTTATTCATAAATAACAAAAATATTTTTCCCATCAGAAATGATTGTAATACTTTACTAATGCCTTTCAAAATTTAATGATCATATGTTTTTTTTATTTGACCTCTCAGTATGATATAACAATAAATATTATAATATTAAACTAAACTGATAGTTTCTGCTTGGTCGTGGTAGATTATTCTTTTCAAATATTTCTTTTCAGTCCCATTGGCTAGTATTTAGAATTTTTTTAATTTTATTTTATTTTATTTATTTATTTTTGGCTGCATTGGGTCTTCGTTGCTGTGCGTGGGCTTTCTCTAGTTGTGTCGAATGGGGGCTACTCTCTTCCTTGTGGTGCATGGGCTTCTCATTGCGGTGGCTTCTCTTATTGCGGAGCACGGGCTCTAGGCATGCAGGTTTCAGTACCTGTAGCACGAGGGCTCAGTAGTTGTGGCTCACGGGCTTACTTGCTCTGTGACATGTGGGATCTTCCCAGACCAGGGCTCGAACCCATGTCCCTTGCATTGGCAGGCAGATTCTTAACCACTGTGCCACAAGGGAAGCCCTAGAATTTTTAAATATATAAGTTCTTTCCTTTTTATCCTGTCTTTGTTAAGTTTTATTATTAATAATAATAATGGCAGTTGTGATAATTTTGTAAGCTCATACCATGTTCCAAACACTACATTTTCTCCTATATTTTCTTACAACATTTACCAATGAGATACAGCATTATCTATATTTTGCAGATAAGGAACTGAGGCTAAGATCATACAGCTCGAGGGAGGAGCCTGCCTCTCCAGGCTGTGCTCCTTAGTTTTGAAGAGTTAAAAATGAGTTAGGTAGCTTTCCATGCTCTGGAATAGACTACATAGAATAGGAAAAATCTGTTCCTTGAAAGAATGAAAAGACCGATTCATATGTGTACAGGAGGCAAAATGATGCTGTGAAAGTTCATGGGCTTTGAAACCAGATAAATGCTGGTTTGAATTCCAGCTCTGTCCATCACTTAGCACTCAATACATAGAAACTATGGTCATTATAAAAACATCTTGTCCCTAAGCCTTCTATGACAACATTTTCATTTATGCCTGGGTCTTTTCCTAATATTTTTTTTCTATAACACCCTGTTGCCCCAAGAAATCATTTATTTCATCTGGATAATGAAATGTATTTTTTCATCGTCATAGGTACTACTCTCTTATGGTCTTAAAATCTCCATATCTTTTGTTATATTCCTGTTGGTCTTTGGTATTTAATTGTGTGCTCCCTTTTTGTCTCAGCTAGATTTTCTAAGTATCTATCTGTTGTTTTTATTAAATAAACTTTTAATTTTAGAGTAGTGAAGTAAGCTGAATAATATCCCCACAAAGATGTCAATGTCCTAATCTCCAGAACCTGTGAATGTTATCTTATAGGGCAATCATATAACTTTGCGGATGTGATTAAATTAAGGATTTTATGATGAGGAGGTTATTCTGGATTATCTGAGTGCGCCCTGTGTGATCACAGGGTCCTTAAAAGAGCGGCCCAGGAAGATCAGACAGAGGAGAAGGCAACATGACAACAGAAGGAGAGTTTGGAGTGATGCAGCCACAAGTAAATGAATGCTGGCAGTCTCTCGAAGCCAGGAAAGACAAGGAACAAAATTGCCTCTGGGGCCTCCAGAAGGAACCAACCCTGCCGGCTCCTTGATTTTTAGCCCCCCTAAAACTCATTTTGGACTTCTGACCTCCAAAACTTCTTAAATTTGCATTATTTTAAGCCAATAAATCTGTGATAATTTGTTACAGTAGCAATAGGACACTAACACAAAGTTTTAGATTAACAGAAAAGTGGCAAAGATACTACAGAATTTCCATATGCCCCAACCAATTTTCCCCTATTGTTACTATCTTACATTAGGATGGTACATTTGTCGCAATTAATGTTGATACCTTATTAACTAAAGTCCATACTTTTTTCAAATTTCCTTAGTTTTTTACTTAGTGTCCTTTTTCTGTTCCAGGAGCGCATCCAGGATACCACGTTACGTTTAGTTGCCGTGTCTCCTTTGGCTGCTCTTGGCTGTGGCAGTTTCTCAGACAGACCATGTTTTGAATGACCTTGACAGTCTGAAGAATACTGATCAGGTATTATTTAGCATGCCCCTCAGTTGGGATTTAACAGCTGTTTTTCTCATGACTAGCCTGGGATTATGAGTTTTGGGGACGAGGACCACAGAGATAAAGTGCCACTCTCATCACATCACTCAAGGATACATATTGACAACATGACCCATCATTGTTGCTGTTGACCTTGATCATCTGGCTGAAGTAGTGTTTGTCAGTTTCTCTACCATAAAGTTACTCTTTTCCCTTCCTTTGTTTAGTGTTTTTAAAATAAGGAGCTTTTAAAATTTGTCAGTTCCACTGTTTTTTTGTTTTATAAGTAATTAATGTCTCCTTTATGTTGATTAATTACTTCTGTTATGCTTGTGGCTCCTTTTTTTCTTTTTCTAACTTCTTAAGTCTTAGGTTGACTTATTTTTATTCTTTTTTAAAAAATACATAAATCATTTAAGGATACATATCTCCAGTTGGCAAGGAGTTATTTGTTTAAATGTTTAAACATTTATTATTGAGTTCTATGTTTATAGCATAGTGGTAAAAGAGTAATTTTATATAACTTTTGCCTTTTCGAACTTCGTTTTTATTCTGTTCTATTGTATGATTACTTTCTGTGCTTTCTGTATTTCCACGAATACTACGAAAGAAGTTATATTTTCTGTTTGCAAGGTATAAACTAAACTCTAAATTTTGCAGTGGGTAGGAACATATTTGTTTTGATTACCACTGAATACTCAGCTTCTCAAACAGGGCCTAATACACAGTACGACTTCACTAAATAATGACTTAGTAAATGACTACAAAATTTTGACACCCTCAGTTGTGACAAACAGAAATGTCTCCAGACATGGCCAACTGTCCCCTTGTGAACAAAATCACCGAGTGAACCACTGCTCTAAGATGGTAAGATTGTCCACATACGAAACACAAGTGAATCTGCTCAAAAAGTATCAGAATTAATATTTGAATTCAGCAAAGTTAGTTGATAGATTAAAAATATCAATATTAAAATAAATTACATTTCTATATAGCAGTAATAAACCTTTAGAAAATGTAATTTTAAAATAAATAAGATGAATGATAGCAATAAAAATTAGAAAGAATAAATCTAATAAAAGATATGCAAGGGCTTTAGGAAGAAAATTACAAAAATGTAATGAAAGATATTAAAGACATAAGAACAGAGAAATTTACAATAATCCTGTATGAGAAGATTCATTGTCATTGAGGTGTCGTTTCTTCCCAAACTGATCTATAAATGCAGTGCAATTCCAATCAAAAGCCAATAGGGAGTTTTCATGGGATTTGACAAACTGATTCTAATTGGGGAACATGGAATAAAGATAGCTAAAGCACTTTTGCAGAAAACTAATTTGGGCACCTTGCTATATCATATATCAAAGTTTACTCTAAAGCTATAGTAATCAAGAATGTAGGCAGAGCTAGGCAAATAGAACCAGGAAACAGAATAGATATTTTATTTATAGACCTGCACATATATGGAAACTTGATATATGACAGAGGAGGCTTTCTAAACAGTAGGCAAATGATATAACATGCTGAGATAACTGACCTTATATTTTGAAAAATTATTTTTATTTGTTTATTTATTATCTGTCTTTTCCCACTGCAAAGGAAGCTCCATGAGGGCAGTGATTTGATCCATTTCCTCCACAGTTGTGTTTCAATGTTGCCTTGGATAACTACTGTTCAGTTACATTGTAACTCATGAACATAAATATTTTGCTTTTGCTTTTGAGTCTTCGTGGCTTCTGGTCTCAAATATTCCCTTGTATTGTGGGAATCCCAAAGAACAGAGTGGTCCACATTTAGTTCTCCTCCACAGCTTTCTGACTGGGCACTTTATGCTACTGAGCAGTTATGCCCACCTGCGGGTCCTTTGGCCTGGCTGGCTAGAGCATGGCGGTCATCAGGCCCGCCCCAGACTGAGCCCCTAAATGGGTCAGTCACTTCTCACAGATGAAAGACATTCACAATCACACAAGGTGCCCTCATCCAGGCCCCTCTCTCCCATGTACGGGTCTAAGAGAGTTTGCCTAAGAGAACCAGGTGATATTAGTAGCTCAGGGCAAATCCATTAACCCTCCAGGAAAATTGAATAAATCTGCATGCCTCTCAGACATTATTCACTCATTTACCATGAATTTGTGAGCTCTATTACTTGCCAGACACTACCCAATCGTTAATACTTCTGACTCCAAGAGTTCTGTTTTCTATTACAGGGTCTGAGCACCTCAGCCAGCTGACATATCAAGTTCAAGATCTAAAGCCATAAGTAGTGGCACAGGGATGTGGCAAAAGTCTTGAAATGGCTCTCTGAGCCTTTCAAGTGGACTATAAACACCTAGCATTCAAGGTTCTCCTTCATCTTGACCCAACAAACCCCCTCTGCACACTGCACACAGGCCCCTCACACTCCAATCTCTCCATCCCCTCACTACCCAGCAAACATGCCAGCATCCCTCCTGACTCTGGCTCCATGCTTCTGCTCTGGCTACCCTCTCAGTCTACAAAACCCTCCGTGTCCTCTGTGCCCATCCAAATTCTTCTTTCCTCCAGGACCCAGGTGCTTTGATCAGTGTGTGCCCCATTGAATGTAGGGCACTCTGATGGCCCTGGTCCTGAGTGTGGAGGCTCGTGACCCCGCCTAGACGTCCGTCTGGGATTGCTCTTCCAGTGCCTCATGGGTTGGTCTCAAGATGATATCGAGTGAAATTCCACTCCAGGAAAGAAACCTCTGCATTTTATAGTATAGGAAACTATTGCATGGAGTGATTGAGTGACTCATTCTAGGAAACAAACTAGAAATAGGAGGTAGCTGGGCACAGTGGAAAACACTTGGTTCTCTAAAGTTAGAAACACCTGACTGTGAATCGTGCTTTGTCAATTTACTAGCTGAGTGACCCCAAGCAAATTACTTCACCTTCCTGAACCACTTTTTCTTTATGTATAAATCGGGAAGGATAATATCTTCTTTGCAAGATTGTTGTGAAGGTAAGAGATAAAGTACATAAAATACCGGACATACGAAATTTAACTGCAGGTTTCCATTCTTTCTTAATTTTATTACACTGTCTCTTTCTACAAGACCAACCTCCTTGAAAGTATGTTCTATGTTGTATCAGTGCCCTATATGCTCCATAACACCAGCGCCGTTCAGAGCATACCGTGGGGCTATCAGAAATACATTTTTAAGTTTAAAAAAAAAAAAAAAAAGGTTGTTTTCTGAAAGAACAATATTAACTTAAATGAACAATAAGTTGAAACCTACTCTCTTGTTTTTTTCCATTCTTATTGCTCTGGTATGCTCTTATCTTTTACATATATTCCCATATGTGACAAAATATTATGTAAACAAAGAAAATGTTAGTAATGAATGAGATTTATAGCCTATAAGAGAGTAGTGTTCTTGAACAAGATTTGGTTTTAATCCATGAAAAATAATGAATTATTCCCAATGTTAATTTATATTTTTGTATAAAACCCCCAGATATCAGAACTGAAAAGGTTTCCTGAACCATGCCAGAGGGTAGCTTCTAAGTTTAGAAGTTTAGTGTGCTCTGGCACAATGCCACTTACAGGGTGAGAAAAGTTCATGATTTCCCATTGTGTGAAGTCACATGTACAAAGTCCTTTTGTCCAAGTGGCCCTGTCATGTGACATCATTAAATATTTTTCACTTGGCCTTCTAATCACGTCCAAAATGTCATACCCCTAGAAGCAATTCGATGTATGAATAAATGGAAATTTGAGGTGAGGATCAAAGGGGTCACCAGAATTATACTGTGACTAGTGAACCAAACGCAGACATCTCCAAGTTTACTTAAAACATGTACAAAGTGAGAAAAATTCAAATTAAGAGCTAAAGTCATATCAGGGTTAAGAGGTAAAAATAGCAGATGGGTCAGGTTATTGGAGGACAAAGAGTGAAGGAGGTTCTTTTGTTTGCGAATAGAGTTTGAATCAGGATGGAGTTCATAGCATTTGAGGACTTGTTCATTTTTCCAAAAGGAAACAAAAGCAAACTGATGATTTAGTAGAAAATAGAAGACAAAAGAATTGGAATTTAACTTCTCACATGACATGAATACAAACATGCAACATTTTTCATACTTTGAAAAATCACCAAGGGTTATTTGGCAGGAATATTATTTTTAAATTCCTGCTTTAAGCTATTCATTTTTACCTTCTGAAGCAGTCTTTGTCTCTTACACCAGACGCGATCCCCCTATCGCTGTTAAATCACATGAACCCACAAAAGCCTGTGTCTGCTTGTTTCATTCTACAGATTCTCAATCAGCCTTCATGAATGCTTGTTTTGACACTGCGCTGTTAGCAATTCTGTGTGCACTCCCCAGGCTCCTCCTTTCCTTCAATAACAAATCTTCATTAGACTTCAATTTTTCAGCCATTTAAACACTGGCTACACATTTTAGAATATTATCTAGCTCATCTATTTGCCAAAATTATATGGTAACTTTTTCAATGAAAGATACAATTGTTGTGACACAGCTCCACAATTTCTACATGTTAAAACAATATTCTTTTAACAACAATATTAGCACGCATTTGAAAAATTATTGGACGGGAGGAGTGTTGTTTTCTTTAAGGATTTCTTGAGAAGGAGCCACATACCAAGTCTGTATTACACTCTCTAACAGAAATAAAGGAGATGAAAAGAAATTGTAAGTGGATGAGCTATTCCTCCAGTGGTGTTAATTATGGAAATGAATTCTGGGGCCCCTGATGAAAGCTTTTTTTCCCTTGCTTTCCTGCCTAGAAGGGTTAATAGAGCTAAGGCCACTTTAAGAGTTGAGCAAAGGAAACACAGCCCAGGTCTTCCACAAATCTCTAAAGGGCTTCCAACATCCAGAATCATCTAGTTCTTTGCCATTACCCAGGAGTCTCAGGGAACACTGATCTTCCTTTCATGGTGCCCTTGTGAATACTGGTCTTATTGATTTAAAACTGATGGCACTGGAATTTCTAAAGAAAGTGGTGCTCTGGATAGGGAAAGTGACACTTTTTGAAGCTGCACAAATTTCAAAGAAGACTGAGAAAACATCAGTTGACCATCTCAAAAAATGATTTTTAAGAGGTTTATGGAGATTATGGGGGGACTAGAGACCCCAGTATCTCCCACACTTGCATACACTGGCTTTTCTTCCTCTTTACATATTTCTCCTTCATAATGAACCTCCCACCTCCCTGGCAATCAGCCAAACTGAAAAAGCCTACTGCACCATACTCTGAAGAATATTTCATACTGTATTGATGCAAAGTAAATTCCAGGAATCATGTACTTTTGTAGAGTTCTGCTTTCCCTAACTTTAAAGAAAATACCTTTTATTTTTCTCCTTGGATTCACTATGTGGAGCTAAGACCAATGTGATGCTTTCAATATTTGATATGTGAATCTAATAATATGAATTTTCATTGCCCATTATAGTTTACAATGCGCTTCCTTTTATATAACATTGTTTCTCAAACAGAGCTAATCATAGATGTCATGGGGGAATAGAAGATCAAAGAATAAAGAGCATCAATTTATTTTTCCTGCTGGTAAGACATTTAAAATGTTATTTTGTATTAAAACAAATACACATCTATTTTAAGTATAATGCATAATTCACATGAATTTCTCAGATGAGACTTCAAAGACATGTCATGACTAAAATTTGCAGCTACAAGATTTGCCCGTGGTCTGCTAAGAGCATTAAGGGTGCTGGGTGGAAATTTGAGTAGGATAGGTAAACATTTTTCTTATTTTATTCCCCCATGCCAAAAAAGTGTACAGTAAATAACATGTTTGTCCATTTACCAAACTAAACTTAGCTTAGAAAACTAAGGCTTGGAAGGTTCAGAAATTCTCCAAATCAATTTCCCACTTTCTACTTGACAGGGCCCTTTCTGGCTGCTTCTCCACAAGTGAGACCTCAGTTTACAATGGTTTCGCTGGTATGGAAGGCTGGATAGTAGCCTTCTCAAAACTTCCACATCCCAATACCCAGAACCTGTGAATACATTACCTTACAATTATCTTATTTTTCTGATGAGCAAAGTGCAGCATGGAAAATATTAAAAGCATGACCAAAAAACATGAATATACACTCTACAAAAGAATATTAAAGTGTCAGTGGGCATATAAAAAGATCCTCAGCACCCTGGTCATCAGAAAAATGCAAATTAAAATAATAATAAGGTACCTACATATGCATTAGAATGGCTAAAGACAATATTAAGTGTTGACAAGGCTATTGAGCAACTGGTGCTCTCATATATTATTGATATGGGGTGTAATATGATAAAAATCACTATGAAAACATTTTCACAGTTTCTTGTATGGTAAGCATATATTAGTGACACCCAGCATTCCCACTCCTAGGAATTTACTGAAGAGAAATAAAAACATATGTCCACACGGATATTTGTTATTTTATTATTATTAAATACACAAAACAAAAGTTCCTAGCAGCTTTTTTCACAATAACTTAGATTGGAAATAACTCATAAGTCCATCAATAGATGAGTGGACAAATTCTGGTATATCGATATAATGGAATACTTCTGAACAATGAACAGGAATAGTGAAACACGCAAAACATGCATGAATCTCAGAAACATGCTAAGTAAAAGAAGTCAGATACGAAAGAGTACATACTGAATGATTCCATTTACTCTAGAAGAGACAAATCTAATCTATAGTGATAGGAAAGCAGATCAATGATTGCTTGGGTTGGAGGTTTCCAGGTTAACTGGAAAGCAGTACAAGGAAGCATTTTAGGGTGATGGAAATGTTCTTTATCTTGATAGTGTTGGTAGTTATACAGGTATATAAATTTGACAAAATTTGTAGAAATTAACCCTTAAAATGAGAACACTTCACTGCATATAAATTATACCTCAATAAAATTGATTTTTAAACAATTTACAGAGTCACACAGCTAAAGTCATAAGGCTTGGATTTGAAACCAGGCCGTCCAACTCTAGAGTCTGTGCTCTCACCACTAGATAATACTGCCTCTCAGGGCTATTCAGGTACCATCAACGCAAACAATTGTCCCTAACTGTGTGGATTAAAATTCCTTGACACTCCTCCCACCAAGAGATGGAGTCTAGTTCTCCTTCCTGTGAATGTGGGCTGGCCTGTGAGCACCTTGACCAATACAGTAAAGTAGAAATGGCACTATTCCAGTTCTGAGATACCCTTTAAGAGGCTGGCAGCTTCTACATTGGTCTCTTAGAACTCTGAGATGCCTTACAAGGGGCCAAAATACCCTGCTTGAGAGCCTACATGGCTCAGAGCCCTGAAACTTCATAGAGTGGGAGAGGGCTCCAGCCGAGCCCAGCTTCCTGCCATTCTCCAAAAGACACAAAGTATATGAGTGAAAATGTCTTAGACCCTCCAGACCAGACAACCCCTGCATGAATACTACTGAATGACCCCACACAACATCATATGGGGCAGTAGAATTGCCCAGCTGAGCCCTGCCTGAATTCCTGACGCACAGAATCATGAGATATAATTTAGAAGCTATTGTTTTAAACATTAAGTTTTGGGTACTCTGTCGTGCAGCAGTTAACTGGAAAACTGATCGAAGGGCATTATTCCCTTTTTGTTGCTGCTGGGGGTTTTCAGTGCTTCACGGAAACCTCTCTCTCTAGCATTCCAGATGTGCTACTATAATTGTCCTACTCATGGGCTCAATAAAGGATGAAGAGCTGAATTATGGAGGTCCATCATCACTTGTTACAGCAAGTCTATAAATAAAGAGAAATGTGAAATTAGAACCACCAGGACGCCCTGCTCAGCTACCGCATTAGGGCTACTGATGGTTCTTCATTGTATTTACGGTAAGGTATAGGTGATCTGTAGCACTCCTAACCCCAAAATTAAACAACTTCAAGCTTTTGTGCAGTAACTAGATACTTATATAATTGTTCTACGAAAGGTAACCTTTTCTGAAACACTGCATCATTTACTGGATACAGAGAAGCCATTGGATGCAGCAGAATGAAGATTATTTTCTGAAATATTGGGCAATGTGTGACTTCAGCCTCTGTGCTAATGCAGTATGATAAATGCAAAGTACTGAGGCTTCACTCTACGGGCTTAGCTATAAAATGCCAGCTGTCCCTAAGCACCAATCGCTTGCCACTCAAGAACACTCAGTGTAAAGTATAGACCTGTGCCCAAACTGGCAGAGAAGCCCTTGTGGGTACTGCAGATGCAAGAATTGTCCGGACTATGCTAACGCCATTCAGCTAAAAATGCTTCCACTTGTTATAATTTCTGAGTGTATTCTCCTGAAATCAAAGTTTTAAATTCATTTGTTTGGTTGTGTGTTTGTGTGTGTGTGTGTGTGTGTGTGTGTGTGTGTATACAACAACCCAGACTCTTTATCTACAATCTGAAAAAACAATATTGAATGCTAATGCTTAAATGATCTGCCACTACTATTAGTAACGCCAGGTCACGTCCCTCCTGGCATAAAAGACCCTACGAGCCACTAACTGAAAGCTACTTACCACAGCTGAAAAATTCTGACATGATCTCCCCACTGCCAACCTCTTTCACCTGACGTTGTCTTTCCCTTCCCTGTTCTCTAGTCACAGGGGCCTTTATTAAGCACTTATTATGTGCCAGGTTCTGTGGCAAGTTCTTTAGATGTATTATCTGATTTAATATTCATAACAGCCCTGGGAAGCAGATTCTATTGCAATGTTACAGATAAACAAATTAAGACCTAGAAATTGTGTATCTTGGCCAAGGTGACATAAATATTGGGAGTTAGAGCCAGATATTTAACTCTCTATAGACTGATTCAATCCCCAAGTGTGTATCTTCCTTGAATTCAGACCATATATCAAACTGCCTTATTGATCTCGCCACTTGAATGTCTAATAGACATCTCAAACTTAACATGCTAAGTGATCCAACTCAGAAATTTTGTGTTGGCAAGGATGTGGAGAAAAAGGGAACCCTTGTATACTGCTGGTGGGAATGTAAATTGGTGCGGCCACTGTGGAAAACATTATGGAGGGTCCTCAAAAAATTAAAAATAGAACTACCATATGATCCAGCAATTCCACTCCTGGGTACATACCCAGAAAAAATGAAAACACTAATTTGGAAAGATACATATTCCCCAATGTTCACAGCAGCACTATTTACAATTGTCAAGATATGGAAGCAACCCAAGTGTCCATCAACAGATGAATAGACAAGGAAGATACACATATAATGTGTACCATATAATGGTACACACATATAACGGAATATTACTCAGCCATAAAAAGAAATGAAATATTGCCATTTGAAGCAACTTGGATGGACCTAGAGAATATTATGCTTAGTGAAATAAATCAGATAAATACTATATAATATCGCTTACATATGGAATCTAAAAAATAATACAAATGAATGTATATACAAGACAGAAACAGACTCACAGACATAGGAGAAAAACTTGTGATTACCAAAGGAGCGGGGAGAGGGACAAATTAGGAGTATACGATTAACAGACACAAACTACTATACATAAAATAGATAAACACAAGGATTTATTTTGTAGCACAGAGAATTACACCCAATATCTTGTAATAACCTATAATGAAATATAATCTGCAAAAAAAAAACTTATTATCACTTAGCTGTACACCTGAAACCAACACAGTATTGTAAATCAACTATACTTCAATTAAAGAAAAAAGCATATGGACCAAAAAAAAAGAAAAAGCAAAGTTTTGGTTTCCCCTTTTTATCCCCATCTTCCCAGCCTCAGTCAATGGCACCACCCAGTTGCCAAGGACAAAAGCTTACATGTCATTTTTCATTTCTCTCCTTCCCTCAACACCAACATTCAATTTCTCAGCAGCTCCTGTTAGGTTTCTATCCAAAATGTAACCTGAATCTGCCTACTTCTCTCATCTCCATTGCTACAAGACTAATCTGAGCCATCTTCAACCTCCTACCTGAGATGAGAGTCTCCTGCCTGGCTGCCCTGCATCCTCTCATTTGCTCATCCTGCAGTGGCCATAATGGTCTCTATGAAGAGGTACCACTCACTCCCTTAAGACCCTCCCATGATTTCTTCCCACTGCACGTAGAATGAGAACTAAACTCCTCTCTATAGCCTTCAAATTTACTTGATCTGGCATCCCTGCCACTTTTCAACCTCTCATTGCTTGTCATTGTCTTTTTTTATTGTTGCTGCTGTTGTTTGGGAAGGGGAACTCAAAAACTGAGAGCTGTGTCAATCATACTCCTTAATACACGGTGCATTATCATCTTTGATCAACATAGATCCCTCACTTGTTTGTTAGTTGGTTGGCTTATTTCCTTTTGTCCAAATTCCCCACTTGCACTTCCTCTTCCTAATGTGTTTCATTTTTATGTCTTATTATAAATTGTGTATTGATGTTTTGTGTACATATATTTCTAATTTATGTAAATGATACTGTGTAATAAATCACATTCTCCTTCTTTTCAAATCCAGTGCTATGTTTTGAAGATACGTTTATGCTGCATGTTGCATGTTGCCTCTAGTCTGTCCTCTCATTTCTGTATATTACTCTCTGGTCCATCCATCACTTTTTGACTATCTGTCCCCTGGGGAGTGGACACCCAGGTCAGCCTGGCTCCCACTCTGGACGACCACAAACAATAAGCATCCCATTATTGTGGACTTATGTGAGAATTGCTTTGCAATATATTTCAGAGTGGAGTGGCTGGGTAATCTTGTATATTTAATTTGAAAATATACTGCCAAATTGCTCTCCAGAATGCTACAGTCTATGTTGCCCCCAGCAATGCATAACAGCACCATAATCCCTGACCCAGTGTTCCTGCCAACCTAGGCATTATCCTGCTTTCTGAATTTCATCACTCAAATAATGGAAAGTTTATGATAGCTAATGACTTTGAGCATCTTATATGTATTATAGCACTTTAGGTCTCCTCTTATGGAAATTGCCTGTTCATGGCCTTTGCCTATTTTTCCCACTAGGATTATGTTTTTTTCTTGCTGATTTTTGCAAAAGCTCCCTTCTAATGCTGGATATAATTCCCTGAATGATGTTAGACAATGAAAATATTTTCTCCCAAAGTATCATCTGTCTGTTAACTTTATCAATGTTATTTCTTGTTAAGTAGCAATTTTTTGCTTTGATAAAATTGAATTCACCTTTCTTTCCTTCATGATTTATGTTTCTGAATATTTTTAGGAAGTCCTTTCTCACCACCAAGATGCAGGTAATAAGGCTTTTAGTTTTTCCCTTCCAGGGCTTGCAGCTCTTTTTTCCCATTTCTTATTGCTTGGAAAAGCCCTCCAGTTTATGTTACATAGTAGCAATAATAGCATTTTTTTCTTGTTCCCAGTTTTAAAGTAACTACATCTTCAGTTTTTCCACAAGTATAGCTTTTGTTGTGAGTTTTCAGTTAAAGTGAGTCCCTACAGTTCCTTGTCTTCTGATAGACTTACCATAAACAGGTATTGACTTATTTATGTTTTATCAAATGATTTTTCTACATCAATTGAGATTAATAATATTTTAATAAACAATTATAAATGTTTTACGTTAGTCTACTCATGTGGTGAATTATGTTGATAAACTTTTCTAATGTTAAACCATCCCTTCATTCCAGGGATAAGAAGGATAACTAATCTTTTATATAGAGTTTGACATTTATGATCATAAGTAAAACAGACCTATCATTTTCTTATGTGTATTTTTTTTGTGTTATTCCGATCTACTTCCGAAGTCATTACACTGGCCTCACAGAAAGATCTGCTCAATTCATTTCCTATGTTCTGTAAGTACTTATATAAGATAGAAATTGACTGTTCCTCCAAATGTTGCTAATACTAATGTAAAAAACCATCTGTACTTGAGATCTGAGGGGACGGTTTGTCTTTTAGACACCCTTTTAGCTAGTAGTTATTGATATTTAAGTATTGAGTACTATTGATATTTAACTGGTATATCTAAGTTATCCATTTCTTCTTGTGCCAATTTTGACATCTTGTAATTTCTTGGCATTTGTCTATTACATATAGGTTTTCAAATGCTATAATACTCTTTTCTTATTTTTTTAAATCTTTCTTGAGACTGACCTTATTTCTGCTTTTTAATTTTGATTCTTATTTGCATTCTCTCCCTTTTACCTTTTATTAAGTGAATATTTTACTGAAGTATAACATACACACAGAAAACTATATATCATAGGTGTGTAGCCCTATGAATTTTCGTGAGGCATATATTTTGGAATAGAAATGGTGGATCAAGCATACATATGTACACAAAAACACAGGTACAAAAATTATTATAGCAATATAATTTGTAACTGCCAAAAGTTAAAATAGCCTAAATGGTCATCAATGATAGGCTAGATAAAGAAACATTAGTATGTTCACATCATGGAATACTATGCAGCAATAAAAAATATAAACCACTACCACACACAAAAACATGGAAAAATACACAAACATAATGTTGGACCAAAGAAACCAGTTACAAGTGGGGATATACAATATGATCTCATTTATATAAAATTCAAAATAGGCAAAAGTAAATTCTGGTTTTGGGGGTCAGAACAATGGTTAACTTTGGGTGGTCAGGGACTGAGGGGGGCTTCAGGGAGGGATCTGGGGTGCTGATATTGTTCTATATTGTGATCTGGGTAGTAGTCACAGACGTGTTCACTTTGTAAAAATTCTGTGAACTACATGTACTTATGATTTATGCACTTTTCTATGTATATAATATACTTTAATAAAATATTTACAAAAGAGACACCGACTGTCACAGTGGAATAATTACATACCCTAGGAGTAACCCACACATGGTAGAACGTTTCAAACAAAGTGATTTCAAGAGGTTAAAAATAAAGACTTGTCAGAGTTACAAGACAAATACATACAAATAAGCAAACAAACAAAAGGAGTGGTAATATTAAAATTAGGCAAGGTGGAAAGTAAGGTTAAAAGTACTGAAAGGGATACAGATGAATATAATGTGATGGTTAAAAAGCACAATATTTATCAAGAAGTCATGATGGTCAAAAGCTTTCTTACGCCTAATAAAATAAGAGCTACATACATAAGGCAAGTCTTCTAGAACCTACTTAAAAGGCAATTAGAGGGCTTCCCTGGTGGCGCAGTGGTTGAGAGTCTGCCTGCCAATGCAGGGGACGTGGGTTCAAGCCCTGGTCCGGGAAGATCCCACATGCTACGGAGCAGCTAAGCCTGTGTGCCACAACTACTGAGCCTCCGCTCTGGAGCCCACGAGCCACAACTACTGAGCCCACGTGCCACAACTACTGAAGCCTGCACGCCTAGAGCCCGTGCTCTGCAACAAGAGAAGCCACCCAATGAGAAGCCTGTGCACCGCAACAAAGAGTAGCTCCCGCTTGACGCAACTAGAGAAAGTCTGCACGCAGCAACAAAGACCCAATGCAGCCAAAATTAAAGTAAATAAATAAATAAAATAAATAATTTTTTTTAAAATGCAGTTAGAGAGGGAGAAGTCAGCATACTTCTTTCGGAATCAGAGAATCTGGTACTCAAAGACAAGGAGAGACTGAACAGTATATCAACAAATTCAAATTAATAAATCTTTAGAATAAATTTGGAAATCTCAAGTAGAAATATACAGTCTTCATATACCATTAAATATTTACAGAAATCAATAATATAAATATCCAAAAACTGTATAAATTAAGTTTATTAATAACCCATAAAATTAAGAATAAATAATGAAATGTTGAGCCAAAGTAGAAAATATTAACTACTTGGAAAGTAAAAACATATTTTTAAATAGCCATTAGGTTAAGAAGATCTCAAAGCTAAAATGATAAACTCTATAGAAAGCAATAGAAAAGGAAAACACTTCATACATGAACTTATGGTACACAAAGATGTATTCAGAGTTAAAAAATAATAATGCATAGTCACAATGCCTTTATTATTTTAAGTAAGAAAAATAAAAGATGAAGAAAAATTTGCTGTCTATATAGGAAATTTTAAAAGATTATTAAAACTTTTTTTTATTTTGCAATTTAGGAAGAGAGAATTTATAAAGAAAAAAATTGAACCTAACAAAATAAGAAACAAAATTTAGTAGAATGATTAATGAAGCCAAATGCTGGTATTTCAAAAGAACCAATAAAATACACAACCTATTGCAAACTTGATAAAGAAAATAAAAGAGAAAGTAAAAATATGAAAAATTAGGGATGAAAAAAGAGACAAATTACAATGTAAGAGAGTTTTTAAAAAATTATGAGACAGAATTATATGAAACTCCATGGCAACAAATTTGCAAATCTAGAGGAAATGGATAATTTCTCAGTAAAATAAAAATGACCAAAATTAACCCAAGAGGAAGGCATGAAAAATTTCGAATAGACCAATTACCACAGAAGACATTGGAAAGATCAAAAAGATCTTCCACTGAAAATGTTACCTACTGGTTTCATAGCTGAAATCTATCTAACCTTTAAAGAACAGCTAGTTCCTATATCTTTTAAATGATTCCAGGCCATAGAAAAAAATACAGAGGTTCCTGATACATTTTACAAAGTCTGCACAACTTTAACACCAAAACTTTGAAGAAGAAATAGATGACTGTAATCTCACTTATGTATATAAATGCAAAAAAATCTTTTTTAAAAAAGCAAATAGAATCTAGCAGGATAACTAAAGAATAAAACAACACAAATAGGATTTATTCAAAAAATGCAAAGGTTGTTGCACATTAGGAAGTCTATCAAAGTAATTTGTTAGAGCAAAAAGGGAAAAATTTGATCATATCAAAGACACAAAGAAGGGATTTAATAAATTCAACAATCATTCCTATAACACTCCAGGTAGGGGGTGGAACTTCCAGAAGGCCTGAGTGAGAAGCTCAGAAAATACTATCCCCCCAAAACAATGAGAAAACATAACAAAATTGTCAAAAACAATCACTTCAAACTCTAGAAATTAACCAAAGCATAAAACAAATTTAAAAGTATTATTTACTCCTGGTTACATTCCTTGTTGTGAAATCTCTTTTGTCTGATATTAATATAATCACTCCAGCATTCTTCAGATCAGTTTTTTTTTCTTTTCTATTTTTATTCTCTTTGTATCTTTCTATGCAATGTGGACTTCTTGTAGAAATCTCATGTCATTTACGTGTAATGCAATTAGTAATATGGTTGGGTTTAAATATACCCTTTTGCTATTTGTTTTCTATCTGTTCCGTCTATCCTTTGCTGCTTTTTTCTCTCTTTCTTACATTAAAAAAAAAATTTTAGTATTCCATTTTATCCACCATTGACTTATTGATATACTTCTTTTGTAGCAGTTGCTCTACAGTTTATAACATACATCTTTATCTTATCTTCTACCTTCCAATAATTTTCTAACACTTCCTACATATTTTAAGAACCTTACAACAGTATACTCCTACTTCTCCCCTCAAACACATTTTTGTCATATATTTTAGTTCTGCATATGTTATAAACCTCTCAATACATGCTTATTTTCTTTAAACAGTCAATTATCTTTTAAAGAGATTTTAAACGTGAGAGAAATGTATCTCTGTTTAACCGCATATTTAACATTTTCAGTGCTTTCTATTCTTTTGTGTAGATCCAAACTTCTTCTAGTATTATATTCTTCTCTCTGAAGAACTTCTTTTAACATTGTTTATAGCATAAGCCTGCAGGAAATAAATATTCTCAGTTTTTACTCACCTTTAAAAAACTTGTATTTAACTTTCATTTTTGAAAGAGAGGTTTGTAGTTTATAGGATTCTAGGTTGACACTTTTTTCCTTTGACAATTTAAAAATACCACTTTATTGTCCTCTGGCTCTGACAAGAAGTCTGTTGTCTTCCTTACCTTTGTTCTTCTCTCTATATTGTGGTTCCCCAGGCCCCTGTCTGCATTTACAATTTTCTACTTATCAACAATTTGGTCATGACGTGCCTGGGTGTGACTTTCTTTGTATTTAATCTGTGGCTCATTGAGTTTCTTATATGTGCAACTTTAGAGTATTGATCAAATTTAGACATTTTTCAGCCATTACTACTTCAAATTTTTTTTTCTCCTCCTCCATTCTAGGATTCCAGTTACACAAATTTTAGACTGCTTGGTATTGCCTCACTACAGTGATGTTTTGTTCAATTTGCCCTCAGTTTTTTTTTTTCCCCTTCTGCCTTTTATTTGAAGTTATGTCTTTTTCCTGTGGTGTCTAAGCTACTGTTAATCCCATTCAGTGTGATTTTCATTTCAGGTATTGCATGGAGAAAAATAAAGTAGGGAAGGGAGATAGAAGCCAGGTGGGTATTTGAAATACGGCCATCAGGGAAAATCTTACTGATAAGGTGAGATTTGAGCAAAGTCCTGAAGAAGGTGAGGTCAGGAGATTCAAGTCTTCATCATCCTCCAAATCTTTTTCTATTATACTTTTAGCACCTTTTCCTATTTAACCTGTTCTTTTCCTCTAATACAGTAAGGATAGTTTTCCATTATCTTCTGTATGTTCCTTCTTGTCTCAGAGTCTGTTTAATTATGTTCTTTTGTACTTGTCTCTCTCCTGTCTTCTTTTCCCTTATTATTTTTATTTTATTTATTTATTTTTTTTTTGCGGTACGCGGGCCTCTCACTGCTGTGGCCTCTCCCGTTGCGGAGCACAGGCTCCGGACGCACAGGCTCAGTGGCCATGGCTCACGGGCCTAGCCGCTCTGCGGCATGTGGGGTCTTCCCGGACCGGGGCACGAACCCGTGTCCCCTGCATCGGCAGGCAGACTCTCAACCACTGCGCCACCAGGGAAGCCCTTCCCTTATTATTGATTCCTTTTGCTGCTTCTCTTGTGGCTTCTACATCTATAATGGTTTTATTTTACTCTTTCATCCTTTCCAAAACTTTGACTACTCACTCTTCATCTCCTTTCACCTTATATTTGAATACTTTTATCTCCTCTTTAGTTTCTTACTTCTAGGGACCACATTTTTTTAATTTAATTGTGATCAGGGGAAACATTCTGTGGTGTAAGTCTTCATATGGTGAATATCCTTTACCTGATTTTTGCTTGTCATGTACTTTTTTCTTTGTGGATGCTTTTTGGTTATTACTCAACTTTGAATGAGATCAGTTCCTCCTGGAGCAATTACTTACAAAAGCTTGTGCAGGAATGGTTCATGAACTGAATAGAGACAGAAGGCACCTTGGGCTTAGGACTTTCTCACACTTTCCTACCATGTACGTGCCAACACTGCCTGTTCTCAAAGTTTAATGTTCTGGAGCCACTTTGGGGGTAAGCAGAAAGTTCACTTGTCTCCAGTATGCAATGTTTTTTTTTTTAAATGATGATTTAGTAATTATTGTTCCTCGTTATTTTATTATCATCAGTAGCTGAACTGATTGTCACTTATGCTTGTTCACTCATCTACCCTATCAAGCTGACAGCTTCTTCTTGTAGAAATGGCAGGTCCACTCAGATTATCATTCAACCCCTCCTCTCTTGCCTCTCTCTGGTGTTAAGTCAGGTTTCGGATACTCCCACAACTCCACCTCCACCCTGCTAGATCTACTGATACAAGAAAGTAAATAATGGTTTGGCTCTCAGCATGGCCTACTTTGAAAAAAAGCATGTGCTTCCCAAGTCTGTCAAGGTATGTGCCCACCCTTGCTGGGTCCCATTATTTGGTCCACATATTACTATATTGACAGCTACTCCTCGTAGACTGTTGTTCCCTGGCTTTGCTCCTTCCGTATTTCATATTCTTCTCTGTGGTTTGCTATTGTTGTTTTGGTATTGTTGGTTTCACCGAGCAGAGTAAAAGAGAAGCTTTGATTCCAATCTTTAATTGGAAGTCTCAACAGTTTATTTTAATGTAATTCAACTCAATAAATATTGCGTGCCATGAGGAAAAAGGGTCTGTGCTCAATGCCAAGGAGAGTAAAAAGATAGAGGTAGAAACCCATAGCAAGCATCTGAAAAACACAAGTAATCCCATTCTTTTGGA
Source organism: Delphinapterus leucas (assembly GCF_059928025.1). NCBI lineage: Eukaryota > Metazoa > Chordata > Mammalia > Artiodactyla > Monodontidae > Delphinapterus > Delphinapterus leucas. The sequence goes on along the minus strand of NC_143129.1, from coordinate 52,309,606 downwards.
ACACAAGTGAAAAGAAAGAAATCCACATCTATCACTATAGTGGCAATAGGACTGTTGTTTCAGCAGAAAAGTCTTTGCAACTTTGCCTTAAGCGAAATAGTCCAGTTTCTGTTCTGGGAACCCTCAGAACTATCCTAATAATAACGGTGCTTGGAATTATTAATAAATGATGCTGAACCGTCTAAATAATTATGGTAACTAATATTCAGTATGTTTTTTGGTCGGTACTTTCAGAACCATGTGGGCCACTTAACAAAATAGAATTTCATGAAAAAAAAGACCAAATTTAGGATAAACACTTCTCTGAAGTGGTTCCTTGCCTAGCTAGGAATGTGTGCCTAGCTAGGAGTGTGCCTGTACCCAGCAGGCTGAAAATATTGATCACTCTTCTGTGGTAATTAAGCCAAAAAAGACTTTGTGTCTCTTCAGGAGGCCAGGTAAAAAATAAATGGGATCAAGGGGCTTTGGGGACCCTGATGATGCTGCAGGCAAGGAAATGGATTTAAACACAACTAAGCAGGAAAGGGAGTTGGTGGCCACTTTTTATTCTCCTTAAATCTGGGAGTATTGGGACCAAAAATTAAACTGCAAGATTTCACGAGGTTAAATTGCTCCTCCTGTCTGCCCCAAATCATGACAAAAAGCCTTCACCTCAAAGAACTGGCAAATGACTCTCAAAGCATTTGCTCATTCATTTACCGCCCACCCCCCCCGCCCCGATCTTCCTGTCCATTCCCTTTTCTCTGTCTCCTCTGTATTCACCAGCAACCATATTCTTCTCAGTCTCTGGGTTCTGGGAAGAAACCAATGAAGCTCTGACCTGCTATTTGTAAAACAGATCTTACAAGGTGAACAACGGGCTTTTTGTTCTGTTTCTGAGTCTTGTGGGATGTCCTACAGATGGACTAGCTATGGGAGCCCTTGAACTGGAGAGGAACCTGGGATGAAAAAGCTTAAGCCCTGCTGACCTAACATCAGCTCTTGGCTTTCAAAAATGTTAGCATAAGCCCTTGTCAAATTTGTGATAGATGGTTCTGGATTAGAAATAACTACATGTAAGTAGATTTCTAGAGAATGTATTTGATTAACACATTAGCAGTAATAACTAGATGGATCTTATTGGGAGAGACGGATGGAAGGGAATTGACAATTATAGAGCTAAAACCTCTTATGGAACAATGGTTCTCTGAAATGTGGTCCCCAGACCAGCAGCTTCAGCATCACCTGGAAACTTGTTAGAAATGCAAATTCTCAGGCCTCTCTTCAGACCTAGTGAGTCAGAAATTTTGTGGGTGGGGCCCAACAATCTGTTTTAACAAGCCATCCATTCTGATGTACGTTAAAATTTGAGAACCAGCACACTAGGGGAAGAAAAAGAACTCAAGGTATAGATCAATAGTTTTCAAAGTTTCTCTAGCATCAGAATCACCTGGAGAGCTTATTAAAACAAGGATCAATGGACCCTACTCTAAGAGTTTCTGATTAAGTAGGGCTGGGTAGGGGGGAAGATGCTTTGCATGTTAACAAGTTCCTAGATGTTATTGTTGCAGCTGGTCCAGAGACCACACTTTGAGAACCACTGGTCTACACAAAAAAGGTGAGTAAGTGCAAGACTTCCTTGGCTCCAGGTTAAAAAAGGATTTTCTGGACTGAGGAGTTGGGGTCGGTGTGGGGTGGGAAGAGAAGTGATCACTGCACACACATGTCAGTGATTTATACAGAGAAAGGCTCGGCCTGCTTTGGGCTCTGGGGAGGCAGCAAGGCCTTGGAAGTCAGGGGGTTCGTTTCACTCACCAAGGATTCTGCTGTCCGTGTGTGAGAGAGATAGGAAAGTAGTAGAAAGAGCCAGCAGTCCAGAAAGGACCAAGGAGACAATCTTCAAAGTGGCCTTCATGAACCAAGCATCAAGGACCAACCATGATGGTGACAGGTCAGTAGACACCTACGGGGAGAAATCAGTTTGTAGAGCAGATCCCCCTCCTCAGACCCTGACTACCTAGCTCCTCCAGAAGCCTCCAGAACTCACTCCTGAACTGAGGAAAAGTGGTGACATTTCCAAATGGACTTAGAGTGTCTTCCCCACCATGTAGTGATAGGACCAACACCATCCCTAAAAGGGTGAAGGAAGCGGGGGTCAGGGTACAACCGAGATAGTATATTTGAAAGGGTCCATTCTGTTAGCATCTCTCATAGCCTCTCTGAGATACTCTCTTTTTTTGGAGTATAATTGCTTTACAATGTTGCGTTAGTTTCTGCCGTACAATAAAGTGAATCAGCTATGTGTGTACGTATAGCCCCTCCCTCTTGGAACTCCCTCCCCTCCCATCCCACCCATCTAGGCCATCACAGAGCACCAAACTAAGCTCCCTGTGCTATACAGCAGATTCCCACTAGCTATCTATTTTACACATGGTAGTGTGTTTATGTCAAACCTAATCTCCCAGTTCATCCCACCCTCCCCTTCCGCCCCACGTCCTTAGAGATAGGGATTTTGAAAATTTAATTCCAATGATGCTTAGTCAACAGGAGTAAGGTGTAGCACCTAATGATAAACCCTTCAAGCTTGGGCCTGAAATGACTGCCTCAGTTACCCTACCCAAGAGACGGGCCTGATGGAGGCATAAAGTAGAAATTAAGTTGAGTTCTAAAACACAAAACGACTAATTACAAGGAAACAATTGGTAAAACTCAAATCGAGGGACATTCTACCAAACAGCTGGCTTATACCTTCAGATATGTACTGCATTTTAGATTTTGGAACTGTAGCAACAGTTTCCTAAATTTGAACGAAAATGAACCTGACTTTGTCTGTGGGTGTGGTAGATACAAATCTTAATTCACAGAACAGAATAGTGAAGTTCATAATTCATCACAAAGAACTTACACACCAAGAAATAGAAATTGTTTTCTTTTTTTCATTTTTGAATTATTTTTGAGCTTTTAATAGTTGGTGGTTGATTTCCTTCTTTGGGTGGTTAGCATGCTGTTCTCAGAGTGGGATGTGCTGGAATTGTCCAGGGCAGGTGTGGAATATCACACAGTCTTGATTTCAGTCTTTCCCAGGGTGATAAGAGCCACAGAGTTTACTGCTGACATCTGAGACAGGAAGAGTGGCTTCTTGCAATCTCTTTCAGAGTGACTGCTCTTTGATTTCTCTCCTACTGTGATCTTTCTTGCTTCTGAATTTCTGTAGCGCTTGCAATCTGAACCCAGCACCCTAACACTTGATTTTATCCGGCCCGGTATTTTTCCCCAGTTGTTTCATGTACAAATCACTCATCTCCCAACCCAGATGTAACCTTCTCAGAGGCAGGAACTGTGTCTTCCATTACTTTTGCATCCTGAATAGCATTGCACTGTACCAGACCCCTGTAAGCACGGAAGGAACATTGATCAACTTATTCACAGAATGCAGTGAATGAATGAATAAATGAGTGGTAGTGTCCATTTTTCCTATTATTCAATTAAAAAAGCAGCTCCTCTCAGAAATATGTCTTTTGGATTTGAGAGAAGTTGAATAACAAATTATCTACTAAAAAGCTTAAGAATTCTCCATCTGCACATGACAAGTTATTATTTGATCATTAATGGTTACCTGTATATTCCTTTTAACTCCTTGTTAGAGAATTACTGCATGCCTCATTGTTTAGGGCCAATAATGATGCATCTATAAGTTTACTCGTTGCTCATCTCAAGTGAGCTGTTGGACAAATCAGGCAAGACGGTGAAATAAGCAAAATCTAGCTCTGATGTCCCTCCTTCTTCTGGCTACTCATACCCTCCTAAAATATCCCCCTAACCCCACTCTCCCATCTTCTTCTTAACTGTCAGTCAACCAATCAATTAGCTGGTAAGAGCTACAGTATTACCCTTCTATAGGACTACTTTTCTTTTAGAACAGGAGTCCTTAAGAGCTAGCTTTTAGACTCTAAAGAAATGTATCTCTAAATTGTACACTTTCATATATTGAAAAGCCAGTGGGAGAGAGATTTAGGGACCGGGTTCCTTAAATCTCTCCTTCTAGGAAGAATCCCATTTTACCTGTTCAGGAAGCCAGTGCTAGTAAGATTTATGAAAAGAAGCCCATTTCTATATGAAGTTTAGGAACGCAATTTTTTTTCATTTTACATAGCTATGGTCATGCTTTGGGGAATGGATTTGGGCTAACGATACTTACAAATCACTGGTTTATAAATCAGAAAGACATTTATTAATTTGTTTATGCTTGCTTGTTATTAGAATTTTCACGTATTCTGTTTAAGACATAGATGTCAAATACCTGGTAGAAGTGTCAACAATTTCTCCTAGCATGCTCACAGCAGACATTGCTAATTAAGCCATCATCCTTTCCTTCAATACAGTGCTCCAGGCCACCGTTGCCATTGCTCTGGACTGGTATGCAAGATAAAACCTTTCTGCCACGGCTATTCTTCCTAAAATCAAAATACCTAGGAAGTAATAATTTATCAGAATATTATTTGGTAAGAATGGAACCAGAGCAAATGACGTATTACAAAAAACAATTTAGGAAATAAAATAACACAAGTGAAAATAAATTAGAACTAAGGAATTATAAAGTAGAGTAGGAAGTCAAGACGTGAGGAGGGGCATGGCTTTATGTAGTTAATGTCATTAGAACTTGATATACATTGACTGGATTCAGAAGTTAAGAAGAAAGGAAATGAAAGAAGGGAGTAGGGAAGGGAGGGAGGAAGTTTTTGGATGGATTGTCACATGAGGGATGAGTGAGTTGTTAGACAGTGTCCTTATTTCTGTGACACATGCAGCGATGAACCTCTTAAGGCTATTCCTCAGTAAATGCCAAGGGCGTAAGCCATAGGCAGAATTCAATGAAGGCAGTTTCATAGTGGGTCAAGATAATGTGTTCTAATTTGATACCAAAAAAAGAACCTAGACTACTGAGAAGTGTGGGTGGATAATCCCAAAGGGAATTTGATGGTTTTGCAGAATATTTTCTACGTTTGGGAAACTACTGCCAACCCACTATACAGTACAACTTTGCCAACCCACTATATAGTACAATTTTGCCAACCCACTATATAGTACAACTTTGCCAACCCACTACATAGTATCACTTTCTAATGACCATAATACCAAAAAATATTATCATCCTTGGGTAAGACCTGATAAAATATTACTCTTCCTCTCTCCCTTTTAAGTAATTTTTAGAGTTTGCCAGAAACTTCTGTCATTGCATTCCCTCATACCATTGCTATGCCCTATAATAAGATATTTCTGAATTAGTTATATTTTAGAAGAATTGCATCTTGCAAACTTATGAAACATATTAAATTGACAATGTTTTTCTACTCCATAGAGTAGCACATACTGGTACTGTGTTCTCAAACATAGCACTTGTAATGTCAGTCACTTCCCAATCAAGAACAGTTCCTGGTACACCTAAGTGCTCAATAAATATAGATTGAATAAACAAATATCAAAGAAAAATAAATAAATATCAAGGGCCCTCTTATATTATTTTCTCCCACATGCTCTAGGTTTTGAGTTTGTCTAGTAAACAATTTGCATTTGAAAAATAATGAATTTGCATTTTCAGATCAGCATGACATAACTTTGACCCTGTTAATTCCGATAATGTGCTGTTTGATTCTTACTGAATTTCACCTAGAATGAAAGACCCTTCCTGTTTTGGAACATTGCCTTCGTTTTGAATCTTCTCTCAATAATATGTGCATGATCCTTACTGCATACCATAAACCAAACTAAATTCCAGAGGGATGGGACTTCCCTGGTGGTCCAGTGGTTAAGATGCTGCGCTCCCAATGCAGGGGACCCAGATTCGATCCCCGGTCAGGGAACTAGAATCCGCATGCCACAACTAAGACCCGGCACAGCCAAATAAATATTTAAAAAAAAAAACAATTCCAGAGGGATTTAAGAGGTAAATGTAGAAAGTTAAAAAAAAATGTTTTGGGCTTCCCTGGTGGCACAGTGGTTGAGACTCCGCCTGCTGATGCAGGGGACACGGGTTCGTGCCCCGGTCTGGGAAGATCCCACATGCCGCGGAGCGGCTGGGCCCGTGAGCCATGGCCGCTGAGCCTGTGCGTCCGGAGCCTGTGCTCTGCAACGGGAGAGGCCACACAGTGAGAGGCCCGCATACAGGAAAATTAAAAAAAAGTTTTAATTGAAAAAACTAAAAGAAAATTTAGATGAATAGTATTTATCTTGCCCACATTTAAGAAAGGAATCTAAGCATTAAAACATTAAGAAAAAATTACAGATTTTATTGTGTAAAAGTTAAACTCTTCTGCACATAAACAACCCAAAGACAAACAAAAAGTAAGACTATATTTTCATTAATATGTAAAGGTTTACTAGCCTTCATTTACAAAGCATTCATACAATCAACAAGAAAAGTAATTTCTCAATGGAAAGATTGGCAAAAGACATTGACAATTTTAAAGAGAAAAAGTAAAAATAGCTATGAAAAACATTTAAAAGTGGTCAGCACTACAGTAATACATGGAAATTAAAACGACATACTCAATCTGACCTATCACTTTAGTACAAATTCAAGGATAATAATACTTAATACTGGCAAAGGTATAGATTCTCTGGAAAGCATTTTGGCAATATGTGCCCCAAACCTTTAAAGTTCCTGGGCAAACCAGGGCAAGGTTGTAGGTATGATGTTATTTTTTATCATGTTATTTACAATGGCCAAAAACTAGGAAAGAAATCTAGATATCTAAAGAGAAAGGGAATGGTTAAAGTAATTAAACCATGTCATGGGAAAAAATTTTGATGAAATTGTGAAATCATGAGAAAATTCATATGAAGTAATATTAAATGATCAGAAAGAAACTGTGTATAGATATACATACAGTGTCATTTCAGTTATCTAGAACCTATATATCTGTATATGCGTAGAAACAGTTTAGAAGAAAATATACCAAAAGATTAATTCTGTGTTGTATTAATATAAATGATTTTTTCTTCTTTGTACTTTTCCTTCATTTTCCAAAATTTTTGCCAAAGCTCATGTATTATTCTCCCAGGTTTTATTTATTTATTTATTTTTGAGATGTTCTTTTTTTTTTTTTTACATCTTTATTGGAGTATAATTGCTTTACAGTGGTGTGTTAGTTTCTGCTTTATAACAAAGTGAATCGGTTATACATATGTTCCCATATCTCCTCCCTCTTGCATCTCCCTCCCTCCCACCCCTCCAGGCGGTCACAAAGCACCGAGCTGATGCGGCTGCTTCCCACTAGCTATCTACCTTACGTTTGGTAGTGTATATATGTCCATGCCTCTCTCTCGCTTTGTCACAGCTTACCCTTCCCCCTTCCCATTCCTCAAGTCCATTCTCTAGTAGGTCTGTGTCTTTATTCCTGTCTTACCATCTCCCAAGTTTTAAAAGGTACCATATGGAATAAAAAATGGAATGCCTGATCTAAATGAAAAATTCTAGAATGCTTCCCTATAACCCCTCAGCTCTTTCTAGGTGAGTACATTCTCTGGGCTCTGTTGTTCTCTGGGTTCTGGTGTTTTATGCCCTGAAGCTGTTCTCAACGTACCTCCCCAGGTGCAGGTGCACTTCAGTGATGGATGATAAAATTTCTCTAAGACTATATACCTAAGTTACTAAAAGCCAGGTCAAACCAGATGTGTTGTTTGCAGTAAGAAAAGCAGACAGACAGTTACAAAGAGATAATCAAAGGGATCCCCGTCAGACTTCAGGAGCAAGCTTTCTGTCCCTCCCAGGAGCCTTCCTTGAATCCCGCTGGAGGGTTAGGGGTTCCTCTTCTGGCTTCTCGTGTTGTCCTGACCTGATATCAGCATTTAATTCCTTGTACTGAGATCATCTATTCGTGTGCCCTTCTCCCCTCCCGGGCCAGGCTGAGAATTCCTTGTCACAAATCTCTGTTTTACTCATCTCTGTAGCCTCAGAACACAGTAGTGGTCAATCAGGAAAGCATTTCTTGCCTAGTGCTTTCACCTGCACCTCGACCCTTAAAATCAAATTCAAATGATAAGTGAAAATATTAGTTTCTTGAAACTAAGATCAGGGAACGACGTTGAATCCTGCCTGCTTCCTCAACTCCACATGGCAAATCAGACATATATAAAATTGGTGGTTTCGGATTGTTCTGGCCAAAAGTGGCTCTATGAAACCCAACCCTTGGATCATTATCACATGTTCACTTACGACTCTCTCCATCCAACACACTAATCATTAATTTAAATAACCCCTTCTTTTAATAACTTTGCTTGGAAATGACTGCCTAAAACCATGAACTAGAGTTGAAAGTTTCTCATTTCACTGAAATTGGACCAACATTTCCTGTTATACACTAACTGCTGTGGTCACTGGCTGTTCCTGGACTGTTGAGCCAGGGGCCTCTTTTCTGTTAGCTGCCCAGTTGTCTCATTTGTACAGCAGAGGCCAAGGCGACAGTGAGCTCTGCGGTCTGCAGGAAGATTCTGCAAGCCAGTAAAATCCTTCCATTTGGGACTTGCCTATGCTGGAATATCAGTGCTGTCTGCTCTGCTTGCAAACCTTCCCAAGCCTTGTCCATCTGGGACACTAGAATCCTTAAAAGACCTCTACTCTGAAGTCTGGCCTGACTGCTCTGGTGTCTAGGCCCTCCTCTGACTTTGTATGGGTTTCATCCCATGTCTGTTTCTCTCACTAGACTGTAAGTTCCCTGAGGGCAGGGATAATAGATCATGTATTTTTGTAGCACAGAGCCTGAAACACAGTCAATAACAAATTGAATTGAACCACTGGGGGAAAAAATAGATGTTTTTAGTGCTTATTATATTTTTAGACTCACTCTGGGAGACATCCATTTCTAAACAGAATTCTAAGCTTTTCTGGGACACAGTGTAGTTGATAGAAATCTTTGATTCATAGTTCCATCATCTCTTAGCTTTATGTACTAGTAAGTTAATATCTCTTGAGCTTCAATTTCCTGAGCTATAAAATGGGAGTGATAATAATAGCATTGTTGTCAGGATAAGTGAAATTATTTCATTCTCCTAGCACATAGTAGGGGGTTAATAGTTTTTCAGCTGTTGGATGAAAGACTGTTGGATGCAACCAAGGCATAGGTACTGAAATCACCTACAGGTGATTCAATGTATAGCCAGAGTTGGGAACCACTGGTATAAACTTGGGGGATAGCTTTTGCACCTGTAAAGTAAGCCTTTTTTTTTTTTTTTTTTTTTTGCGGTATGCGGGCCTCTCACTGTTGTGGCCTCTCCTGTTGCGGAGCACAGGCTCCAGACACGCAGGCTCAGCAGCCATGGCTCACGGGACTAGACGCTCCGCGGCATATGGGATCTTCCCGGACCGGGGCACGAACTGTGTCCCCTGCATCGGCAGGCGGACTCTCAACCACTGTGCCACCAGGGAAGCCCTAAAGTAAGCTTTAATACTAATGATATTGCCAAGGTAGCCAGTAAATTTGGGTCTCTTCCTGTTTTGAAAATTTTATGAAGGAATCTCACTGCAATCCACTGATCAAAAGATAGCTATTCATACTACATGTAAAGCACTATGTTAGGTATACTAGGAATATTTTTTAAAGTATATTAATAGGTCCCATCTACCTTTGAGTAATTTGCATATGAAAAGCAAACTTGTCCATTTCAAAGAAGCTCATAATTTCAGTTTTACAAGGAAGGACCAACTCAAGAATCACCACCCATATTTCCTTTTTCACTGGGTTTAAACCTGGTCACTGGTCACTATTTCCTCACTCCCCTTACCACTACTACAGTGGGCTGGGTCCGTTACTCCATTATTCCACATGGAGTAAGTTCTAGGGTGTTTCATTCTTGTTTCAAAAACACATTTTCCTATAAATATTCTGTGGAAAAGCCTTTGCATGGTTTTATATTGGTAAGATAATTCTAGAGTGCCACATTTGACAAATGACGTCAGCTAGCCTACCCTAGCCATAAACCATTTTAGAACTCTTATGCGTAACTTGGCTTCAGGTCAAGGCGGTGTAATATGAACCAGCAGAATATACAGCACAGGGTGTCCTTAGCAGCCAACCTAAAGATCAGCAAAACTCATTCCTGTAAGAAGAGCTCATCTGTGAGGCAAGGTCGAGCCCAGTGTTCATCAGAGAAGGTCCGCTTAATGGAATTTCTCCTTGCCTGTAGGTACTTCTGCTTTGAAACTCTGTGGTGGTCCCTCTGGTTGCATACCTTATACCCATTCCCTCCCACCACCAATTACTGCCTTGTGTTCTTTGCTAGAGGTATTTCCATTTTGTTCAGGAATCAGATAGCCATATTCTTCAGGGGATGCTGGCCTCCTTTCCAGCTCCCACAGCGTCCAATCTTTTTTTTTTTTTAAAACAAGGGTTTCCTCATCAGCCTTTTTTTTTTTTTTTTTTTTACTAAATTTATTTATTTATTTTTGACTGTGTTGGGTCTTCGTTGCTGCGTGTGGGCTTTCTCTAGTTGCGGTGAGAGGGGACTACTCTTTGTTGCGGTGCACGGGCTTCTCATTGCGGTGGCTTCTCTTGTTGCGGAGCACAGGCTCTAGGTGCACGGGCTTCAGTAGCTGTGGCATGCGGGCTCAGTAGTCGTGCCTCGCGGGCTCTAGAGCGCAGGCTTGGTAGTTGTGGCGCACGGGCTTAGTTGCTCCACAGCATGTGGGATCTTCCTGGGTCAGGGCTCGAACCCGTGTCCCCTGCACTGGCAGGCAGATTCTTAACCACTGCGCCACCAGGGAAGTCCCCAGGGTTCAATCTTGTCGGTTTAGATAAATTGTGGTAATTCAATTTCCTTTGCCAGTGATTGGTTTAGGAATAAGCATGTGACTCATAATTCTGGCCAATTATGAGAGTAGAGGGAGCTTCTGGGAAGTTCTTGCTGTTCAAAAGGAACACAAAGGAAGATGTTTCTTGTTAGGCCACTGGATATAGATTTGTGAAAATACGATGCTTAGCGCTGCTGTAATTATCTTGCAAGCATGAGAGAATATGTCTGGAACCAAAAGCCAACACAGTGAAAATGGTGTAATAGAAAGAGGGAAAGAATCTGTATTCCCCCATGAATTCCCCCATGAGTTCATTCCCCCATGAACTCACTGAGCTGCTGAATTAAAGACACGGATACCACCTGACCTCCATATTTCATTGTTATGTGAGATTATAAATGTCCTTCTTATCTAAGCCACTTTGGGTGGATTAGCTGTTCTTACAGCCAAACGAACCCCAACTAATACATCTGTGTTAGCCATATAAACAGATGTGGAAGAATCTTGTAGTAAGTGGTTGCTTACTCCAAAAACATGCATCTTAGTACTGGGGAATTTTCTGTTGGGAGAAAAATTTTTTTACTCATTCCTTTCTTAGTTTCTTCCCTTACAGACATAGCTTGTCTCCACCACCAGGCTATGTCTCCCTAAGTACTTTACCACTCTTATTCACGAAGACCTGAGTGAGCCATTGACTTTGATATTTCATCAACCTAAAACAGAATGGTAGTGCCATTTACACCAGACACAGGTACAAGGAAAGATGGGCCTTAACAAGCCACTGCGGGCATTTTTTTTATCTGTTGTTGTTGTTGTTGTTAACATTGATATTGAGCATTACCATAACCATCAGTCTGTCAAAACCTTCTCTACGTGTTCTACACATAATAGATGTTCAATAAATGTTTGTTGGATGAATGCATGAATAAACTATATTTGCAAATAGCATGTCAAGAAGGATTTAGAGACTTGGAGATATTTGAGGCTCCATTTTTGAGATAGAAACCAAGTACTAACTAGTCTTTTTCTGCCACATCTAGTTAAAAGCAGCGAGTGTTAAGTAGTGCCCCTCCCTTTTTAAGAATGAGGTGCCCCCTCTCTCCTCTCTTGCTCCGATTCTCGTGCTTTCTCTCTCTCTGGAAATTTCAGAATTTAAGTGATCTGATCCTGTGAATTTTTTTTTTTTTAAGATTTTTTTTGATGTGGACCATTTTTTAAAAATCTTTATTTGTTACATTATTTCTTCTGTTTTATGTTTTGGTTTTTTGGCCCTGAGGCATGTGGGATCTTAGCTCCCCGACCAGGGATTGAACCTGCACCCCCTGCATTGGAAGGTGAAGTCTTAACCACCAGACTGCCAGGGAAGTCCCTGTGAATATTTTTTTAAAAGCAGATATTTTCATGTCTGCAAGCAGATCTTTCTTTGAAGCCCAAAGAATTCCATCATTGCTCATTAAGAGTTTCTGACGCATAAGGGTGTGTGTGCGTGTGTGTGTGTGTGTCTGTGTCTGTGTCTGTGTGTGTGCATTTTAAGAGGGCTATGCGGTCATGTCCGTTCTATAGTAATTAGTTTACTGGATGACTTCAAAGGCAAGGGACTGTGTATAACAGTGCTTTGAAGAAGTGCCTTTGTCAGAAATATTTCATCCAGCAGACTGACTTTGGGATCTGGGGTAAAGATTGGCTTTGTTCAACATCCAGTGTACTTTCCCCCAGGGAAGGGCAGATTTGTGACATTCAGGGTGAGCCTGGGCAAGGAAGAAAATGTCTTCCTGTTTTATTGTGGAAACTTCGTCATCTGTCTCGGAGAAGTGAGTCACTTCATACTAAGATTAAATGTCTCCAGAACCAGATCCTTCTCCCTGAGAAAGGTAGAATGACCTCAATGGAGAGAAAGGAGCATCATGCTAAGATCAGGCTTCTCTGAAGCTCATTCTGCTTCAGAAATTAATTCCTCTGGGGATAGCGCTTCTCCAATAGTCCCATGAAGGAGGACAACGTGCTGGAGCAAAGGAAACCTGCAAGTTAAATGTGCTTCCTGCAGTCCCTTGTCACCTGTGCGACGACACAAAAATTATTGGCTGAATCCCATTAATTAGTATTAATACTTCCACAGCAGAGTTACTTGAATCTCAACCTAATACTTAATATTTCCTTATGAAACAGTGACTTGCTTATATGTCTGTCTCTCCCATTAAATTTTAAGTGCCTTGAAACCTGGTCCATGTTTCAAGTCATCTTTGAACTCAGTGCCTGGAATACTTACAGTAGCAGACACTCAGTAAATATTTGGAAGTGGAACTAACTCATTATGTAATAGTGAAAAGGCCCAGGCTCAATATTTAGGCTTATATTTACTAAGCCTAGAAGAAATAAGGCAGAGACTGTAAATAGAGGTATTTTGCTTATATAATGAGAAGAGTCTGGAATTTGGAATCAGACAGGCCATGTTTCGAACCTGAGCTTTGCAACCCACTGGTTGTTCTACTTTGAGTTCGTTGCTTAACCTCCCCAGCCCTCAATTTCATCCTCTGTGAAATGGGAATAATGACAAATTTTTAAATGAGCTGTTGGGAGGGATAAATGAGGTGGTGTTATGGGTTGAATTGTGACCTCCACATGCATATGTTGAAGTCCTAACCCCCAGAGCCTCAGAATGTGACCTGATTTGGAAATAGGGTTATTGCAGATACAATTAGTTAAGATGAGGTCATACTGAAGTAGGGTGAGCCCCTAATGCAACATGACTGGTGTCCTTATAAAAAGGAGAAATTTGAAGACAGACATACACTCAGGGAGAACACCATGAGAAGCAACCCTGGGAGAAGCAACCCTGTCTGAGAAAGGGAAGGAGAGCTTCACAGAGGGACTACAGTGAATTTCCATCTTGAGGGATGAGTAGAAGTTTGTTTAAGTAATATGGAAAGTACAGATATGGGGAGCTGAGTTAAACATGATGCGTCAAGGGGGGGACTTCCTGGAGGAGGAAGTCTGAGCTGAGATTTGAAGGAAGGAGGATGGCATGGAACCCCATGGTGAAAGGAGCATAGTTCAAGTACCTTATCATAGTCAGGGAGACATGTGGGAGAGGAACCTGGAGGTATTGACAGAGGTGAGGACATGAAAGGTCTTACTGGCCATGCTAAGTAGTCTAGACTTTATCCTGTTGACAGTAAATAACATATATATATATATATATATTTTTAAATAAATTCATTTATTTATTTTTGGCTGCGTTGGGTCTTTGTTGCTCTGTGTGGCTTTTCTCTAGTTGTGGCGAGCAGGGGCTGCTCTTCGTTGCGGTGCACGGGTTTCTCATAGCGGTGGCTTCTCTTGTTGTGGAGCATGGGCTCTAGGCCCTTGAGCTTCCGTAGTTGTGGCTCGCAGGCTCTTGAGCGCAGGCTTCAGTAGTTGTGGCACACGGGCTTAGTTGCTCCGCGGCATGTGGGATCTTCCCGGACCAGGACTCAAACCCGTGTCTCCTGCACTGGCAGGCGGATTCTTAATCACTGCGCCACCAGGGAAGCCCCGACAGTAAATAATATTTTTATTGTGGTAAAATATACATAACATAAAATTTAACATTTTAATCATTTTTAAGTGTGCAATTCAGTGGCATTAAGTACATTCACAATGTTGTATGTACATCACCCTCATCCTTTTACAGAACTTTACACCCTCATCCCAAACAGAAACTCTTCTCATTAAACATACATTCCCCCACTTTCCCGCTCCTATCCCCAGACTCTTTTCTACTTTCAACCACTACTTTACTTTCAATCTCTATGAATTTGCCTATTTTAGGAACCTCATATAGGTGGAATCATGCAGTATTTGTCCTTTTGTGCCAGTCCACATCACATAATGTTTTCAAGGTTCACCCATTTGTAGCATGTATCAGAAGTTCATTTTTAAGCCTGAATTTTCTTCCTATCTATCTATTATCTATCTATCTGTCTATCTATCTAACTATCTACCCATACATACATTTTGTTAATTCACTCATCTGTTGATGGCATTTGATTTTTTTCTACCTTTTGGCTATTGTGAATAACGCTACTCTGAACATTTGTGTACAAGTATCTGTTTCAGTTCCTGATTTTAATTTGGGGGGTATATGCCTAGAAGTAAAATTGTTGGATCATATGGTAATTCTATGTTTAACATTTTGAGGAATCATCAAACAGTTTTTCACAGCAGCTATACCATTTTACATTCTTACCAGCAATAAACAAGGATTCCAGTTTCTCCATATCCTCCCCAACACTTGTTATTTCACAGGTTTTTTGATAGTAGCTATCCTAAAGGGTGTGAAGTTGTATCTCATCGTGGTTTTGAGTTGCATTTCCCTAAGGACTGATGTTGAGTATCTTTTCATGTGCTTATGAGGTATTTGCCTATCACCTTTGGAGAAAAGTCTATTCAAATCCTTTGCCTTTTTAATTGGGTTGTTTGCCTTTTTTGTTGTAGGATTGTAGGAGTTCTTTATGAATTCTGGACATTAATTGCTTAGCAGATATATGATTTGCAAATATTTTCTCCCATTCCATGAGTTGCCTTTTCACTTTTTTGATAGTGCCCTTTGATGCACCAAAGGGGACTAAATAATTTTAAGCAGAGAATTGATATTTTCCAATTGGTATGTAAAGGGTGGATTGGAGTGGAGTGAGGTCAAAAGGCAGGGAAATAGATTAAATAGCCACACTATCCCGGCAAGACATGGTAGGTTCTGAGTTGAAACAGAGAAAAAATTGAAAGGTAGACATTTAGGAAGCAAAGGCAACAGGATTCTGGTGATAGTGTAGAGAAAAAAAGGGACAGAGGGAGGAAAAAGTGTTGAGAAACTACTTCCATATTCAGCAAGAGATGATGAGAACCTGAAAAGGGAATATTGATGAGAGCAGAGAAGGGGCCACATTTGAGGAGATTAAGTTCCAAATGATTGGACAGGTGTGAGAAAGGGAGGAGTGATGAATAACCCCAAGCATGGGCAATCCAGTAAAATATGACCTTAATTTATAGTTAACAACCTAAATTAAATTAGTCTCTGACACAGACTAGCCTAGATGTGTTGCTTCCTGTAGTAGCCGGGTTTACTGGAGCCTGCCCTGAATCATCCTTCCCTCACTTTCCACTAAAGTCATTTCTCCTTGTAAAAGTATCTTCTATGATTTATCACTATGATATGACTTATCAACCTCGAATCCTTTTTTGGAAGGGTATGGAATAAATAAATGTAAAAAACATAAGCCCATATTGTAATCTGGAGCTTTGTGACTTTGAATAAGGACCTAAACTCCATAAGCTTCTGTGTGCTTCCATGTTTGTTAAATATAATATAATTTGTATTAATTAATATAAATCTATATTTTAATGGCACCTTCCCCATGCAGATGCTGTAAGGATCAAACGGAAATAATTCAGATCAAACCCTCAGCACTGGGCCTGGACACAGGAAACCTCAATACATATAAGCTGTTGCAGTCTTTGCTATTCCACCCCCATATCCAATGGCCAAGCCCAGTTGGATCTAAAACAGCTTGAAGGCTGTGGCACAGCAGTGAGCAGTGCAGGCAATCTGTGCAGGCCAGAGCCTCTGGCTCTTCATGCAGTGAGTATTGTGAAAGAATCATACCCTTGGAATCGGAAAATCGTGGGTTGAAATCTTGAATCTTCTGTTGACTAGCTTTATGGCTTCTTCTCCTTAAGACTCAAGATGGGGTGACAGCAGGTCAGTCCCAGTGGTGAAGGGAACACTGGTCGCTTCTCACAGAAATTTGTCACTGTGTTTTGTCTGTCTTCAGAGGCATGACATCCAGTAGAAATGGCAGCTTCTCTCACTTGGAGCCCAGTTCTAGAGTTGAATCCCCTACCTATAGGAATATGGTGGTCAACCTGGATGGCACACAGGATTGCACTTCAGAATGTTTATGGTGCTGGGTAAGAGAACTAGCACATACTGTGTATCAAAGCCCACTGATCATTATCACCTATAAGGTGCATCTTCCCCCACCCTCAGGGGAAGTGACACCATGGAGGGCTCAGTCCCCAGCTTGTTGGCCACTTCTGAACCTCAGTAGTGTGGGTTACAGCCGTCTAGCTGTAACGGTGCATCACAAGGTGACTTCCTGACAGGCTGTCTCTGCCAACAAAAGGTTGCAGCTGTTTCACAGCTGAGAGTGGGAAGGACTTTGAAATGACTGCATTTAAATAAGCATTTTCTGCCCCATGGGTTCAGTTAGCAATGGTTATGTCAAGCATTTAAAGGTGTTGTACCCCATCGAGCTATATTTCTACAGGGAAATGTTAAGGAAAGATGCAACTATACGTGTACAAAGAGAGATTAAGAAACCATAGTCTGAAACCACATGATTTTAATATTTCTAACACAGGCTAACCCAAGCTCTGGAGAATATGTGACACCACCCCTCCCCCTACAAAAAAAGGGCAAAATGGCAGCTTTTATGATTTTTTTGTTTAATTCTCTTAATGCAAATTAGCTTGTCAGTGTATTTTGTCTGCCTTCAAAGGAGTTAAATACAGTGGAGAGTGCTAGTCACAAACACGTGTAT
Organism: Delphinapterus leucas; assembly: GCF_059928025.1. Taxonomy (NCBI): domain Eukaryota; kingdom Metazoa; phylum Chordata; class Mammalia; order Artiodactyla; family Monodontidae; genus Delphinapterus; species Delphinapterus leucas. Next base: position 52,292,269 of record NC_143129.1, on the reverse strand, counting down.
TCCACAAGCTAGCACTGACCCGTACACATTTCAAATTTGAATTAATTGCTGACATTAAAGATTGGGGAGGGCAGCAATATTCAGGATTTCAAAACTGCTGGGAAGTTATGTTTGCTTGGGTCCTCTGACAAAGCAAATGCCAAGATGGGATTAAATATGCAAAAATTTTATTAGGGAAAATGCTTCTATGAGGAAAAAATAGGGAGAAGCCCAGAGAAGGCTGGGAGGGCAAGTCTGAGCAGCAGTGAAGGAGAGAGGAAGGGAAAGTTGGGTTGAAGTGTTCTAGGCCGCCGAGCAGTCTGAGGAGGATTCAGCAAAGAGTGGAGAGTCCTGGGGGCAAAGCTGGCTGTCAGAGGAGTCCTGTGTCTCCCAGGAATGGGTCTGCTAGTATCCCTGCTGCCCTCAGCCATTGGCTGGGCACAGACACTGGGAAGTATGACTTCTGCACAGACTCAGCCATGGGTTTCAGAGTGCAACAGCTGGGGCATTGGTCAACTGAACTGTCTCTGGTTGGAAGTCTGCGAGTGCATCCCAATGTCTGCCACTGAAGCCATCTCCGGGTAGAGGGTATCTAACAGGCCGTTAATCAACCTAAAAAAAGCATGCCCAGAATATTCCCTGCCAGGGAGCAAAGACTTAAAATAGCCAGCCACTCCTTCCCCTCATCCTTACATCCTTAGAACACTGTCTCTTTACCTGTCCACTAAGGTCTTGTATTTGTACGACACTCCTCTGAAAACTCTAGATAAACAAATACATATATATACATATATATGAATGTATATGTGTATGTACCTAAAGAAAAAAGAGCAATCTCAAAACGTATTAATTATAGTATAAATGCTAAATGAGTTTGCAGTGAGCAGAATGGGGGTTTGAACTAAAAATCTTAAAGGTCGTTTTCAGTCCCAATAGCTATACTTCTTTAATTGTTCTTAGGGAAAGATTCTTAAAGGAGTAGACTGTTTTCAATACCCTTTTTCTCTAACTATAAAAGTAAAATGTGCTCTTTGAAAAATGAACAAATATATTTTAAAATCAATCACCCCAAATTCTACCACAGAAATCATTAACATTTTAATATTTTTCAGAGCATATGTGTATATCTTTTAACTTTTTTATGATCTTGCTAACATATAATTTGATATCCTTTTTTTATAGTATAATGTATCAAACATTTACCCATATCATTAAAAACTCCTTAGCACGGTATGTGTTAGCATACATCTCTGAATATTTCCTTATGATAAATTCCTAGAAGGCTAGTAATTGCTAAGGCAAAGGGCATGCAACCTTCTAATGCTTTTGATCTACATTGATAAATTACTTTATCAGTGGCATATAAGGGTACCTGTTTCCCTAAACCTTCCTTAACTCTAAAGACAGTATTTAAAAAAAAAAACCCTTGTCAGGGAGAAAATGGCATCATATTTTTAATTTATTTCCTTTAAACACTAGTAATATTTAACTTTTTATTTATTTTATTAGTAATTTATAGTTCATCTTTGATGAATTATTTCTTCACATCCTTGACCAGTTTTCTATCAAATTTGTGCATTTTTATTATTGTTTTACAGGACTCTTTACATATTAATGACCTAACCATTTATCTATCAAATATATCACAAATATTACCCATGTGTCATCTACTTTTTAATTTTGTTTATGTTTTTCTAATGTACAATTGTTTCATGCATTCAAAACTAGTGATCTTTTCATTTATGATTTCTGCTTAGATAAGCCTTACCTATTTCAAGATTATATAAAAATTTACCTATGATTTATTTATTTTCCTACCGAAAAGAATATAAAAGTGGCTTTACTTTTCACATTTAAAAATGTCAGCCATCTGGGATTTATTTTTATATATTTCTCAAGGTAAGAATCTAATTTTGTCATTTTGCAAATTGTTACCAGTTTGTTCCAACACTATTTATAGCATAATCTAGCCTTTCCCATTTATTTGAATTTTCATCTTTATTACACACAAGGATAGTATTTTTAAATTTTTGTGGGTTTAAAAAATCTCCTTTTGATTCATTTCCAGTTTTACTGCACTGCCATCAAAGAATGTGGCCTATCCATTTCTCTACTTTGGGAAATATACCAGCCTTTCTCTTTTGCTGACCACAGTGGATCTCAGCCACTGTGAACTACTGTGTGGTATTTTGAAAAGTAAATTGCTACTACTCATAAAATATTTAAATTTGTGATTGGTGTACATATGAATTAGAGTCTATTTGATATATCACCAATAATAATATCATTCTCATTTACTGGCATTACAATTGTTTTTTCCTCAGTTTTACTGACATATATAACACTGTATAAGTTTAAGGTACAGAGTGTAATGACTTGACTTACATATACTGTGAAATGATTTCCTCAATAAATTTAGTTAACATCCATCATCTCACAGAGATACCAAAAAAAAGAAAAGAAAAGAAAAAAAATATTTTCCTTGTGGTGAGAACTCCTAGGAGGCATGACAATTCTTTACAGTGGGGCAGACATGTAGGAGCAGTATGGAACCCCATCAGTTGTGGGTTCCTGCTGTGGCTCCTTACCCTGGTGTCCACGAGGCCTAATCATTATAGGGTTCCTGTTCTTGAATTTCCAGAAGGACTCTGCTTCCTATGATGCTTTCTAAAGTCTTACAGTAATTCTTCCTAGTCCCTCCAACTCAAGCTAGTATGATTAAGCTTCTATTCCTTACAATGAACAAAGCCTAACTAAAACACCACCACTTTCTTCAGCACAGGAAGAGGGGACCAGTTTATACCAATCAGAGCAGTAACCTGACAAGGTGGACATGAAACTCAAGCATGGATCTCTAAGGAAGGCAGGCAGCCCTGGTGAGTGGGAGCCTTCTACTGAGTGGCGGAGTTTGCCCATTGTGGGGTAGCCCACCATTGCCTGGGCTAGGCTCTCTCTCCAGTATCTCCCTTACCACCTGGCCCTGAGCACTACTGCAGTGGGATCTGACTCTGCACTTGGCTGTTTGGTACACTTCCAAGAGGTTTGTAGGGATGATTCACTACTCCCTGGCAAGTCTAGCTCCAGCCTCTCTGCATGGGTGACAGTGAGATTCCATCACAAACTCCTTCTTCTAGTTCCTTGGGTCTTGCTTTTGCATTTAGCAGATTGAGGGTTGCCTTTATTTTCTTTCAAATGGGTCTCACTTCATTTAAAGAAAGTATCTAACAAATATTTTTTAGATTTTTCTGGATTGTGGTAGCATCTTAATTGAATTTCTCAGATAGTTACAAATTTCCTCCTATTTTTAAAAATTCCTTTGAAGGAGCAAAGCCCTTGTGCTCAATTATTATCATGAGTTGAAAATTACATTTTCCAGTTTAATTCTTTTTTTCTCTCACTTAAAACCAAAAAGTTTTAATTTTTACATAATACCTCCTTATTGAATCTGCCCAACTAATCGAGGGGAAAATGCAATGAAAGCAAATCACCTGGTAGAAATATCAGGATATCTTTAATAGCTGTAAAGTATTATTTAACATGTAATTTGGATACTCTCAGAATAATAGGCACTGTATTCTTTGGGGGTTTTTGCTCTATCCTTTTCTCCATACATTTTTTTTTTTTTTTTTTGCGGTACGCGGGCCTCTCACTGTGGTGGCCTCTCCCGTTGCAGAGCACAGGCTCCGGATGCGCAGGCTCAGCGGCCATGGCCCATGGGCCCAGCCGCTCCGCGGCATGTGGGATCTTCCCAAACCGGGGCACGAACCCGTGTCCCCTGCATTGGCAGGCAGACTCTCAACCACTGCGCCACCGGGGAAGCCCTCTCCATACGTTCTTTGTTCTCTCTCTTCTCTCCATAGTCAGTTCATATTAGGATACCTAGTGGGTGATTTTAGGAATAAATAACTCATTCATGAAACACAATTTGAGCCCCACCATTTACAAAGCTTTCAGCAAAAGGTTATAGGAAATGTAAAGGGTAACCAGGTGCTGGCTATAGCAATTGCCATCATAAAATTATAAGCAAGCTTCAAGAGAAGAGCACATGAAAAGATGTTCAACATGATTAGTCATTAGGGAAATGCAAATCAAGCCTACAATGAGGTACAACTTCACACGAAAAAAGGCAGGCAATAACAAGTGTCTGTGAAGATGTGGAGAAATTGGAACCCTCCTATTCTTTGAGGTGGTGAAAATGTTCCAGAATTACAGAGTGGTGACGGTTGCCCAGTCATGTCGATATACTGAAAACGACTGAATTGTACAATTTGCAAGACACGTATTTGACATGTATTAGTCAGAATGGGTTAAGTACTACAACAAATAAACCAAATCTCAAAGGTCTTTAAAATAACCCTAAAACTTCAATAGGAAGTGGGGGAGGAAGAGCTCAATTCTGACAAGGGGGACTTTGGAAAGCTTCTCAGAACGAATGACTTCTAAGCCATACCACAGAGAACAAGTGATAATACAGTAGCCATCTACAAATAGCTAAGTGTGCCAAACACCAGGCCTTTATTTCTGATTCTCTGTATACATAGTATGGTCACTCTGCTGCAGATGCAGAACCTGAGGCTCAGTGGTCAAGATGTCTTCCCCACATGACAGAGCTAGTGAGTGGCAGAGAATACTGGGATCAGCTGAGAGGCAAGCTCTTGATATGTGTAGGGGTTTGAGTAGTCTACACAGAGGGACATGAGCAAGGGCACAGGGGTAGAACACAGCAGAATATGGAATGGGAAACAGCAAATCAGCTGGGTAGCTGGGCCATCATCCATCCAGTTAGCGATTGGAACTGAGAATTGGCCTGGAAAGGTAAGCAGAGGCTAAATTATGGAAGGTTTTGTGTCGTGATGGAGAAGTTTAGAATTCATTCTGGACCATCAAAGAGCTGGAGGCATGTAAGCTAAATGGATCTGTGCCTTAGAGAAGGGACTCTGACAGCAACAAGGATAGTGTTCAACCAGAGAGTCTGAAGCCAAGGTGACTGACTAAGAGTCCAGCAGAGAGGGACTGAGGCCCGGACTGGGGTTGCAGAACTAAGCAAGGAGGAAAGGAGGAAAAGAATAAAGCCACCATTTCAAACTGGTGAAAGCATTTTAAATATTCATGCTAATGCTTACCTTACATCAACACTGAGCGTTCTGAATAAGGCACAGCTGTTCATCGACAGAGGTATTTTGGACTAAGGACTGATTTAACTAAATTGAATGCTGAAGCATAGAAACGTCATCATGTCTCAAGCCTTCTAGCCACCCTGGCGCTGTAATCTCCTACCTCTGTCAACAGTCTTCTGGCTAGAAGAACCCACAGGAAGCTTCTGAATAGCCAGCAGGTGTCACGGCCTGACAGGGTTAATCCTTTTTTCTTGTTCTGGCCCCTCGCAAGTGATAAAGACCACTCTGGAGAAGACAGAAAGTGTACTGAGGCTACCTATCATCCAGCAGATTCCAGAAGATAAAATTGTTCTTTTCTGTGCCCAGTGGCCATCGTCAATGTGTAGTCTAAGCACCAGGTCTAAGAGCAAACCCCAGCTCTGTCACTTATTAGTTGGGGTAAGCTTGGTGTTGGCCGTATTACTTAACCTTGCTGTTCCTCAGATCTCGCCTCTAGAAAATGGAGATATTCCTAATAACTTTATTCCTTTATAGCATTGCAGGGGGGCTTAAATCAGTTAAAACATGTGAGGGAGATTAGAAAACTGCTTGATATACACTAACACCCAAAAACCACTTGAAACACTTGTTTTGGAATTTTTCAGTTCTTTCCTTTCCTTTAAGAATATGATCTGAAAAGAGTAGGTTGTTTATATCTCAATGACAGCAATATTTTCCATTAACTTGTAAAAACTTTAATTCTCCAATTATATCTCAACTGAAAATAAAAAAGAAACTAACACTTTGTAACAGAAAAATAAAATAAAAACTTTAATTCTCAATAATTGAATCTGAAATCAGTCCATAACATCAGAACCAGTATAGCTTTTGAACTGCAGTGTAATGAGAGGTAATGACTTATTAGCTTTTTTAGGGGTTCTTGCTTAATTATGGTGAAGGAAGCTGCAACTTTTTATGTTTACCTCCTCAATATTGTTTCACTTTCTGAAAGGGAGTAGGGGAAAGAGAGGGGGTTTTCAAAGAGGTAAAGTTGAGATGGAGATGAAAAATTTTTGTTTGCTTCTGTTTTTACTCTCTCTTTTTCACACACACACCCACACTTACGCACACACAAGCACACAATTTCCTTTTCTACTTTAGCCACATTCCTTTGGTTATATCACAGTTGCTGAAGTTTCTGGATGTCAATATTTCCTTTCCATTGTCACTAAGAGGAGCCCACATAGTGACTTAATAAGTTAATAGCAACCCTTACTCCTAAGGCTGTATAGAGTTCCCACTGTCTGGCTCGAGTGCTATAGGAACATCAAGGTCTTCAGTTCTCACAGAGCTTACAGTTGATTGGAGAGACAAGACCAACACGTGAAATAACAATACTATTAGCACATAAAAGCTGGAAGCAAGATAGGACTCTAGTGGATACCAGTAAGAACCAATGACTTCAGCGTCTGGAGATTCATCTGTTACACCCACAGTGGTGGAGCTGTTGTGTGACCTGGGAAAAGGGGCTCCAAGCTGGAAAGCGAACTTCCGCTATCTGGAGAAGGCCATGAAACAAGAAGGAGAGGAAGCAGACAGCCTGGGGGCGGGGGTGGGGGGTGGTGGTTGGCCGACCCCTCCCAGGTACCGGGAGTTCCCCTCCCTCTGCTCCATTCTTCTCTTTGACCTGTGGCTGAATCTCACTCCTTGGTCATGGATTCCTAACACTTCCTGCTCCAAGTGACTATGGTCCGTGTTTTCATCTACTCCAATTTTGAAAATGAAATAAAGAAAATACATACCCTAAGGAGAAACCAGAGGAAGAAAAAAAAACAGATGTAAGAATCATAATTTTCCTATCTAGAAAAGCAGGTTACTCAAAGTACTTCACACATACTTGAGAGACCAGTTAGAACCATTAGCAAGTTGTTAGCATTGACTTTAAACTCCCTGCTCTGATGTAGCCCCAACCATTCAGAAGGAGCTGTGTGGTGTCACTAGAATTAACCATTATTAAAAAAAATACAAAAACAACACTCAATCCACAACTGCTTATTGGGTCCATTACCTGGGTAATGTGCATTGTGGTACCCCCAAAGAAGATTTAAACATTTAAACACACACACACACACACACACACACACACACACACAACTATCTAGTCTCAAATCAATAGCTACTGATCTTGATGCCACCATAAAGATATGGAGGGACCCCAGTAGTATAAGTCTGTAAAATTTCAGCAAGTGAGGGCAACTATGGATTTTCCAAAGGTTCAGAAACTCAGAGGCTGGGGTTCTTCAGCCATTGTAGGAGTTAGACTGAGGTATAAGAGTGGGAGAGGTTGAAGAGAAAACATGTTTCCAACAGTTAAGAGTGTGGGCTCTGGCATTTGGTGAAAATCAATCTTGGCCTTGTGCTAATTACCTCACCCCTCTGTGCTTCCATTTCTACATCTGCATGGGAATGATGATAATATTCATATCTCTCTGATTGCTTTGCCGGGAAGATGAAGTGAGTTAGCTCATGTACATTATGAATTACATAATACCATGCTTACCACACAGCAGACAATCAGTGTCAGCTGTTATTGCATGGAGCGAGTACAAAGAAAGCACATTTCAGAGTAGTACTTATTTTAGGATCACTTGTTTCTGAATAATCCTGCCAAAGCTACTTTTGACTTGATTATTCAGAAAAATTAACCAGATTGGAAGCTTTTTTAAAATAAATCATATAGGGCTTCCCTGGTGGCGCAGTGGTTGAGAGTCCGCCTGCCGATGCAGGGGACACGGGTTCGTGCCCCGGTCTGGAAAGATCCCACGTGCCGTGGAGCGGCTGGGCCCGCGAGCCATGGCCACTGAGCCTGTGTGTCCGGAGCCTGTGCTCTGCAACGGGAGAGGCCACAACTGTGAGAGGCCTGTGTACCGCAAAAAAAAAAAAAAGAAAAAAGAAAAAAGAAAAAAGAAATCACATAAATTGAATTCATTTAAATTCATATGAGAAATTATAGGAGGCAGCAGTGTATAGATTTTACTATCTTTTATTCAATCAACCTGTACTTTCATTGGTTTCTTTTTTTACAGTCAATGGTAAAGGGACCCTATATGTCTTAGTCAGTTTGGGCTGCTAAAACAAAATACCACAGGCTGGGTAACTTAAACAAGATATATCTACTTCTCACAGTTCTAGAGGCTGGAAGTCTGAGATCAAAGTGCTAGCATGGTCAAGTTCTTGGTAAGGGCCCTTTTCCCGGTTTGCTTGTGTTCTGGGTGGGGAGAGGCGGAGTGGAGGAGAGCTCTCTGGGTTCTTCTTATAAGAGCACTAATCTCACCATGAGGCCTCCTGCTCCCCACCATGACCTCATCTCCCAAAGGCCTACCTCCTCCTAATACCACCAGCATCGGGGATTAAGGCTCCAACATATGAATTCGGGGATACAAACATTCAATCCATAACGCTGTACTTAAAAGAAACATAAGAAACAAAAATTTCAAACTTATGTGTTATAAATGGTTCTATAGAGCCAAATATTTATAAGTTAAAGCTTTAGAAATAAAAGAAAATCAGTTATGAAAGAAGTGCCTTTGAAGGTCAAAACTTAACTTTTCTGGGCAAAAGAGATTTTTTTTTTTTGAAAATTGTATTTAGAGTGTTTGAAGATACATAAGCACAGAGGGGTGAAGTAATTAGCACAGTCGAATATAAATGTATAGTAGATTTAGATTGTGCTGACCAAACAGATGTGCAGGCAACTCTTGCTGTGTGGTTTAGGGTAGGGGTCCCCAACCCCCGGTCCATGGACTGGTACCGATCCTTGGCCTGTTAGGAACAGGGCCGCACAGCAGGAGGTGAGCGGCTGGCAAGTGATCTAGGCTTCATCTGCCACTCCCCGTTGCTCCCCATTGCTTGCCTCACTGCCCCAACCCCCCCAGAAAAATTGTCTTCCACAAAACCAGTCCCTGGTACCAAAAAGGTTGAGGACCACTGGTTTAGGGTACATACCTAAGCCTCTCCAGCACCTCAGAGGCCCATCCTGCCTGCACCCCCCCCCCCCCACTGTACCCTTCCTACCCTCTCTTCTGCAGTCCTTACCCAAATCCCCATGGCCCCACTGCCCCTGCTGTGGCTACGTGCAAGAAAATGTGTGTGCAGGGGACTTCCCTGGCGGTCCAGTGGTTAAGACTCCAAGCTTCCACTGCAGGGTTCAATCCCTGGTCTCGGAACTAAGATCCTGCATGCCCCCTGGCAAGGCCCAAAAAACAAAAAAAAGGAAGAAAATGTGTGTGTGTCATGGTTGTGGTGGTGATGGGAATCTCCACTCCCATGTCCTCCACATTTGGGGGAGAAAGGAAAGGTGCCCCAGGGATCCCAGGTAAATGAGAAATGAATGTTCACATTAAAAAAAAAGTTTATCAGAGCAGTTAATTTCTACAGAAATACCAGCACCAAACAGGGTTTACTGAGAGGCAAAAAGGGCTTAAGTTCCAGGACACCTTATTCACATGAGCCTTTCCCAGGGGCCTTTTGCACTTTTAGCTTCCTTATCTGGAAAGTGGCTCCCCAAATTGTAAGTGATTCAAACCCTACAAAACCTGGATTGTTTCTGGTCAGCACTATAGGTTAATTATGGGATTCCTTTCATGGACTTTTGTGACTATCCTGAGAACCTTACTACCACATAAAATGTTGCTTCTAAGGAGTAGTTTCTAGTGAGAATTAACACAACATACCACCTGTTCTCAGCCCTGGGAAGATGTCTGGTCCCTAAACTAGGTTCTTAACAAACGTTTGCTGATTGAATAATAGTGAAATAAATGAAGGGAAAATGGATATACTTGAAGCACTTACTGAGTACTTCTCTCTGGAGGGTAGGATTATGGTGATTTTTATTTCCTTCATACCTGGCTGAGTTTCTGAAATTTTTCCACAGTGAACATGTATTATTTTGAATAATTAAAAACTTGCTTTAAAAGTTCATAGTATGGATTTTGTAAACTTATACATTTATGGAGTGCTTGCTCTGTGGCCTTCTGTTACTTCTGAGGATATCAATTCAGAGGAGACCTACATTGCCTTGCTCTCAAGAAATCTATGGTGCCAGTCACTGTTCTGAGCCCTGAAAAGATAGATTACAACACAGCTCAACATTTATAGAGCTCGGTCTATTCAAATAACAATAAGGGAAGGAGAGAATTGGGGAAAGAGAAAAACCTGGTTATCCTCAAGCATCCTTTTATATAGAATTATATGTAAATAAACACACACACACACACACACATCTTAGTGATATACTTCTTTCATCTTACCATAGGAGGTTTTTAGGAGTGGCCTAAAAACCCCAGAGAAATGTTGACTACATTTGGATAAACCCAGCAGATGGATTTTCACTCCCAACTTTAAGAAGGAAGGCAAAGAGAAAAAAAAAAAAAAGTCTACCAAATTACCAAATCTGGGATTAAACTATATATTTGAAAGAACAGCTCATATTTATTGAGTTCTTACCATGTGTCAGGCATTATACAAAGTTTTTTATATGCATTGCCACCTCATTTTATTTTCCTTTTATTTTGACAACATGCCTATGAGATAGGAACTAGTATCACCAATCCCATTTTACAGATGAGGGAAGGAAGGCTGAAAGAAATAACAAGTCACCTAAGGTAACAGAGATGGTGGCTGCAGTGCCTGACTGGAATCCTAATTAGCCTACCAGCTCTTCTAAACCACTCCTCTTCAGGAAGCCAGATTACAAAGAATTCTGGTTCCAAAGAGAAAAATAAACGAGAATATGGATAATTAAAAAAAATGGAATACAAAGGAGTTTCAAAAACAATGTGATACCAGCCTTTCAAATTAAAAAAGTAAACACACTGGAAAACCATTTTCTTTTTTCTTTTTGCTCAAAAAGGCCAACTTCCTAGACATTATGGGTGGGTTATTAACTCATTTCATTAAACTAAATTATGAATTTGCTTTTCAAGTAACTGTCTCATCACTGTCACAGCTCCGATGTGTCCTTTCCTGTTTTCCAACTTCATCTTGGCCCAAAGTAAGAAATGATTCGGTTTGTGTGTAATCCACGGGACCCAGGGAGGATCTTTTGCCCCTTTTGTTTTCTTGGGTGTCCTCACTCTGGAGGCCTGGCATTCCTCACGTGTCTAGGGCAATGCAGGAGCAGCGAAGCGCGGGGAAGCCACACAAAAGACATCCAACCACTATCAATGTTGAAAGATCAATTCAGGGCGCACACGAAACACCCAGTATGCCCAGGAAAAGAAGAAAAAATACCTTCTCCCAGAGGGTGAGAAACTGGTTGATCTCTTGTGAGTGTCCACAAAAAACTGAGCAGGTAAAATGGTGGGCGGCGATCTTTGTGGATCCCCAATCATCCCAAACGCGCCTTGCAGGCGCGGCCTCCGCCCTTTAGTCCCAAGAGGCCGGAGGGGCAAAGAGGGGGCGCAAGGCGCAAAGTCTCAGGCGGTGTCTCCTTCCCCTCCCCAGTGCAGCTTCTGCCCAGTGGCCGACGCTTCATTCATCTTGCAGGCGCCGCGGCTCCAGGGCAGGGTAGCGGGGCAGGGGCCGGGGCCGCTGGGCAGCGCCCGCCGGTCCAGCGAAGGGAGGGGCCGCGCGGCGCGGCGAGGATGCCCGGCCTTCCCTCCCTCTGCTTCCAGCAGGCGCAGCCCCGCGGCTGGGCCCAAGGGCTGGCTTCGGTTTCCCGCAAAGCTGGGCCGCCCCGGCCTCCGAGCTGCCCCGTGGCTTCCACGCCACCGCCCGGGTGTCAGGCCCAGGACGCAGCTTTCACACACACACGCCCGTCCTCACCCTCCTTCCCTCTCTGCAGCCCTGGCAGCCCCGCTCTCCTGGTCCCTTTCTCCGGGGTGCGCGGCACCCTCGCGGCCTCCGCAGGCCGTTCCCAGGGGCGAGGCTGGGTGCCGGACGCGCGCGGGAGCCGGGCGCGGGGAGGGGCCGGCGGTGGGGGAGTGTCTGGCTGCCCCCGCCCCTCGAGTGAGTGACTGGGCGAGGAGGTCCCCTCCCTCCCTCCCCCTCCCTTTTTCCAGGTCCCCTCCCTCGCTCGCTCGCTCGCTCCCCACCAGCTCCGGCTTGCTCCCTGCCCACTCCCACGGGGACGTTCCGTGCAGCGGCCGCCGCTTCTTTCACAGTTTAGTTAGGAGCCGCGCGCCGCGCTCAGTTACTGGAGAGCTGGCCGCGCGCCGCCGCCTCCCGCACGCACGCACGCGGGCCGGGCTTCGGGGGTTTCGGCTCTTACTCCCGGCGTCTGGGAGGAGGGGGAGACCCGGACTCACTGTGGGGAGGAGGAGGAAGAGGAGGAGAAGGGAGGAAGAAAACAAGCGAGGAGGATCCGGGCGGGGGGCGGGAGGCTTACCACCTTCAGCCCCCCCCGCGAGCGCCCAAGGTAAGCGTGAGCCCACGCCGACCTGGGGCGGGGGGAGTTGGCGGCGCAGCCCGCCCGGGTTCCGCTCCGGGCGCGCCCGGGTGGGCTGTGAGGGAGGCCTGCGGGGTGCCTGCCGCGCGGCGGGGATGGGAGCCGCGGTCGTGGCGCTGCCGGCGCGCGCGGCCCGGGCCGGGGCTGCTGCTGCTACTGCTGCTGCTGCTGCTGCTGCTGCTGCTGCTGCTGCTGCTGCTCCTGCCGCTGCTCCTGCCGCTCCTGCCGCTGCCGCCGCCGCCGCCGCCGCCGCCGCCGTTGCGGGGCTGGCGGGGACGGAAGCTGGGGTTGGGGGGAGCTGCTGGGGGCGTCTGCTGGCCGGGGCGGAGGGGTTGGGATGCGGTTGGGGCTGCTGACGACTTTCGTCACATTGAGGCCTGGGTGTCTGGGATTCGACTCCCCTCCCTTCCCATCCGCACTCCCCGCCGCCCTCAGCCTTTCCTGCTCCTCTCGAGCTTTGCCTGTAGCCGCCGTACTTTGCAAGCCAGAGCTTGAAAGAAAAAGGAAAATTCAGAATTCTCTGCTAAATCTCCGAGTCTCTTCTCCCGCTCCGACTGATTGATGTGTTTATGTGGGTGCCGTGATCCCCCGGATTTCTGAAGTTTTGACCTTTTTGGGGTGACTTGTCTCGATGCAGCGATTTGCCCACCTCGATGTATTTATTATTCGTGCCCATGCGAGGCAGCCAGAGGGTGCCTGGTTATTGTACTGGGGAAAGATTTCACTCCCTTCTGCAGGCAGTTCGCGAAGTGCGGCCGCCGCAGCTGCCTCTGGTTTGTTGCCTGACGTCCTTCGCCGGTCTTCCACCCTGCCCCCACCCCCTCCTCGGAGGGATTTTTTTTTTTCTACTTACTGTTTGTGTGAGAGAAGCCCCTGGGCTTAGAGCCTTTCATCTCCCATTCATCCCTCTTCTAAAGCTCTGAATTGTCTCAGGCACGATGGTAAAAATTGGGGTGGCTTTCTCTGCTCCAAGAGTTGCACGGTCAAGGATAAAAATATATACACATAAACACGCATTAATCCTGGGAGGTGACAAACACAGTTTGCGATAGAAATGATTGTTTTCCAGTAGGAAGTTGACGACCTGTGTATGAGGTATCTCCCATCGCATGTGAGGTAGGAAAATTGTTTTAAAATAGATAGTTGCTTATTTTGTACCGTGGCTGGAAGACGGCCCTAAGTTCAGCTATTGGAGCAAGTCTGAAAGTGATACACCCTGGTCACCCAGAACTTCACTAAAGACACATATACTCTGACTCAGACTTTGGGAGGGGGACTGACACCATAAATTCCATGTAATAGTTTTTTTTTTTTAAGGAAACAGTTGGGCAGTTTGGGGAAATGACACGTTCATTACACAGACAGATCTTATGAACACTTCCTTACTTCATGGGCTGGGCTCACCTTCTACCTAATGGAATAAGCTTTCAGTTGGTAGAATTGGGATGTACCAGGATCGAAAAAAATTATGGGTAGAGTGGGCCTGGGCTACTCTAGCTTTCTTGGGGGGAGAAGGTGATGTTTCTGAAGGGTCTTTAAGTTCAAGATGCTCAATCTGGGGGTTCCCCCCCTTTTTCATACTTCTAGAGCTGGATTGTAGGATCAATAGAACATGTTCTGTGTTGGCTGTTTGGAAATGCCATTGATCAGGCATGGAAATTAATTTAGACTTAATTATCTATTTTTCTTTTGCTGCTTATAAAATAGTAAGTGCCAGTGATAGGACAGCTGAGTGTATTTATCTCTGCATTTAACTAGCAGTTCACGGATCAGAAATGCAGCATTGAAATGTAACCTCCCTTAGTGTTTCCTGCTGTGCAAACTGGGTTCGGAGAACCAGCAGCTCCAGAGGGCTACTCGGAAAAGCGACAAAGACAAGCGGACTCAGCACTTGGATGAGCAGATGCCTGCGAAGGAGTGGGGTGCTTCTGTTGTCAAGCTTATCTCCATTCGGGCATTTTTCCCAAGAAAAACTGGACTTGGTTGGTAGGGAGGAAAAGTTCATCCTAGAAGGATCCTGAGGTTCTAGCTTCCCTTTTCAGCTGACTCAGTTTCAGTGGTTGAGAGAGCTGATAATTTTGTTTTATTGGCTAGTAATTTACCCTTTACCCTCTCACCCCTGATGTCACTTTATCATCTAGCATGGATTTCTGGGAATTAATAGGCCACAGCTGAAGTGGTTTGAGCTTCTTGAAGAATCACAGGGTATACATCAAAAGCTTGTTCATTAATTGGCACTATTTGCTGTGACTGATGCAGAAACTCTACCCAGGAGGAAGGTGGTGTGTCCCATTGTGAATATCATTTCCAGGTTGATGGTGCCTCAGCACTGTGTTGGATTTTTGACCAGGCAAGACTTGACTGTCACATCCTGAGTGGCTTGCTCCAGGCTCCTTGTGGCCCCTTTCTTCTAGCTATTTTCTGTCAGGGAATGAGATGCCCCAGGTTGGAGAGAAAGAATCATGGCACCACCCATTAGAAAAGGAGAGGGCAGGAGATTATTCACAGAGGGTCTTAAGTGTGATAAGTATCACCAGCTTCACGTGAACTTATCGATAGAATTTGGAACCCTGTGAGGCACAAGCAAGTGCATTTTTGGACATCTTATGTTCCTTCTTTGGAATTTTAGAAGCCTTGGAGCTTGGGAGAAGTAAAAGCTGTGATTACTTAGGCTCTCATTAAAACATGAAAGGCAGGGGCTTCCCTGGTGGCTCAGTGGTTGAGAGTCCGCCTGCCGAGGCAGGGGACACAGGTTTGTGCCCCGGTCCGGGAGGATCCCACATGCCGCGGAGCGGCTAGGCCCGTGAGCCATGGCCGCTGAGCCTGCGTGTCCGGAGCCTGTGCTTCGCAATGGGAGAGGCCACAACAGTGAGAGGCCCGCGTACCGCAAAAAAAAAAAAAAAAAAAAAAAAAAAATCCATGAAAGGCAGATTGCAATAGATCAATATATAATACTTAGAAAACTGAGAAGACAGGGATAGGGCCTGTGTGCAGGGAGAATTGTACACTGAAACTGTATTTTAAAGTTGGTGACAGTTGTGACTTGAAGAGATCGTAAATCAAGAGCTTATCTAAAGTGACATGTAAATTATATACATACATATTTTTAAAGTAGGCAATTATTTTGCTTGACTCCCTTGGTTCTGAAGTTTAATTTTACAAGTTACAATTGCAACAAGAAACAACTTGACGTGCTGTGGTTATGCAGTCAGGGCAAGAGTGGTTGCACGTAAACTGGGCTAGGATGAACATGGAAATGAACACACAGCAGTGTCCGCAGTCACCAGGTATTAAGAAGTCCCTTTTTGGGCTTCCCTGGTGGCGCAGTGGTTGAGAATCTGCCTGCTAATGCAGGGGACATGGGTTCGAGCCCTGGTCTGGGAGGGTCCCACATGCCGCGGAGCAACTAGGCCCGTGAGCCACAAGTACTGAGCCTGCGCATCTGGAGCCTGTGCTCCGCAACAAGAGAGGCCGCGATAGTGAGAGGCCCGCACACCACGATGAAGAGTGGCCCTCGCTTGCCACAACTAGAGAAAGCCCTCGCGCAGAAACCCAAAAAAAAAAATAATTAAAAAAAAAGAAGTCCTTTTTTTTTTTTCCTTTTTAATTCATTGTGTTCCTGGAAAATGCATTTCCTAGTTTGTAGGGTAGTCACATAATGTCAAGATTGCTTTCTCTCTATACTTGTGAGAGGAGATGCAGCTGCCCCAATCTGAATAGAAACTGAGAAGGTTAACTAACCGAACTAGGTAGTTAGAGGCAGACTGTTTTGCTCATCTCTGCAACCCCCATGGCGGCTTGTACACTACCTTACACTTGGAGTAACTCAATGAGTGATTGAATTGAATGGAATTCACCTAATTAGTTAAGATCTGTAATGTGTCAAAAACCTCCTTGGAAATGCATTAGATGCGGATTTCCATTTTAATAAATCAGTAGGATAGTTTATCAAGAGCTCCATATTATGCCTCAGGTAGGGTTTTTAAATGTTGAGAGGTATTGGACAGGAAAGTAAACATACCAAGCATAATGTCTTCTCAAATAGGAATTTCTAGTTAGGGTCATCTCGATTTGGAATATAGATAGTATCCGTATTTGACAAATATTTCTTCACTCGTGATTGTGACTGATTGTGGTCTTTCTTTTTTTGTCCGAGGCATTCAGTGAATAACAATGCTTCCTATTTATAGGGTGCTTTATGGTTTTCAGAGTTCTTTCATGTACCCTTGTCTTACTTGGCATTGTACTGCAGCCATAGCACTCAGGGCTTTCCATGCTGGGGTCTCTCCCAGAAGATGCCTGCATCAGGGAGTCGGGGAGAGGTCCTGGGGAAGCTCACAGGTAGCCCCACCTCTTGGTTTACTGGATTTTCTCAAGGGAGCCGTAATTGGTATTCACTGCTGGTCCCTCTAAAATAAAACAAGCAAAGTTGAGACTTGTCTCATGCAGCGAGCACACTCAACCTGCCAGCATTCATTCTGTGGCTCTGCCCCTACATCTGTTCGCTCTCCTTGGGCTGCCTTTTACCTTGCCCCTTTGCCAAGTGTCCCTTTCATCTACCTATCCTTTCTGAAGTGTTTCCATGTTTTTCTGTCCCACAGATTTTCATCCATAGGCTCTCCTTCTTCTCCCACCACCTTACTTTTGCCTGCAAGACTTGGGTTGTGTGTTTCCGAATGACGTTTTCCAGTACTTGAACCGCATCTCCAGGCCCACTTTCCCTCTGACTCCTCCCACCTCTGTGCTCAAGTGTAGACTTTCTGCTTCCAGCCACTTCTCCTTTCTACCCTCAGGGCCCCTCTGCCTTGTCCTACTTTGCCCCCTACACCTCCCTTATTCCTTCCACCCACTTCTCTCCATCAAGCCCTCAGATCTTCCAGCACATGCCTGCCTCTGCCTGTTTCACAGGCTCACGCCACCTCAGCAGATGTGTTTAGCATTCATGAGTTGAAGTCCGCATACATGCTTTGTACCTTTAGAAGAATGGAGTTAGAACACCCCCAAGTTTGGGGATCTTTCTGCTTTTGTTTTCACTTTTGATTACACAATATTTTTGACTTTTAAAGGCTCTTAAGCCCTTTAATCATAGCTGAAGCACTTGCTTCTTCACTTCACTTAGCTATTACAGCCTATGTTGGATAATAGATAAAGGAATATCTAGGTGACTATTGTTATTTTTAAAGATTGGACAACATATCTTGAGAAGCATTTCAGAGATTTTCATAATGGCACCATTGAAAGGCTTTCCTGTACACCCAAATCTACTTACTAATCACAGAGGTAGAATGGTTTGTTTAATTTCATCCTCAGTACCTTATTTTTTTCTCCTTTGGTTAAATAAATGTTGGTTAAATGAATGTTGGTTAAATAAACATTACTGTAATTTGAACCAAATTTTTTCTCATTTGTGGTGGTTTTACTGCTCTCCATGAACATTTTATAAGCTCACTAGACACATTTCTGCCAAGCAAGGATTCTTTAGCTAAGACCTAACATTGTTGCTTTCCCTTATAAATTTATAACCTTTGTTGGCCCTACCAGTAGGGTCAGTGGGAGAAAGAGGACTGCTACTGGAAAAACACAGCCTATTGACTCATGGCATACGAACTTACATTGCTCTTTTTATGCTCTTTTTACAAAACCGTGCTTCAGAAGTGGATCCAGCACTAGTTACGCAATATCCTGAGTGCTCCAGGGCTTTTGGAAGAAGGTGCTTTAAACGAGGACAATTGTTTTTAAGTAAGAGTTCCCTTTCTTTGATGGATCTATGTTTTATTTGAGCGCAGTGGTTATTGCAGTAGTTTCAGCTTATTGTTACACCTTACATTAGGACATTTTCTACCTTACTTGGTGACATGTTTTTCCCTGAGCAGGGTAAAGAAGGAGAATGAGAGGTTGGTGGTCTTTGCTGGATTGTGAGGGCATCTTTCATACCCATCATCACAGATGCTGGTGGAGTAGGTGACACCCACTCAACCATCCAGTAGATGCAGTGTGTATCATCACAGGCACAGCTAAAAGCTTCTCCCTGAACCCCACAGTTGACAAAGAGATCTACACATGTCGTTGACAGTGCAGGGGAGCTCCTATATCAACAGTACAGTTTCTTTCAGGAGAGGATTGAAAGGCCAGATGTAGAGTAAGGAGATGCTGCAGGCTCAGGCTGAGGTTTGGAGAGAACTTTTCAAAGACATAGATAATTAATACATGCCAAGGGGTGACTTCAGCAGTTCTATCTGAAAGTTCTGCCAAAAGCAATTTTCCTAAGATAATTTTGTAACAGTTCTTACAATTAAAAGGTTATAAAGGAATAAGCTACATAATATCTAACTCTGTGTCTCAGGCGGATACTATTACTATTTTGAGGAAGGAGGTGAGAATCCAGGAACCTCTTTGAGTTGTTTAATATCTACTGAAAATTCAGATGTTCTGGTTTCTATGCCAGGAGTCCATGACAGTCTAGGTACAGCTCCCAAAACAAACGCTCTGCTTACCCTTGGTGGCCGCCCGAACACCCACCCCTGCCCGACCTTGAGCTTTCCTCCCTCAGTGGCTTCTCTTGGGGTCCAAGCCATTTCTCGAGTCTCAGTTCAAATCCCTTCTCCTTCAGGGAGCGTCTTCTCTGACCACCAGAGTGGTTTCTCCCTTGGCTTCCACGAACTCCTGCAACACTTATTTGTTGTTTATTTTATTTCATTATTAGTTTTGGTCTTCATTTATGTTTATTTGTCACCCCACCGAATTATCAGCTCTTCTGTCGTGCCCACTGGGCCTTAAGAGTATAACATGCTGAATAAGCAGCTGTTGGTTGATTGACAGCTGGTCATTGGTCTGAGGCTTAGAATTTTTCTTTGTGAAGACCTTGCTCTCATTTAAGACTCTTTAACCAAATGAGGAAGTGGAGTTTCTCAGGAATGAGAAAAGATAATGGGAATTGTTTAATTCCTTTGTTGCCCAAGGTTAAAGCATCTAATCTCTCTTACTCTCTTAGATAATATATTAAACAAACATTTACTTTTGTTGATGATACTTCGTGTCATCTCTGTGCCTGGCACTGGAAAGATGCTGGAGATACAGATAAGAAGGCCTGGCCCTGACTTTGTGGACTTCTCAGACAAGTGTGGGAATCGGCAAGCACATGGTATGTCATAAATAAAGAGTCAAGGTGCTTTGGAAGTTGAGGGGAGAAAGCAGCCAACTCTGTCTAGAGGTAGGCTGACCCGGCACCCTGTCTCCCTGGGACAGTCCTGGTCTGTGCCCATTGTTCAACATAGTTATTAATGCACCCCCTTTGCCCTCAAAGGTCTCCCAGTTTGGACAATGAATTATACGATTCTCCAACATAAAGAAGTCATAGACGGCTTCACAGAGAAGGAAGTATTCTGGATGACACTCGAAAGCTGCACAAGGGTCCCCTAGGGTATTGCTGACATTTCCAAAAATACTGGGGGACCAACATTGGTTTGCTAACTGTTTTTCCTCATTTACTATGGATTCATAGACTAATTCACAGACTGGCATTTGTGGATAAAGGGATTTGGGGGCAGATGGAAGATGAAGTAGGGCATTCCAGCAGAGGACACACAGTGATGTGGAGAAACGTGGATGTGGGTCATTGTGGCTGGAGCTTCTGCATCTTGCAGCACGATGCAAGATAAGACTGATCAACCATGCAAGGCTTCACAGTACATAGTTTGGACTCATTGCCCAAAATAAGAGGCATTGAGAGATTGTAAACAGGGGAGAGATAATTTGTTTAGCATATAATTTGCATGATAGATGGTTCCTTTGTGAGTGTGGGTAAAAGACTGGAGGGGAACAGAGAGTGTCCCCAGGACACCTACCACACAATTGGGGCCCAGCACATATTTGTTGAATGAATGAATGAGAGAGAGTTTTTGAATCTGTGGTAGTTGTAGCTACATGGTTTTGTATGAGATTGCCCAGGGAAAGTAAATATTATAGAAGGAAAACACTGAACCATGAGTTCCAGGGAACACCAACTCTTATGGGCTGTGGATGGAAAGGATAGTGAAGGAGACTGAAAAGTGCAGGCTCCTCACTGAAGCAAGAGAACCAGGCAGGTGGTGTCAGGAAGAGAGGACGGATCAAGAATTGGTGTGTGCTTAGAATTGTTCCATGAAGTAAAATGGCATTGAAGAGTTTTTCTCAGAGTTTGTAATTCTATTATTAAATAGAAGTGGAAATATTTACCTTATGGGAGATAACAAGATATAGGTACTTAGTATTATTTTTATATTCATGCTGCATGCAAAGTTTGAAGTTTTATCACTTTGTTAGTTTTATATGTCAGGATTCTGAGGTTTGCCTTATATAATTTATGCCAGTACCTGGTGCAGTAAAAACCTGAGGCCATGTTTTGGGAGGATGATGAAATAACACAGTGTTTAATCATTGTGAATTTATGATTGTGCATAGTGATTTATAAAGGGGTTAAAACACTTGAGTGTTTACATTCCACCAGATGAGGAGCCATCCACAGTAAGGACACGTTGAGTGACAACATTGTGACAAAGGACGGCTAGTTGCAGAAGCCAGGCTGAGTAGCAATGTCATTAAAGGTTTGTGGTAGAAATAGAGACTCTTGTTGCAGAGTGAATTGTTACTTGTCCTCAGTCTCCAGTGAGAGACCCTGGATGGAGATGGGGGCAGCATCATAAATGTATTGGAAAGAGTGTGGGCTTTGGATTCAGCAAATTTTATCCCTTTTCCACCACCTCCTAACTCTAGCTTCGTGATCTTGAATATCAGTGGTAATAATTGACAATAGTAACAATAAAAGCTAACATGTATTGAGTGCTTACTCTGTACCCAGGTGCTGTGCTAAGTACCTTACGTGCATTGTCTTTAATGCTTGCGACAACCTTATGAAGAACCTACGACTGTTACCTCTACTTTATGGATAAAGAAGAACTGAGGCTTAGGGTCTCTGGGACCTTGACCAAGGTCTTGTAGCCAGCAAGTGGTAGTGCTGAGACTGGAATCCAGGCCTTCTGACTCTAAAGTCAGGCTTTTAATTATCAACTCCTGGGCAGTTGTCTTTTCGCCATTCCCGCTGCCCTTCCCACCACACACACATTCCTTTCCCCTCACCTACTGTTTCTCTTTGAAGCAGATCACAGACACTTATGTCATCTTGTCTGTGTATACTAGATTATATCTCGAAATGATAACAGCTTTTTTTCCTTTTAACATAACCACAATATCATTATCATTCCTAAAAACTTTTAACGATAATTTCTTAATATCAAGTATGCAGTCAGTAACCAAATTTTCCTGGTGGGCCCAAACATTTTTTTAATGATTAATTTGTTTCACACTTGAGAGATGCATCCGTCTTTCTTTTTTTTATGTTATTTTAATTTATTTTTATGTTTTTATTTTTTTGGCTGCGTTGGGTCTTCATTGCTGTGCGGGCTTTCTGTAGTTGCGGCGAGCAGGGGCTACTCCTCATTGCGGTGGCTTCTCTTGTTGTGGAGCACAGGCTCTAGGTGCGCGGGCTTCTGTAGTTGTGGTGTGTGGGCTCGGTAGTTGTGCCTTGCGGGCTTAGTTGCTCTGCAGCAGGTGGGATCTTCCCGGACCGGGGCTCGAACCCGTGTCCCCTGCATTGGCAGGTGGATTCTTAACCACCGCGCCACCAGGGTAGTCCCCGTCTTTCTTTATAGGCTTCCTTTCTCTATTTTTCCCTCTTCTTTTTCTCCCCTAGCAGTTTATTTGTTAAAGAAACAGGGATTTAATCTATAGGATTCCCTGCATTCTGTAGTTTGCCGATTGCATCTTCTTTCTTAGTGTTCTTCACTGTATTTTTCAGTTTCCAGTATTTCCTGTAGTTTGATCTAGACTGGAAGCTTGATCAGGTAGTTTGGCAAGAGTACCTCATAGAAAGTGTTCTTCTGTACTTCCTCTTATATCACATCAGGAGGCCTTCTTGTTTCTGTATTTGTGAGGTTAAGACTAATTGGTGGATTTAGGTGTTGTCAGCCTGACCTTGCCATTATAAAGCTTCCCCAGGCCCTTCAAAAACCACTTTGGCCATTGCTTAGATGTATTATTTCAGAAACAGTTGAAAAATGATGATATTCTATCATCCCTTCTTCATTTGTTAGCTGGAGTTTTTCTATTAAGAAGAAATTTTCCACATCAATTACTTGGTTACCTCGGGATATAGGAAAATTAATGCTCAGTTTTGTTCCCTCTGTTTTAAATAATGTTCAGAATTATGAGTTGACTTTCTAACATCTTCCAAAGAAGACCAATGAGGTTTTTTTAAAAGTATCATTATGGGCTCATAGATTTTAGCACAATTCATGTGTTTATAGTCCTTTGAAGTTATTTCTTTTGAAGTTCAAATTATCTTTGGCCTGTAGGAGACTCTTTAAATTGGCTTCTGAATCATTTTGATATGACTCTCGTGGTCTTTGAGGACGTCTTTACTTTGTGGTACAACAAGGTATTTCAGGCTGATCTAGTACTTTTCCTGTCCCAGATCTTTTTATTGGTAAATGGTATTTAGATACCACAATACGGGTGTTAGTAGTTTTCATTGCCTCTGGGCTGGTCATTATTCCTAGGTCTGTTCAAGTGGACAAAGTTAGAAAAATATATAAGTATGTATATCTAGCTACTGAGATACGGATATATACGTATGTTTGTGTATGGATATGTTTTTGTATATACATGGTGTATGTGTGACATATGTATATATACATATGTGCATATTGTTTCTATTTAATGTAAGCAAACATCTCTATTTTTCCCTTTTAGAAAAAAGGTTGCATTACTATAGTTACGCACTTTGCCTTTTGCACTTAATGGTGTTTTTCAGAGATCACTCAGAAGCCATATATGAACATTCCTTAGTGCCTTTTACAACTTCAGAGACTCCACTGTGTAAATAAACCAAACTTTGTTCATTTGGATATATAGTTATTTTCAGTCTTTTGCTCTTACATTGTATTGGGAATGATTTGTTTTTGGTGGTGGGGTTTTATTTGCAAATCAGACATAAAGCCTGAACGGAAACATTATTTTTCCATAGCTCAATGGACAGCTGAATGAACAGTGCTGCAGTGAATAGCCTTGTGAATATTTATGTACGTATTCTTGCCCGTTTATCTTTAGATAGATCCCTAGAAGTGGGATTGCTGGGTCAAAGGATGAATAGATTTGCAGTTTTGTTCAATATTGCCGAAGTCCCTTCTGTGGGTGCTACACAATTTTGCATTCCCACCAGAGGTAATGAGAGTGCCTTCTTACTCCACAGTCTTACCAGTAGACATGTTGTAAAAACCTTTGGGTCATTGCCATTTAAATGATACTTTAGTGTAATTATAATTTGCATTTCTTTTATTATGAGCTAGCTTGAGTTCTTTTTCATATGTTTTGGGGCCACTTGCATTTCTCTTTCTGTGAACTGCCTTTTCATATTTTTTGCCGATTGTTATAGGATTTTAGGTCTTTTTTTCCCCTTTATTTTATGAAGCTTTTTATGTATTAGGAATATTATATACTAGGGATATTATCCCTAACATTTGACAATTTTTCTCTGGTTTATCATTTGTCTTTTTCCTCTGATTATGGTTTTTTTAGTGTAAATTGTTTTTCCTTGATTTAGTCAGTTACATCAGTCTTTTTCTTTATTGCCTCTTGGATTTGAATCAGGATGTGGAAAAACTTTTCTTCTAGATTGTAGAGCAGCACTATCCAATAAAAACATAATAGGAACCACATATGTAAATTTTTAACAGCCACAATAAAAGAAGTAGAAAGAGGTGAAATTAATAACATATTTTATTTAACCCAATATATCAAAAATATTATTTCAACAAGTAATCAGCATTTTTAATTACTAATGAGATATTTTACATTTTTTATGCTAAATTTTTGAGAACTGATGTGTATTTTATTTATTTATTTTTATTTTATTTTATTTTTTTTTGCGGTACGCGGGCCTCTCACTGTTGCGGCCTCTTCCGTTGCGGAGCACAGGCTCCGGACGCGCAGGCTCAGCGGCCGTGGCTCATGGGCCCAGCCGCTCCGTGGCATGTGGGATCCTCCCGGACCGGGGCACGAACCCGTGTCCCCTGCATCGGCAGGCAGACTCTCAACCACTGCACCACCAGGGAAGCCCTGATGTGTATTTTATACTTAGCACATCTCAGTGTGGTCACTAAATTTTCGTTGTAAATACTTAATCTGTATTTAGACTATAAAATTTACAGTTGAAAAAGTAAATTCACATAACCAAGTTGTTCTAAGTGTACGTAGAAGTTTTCTAATAACTGAGTTGAGTGTCAGTTTTTTAATTTCAATTTAAATTATTTAAAATAAATTAAAACTTCAAATTCAGTTCCTAGCCACATTTCAGGTACTTGGTAGCCATGTATGGGTAATGACTCTCATTTTGGACAGCACAGTATAGGATAGTCACTCATATTTTCTTTTAGCACTTGTGTGGTTTTATCAATTAACATTTAAATCTGTGACCATTGGAATTTATTTTGCTGTATGGTCTGGGGAATGGACCCAATTTTCTCTCTCTCTTTTTTTTTTTTTAACATGGCTATTTGGAAATCACAAACCACTTACTTATTAAAAGGTTCATCTTTTCCCCACTGATTTGGGATGTGCCCCTATCCTATAGTTAATTGCTATGAGTAATTAATTAGCTATATTTCTGCATTTTCTATTCTCTTCTATTGGTTTGTCACTTCATGTTCCAGTACCCTACAGTTTTAATCATAGAGGCAGTATAAATACGTTTTAACATTAAAACCATGTTGAGATACCATTTCATACCTAGTAGATTGGTAAATGTCTGTCAACATCAAGCATTGGGCAAGAATGTGGAGCAAAGGGAATATACATACAATGGTGATGACAATATAAATTAGTATATGATTTTTGAAAGACATTTGGAATGCCTTGTGAGATGGTCCCCTGACCCCATTAGCCTTCAGCGTAGCAGAGCAAGGTAGCAGAGCAGATCCAAGCCTGGAGTGGGAGCAGTTTTGTCTAATAACTTCAGTTTGCCATTCTAATATTATCATTTTCTATATAAATTGGATGGTGAAAAAGGTTAGGAGGCAGTGCCTTAGAGAAACTTACACATGTGCAAGAATGCTCATAGTAACCCTATTCATAACAGCAAAACACTGGAAACAACCTATATGTCAATCAGCAGTATACTGAATAAAGAAATTGTGGTACATTTATGGTAAATAGTCGTGGGAGTAACCTACAACTGTGTGTATCCATAAGGATGAATCTCACAAGCACACAATGAGTGGAGAGGCAAGGTAGAAGAATAATACAGTGTGATTCCATTTATGTAAAATTCAAAAAAAGTGCTAAACCAAAGCAATACATTGTTTAAGGATTGATTCATGTATGGGAAGACTAAAGAAAAGCAAGGGAACTATTAACATAAAATGCAGGAAGATAGTAGTTACTTCTGGGGGCAAAGGGGAGGGTGTGATTAGGAAGGGCTACACAGAGAACTTCCAAGGTGCTTGTAAGGTTCTTTAGGTAGCTACATAGGCATTTTTAAAAATATACATTATATTGTGCATGTGTTATGTGATTATTTCATAGCAAAACAACAACAAAAATCCAGACTCAGGAGTAGGCTAACCAAAACTCAAATAATTAAATTTATGCTCAACCAAAACTTCTGTTAGATGTGAAACACTTGGCTCTCACCATGTCTCATTTAGGGACAATGACTTTTTAATTGGCTGGAATAACAGTTGAAGACAGATTTGCTTTTAGTGTCTCGGTCGGGCAGCAAGAAATATGTTACTGTGTGTTATACACACACAAGTGACTGTCACATCACCAGGTACAACTATAGGTAGAGGCATGGGTTCTTTGACACTGAAGCAGTTTTTTTTTGGTACCAGGCAATTATTTTGGGTACCATTTTTGCAAAATATAATCATGGCCAGTTTTAAACTTTATTCAGAGAGAATATTTTTGAAGGGACAGCATCATAAATAGCAAACATTTATGAAGCATATGCTATACACCAGATGCAACACGTACATTAACTCATGTAATCTAGATAATAGTCCCATGTGAAGCCACACAGGGCAAGTCAGAAAGTCAACACAGGAAATACATGATGGGATTTTCATGAAAGCTTGTCTGACCCCAAATCCCATGTTCCCAGTTTATATTCCAAAATATCTTTTTAAGAACTTCAGGAACTGATCTATCCTTTGCTCAGTGGAGGCCTGTCCCAGAAAGTTCGTATTTCTAGCCTTAGCATTTCGGAGAAGGAAATCCCTGATTCTAGTGTGGCAGTTCTTCACAATGTCTGTGAATTTTTTTTTTTTTTTTTTTGAGGTACGCCGGCCTCTCACTGCTGTGGCCTCTCCCGTTGCGGAGCACAGGCTCCGGACGCACAGGCTCAGCGGCTATGGCGCACGGGCCCAGCCGCCCCGCGGCATGTGGGATCTTCCCAGCCCGGGGCACGAACCCGTGTCCCCTGCATCGGCAGGCGGACTCTCAACCACTGCGCCACCAGGGAAGCCCTCTGTGAATTTTTAACATCAGTTTTAAGTTTGCTGTCTTCAATAGCATTAAGCAGTTGCTCTCTACCCCTCTGTGTGATAGGTTGGTCCTCTTATCCACTTGGTGGCCTTAAAGAATTTGATTGGCTGGGCAGTGGGAGACCTGCCAGGGTTTCTGCTGGTTTTCTGATTTGAAGCTTTTCCTAATTTTCCATCCCCAAGATTAGCCTGAACCCTAAAACCTCTCTTGACCATGCCTGTGCAAAACCTTTGCAGCCCATTTCCCCTTCTGGCATTAAGATTGTATGTATCTCTTTCTCCAGCTTGTCAAAATTTTAAAACCTTTTTTTATTCTTGGTTCTTCAAGAATTACCTTACGTATCCCAAATTGTGATATCAACAAATGAAACTTATTCCTGGTCTTTTATCTGAGTCGTTATTTGGCATATTATTATCAGACCCAGCACTAATAATTGTTATTATGCTTTGAAGTTACATCATGTTTTAGCTTCAAAGTTCCCCCATTCCTACCCCTTCTTTCCACTGGTATTTTCAGGAGAGAACACAGCTGATGAAGGGGATAGGGTGGGAAGGAGCATTCAAATGAGCATTTGGTTGCTAGGTAACCTGGCTTACTCAGGATTTGTGACTTCCTAAAGTTATGTAGAAATTAAATGCAGAGCTATTTGGAATCTCTGTCCAATGGCACATTCCTCTTTAGATTACTGTGCGTTCACTTTGGAGATGACAGTAGCTTCTAAATGTACACAGCCTCTTTCTCTGGGGGCTATTAGACTCGCTGTTTCAAGGGAACGTATGTGGTAAAAACCATTTTTTTAATAAAAATGAGAAGGTCAGTGTACAAGTGAAGATGGTGAATCCCCATCACATCTTGTGATCTGTGGATGTGTATGTGCCTTTCTGAGCCTTAGGAGGATGGTTTTTATAGTGATACTGAAGCCATCCTTGTATCTTTCTTCTATTTTCATTATATTTGAACTTGCATCAAGTTTGCTTTAGGTTTTAATGTCAAGAAATAGACTTGCCCTTTGTATAATCTCAAATGAGAGCTATACGGTATTCTGTGTGAAGATAAAATCCCTTGCGTGTGTTTTGATATTTCACTTTTTAAAAAGCATAATATCTAAGGCTAACAAAGTTAAAAAGGAATCAAATAAAATTAAATAAACCCCTATGATTAGGAAGGAAGTAAAATGAGTATAACCAGAAAATGAAATGCCTGTGAGATTTATACTGGTTTTCTAGTACTTGGTTAGATCCTATAATAATGATTTTTGAGGGCTCTTCTTTGGATCTTAGATGTTGTCAGTTACAAAGGTGGCATTAGAGTGAGGGTGAGGGAGAAATGGCCTTGGAAGAGAATAAAAAGAGCAGTGGTGTTTATGATCAAGTGTTGTTCTTTGGAAAATAGCATTTCTATTAGAACTTGTAGCAGGTTATTTGTTAAGTGGCAAAGAGGGTCAGAATTATGAGGGAAATTCAGTTCAGATAGCACTGCTTGCCCACCTAGCCTGAAGATAACCTTGTAATTTACAGAAACACATTCAGACTGTATTTTCCTGATTGCTCCTTTAAAGGACTCTTCCGGAAGGACTTGAGCCTCTCACTCTGTTACATTGTGCTTTAATGGGCCAGCTGCTTGCATGTGAAAGAGTAAGAGAAACTCTGAGAGGCTGTGGTCTAAATTTGGATGCATTCGTGAGATTAAGTGGGGTTTTTCCTCCTTTCTACACTGCCCCCCTCACCCCCATTTCTCTATGGAATTGAGTCTTTGATGTGGAACTAACAGTGGCTGTAACATTTTACACGTCTAAAAATGAGTGCGCAAAAATTAAATAGGTACCTAAATGGTATTTCCCATAATTGAATGACTACAGCTACATTTGGTAACATTTAATATGAAAAACTCAGATAACCTCTCAGGTAAGATTTTCTTTCTAAGCTGAACAGAACTTTCCCCACGGGTCACATCCTGTGCTCTGCCACCTCCACTTAGTGCCATGAATGCATCTGCTAAACAAACGCATGCACAGTAGTTCAGAAATCGACAAACACCGTTTTCTCTCTGAAGTAAATAAAATACATCATCTTGGGTTATTTTGATAGCTCTAATAAACCTCTTACCTTTGAAGTATATTGCCATTTTTTTTTAGGGTGGGAGGTAGGACTGGGGCATTTAAGGAAGTATACCAGGTCTCTAGCAAATCATTCATGATGCCCAATGAACATTGTATTTGACATGGCCATTTATCTTTTTTATCCAGTGTAAAGAAGTCTAAAATAAAAAGTTCTGTGTCTTCCTTGCACTGATAAGTCATGATAAGACCGTCATGATGAAGAGGACTCAGGGTCTGGTTTTTGTACTGCATGGGCACAGGGATTCCATAGCAGACGAGCTAACGGGTATCAGGTGAGGAAAGGAGCCGTAACCTTCCATTATCAGGGTTTTAGAAACCATCAAGTGGGCCACAAGAAGTCAGAGTTCTTGTTTTCACTTTTTACTAGACTGGCTCTACCTTTGTTTCTTGTCAACACAAGAAAGAGCAGTTGGAGAATTAATAACTCAATGATATTAATACTGAGATGGGGCAGCTAAGAATGAGAAACATGTCCTAAATCGAAATCATAGCAATTCATTATTTCCTTGCTGAGTAGGTAGATAACTCGATGCACTTGGTAATACATTAGAATTGCTCTATTAAAACTGGAAAATGTATACTAATATTGTAACATCACAGTCAGGAATGGTTTATTTTTGTTGGTGGTAGTTTATTTCCAAATCAAACATAAAGCCTGAACTGAAACATTACTTTTCATCAACTAGACAGACAGCTGAATGAACAGAGAAGGTGAGTGAATTTATTCTACAGCAGCAGAAGCCCTGGGTGTGGAGGGTTTGTGCTTCTTGGCAAAACCCTGCCCCCAAAGAGACTTCTGTGTCTCAACAGTGGGAACCATTGTATTGGTGAGAAAACACTACTCTACTGGGCTTTTTATTACCTTGATTTTTAAAATTCATTATTCATTATCTTGAATCCAGCTCAACAAAGGGTTATTATTTGGGTCACTTGCTAGGACCCGGAGCTTTGCTAAATTCAGCTATAGGTTAAAATGTTTTGTCTATGTTAGGTATTTGTGAGGAATGAGAAATCCCTGATAAGCGCTTAGAAATAGGAATAGTCACTGAACTGCTAAATAGATAGAATGTGAAGGCACATTCCCCTGAAGGCTTTAACCATCCTTTGGGGATAGTATGACCTTTGAAAAAGCTGTTGTGGTCAGATTTCACCACCTTTTCTCTTGCATCCCAATCTGATGAAGTCTCATGCATAACAAAAATGGTGAATTGGGATCCTTTTATTTAATTCTGACAATGACCCACCAGAAAATTTTAGAACAAAGTCTGTTTCTTAGTCACAGGGCTATTCTCACAGTGAACTAATGGGTTTGAATGTCAGTGTTCTTTCAGTACTAGACTACCAAGAGTTATTTCAGTTGAGAAGGTGAAATATGGGTAGTTTCCATCTATTCAGCACTTTTTTTTTCATTCTTACTCAATTTTCAAAGAAAGTTTCCATTGGTGTTTGTAGTGTAGGGATGACCTCAGGCCAGCAGTTGGGTAAACTACTTACTGTAGTTTCTCCTTGGTCCAGGTGAGTTACAGCTGAGGGATCAGGAAGCTGCTCTCTTTGTACTTTTCAGTGAGTGGGCTCTTGTGTTGGAATTGATTCTGATCTTCAGCCTTTGTAGAAAGAAATTACCTCCCAGTATTGGGGAAGAAGTAAATGAAATGAGGTAGTAATGGAGTGTATGTGGGGTGTGCAATGTGGGCTTGAGATGGGGGATGGGAGGACTGCAGGAAATGACTGCAGATAGATTTTTCAGGTCTTCTATTGGAATAAAGGAATTCGTAATGGATTTTGGTGAATAAAAACAGAAAGAGCAAGAAAGTGATCTATAACAAAGTAAAATAACTCTCTTAGTCATGAATTAACAGCTCTTTACAGACCCATTAATCACTCTGCAGAGTGAGGGTTTCAGTCCACCTGGCCCACCACAAATCTGTAAGCTGACTGTCTACCTAACACGTTGCCTGGTTAACTGCAGGCCTCGAGAAATACATGCGGAATTGAATTAAATGTTATGGTGACTCCAGGGGCTCTGAGTATTCATTGTTTCATTTCCCTTCTCTGTGGGTTTCTGAGTAATATTTTACTGTTCTAAACTATACTCTCAGTTGGCTTTATTCTTATTTATGCCCTTTCTCAAGCAGCACTGCAGAGTTAGCTATCAACAGAAGAGGATCAAACCATTTATATAAATTTGTATAATGGAAGGGAAAGACTTATAGCAGAATAAGGATAAAGTATAAAAAATTGGCAAACTTACGAGAAATAAAAGTGATAGACTATGGTGAAGAAAGTGTAGGGACAGTAGGAAATTTATTTTTTTAATATAATAGAAATAAAGCGTCCGTTCTTAAATTTTAAAATGATAAATAAATAATATGCTTCAAAATTCTTCTTTTTAAAGAATTTATTGTTCTGGTCAGCAAAAGGAAAAAAAGAACTGTAATAGATAAAAGGTCTGTGAATAGTTTGTTTATCTAGGAAATATGGCTTTGGAAGCAGTGTCCTGATAACTATGCCTGTGTCCGGATAGTTAAAAATGTTTCAGGACATTAGAATTTGTCTTGGGAGGAAGGGTTATACTAAGATTAAGGATTTTTTCAGGTGGATATCTTGGATTTCATACTTTAGTCATAACTTTTGAACATGTTGACTGATTTTGACCAAATTTGTAATAGCACAAGAAATATCTTAGATTCAACCTGTGATTTGGTGTGCAGTGTTGAAACAACATTGAAAGCCAGTCCTTTTCCAAGTGAATATATTTCCATAAATTAAAATGAATTACAGTGATTTTTTTTTTTTTTTGCGGTACGCGGGCCTCTCACTGTTGTGGCCTCTCCCATTGCGGAGCACAGGCTCCGGACGCGCAGGCTCAGCGGCCATGGCTCACGGGCCCAGCCGCTCTACGGCATGTGGGATCTTCCCGGACCGGGGCACGAACCCTGCATCGGCAGGCGGACTCTCAACCACTGCACCACCAGGGAAGCCCTATTTCTGTGTTTTTATTTTAGTTATTTTACTTACCTAACCCCTGTTTTTCAATTCCTGTCAGGTAAAACAAGGATGTTCTTAGGAAACGATGTAGCCAGGTTTAATTACCACTCAAATGAAGATAGCAGACAACCCACAGTTACCCGTGAGGGTATCATCCCTAGGGATTGTCAGCAGGCCAGCAGCGGGTCTTCCTGTGTAAGGAATGTGTGCTTGAAGATACAATATAAATTATAGACTCAGGGTAATGTGAACACGTCTCCATGCCTGGGAACATCCTCACAGGTGGTGAACACTTAGAGGAAGCCTCATGAGGGGTAAATAATGCTCAGGTACTCATTTATCTGTTTCTTAAAGAAACACGTTAATAAAGATAAAGAAACCAGAACAACAGTGGCATAGGGATTAAACAGATGACATCAGAAGAGAGTTAAAATCCAGAAATGCGTTCTGGAAGGCTCTGCCTAATTACGTTACAGGTAGTCTGCAAGTCTAGCCCTGAGTTTCCCTGTAACCATAGGAGAGGAAGAAACATCATCAGTTACAAGATTCAGTTATAAAATAAAAACATGTCATTTCTTTGCCCAAATGCAACTGTCGCTGCTTCTCATATAGAAGAAATTCCCCCTTGTTAATGGACAACTGCATGATGACAGATTATCTTTGCTTGGGAAAATCCAGATTTCTTCCTGAGCCTTTTTTAGAAATAATTCTTTGATTACTGGAGGCAGGGAGCAATGGTAAGGCATCATGTTTTACACATCTAGAAGGATTTCCCCTCAGGATACAGTTATCCTAAAACCCCCGAGAGCAAATGAAAGAAATATAATCTCTGTTGTTTCCCTGTTATCTCTCTGGTGGGATTGTGTTAGCAGGGGTGACCCTGCAACGTCCACCATGAGTCATTTCTCAGATTCTTCAAGGGAAGGAATGATTGTGGCTTCGTGCATGTTGTGATGTGCATGTAGGTATGTGTATGACAATATTGTGTGCCGAGAGATTTTTAAAACCCTATTTGTCATCAGACTCCAGAGAGGTGAGGCTCATTCTCACATCCTGATAAAAATTATACAGTGTACTTATAGTCAGTTGTCGAATTTATTTGAGCTAAATCTCACAGTATTAATGATGACCAAAGTAAGGGAGTGTGAGTCACTGCTTTAGTCAGGATAGGTGTCCTGTCTGAACGTCTTAAATGATGCCAGCGTTGATTTTCTTTTTAGGTTCATAAAAGCCTTTGAAATCTGTAGGATATTTCTCTGTGGGTTTTTTGTTGTTGTTGTTGTTTTTGCGGTACGCGGGCCTCTCACTGTTGTGGCCTCTCCCGTTGCGGAGCACAGGCTCCGGACGCGCAGGCTCAGCAGCCATGGCTCACGGGCCCAGCCGCTCTGCGGCATGTGGGATCTTCCCAGACCGGGGCACGAACCCGTGTCCCCTGCATTGGCAGGCGGACTCTCAACCACTGCGCCACCAGGGAAGCCCTCTTTGTGGTTTTGACCAGTTGCAGAGCTTGCCAGTAAGTCCCTGAAGGAGTTCTGGTCAGACCTGAGTTATCAGAAAAGTATGTTTCTGAAAAACGCTCAGTAACTGGAGTCATTGAGTCTGTAGCTAGTGTTGGCTGTCTCACCGACCACGAGTTTACAGAGAAGACTGCAGGGAATCTTGGAGAGGGACGCAGGAAATGAAGTGAGAGTGTGTGTCAGCTTTGCCCTGATCCCTAGAGCCTTGTGAAGAATTCTCTCTGCCCTTGAAATATGGCCTGTGTGTATGAGTGTATGTGTGGTGGGGACATCTTCAAACCTCTTTTTTCACCTATAGTTTGACAGAGAAGTTGAAAGGAAAGAGAGGAAGGGCAAGGGAAGGTCACTCGGCCTCACATTTGAATATTTCCCAGGAAAAAAAAGGTCCCCTTGTGTGCACATTGCAGCTGCTTCCTTCTTTCCTCCAGGTAAATCCGTTGGCCATTGTGTACCTGCTTGAGTGATTATTAATAATAACCTTACACTTATGCAGACACTGGGAAATCTTTGTAATAGAATATGTGACCTGAGAGCTGCAGAGTCTGGTTGTATCTCCTCCCACTCTCCAAAAGCCTAACACTAGACCCAGAAGTTAATAGTTGCTCAATAAATGCATATTGGATTAATTTGATTTTAGACTCTGCGAAAACCATCCTTGGGCTGTTTTTGGAAGAGGGAGCAAACATTACTTGGTGGAATCCTCGGAGATCGCTGGTCATGCCATAGGTATTCCTGTGGCCGTGACTAAAGCTTGACCCATGTAAACCTGAACTAACTGGAGGAGCCCTTCAGATGGAAAATTTGATTTTAGAAAGGCAAAATCACAAAGCCTAACCAAACCATGGATTTGGCAGTAAACCTTCCAATTCCATGGTCTATTTTTATTCTCTTACATATAGCTTTAGTGTGCTAGATTGACTTGCTTTTTGTTGATACTGTTCCTTTGTTAAAATCTGAGAAAACCATTTGTAAGTTTTGTGATTTAGGAAGTAAAAGTGATGCTTCTCATTACTAATTTTTTTGCTTCTTTTGGCCACTGTTGAATCATTTATGTAAAGTTTTCTTCTTCTGTGGAGGGAAAGCATAGCACTGTTGCCTCCATTATTTCAGTTTTCAGTTTTGGAGATAATTTGTTTTGTAAGTCAGAGGCGCATCTGATGAGGATCAGTACTTATTAAACAATGTGCTGGTTGTTGGATTGGCCATATGTGTGATTTTGCACTCTTGTGTTCTTTGAACTTTAATTTTCAAAATGATATGACATACATTTCTGTGGTTCTTCCTTATCTCCACCCACACCTGGCACTGTGCTAGGCATTGGAGATACAGCAGTGAACGTGACCATCGAGTAAAGTTGTGGGACACTGGATCACAGATGGGCATGAGTGGTCTTTATGTACGTAAAGAACACTACCCAGGAATACAGCAGACAAGGATCCCCACTGTTGGCTCCACTACTAATTAGCAATGTGACCTTGAAAAATCATGAAGCCTCTTTGGACCTATTGGCCTTATAACTCATGACTGGATTGGGGTCTAGATGAGTTTCTAAATTTCATTGCACATCAGAATCACCTAGAAAGCTTATGAAAATGACAGGTCCTGGGCTTTAACAACAGATAATCTGTTGCAGTAGGTATGGGATGGAGCCCAGAAATTTTTTTTTTTTCATGTTCTGTTCTGATGGAAGTGGTCTGTGGGTTACACTGTCAGAAACACCTGGTGTAGATCATTGTTTTTCAAACCATGGGAGGTGCCCCATTAATGCGTCATGAAATCAATTTAGTAGATTTTGAAAAGCTTTTAAAAATGAAATAGAAGAGTGGAGAAATTATCAGAGGCATTGTAGAGCAAAGATAAATAAAATTAGAAAGCCATTATGTACATTTTTGGGTGTTTGTTACAGCAGCACCCTACTTCCAGGAATCTAGAAAACAAGCCTACTCTCTGCCAATTGATTTGAATGTGCAAACAGATTTGGAATTCATCTTATTCCTGGAGCACTAATTATTTCAAGAAGGTGAATTGATCAGGAATAGGGGTTTTAATATTGATGGTACCACCCGACCTGCCCTAGGATAGAAGTGTTGATCTCACCATCGCAGGGGAAACTTCCTCAGTATCATAACAGAGTAAGTAGATCCTTCCTGAGTCTTCTGCTCATGAATATAATAAGAAGCCCTGCTCCCTTTCACTTATTGAAAACAACTTGGATAACATGGAAATAATAGTCCCAGGCCAAAAATAATGCCAGGGACAAACTCACAGCAGCAAAATCATCTTCCTTAAGAGAGGATTTACTGAAAGGAGTTCTAGATGGTTATTCCCGGAAAACTGAACATCTCTCTCTTTGGTAGTATTTGCTCAGTAAGTATCTTTTGGGTGAATGCTTTCTAGAGCCATTTCAATTCTAAGATGCTAAATAAGACTTTTCTTTATTCATTCAATCCACTTGTTCCTTGAAAGAATCATATACTTTAATTTTTTTTTCTGTCAGTGAATGATTTTAACTTATGAGAAAGATAGTGGGAAAAAAATTAAGTTTTGGGAAAATAATCAAAATGTTAAATTTGGAGGCAGTTGGCAGAAATTAATCATTTAATTTAACTTATTATATATACTCACATATGTGTGTCCAAATGGGAAACACTGTCTTCAAAGTAGCTTTGGTGATTTTGTACTAATTCCAAAGATCTTGCCACTGCTTAAAAACAAGAATATCTATCAACTAACACGATTTGAACTCTTTTTATTTTTTGTATTTGCCTTCAGAGTCTAGTTATGATCCTCATAAGAAAACCAGTTTTATCACTTTTACGGTCACACCTCATTTTTATGAAAAACAGTATTACTCAACATGATAACCTACCTTATTTGACAAGCGTGGCTCGGAATGCCTGTTGATTGCGTCCCAAAGACATCTTCAGAGAATGACAGTGTACTGTCACTGAGCTATTGAAATGGGAGTTCAAAACATATTTGAGCAACCCTCTTCGTCATGTCACTGGAAGAAATACTAGTTTCTAAAGGTGACCACTCCAAAAGGCTGATACTCTTAAATGTAACATTTTTGAAGCATTTGTTTTAAAACAAAACTTGGTCACGCTTACTCCATTTTGATTGACAAGTTGCCAGTGATGGGTCCAAAAAGACCCAAGGAATGGTTGGAAGTTAGGCCAGTTTCACCAGTGACAGGAACCTGAATAGGCCTTGTCTGTGATTCCTCCAAGGAACGAATGATTGATGAATGAAAGTCACCTTTTTCTTTTGCTGGTGAATGCTCATATTCCGGTTCATCTGTACTGTACCTGCATGTTTGTGGCTCAGCTAAAAGAGTGGTGCTTGAACAGTAAGAGGGAAGGGTGACTGCCTAGGCAAGGCAGGGCTTGCTACAAACTAGGTGGATTACTGTCAAAGCCCTTTGCAGTGAAAAGAAGAGTTGCATGTAAAGAATATGGCCTTTGCTAGCGTAAGAAAAAACAGCCAAAATTTTGAGCTGCTTCCATAGCGACAATGCTATTTTTCAAGTACAGTTAGAGCCTAAGTACTCCCCTCCCCCAAAGACATCCATGCGTCAAGACAGCTCTCAGAGTAGTTGTGGAATACTTGTGAAGGCTTTTAATTAAATTTTTTTTTCTAGGGAAGGCGTGTTTATTTTACATTACTAATAAAGTAAAAATGTCTGCAAATAAGAGACTTCAAAAATTAAGACTTAAGGATTGCCATCTTGATTAAAACAGTTTAAGCAGGCATTTTAAATTTGGGATTTTTAACAGTTATCACTAAAGGAGTTCTTGGCATTTATATGTGTAACCTAATTTTAGATATTTGAGCTCACAATTTGGAATTGTCAAGTGAAAGAAAAACTTCAGTTATCCATAGGATACGTTGAAGTTTCAGACATTTCATGTGGATGAGACAATTTCCAACATCAGCGTCTGCTAGATCCTCCTTTTACTTCTGTCCCTAGTCACTGAGGTTGCCACCTCGCATCTAGGGAAAGGTGAAAGCAGATATTTTCTTATGGAATGTCTGAGAAGCCACCAGGCGAATCTGTGTAGAAGGTCTAATGAACTGTGTTGGAATAAGGCCAGGTCTGGCTGGGGACAAAACATTGTCATGCTCTGTGTGTGGGAATCAGCAGAACCCTCGGTTGGTCTTTCTCCCCATTCCTCCCAATGTCTGTAGTTCAGAAGTTGGTTAAGGTGGTGACAGTAGCTTGGGGAGGACATTCCGGCCTTGCCTAACCTCACAGCCTACACTGAGCCATAGAAGTGGGTTTGGACTG
Source organism: Delphinapterus leucas (assembly GCF_059928025.1). Classification (NCBI taxonomy): domain Eukaryota; kingdom Metazoa; phylum Chordata; class Mammalia; order Artiodactyla; family Monodontidae; genus Delphinapterus; species Delphinapterus leucas. The sequence goes on along the minus strand of NC_143129.1, from coordinate 52,254,261 downwards.
TTTCCTCCTCTGCCTGAAAAGAAGCTGACCCTAACAGAAACTTTTGCTTATGGACCCTGTCTCCTTTGTGGCTTGGTGGCAACTAAGACTTTGGTCCACCACTGAGATGATTCAGAGAAAAGAGCCTCCGTTAGAGTTACTCTATTTCTGCCACTGTCTGGGGGCTGCTGGACTTAGCTGCCTGAGTTGACGTAGGTTTTGCTCTGTTGGGCTTGGGTAATGGCTCTCAAACGACTACTACCAACCTCAGAAATGGTGATCAGGAGATAATTGAACTTACAGAGTGCTTTTCTTTTGTAAATTCATTCATTCTGCAGATGGATTTTTGTCATCGTGTTTCAAAATCTGCAGGCAGTACATAGGCTGGGTGGCTTCACGCCAGTTAGTTGAGGCTTAGTGAAGGGGTCAGTTCATCCTGGTCACACAACAAGTCTTCAGGGAGACCAGTGCTGAAGTTAGTAGGTCATGCCATCTCCCTTACTTTTTCTGTTACTGTTGGTTTGATTGTAACAGTAACAGAATGATTTCATAGGAGTGACTGTTTTATTATAAAAGTACAGTTTCTTTCACAAAATTTTATTGCATTTTTTTTTTAGTCCAGGTTTTCTCTGTGTAATTAACTGCACTCTGGATTCTTTCTATAACACGTCCATGGGGTCTCACTGTTATCTGGTGCTATTGAAGAAGTGAATCCATCTTAAAATGAAGGAGGGAGGATGGGGTGTCAGACTGTCCTGGGTCTGTAGAAAGGCCAGCAGAGGCTCTCATAGCAGCATGGTCTTCGGTTACTTAATCTTTCTGAGCCTGAATTTCCTTAGGCTCTTTAAGACAATAGGGAGGAACGGAATGTCTTTCTAACTGGCTTTTGGTGACGATTAAATGAGAAAAATACATGTAAAAAAAGGTATCAGGCCCATGGCAAATTCTCAATACATGGTGCAATTAATCCAATGTTTTTGACTCAGTCTCATGGGTTGGCTTCTGTGGGGAAATAACTGGTTACCAGCTTACCAAGCAGGAAGTACTGGATACCTCATGGAATCGTAAGAAGTAAGAACAAGAAAAGATCTTATTCATTCATTCTGCAAATATTTATTGAAGACCTACTACATACTAGGCTCACGAGATACATCACTGAACAACACAGGCAAATCCCTGCCCTCAAGGAGTGTTTACTCCAGCTGGGGGAAACAGACAATAAATAAGAAACAATAAGTCAATTGTATCATTTGTTGGAAAGTGATGTACCATGGAAAAAAGAAAAAAAAATAGAGCTTAAAGGCCATGTGATTTTACAATTTATTTATTTTTGGCTGCATTGGGTCTTCGTTGCTGCACATGGGCTTTCTCTAGTTGCGGTGAGCGGGGGCTACTGTTCGTTGCGGTGCGCGGGCTTCTCATTGCGGTGGCTTCTCTTGTTGCGGAGCACGGGCTCTAGGTGCACGGGCTTCAGTAGTTGTGGCACGCGGGCTCAGTAGCTGTGGCTCGAGGGCTCTAGAGCGCAGGCTCAGTAGTTGTGGTGCACGGGCTTAGTTGCTTCGTGGCATGTGGGATCTTCCCGGACCGGGGCTTGAACCTTGTCCCTTGCACTGGCAGGCGGATTCTTAACCACTGCGCCACCAGGGAAGACCAGCCATGTGATTTTAAATGAATCTAATTGGAAGGGATACATTTAATCAAATATCTGACGGTGACAGGGTTAGCCATGCAGATATTTGGGGGAGGAGCATTCCAGGTGGCAGGGGTGTGGACAGCCAGTGCAGAGAGAGACCAGTGTGGAGTAGGTAGCAAAGGGAAGGGCAGGAGGTGAGGGCACAGGGGCCAGAATATGTAGTGGCCTGGAGGCCAATGGTAGGGCTTTGGTTTTACTCTGATAGGGAAGGTGAAGGGAGAGTTTTGAGGACAGGACTGACAGTATCTGACTTAGGTTTAATGGGATCACTCTGGCTGCTGCTCAGAGAGCAGTGGAGATGAAAAGCATAGATCTTGGGGGTCACCTTTAACCCCTTCATGTTAGAATAGAATTTGGATTCAGCCTTTGAATCTGGGTCTGCTGCTGCACCGCCATGGGTGTCAGAGATCCCCAAGGGAAGGAAATCTTCCAAATATCCTGTTACTGCCTGAGAACCAGGCTTTAGGCTGTGCAAAAAGGGGAGAAAAATGCTGATTCCATTGTTTTACTAACAATGTATCTTTGGGAGATAGAAAGCTGAGGCATTTTTGTAGCCTAAAATTACTTTTGGGGTGTTTGTCCACAGCTTTGGGTTTATAGATTGGATACTTCAAATAAGAGATGAGATTTCATTAGGTTGGCTGTGACATTTTATTAGACTTAAATTCTCTAGTTCTGGTTAGCTGTGAAGTTAGCTGTCAAGAAGTTGGGGAACTAAAATACTTCAGTGGTGTTAAAAAGGGAGGTTTGTGATATCGTTTTTACCTAAAGACAGCAAGCATTGCTGAGGTATCTAATTTTAGACTGTTAGGAGGAAAAAATAACTTAGTTTGGTAGACTTGCCTTCCTGTTAGGCCTTTTTATTTTTAACCTTGGTCAATATTCCATCCCCCCCAGTCTTTCTCCTTTGGAGAGCCCTCAATATGTCTTATTTTGCATCAAAATGTACTTTTATCCTCCCTTTTGCTTAAACTGAAGTTGTTAAAAATAAGCTAATGCCTTAAAAAAAAAAGCCAAACCCAAAGCAAAAAAAAAAAAATTTAAATTTTCTAAGTATTTTTAAGCCCATGATTTTTTTTTAAATAAGGAGAACTGTAATAAATAGAGATTAATCAATGCTGAGAGGCCAAGTTAATTCTTTGAAGGAGAGCTGATTATCTAATTTTGGATCTTCTTGAACTTTCTACTTCTTTTGTTATTTTGACTATATTGTGACCACAAATCTGCCTACTCCTATAATTAGACTGGAAGAGGGAAAAGAGATGACATTCATATTTGTCCATTTCATCCATTAACTACACAGTTTCACCATTTTTGTTGCACTTTCCCTCTGACCTGCTGTTATACTTTGGTTTGATTGCATTCTTGAGGTGTTTGATCAAAAGTTGGCCATGAGGGGCTTCCCTGGTGGCGCAGTGGTTGGGAGTCCGCCTGCCGATGCGGGGGACGCGGGTTCGTGCCCCGGTCCGGGAGGATCCCACGTGCCGCGGAACGGCTGGGCCCGTGAGCCATGGCCGCTGGGCCTGCGCGTCCGGAGCCTGTGCTCCGCAGCGGGAGAGGCCACAGCGGTGAGAAAGTTGGCCATGAGAAAAATAAAATTCCTTCAGTCTTTAAAATAAAACATTTGACATAGGCTGTCATTAGGAAATTTTTATTATGCTTCTGATAATTTTTAATATAAAATTCCTTCCTGCTTTTTTCCACCCCAGTTTACAAGGAAGCCAAGAAAGCAAATGTGACAATTTCAGATAAATGTGTATTTGAGAGAAGTTTCTTTAGTTTCAAGTTCTCCTTGTCCATTTTTTAAACTATTTAGATGGAGTCGCAGTTTTAAATAATAAATCACAGTTTACCTCCCCCATCAGTGAGATATTCATGATGAGTTAGGATGATTAGGGAATATTGTTTACAGTGGAGCTGTCTGCAGTTTGGGGGTAGTTTCTAAATTCAGCTCTGGAATGGTAATTAGTATAACAAATATCTCTGAACTGGAGCTGAGAACATTATCTGTGGGGCTTTATAAAGTACCTGCTCCATGAATGTGAGGCATTCTGGAAGCCTTGAAGATTTCTGTTTATATGCATACATGTGTGTGCATACTTGTGTAGATGAAAGTGTATAAATACAACCGCATACATAAGACTAACCCTGACCAGAGAGGTATCAACCAAGTGCATGGGAAGGTGATCAGGGGCACATTCATCGAAGAAGTCTAATATGATGGCTTTGTTGGCTGATGGATAGGATTTCAGTGGGTCAAGGTTGTTGGAGAAGGACAGGCAGAGAAAAGAATGAGCAGTAGTGCAGCAATAAGGCATTGTGGAATGTTGGCTGTCCCCAAAGCTGATCGTACCCTTCCCTGCTCTTATCCCTTCATTTGCCTTTCAAAGCCCAGCTCAAGCATCACCTTGTCTTAGGTGCATTCTGGAGGAAGGCTTTGTGTGAAATGGATATGAGTACTGGCATCAGACATTTACGTGCAATGCTCTTGGTCAGTTATGTAATAATAAGTGAAATTTATGTAACGCTATATACCAGGAGGCATTTTTAGTGCCTTGCATAGGTTTAGTCTTTGAACACTACAGCATCCCTCTGAGATAGGAACTACTATTCTTCCCATTTTACAGATGGCGGAGCTAAGGGGCAAAAAGCGTGAGTAACTTGCTGAAGGGCACACAGCTAGAAAGTAACAGTACTGAGGGTAGAACAATGGCACTTGGACACCAGAAACTATTGTCTCAACGCTAAATGCACTGTAACCTTGCTGGGCCACAGCTTATTTATTTGTAAAGCCTTGTGATATGATTTTCAGCACCCTTGTTTAGCATGCAGTGGGTGCTTGTTAATTGGAAATCATTGCTATAATTAATATTTCCTGTCTTCCCAATTTGATTGACATGTTTTTCTTTTTGTACATACCTCTCTGATAGCATTATTGCACTGCACCATAATTGTTGATTTGTCTGTTTCACACATTGAACTGTAAGCTTCTTGAGGGCAGGACCTCTACCTAGAGAACCTGTCCCCTAATGGCTCAGTAAATGCTTGTTGAATGAGTAAGTGGATAACATGTTTGGGCTGTCATGGATGGTCTTGCTGCCCAGAAAGCAGCACTGTAGAGTGGTTCCTATCCAGGAATTTAGGGCGTGCAGTACCAGGTTTGAATCTAGCCCCTGCCATCTATTTGCTTTGTGTCTTGTGCAAATTATTTATCTTCCCTTCAGTCTCCACTTCCCTGTTTATTTAATGGGGCCAATAGAGTTGTTATAAAGATCCAGGGAAGATATTGCATATCTTGAATTTAACAGAATTCCTGGTTTCAGATAAATAATTCCTATTTTGCTATTATTGAATAACTGCTGAAAGGCAGGTTCTGTGCTATTTGTTGGAGTACAGAGGTAAAGATTCCTCTTCCACACAGGAGCGTCACAGCCTCATAGAAGAGAACTGTCGCCAAATGCATTATAATTGTGTGCAATAGTATACAACAATGACACGATTCAGATAAACTGTGGGGGAAAGGTGAAGAGTGGTCATTTTCTTGACGGAGGATATATCCAAGTTGGGTTTTGAAAAATGAGTAGAAGTCCTTAAGGCAAAGTCAAACGAAGCCCTCAGATATCAGGATTGTGGACCTAACTGAATAAGCAATGGGGAGCCAGTAAATTTTTTGAGTAGGAGGGTGACATCAACAGAACTGTCTTTTAGGAAGATGAATCTGACAAAAATATGTAGGATGAGTTAGTGGGGAGAAAAGTGAGGAAGTAAATATCACATAGACCTTCAGTGGAACCTCCTACACGTGATAGAAATCTATTCTGCAGCCCCCCTTACAGATAGATGGTCATCCAGCTCTGCTGGAACACACCCAGCAAGGGGAAGTTCACTACCTCTTAAGGCAGCTCCTTCTTTCCTCTTTCATCCCCTCCTTCCTTCCGTTCCTCCCATCCATCCACCCACCTATTCACTCATCTACCCGCCCATCCACCCACCCACCTACCCTCCCATCTACCCATCCCATCCATCCATCCTTTCTTAAGGGTTTCCTTTGTGCCTCTTACTGGGCTAGGTGACGAGAGTGCAAGGTGAATGCAATATTGTTCTGCCGTTGAGGATCTCCAGTCTTGAATGATCACATGTCCATTATTGAATAATTTTTATTGTTGGAAAGTTCCTTTCTCCTTAGCCTAAGCCAAAAGCTGCTTGCTTTTGAGCCTCTCTCCTACTGGTCGTACTTTTCTCATTATTTCTTCTAAAACACACTAAGTGTGCTCTTCTTTTATGTGACTGCTTTTATTATTTTAAAAACTATCATGCAGCTTCTTCTCTCTTCTTTTGGAAAATCTACTTCCTTTAAAAGGTCCTCGTAAGGCAGGATTTATAAAATTTAAGGACTTTTGGACGTGAATGGGACTTTAGAAGTCAATTAGAATTTATATCTTAAACTTCATCATTTTACAGGTAAGATCTGAGTCACAGGTTAAGTTGTGACTTGCCTAAGATCACAGAGCTAGGTAGTGGCTAAACTGGGACAAGAACTCAGGCTTTAGGTGTCCATACTTGCAAGGGTAGTGCCCTCTCAAACCTTCTCTGCTGATAACCCTTCCCAAACATTCTATAAATTTTCACTATCTCTCACAGAATGTGGAACCAGAAGTTGAGTGAGGTGTCTCAAATGTGTTCCGACCTTGGGAGAGAGCTGTAATGAGAGTTAATAAAGGCCAACATTAACAGAATGTGCCAGGCTTCGTGCCAGCCTCATTACCTGCATTTTCCCATTCAGTCTCCCAATAATCCTTACAGGATGGGTTTAGTACTCCAATTTGAAGACGGGGGAACTGCACTTAAGAGGGAAGTAATTTCCACTCCATGGCCATACAGCTCGTAAGTGCAAGCGCTGGAAATCAAAGTGAGGGCTCTCTGACTTCATGGTCATAGAAGGGCCATTATTAAATAATTTCTTAATGATATATGTATCTTAAAGAAGCTTGTATTGGCTGAAGCGTAGTATTTGTGAGCATGTGTTGAGTTTGTGGTCACCTTGCATTTCTGAAATTTTATAAAAATTTATTGTGGTCTTTATTTTTCTTTCTATTAAATGTTGCACTGTTGGTTTTATCTGGTCTTATTGGTTAAGAGTGGAACAAGGCTCATGCATGGGGCCGGAACACTTGGCTGTGACTGCTGGCTCTATCCCATATGGTTGGGTCAGTGGAGCGTCAGTATTCTCAGATGTCAATCACAACCAGTCCTACTGACCTCGGTGTGGATGTGAGATCAAATTAGACAGTATATGTGGAAGGGCATTGTAAACCGCAAGTTCATGCTAATCCTGATTTTTTAGAACGTGGATTGGGGCCTGCCTTGCCCCTGGGCTCTAGCAAACTTGCTCCTCTCTGTTCTTGCAGGTTTTTCCTGCTCCCAGGAATACCCCCCTCCCTGCCCTCCTCCAACCCCTCAAAATGTTACTCAGCCCTGAAGGCCAAAGTCAAAAGTAAATTTTGGGAAAAAACTTCCCTTACTTCCCTGCCAGAATTAACTTTTTATTGCCAGTGTGTGTTCATACAACTTTTTCTTTTTCCTTTCTTTCTTTTTTTTTTTTTTCCGGCCGCACTGTGTGGCATGTGAGAATCTTAGTTCCCTGACCAGGGATCGAACCCGTGCCCCCTGCAGTGGAAGCGTGGAGTCTTAACTGCTGGACCACCAGGGAAGTCCCCATACAACTTCGTTTATAGCATCATTATAGCCCTCATCTCAGTTGGCCTTGTATTAATATTTGTTTTGCTCAGATATCCCTACTAGCCTCCTGAGAGCTCCTTGAGAATGGAGACCTTATAGTTTTCATCTTTATGAACCTTCTCTTTCCCTGAGCCTACAAGAGAGTCAAATAGTAGTTCATAGCCATTCCTCCTAGATTTATGTACTAGCAGCTTTGCTAGTTTCCCTTCTGACCTTATTCCCGTCAAGATAAAGATGTTGGAAGGGATGGATGGAGTGGAGCTAAGGAGATATTGTGGCCCTGTGTGATGAAGATCTTCCTTCAAGTTGTTGCCCAAGCTTGAATGAACTCTTGGGTTATTGTTATATAATGGTGACTCCTCAGAACAGTGCTCTTGTCAATTTGTCTGTCCTTTCAAAACTGGCCAGGATTACTGCAGGAGCCTCCTAGCTGGTCTCCTTCCAACTTTCCCCTCCAGTTTATTCTGCACACACAGCCAGAGTGGTCTTTTAAAAAAGCCTGTCTGATCATGTTGCTCCCCTGCTGTAAGCCCTTCAGTGACATGCCTCTTTGCTCTCTGGGCAGGAATCTTCAATGGGACCTGCCTGCCCCTCATGCTTGGCCCTGTCTCCTTACTGGGGTGCACTCTTCCTTATTCCAGCCCCACAGGCCTTTTTTTCAGTTCTCTGAAAGCACCCTGCATCTTCCTACTTTGGGGATTTTATGGGGGATAGAGGGAAAGGGCTCTTTTTTTCTTCTAGAAATGTTCCTCCCCTTATCTTTTAATTTGCTAGTTCCTATCTTGATTCTTAGCTTAAATGTCATTCCTCAGAGAAGTGCACCCTCACGAAGCATCTGGTACTTTCCCTTAGTAACTCTGATAATTATTTGTATAATTATTTGCTTTATGCCTATCCCTCCCACAAGACTCTTAAGTTCCCTGAGGGCAGGGACCTTGTGTGTCTTGTTAAGCAAGGCACACTGGGTACTTAGCACAATGCCTGACACACTGCAGGCGCTCAATAGATCATGGCTCTGTAAACAGAAGTACGAATTCATTCATTGGACTGATACTTCTCCGGATTCTCCCGTGTGCAGGGGCCTTGGATCCATCAACTCACAGACCACTTAGGGGTTTCAACCAGGTAAACAAGCCACAGGAAGATGTCACCTTTGCTCACAGGGTGAGTGTACAGACCTCTGAGAGTGGAGAGGGTGGGGTTTCCAGGTCTGCGGTGGGGCTGGCGAAGGTGTCTTGAGAAGGTTATGTTTGAGCTGAATCCAGCCCATATTTTGCCATTTTCAACTCCAGGTATCAGACTGCCACGTAGCTTGCCTAAATCTTGACACCTTAAGTGGACCAGACTTTTCCTGCTCACCAAGAACTCTGTCAAACACCGTATATAAAGTTAACTTGACGTGATACTCTTAGTGAATTATTAGTGTGTAGTGTTTGCAAAAATCTGCTAAAACTCCTTTATGGCTTGGACAGGAATCTTTCTATGGTTTAGTTTCCTGGATCTACCCTATTTGAAAAAAAACAAAACAAAACTCTATCTCCTTTCCTTAGTCTTTGGGGATCCCCAAAGATTTCTCTAGAGAGGCTCTGAGGTCAGGATCTTCTATGTGTCCTGGATTGCTTTTTTTTTTTTTTTTAAAGTTATTTGGCCTTTCACTTCTCACCAGCAGGCCCAGGGAGTTAGTTGGGGGAAAGGAACCCTGGAGTGGAGTCTGAAGGCAGGAATACTCTTCAGTTGGGCCATCTTGAACAAGTTATTTAACCTTTCTTGGCTTTGGCTTCCCATCTTTTAAATGGGGGGCGGAGGTTGAAATGAATGAACTTGGTGTCTCCCTCTGGCTCCTGGCGTTCGGAAGCTTTCCTTTCTAATATAGTGATCCTCCAATTCCCAAATAGTAGGTGCAATAGCTCTGCCTTCAGTTTGGGAAGTGTGCATCTTACCTTTTCTATCTTTCCCATCGTCTTTGCTTGGAAAAATCTCTTTGGTTGTCTTTCTTTTCTCCCCGCCTCCCCCCAGACTTCGCTCATTTTGGGCATGGCCATCCTAACATTTTTACAGGTTTGAATCATTCTTGGGCAATGACCCTTTGTCCACTTGACTCCAGGACTGGAGCAATCAATGACGTATCTAAAACAGGACCAGGTTTTCCAAGTTTACATCCTGGCTCGGCGTGTGGCCTCTGGCAAGGTACTTAGCCTCCTCTAGGTCCCAGTTTCCTAGGCTGTACAGTGAAGATGACCATAGGTCCCACCCACTTCAGCGGGTGTTGCGAGGTGTCAGTACCCTGCCTGAACACAGTACTTTACATGTGGGGAGCACTCCTTAAGAGCCATTTTTAATATTTGTGCCTCTTTTTGTGCTTCAACCATTAGAACTTTTCCCAGCAAACTTACACTGAATTCTTTAGCTGTCCCGTATGGCACCTTGCTGTAGAAGACTGTATAAAACTCTACAGGTAAACAGATTTGCTGCATGAAGCAGCATTTAAAATCAGGGCATTTCTGCAGCGAGCAGCTTTGAGGAGGAAGAGGATAGGAGGCAAGGAGGGACCAGGAGAAATGATTCTTTTTCCAAACGTTGTGGGACCTGCTCTACGTGCTCTACCGGGTAATTGACATTAGAATAGCTTCAGATGCGAGGGAGGAAGGAACATGGACAGGGCTGGTCATACATCACAGTGTATCATAATTCATAATATGTACCCATATCTTATATTAAATATCCTTTATATTTAACTGTGTGAGCATTTGATTGTTGCCTTAAAGTAATATTTTGTAGACATTTAAGCAAACATTTGCTAATTTTGGTAGTTCTAATTTCCTTTTGTGTGCTGGAGTCAATGTTTTTCCCCCTCGTTGCAGATGTTTCTGTAGTTCGGTGAGAGTCTGTGGGCCACTACCTGTGCTTGTGGTGGATAAGGTGGTCCTAGAGAGGGCAGGCAGCTGGCTCTGAGCAGACACTGGACTGAGATCAGGTTGCCTTCCTGAAAACCCACATGCAGGGAGTGATGACGTCTTTGCACCATTATTGGGGGAATTACAAACAAAGGGATTCGGTTAGGAAGATGGACTTGGGGCAGGAGCTGTGGTCATCCTGCCTTCTTCCATCACCCTGCCCTCAGGCTTCCCTACGCGTTGCTTTTCCCCACCTCACTCTCTCTCCCAACCAACACACATTTGGTCTCGGTGACTCAAGACCGTATACACCATCACGCATTCATTCATCAGACATTCACTGAGTGCCCACCAAGTGCCAAACTCTGGGATTACACAGATGAATTCAATACCCATCCTATCCTCAAAGAGTTCACGGTCCAGTTCTCCTCTGCTTATATCACCAGTTGTGAAAAGGGCCCTTAATAAGTTGCTGACACTGGGAAAATAAATAAATTCTGGGAGTGGAGAGGCACCGGAATCTTCTTGGCTCTCCTGTGGTTAAATATGGTGCCCACATCACTCCCCTCACTCCCACGTTGGTAATTGGTTGTAGGAAAGTTCTTTGCACTTGGGAATGACATAATTTTTTTTCTTTAAAAAAAAAAAAAATCTGTGCAAGTCTCCAATTCTAAAATTCTGCAATTGTATGATTCTAACTTAAATTAGGAAAGCAGGCAGACAGTTTCTGAACGTGTTGCCATGGATGTTGTGTTGAGATGTCTGCTTAGTCACATTTGGTGCCATCTGGCATGAAAGAGTGACTGGATTTTGGTCTGAGGGCAACTCAAGGTACTTAGAGGGATCTGCTGTCCTTCCAATATTCAGTTGAAATGTCCTAGCACCTTAGCAGACCGCCTGCCAGATAAAATACAGTATATTAAAAAATATGAATAATTTTTTTAGTGTAAGTATATCACATGTGGAATACTTTGGGACGTACTTATACTAAAAAATGATCTGTTGTTTATCTGAAATGCAAATTTAACTGGTGATTTTTTTTTTTTTTCCGGCCTAAATCTGGCAGCCCTGGCAGCATCCACCTATAATCTGTGATCTTGGGAACATTTCGGTACAGGTAATACTGCACAAAAGTATCTATCAGATAGTAAGAAAGTTTTCAGTCAGTCAAGTCTGACTCATGTTCCACTGAATGTTCTGCAGTCTGAGTCCCTCCTCACATTTTACTGTTTGTGGAGCTTTGATTAATGTTTCTCTTTCCTGCACTACTAATGAAGTGACAAACAACCATTCTAATAAAATCCTTAAAATGTCCATAAATGTAATTTATATTTCAATTAGCAGTCAGTTACTTACATTTTGAAAAATATGCTTCTCTTGACTAAATAATATTTGGTGAAATTTCAATGTACAGTAATTTATGAGTACTTTTGGGCTTTGTTTTTCTTATCTGATAAAATAGCTCTGGAATTTACGTGAGGTCGGGACCTTTTAATTCAAGCACACGCCAGGAGCTATATCCCCAAATACCAGATTTTTCTACAGTTCATCTTTGGTTCTCATTAGCCTTGGAGTATTTATAACTATACCCATTCATCATCCTTTCTTTTGAGATCTGGTGCCTCTGCAAGGAAGAAGGAAATTTACAGCTCTACATTCTTGCAAAATTTATAGGCTTTTGGTGAGTTATTTGGTGAATATAAATGGAGAACATGAGAGTTTTGCAAAATCCTTAAGATTATTAGGAACTCTTCTGCTTTGCTTTTCCTGATTTTAGTGAAGGAAAAGAGAATATGGAATAATGAATTTGCTGGTTTTCATTATTGTATTTGATATCAAAAGAAAAGTTTCAGAATATATATATATATATATATATATATATTGTTTTTAAACCTTAATTCAGTCATGGAATTTTGGCACTAAAGTTCAGGATCAGTGGTATCCAAGTCAGACCCAAGAGGCACATGCTTTTGTTCTGTCAAGTTTGTAGAGTGAGGAACCATATGTAGTGCTCTGTTTTTGAGCTGTCCCCAGACGTAGGTGGGTGAACTTTCTTCAGAGCCATGGATTCATCCTCACTCTGGCCATTGTTTAGGCAGGTAGATGTCTGCCACAGCCCAAGGCAGCAGTGCATGACCATCTCCTCTTGGCCTCCAGTGGTACAGCAGATACGCAGCCCTTTGCCTGTTTGCAGGGGGAGGTGGGTTGGGGTAAGATGTGTGTGCATGGTATTCATCCTGGATCTTCCCTGCTCTGGTCCAAAGCCATAGCCATGGAAAACCCTTTTTCTCTCTGCTCAGGCCACCAAGAGTAGTGCTAGACCAGCAGAGAGAAGGGTAGGTATGCAGAAGGCTTTCTTTCCCAATTCCCTCTTTGCAAGGGACTGAGAAAGGACTGATTTAAAATATACAGTGCATATGTGATGTCCCTTATCTTTGTAAAGTGTAGATCTGAACATACTATTAATACTTGCCTACATAGATGCTTCCAATGGCTCCCATTACCTATGGGAAGAACTGTAAACATCTAAGGATAGCAGCATGTTGGGGACCAAGGCCCAACAGGGCTATGAGGAGAAGAAAGTAGGATGTGAAGATGAGGATGATCCAACAGAAAGGGAGGTGCTGGTGATGCAGGAGAAAGAGGATGATGCAAGAGAGACAGCCTTGGTCAGGTGAGAAAGGAAGGGGAGGTTGGCATTAGCAGAAGGAATACTACTTGCATGGTCACCAGCCGGAAGGCAGAGTATGTGGAATAGATGCAGCGAAGTTGGTGGCGTTACCATCGGAAAGACAGGGTAATTCTCTTTTCATGGTACCTCTTTTCTTTATTATGCGTGTAATAAATATCAGCTGAGAGCAGCAGGGGAAATCTGAGATCTGAAGAAGTGGGAGTGGTCAGTGTGGAGAGTTGGCAAGTGCACAGACACAGGGAGCATCAGGGAGTGCGTGGCGAAGTTGGCTTCCCATTAGAAATGCTCAGCGTAAGGAGAAGTCATCACCTGTGTGGTCTGAGGCAGAGTGGCATTGGAACCCACCTCCCAGGAGCCCATGACTTAGCAACACGCTTCCCTGAAGGTCAAAAAATCGATCTGATCTGTGCCATACCGCTCCGTTCCCCACTGAATTGACTTGTTGTTAGATCACATGCTGCCTTTTCCTCCCCTTTGCCCTTCCTGGGCCTTCTCCCACTCCGTTACCCCTCTAGCTCTCCCTTGGTCGTTCATTGATCACTCAGCAGCAGCAGGCATTGGTCTATGTGCTGGGAATTCAGCTGTGAACAAGGCAGATGAGGGCCCTGGAACAACTGTTCTAAGAAGGGGTAGCATCCATAACCAAGGAAAAACAATTGCACACAATACTTCTGAGATACCAAGTGCTGTAAAGTCAATAAACTGAGACAGTGAGCTTGAGTGACTGGGGCGTGAGAGGGGAAGGAACTTCAGAAGGTCCCTCTGAGGACAGGACCTTGGAGTTGAGACCTGAAGGGCAGGAAAAAGCTGGCAGTGGTGGTGCGGGCATCTTCTGTGCCTTGTGGGGAAGGGGAGACTAGATGAAAGAGCAATCCTGTGGGAGTGGGTGTTAGCATGGGGTGAGGAAACCCTCTTGACATTTTTGTTCCGGTGATTAAAATGTTAAAATGTTTCAATCCCATCATGGAAGAAATCTCTTGCTTCTCCCTCCTTCTCTCTTCAAAGCTCTTGTTTCAGTAACTGCAAGCAAAGAACAATAAATAAGGAAATCTTTCTCTAATAAGTTTCATCCAGACCTTCCCTTGGCTTCAGTTTTTCCTATCTTAACTCGGTATGTTTGATTCCTATCTTACCTGAGGGTCTTTTTCACTATTTCTCCCTGGTGTCACATCCTGAATGGAAAGATAGCCGCAGCTGAGGGTGAAGGTGGGCTGGAAGGCTGGAGGTACCAGGTTGTCTGTGTGCTTGTTGGGTGGGACCCAGAGGAACTTAGGTTCCATTTGCAGCCATAACGTCACTATACGGACCTTTTCCAGTAGGGGAAAGGAAAACAAACCAGGAAGGCTAAAAGAGGTCGCGTTCTTAGGCACTCTCAGAATTGTCTCTCCTCCTCATTTCTGACAAATATTATAGAGAACTTAGCTTAATTCCCAACCCTGGGTTGCCCTGGAAGTCCTGAGCAGGTACCATTCCAAGAAAAATTTTCATTTGCCAATTATATTTCCCCTTCAGGGATTTGAGAGCCAGAAGGGATCTTGGAGCTTGTCTAGGTCACCCAGGGCGGTCCCTTGGTTCTCCTTCTGTGGCAGTGCTTTGTCTGGTTGACTTGGTGCAGGCAGAGCAGACTGGCCCCTCTAGTACCATAGTGCACTGCTTCCCGATCTTTTTCTACTTTACAGGACCCGTAGAAAATGATCACCTGGGCAAGGCAAATTGGGGTTCATAGACAAGGTTGCTCAAGGCTAGAGATGGGAAGGGGAGCCTGGGTTGGGGCGGATGCGCAGAGCAGGGGGTTTGTATCTTGGCACATGTAGAATCCATTGGTGGTATCTTTTTAGGAAACACTCCTGGTAGACTGTAGTCCTTTACTAGATTGCGGGCCCCTTAACAAGTTGGCTGTTTTTAGTTGTTCTTGAATACTTTAGGCCCTTGAAAAGTCCTTTACAACTGGGAGAGAGCCCAGGAATATGGTTGCCTTAAATGCAACAAGGATCTCTTCGGTGAGAAATAACCACAGAGAATTCTTGCTAAGCCTCATTGATAAGTTACATCTTTGGGCTGCCTGGAGTCACACTGCTCAGGTTGGAGTTCCAGTTCCGCCACTCATTGGCTGTTCCATCCTAAGCAGATTGCTTTCTCTCTCAAGGGCATTTCCTCATCTGTGCAATGAGCATAACACTATTTGGTATGTGACAGAGTCCAGGCCCTTCCCTAGAACTATCTGACTTAAAAGCCCTTGCTCTAAGTCACTCTTTTATTAACACAAACACATTTATAAGACGCTGGAAAAGTCAGAGGTTGCATTTTTTGGGGAAAGATTTTGTGGGTTAGTTAAAATAGCTATTGTCCAATAATGCCTGGATTTGTAAAGCAGTTGAGAGTCATCATATCAATGCATTATTGGGCATAATATTATGTTTTAGAGTTACAAAGGTGGTCAAAATAAAGATGGTATGAAAAAGTAGGAGAAGTGAGCCTGATGATTTCTTAAGGTTTTTGTGGTGGTTAACTTAGAAGAAATGAAAATAAAGTAAGAATTCAGCTTGGTTACAAATCAATTTATTTAAAGAACTCCCCTCCCCCCCAATAATATTAGACTTGTTTCTTGCTTCTACTTTCCCAGTTTTGATTGGGGCTGAGTCTCATGAGAGTGAGGGTCCACTATGCTGGATTTAAAATGGTTGTTGGGAGAGGACAGTAGGAAGTGATATCTGGTTTCTCCACAATAGATATTGATTGCTTTGGTAGAAATTAGCATGATTGAGACTTGCCTGAAGATGAATAGCACCAGAAACCGTCAATTTCCTTATTTTCTTTTTTTAGTATTAGATGAAACTGTCTAAATATTTGCCCTGAGGAAATCTGATGATTCTAAAAGCTTCTTTGAAAGAAGTTTACTAAGAAGTTGAACAAACATTCTAATATAATAGGTTTGGGAAAACATTTCTGACACTTTAAAGGCTATAATATGAACAACAAATACACACACACACACACACACATACACATATATAAATATATATATGAAGGAGAGGGGAGTGCTTTGTAAAGTTTGTGAAGTGTATGTCCCTTAAAAGTATGTGTTAAGTTATGCATTAAGCATTTATGTTTTAAAAAAAATTACCTTTCTCAATTAAAGGAACCTGGCTGAGAGACCAGCCAGATTCTACATTTTGCAAGAAAATCAAGTCCTAGAAATGCTGCATTTCCTTTTGAATGTTGGTGCCAGAGATACATCAAAGATACCGGGGGAAAATCTTACCAAGTTCTCCCTATAATTTGAACTGAAGGGTTCTATTTGATGTTTTTTTGGTTGGACCCAACATCCTGGGTAAACTGAAATTCCACCTACTCCCTTTGGAGAGTGTCAGGGGAGAAGTACCTCCTTAAAATTATAAGTCTTCTGATAGAAGAAAGCTGCTTCTTTTGGTTGGTGGAAATTTCCATTCCCAGGATACGTATTCATTTTTTACCTCAATGCAGCTTCCTCTTGGTTTTGTGATTGAGTTATTTTTAGTGAGTTACCATGCTTCTTCTCATTCCCTGCTTAACTATGCTGCATCTTTTACTTCTCTTTCTCCATTAATTAATACCCTTAGTTCTTTCCTTAAACCCTTCACACACTGAGGAATATTTTAATTTTTTTATGTTCCTTTTGAAAAAGAGGGAAATATCTGGTTTGTCTAGAAATGAGGTATCAGACCTGCCCCAAATCAGGTGTTTGATTCCAGGCTTATATTTGTGTGTCTTATAACACAATTTGAATTTATTCACTATTTTCTTAGATTGTTATTCTTACTCGACCTAAAAGACCCAGTTCCAAAGTAAGAGGGCGGTAGCAATGTTGTGTGCTGATTATGTGCCAGTGCTGTGCACATTCATGACTTCATTTATGATAAGTGATATCATCCCCATTTTATAGATGAGTAGGCAGAGCTAGTTATCTTAACCACTGTGCTTATACTGTCTAGTAAAGGTACAATTCTGAGCTAGTTGGAAATTTATTTGTGTAGTTAAAGCTGCTATAAACCCAAGATAATGTTCAGTTTTTTGACTCGGTTTAGAAGCTGTTAAAGCATTTGACAATAATAAAAGAAATGTATAGGCCCATTTTGCAATGCTTCATGTCCAGCAGGTACTGATGTTTATAGGGGTCGATAATCATTAGTAATATTATGAGTAGATATCAGTGAATGTCACAGTCAAACTCTTGTACTCCATTCAGTTATGTTGTGGTCGATGGATGGAACAGTCCTAGTAGAGGGCACCATGGATTTTTAGGTCAAATAGAATCCCAACTTTTCCCCTACTCTTGGATGACCTTGCAAGTTACTCACCCCTTCTAACCTCAATATATTCATGTGTAAATGGGAATAATAATACCTCATATTGCTATGGTGATGATTAAATTAAATGGGAAAATGTACATAAATTGCTTAGAGCCTTACACATAATATTCAGTATAATGGCAGTTGTGAATAATAATTGTCATAATCATACAATAGAATCTCTGAGTTGAGAAGGATCTTAGGGTCAGATGGACTTAGTACCAGTTCTCCTTCTACTAGCAGTGACGATAGCCAAGTCACTAGCCTCTGTGAGTTTCTATTTCCTCATCTGTACAACGGAGATAATATTTAACAGGGGATTATGATAAAGATTATATGAAATGTGACATCTGTAAAGTGTTTAGCACTAATTAACCCTCATAAAGGGTGATGACCTCCTTCGTTTAAGCCGATAACCTGTGGGGACAGGGCAGCTCTAGCTACAATTGTTAGAGTTTTACTAACACTGAACCTTAGTTACCCTGTGACATTTGCCAGTTTGGCTCTAATCCCATGATCTGATTGGGAAAGTTATTTTTGCTCTCTGGGTCATGATTTTGATTAGATCTAGAAATATTGTTAGGACCCTAACCCACTTGCTTGATTGTTAAGATTAAAATTCTTATTCTTCTGCAGTTGATCTTTATCTCCATCTTCCTGGATACATTCTGTGCTGAACAAAAATATTTGTGTACATGAAAAAAAAAAGTTCTAAAGCAGAGGAATGTGACAGGCAGCGTATCAGTGGATTGGATTGTTGAGTGCTCTGTGTGGTTGTTGCCTGTGACTCAGAATTTAATATGGAGATCAACATTTTAAATAATTTAATGCTGAGTGTGACATTTTAATTTATTTGATCTCTGCTCCGTTCTCCCTTTCTGTCTACCTTCATATGAAGTGCTACAGTTTGAAGTCAGTTAATAACAATAGTATTATGCTGGGCTTTGAATGTAAAGAAAACATGAATAAACCAGCTAAATAAAGCATTTTCCTGAACGGAGTTCCCCTGCTTGCAGAATCTTCCCTAAGGTTTAGGTGCAAAATCCCTTAATCATATACTTAGCGTTTCTACTCCTTATGTGCAAATTTATTTGATTTCTCTGGGCTGTTCCTGTGTGCCCTGCATAAATAGCTCTGGGTGAGATTATTATGTGTAATGTTAGATCTTACCTAACCTGCTTTTCAATGTTTTGGAACTGAGAGTGCAATAGCTGTTCTGATGTGAATAGTTATCTGGTTTTAAAATCCAAAGTTGTTTTTGACACTGGATGCCAGATTTTATATTCCACCGGCTAACAAGTCTATAAATACCATGTTAACTTTCCTCCCTTCTGTCTCAGAAGGAGACTTCATCTCCAGTAGCGATCATCATGAACATATACCCAGTGGTGGGCTCCTGGAGCCCTCAAAGCAAGATTTCCTTTATAAACACCGTACCTGTAAAAGACAGTTTGACTGCTTGGTGTGTTTTCAGGAGCATTGGGAGGATTCTTCACCCCAAGTTATTTTCCCTGCAAATTACACTGTTGGAAATTTATTCCTCTGGGGTACACATCTCTCCTTCCCGCCGTTCATGTTTCCTTGGAGGGACAGTACTTAAGTCCCTAGTACTTGTTTATTCCATCATGACCCTTTAACTATCCCCCTTTCCCAGAGCTGCAGAAGGGATGGGTTCCCACTGGTCTGGAGTCCCTGAAATGGGGGTATCAGGCACTGAAATCCAAGCAGTGCCTGAAGGGCCTGGGTTCCACTGTGTTCAGAGTCTTTGGGCAGGAAGGGAGAAGGCCCAGTCCCGAGGCTCAGGCTGTATATATGGGCAGCATTTTCCATAGTGATCAGAAGTAAACCACAGCCTTCTAGGATGAGCTGGTAATCGAAAATTCTTTCAATTAAAAAAAATTACTGCTTATGGGTGGGTGCAGGGAATGTACCACCTCCTAAAATTCCTTCCATCCCAATTTGTTTAACTTGTATCCCTTTGGAGGGCTCTGCCTCCCGGTGAGGGAGTCCTGGAAAGAGATGCCAGGGCCCAGTCGGCACAGTCTCTGCAAAGGAGGATTCTGAATCTTTTTCCTCCATCCATCTGTCCTCTTGCTTATCTTTATCTACTCTCAAAATGGGCTGGGTTCCAGGGGCCACCTTACTAGCTGTGAGACTTTAGGGAACATTACTTTTGAACCTGATTTCCTCATGTAAAAATGAATAGGTAGTCTACATTCCTACCGTCCACCTCGCAAGGTTGTTAGGAGGAACCTAAGGATAGTGCTTCATCCAAGCATTCGACAAACACACGATGAACACCGAGTAGTGGTTTGTGCTAGTATTGTACAAAGGCGTAATATAGTTCCCTATCTGGGGAGATAAAGAGAGCACTCTTCCAAGCAAAGAAGATTCCGTCTCACCTGTCATATCCTCAGTGTGTAAACACCTAGTATGGTTACAGTATTTGTTCAGTGGTCATGTGTAGCGTACTTTGTGCTCTAATATTCTATGTGACTCCATATGGGACGATAGCAAGATGGCGGATGAGTACTACCATAGGTGCGGAAAGACCTCCCAGCAGAGGTAATGTTTGAGTTAAGCCACGATGGATGAGTGAAGTTTTATGAAGACTTTAATATGTTGCATTTCACCGTGGGCTCTCACGGGTCTCTGGACTGGCATCTGAGAAGCACTCCTTGATTTTTAACTTGTCCATTAATCCTGATAAAATAGTCTCGCCAGTGTGTTTATAAATGTTTTGAACAGGCTTGTTTTCAGATGAAAGTTTTCAGAATATAAAATTTTATAATGAAAAACCTCTTAATTTATATGAGCCCCCTTTTTTAACCTGATACTACTGCACTTTAAATTAAACCATGCTTTGTTTTTATTTAGGCCTGGCACTTGTTCCTAATGGCAGGGTAATTATAGTGCACAGGGACACTCAGTGAATGGGAACATGCTTGCTATAGATGTTCAAATAGAATTTGTTCTTTTGAGGCAGGGACAGGAGAAAAGTCACAGACGATGAGACAGATTTTCCAGGGGGCAGGTTGACAGAATGAATGTGTCCCTTAGGGGGCATCAGTTAATGGAGATCTGTTTCTTACGGGTGCATTTTGTAAAATAAAAGTTTTGGTCCCTAGAAAAGAATGTCATGTGAGGATAATGGTGAAAATTAATTAAAAGGGTATACATAACCTTAGATCTTGCTCCATATTACTGTTTTACTGTAATAATTACATCAGTGTTATATTATTGGCTAAATATTTCCCTTGTGGGATTGAGGGATGTCATTATATGGACTTTGTGTTTATAAGACAAAATAGTTACCCATATGAGTTATATGGTAGAGCTCCCTCTTCCATGAATTTTCTTGAGAGATTAATTCTTTAAGCATAGAAACTTCTAATTCTGAAAATTTTAATGGTAGACTTTTTAAAAATCAGGAAATGCTTCACACTTTTCATCAAAGTAAATGCAAGATAATGTAGTCTTTTCTTCTTTATGACTTTAGGATTATTGCGATGAGTGCCAGTTATTACCTTGAATGCTCTGGAGAGGTGCTCAGGGCGGCTTGAAATGGTCCGAGAGCGTGGTGCTTTATGAGTAGAGGAAGCAGTTGCTTTTTATATTTTTCTGTTTCTTTTTTCATCATCCACTGTCTTTTTTTTTTTTTTTGCGGTACGCGGGCCTCTCACCGCCGTGGCCTCTCCCGCCGCGGAGCACAGGCTCCGGACGCGCAGGCCCAGCGGCCATGGCTCACGGGCCCAGCCGCTCCGCGGCATGCGGGATCCTCCCGGACCGGGGCACGAACCCGCATCCCCCGGCGGACTCTCAACCACTGCGCCACCAGGGAAGCCCCATCCACTGTCTTTCTTGCTGTGCTTTTTACTGTTCCTCAACCTCACCTTTTTCACTGGCTTCTGTGCCAGAGCAGATAAGCATGATTTGTCAGCTCCATCTTTTACAAAATCTTGCTTGTAGATCTCCTGTTGGAACTCAACACCCCCTTAGGAAGTATTCTTGCCAAAATATTGACCCTGAATTAATCAAACCTCTATATTCGAGTACCAATATATAGGACACAGAGGAATAAAGTGAATGTTAAATGATCCGTCAAGGATGCAATCAGCAAAATTAAACAAAACAACTTTACAGAATAAATGACCAAAGGGGTAGGAAAAAAAAAAAAAAGATGAAGAAAGACATTCATGGAACCTATAGATGAAAAGAGATTCGTCATCTAGTTACAATGTGTAGACCTTATTTGGATCCTGATTTAAACAAACTGAAAAAAATATGAGGCAATTGGGAAAAGTTGAACACTAACTGGATACTTGATTTTAAGGATTTATTAGTATTTTTTAAGATGTGATAGTGTTGGCATGGTTATGCGTTTTTTTGTTTTGTTTTTTTTTTTTGGTGGTATGCGGACTGGCCTCTCACTGTTGCGGCCCCTCCCGTCACGGAGCACAGGCTCCGGACGCGCAGGCCCAGCGGCCATGGCTCACGGGCCCAGCCGCTCCGCGGCATCTTCCCGGACCAGGGCACGAACCCGCGTCCCCTGCATCGGCAGGCGGACTCTCAACCCCTGAGCCACCAGGGAAGCCCACGGTTATGCTTTTCTAGTGTGGTCTTTTATAGATAGATACTGATATTTAGGAATGAAATGATATGAGTTTATAATTCTCGAAGTTCAGACTTAGGTTACAAGGGGCCCCATTCTACGGTTCTCTCTATTTTGAATATGTTCGAAATTTTCTATAAAAGCTCTTTAAAAAAAACAACACCAAACTAAAACTCTACTTTGAAGCCCAGTTCTGTCTGTGTATACAACCCGTTATTTCATGGACATTCCTAGAAAGAGTGATCTGCAGTCACTGCAGAGGCATAATTTTTCTTGACAGCTCTTGCAGTTTCTTCTTCTGTGCCCTGTTTCTTAACTGTCTCCATCTAAGCCCTCTTCTCTTCTTGCTTTATACTAGGAATACTTAATCTGTGAGTTCATAGATGAACTTCCTCTAAAATATGGTGCCTTTTCTGTATTTGCAAATGGGCATGTTTTAGGGGTCAGGCTCTTGGCATTGACCAGAGTTTTAAGGGTCCATATGATTCTAGAAGGTTAACAACCACCCCACTGGCCGCCGTGCTCCACAGTCACATTCATGGAGTTGTCTTCTACTTGCACATTTCGCAGCTTGGATCTGATCACTGGTCCACAACTCTGTCCTGTGCTTCAGTCCTGTCCATTCATTTGTCTGCTCTTTTTCTCCACCAACACCTCAAAGATAACATGTTGGGTGATAGTTTTACGATTTACCCAGTTGTTCTTCATGACAAGTACCTCTGAAGTAGCCTAGATTTCACTTTCTTCCTTACATGAACATCTGCACCTAAATAATTATCAAGCTCCTATTATTTTACCTCATAAATGATATTTTTTGTGTGTGTCCTTTTCTTATTTGGTACAGTGGTTTTTTTTGGTTTTGTTTTTTTAAACATCTTTATTGGAGTATAATTGCTTTACAACGGTGTGTTAGTTTCTGCTGTATAACAAAGTGAATCAGCCATACATACACATATATCCCCAAATGTCTTCCCTCTTGCATCTCCCTCCCACCCTCCCTATCCCACCCCTCTAGGTGGTCACAAAGCACCGAGCTGATCTCCCGGTGCTATGCGGCTGCTTCCCGCTAGCTATCTGTTTTACATTTGGTAGTGTGTATATGTCCATGCCACGCTCTCACTTCGTCCCAGCTTACCCTTCCCCCTCCCCGTGTCTTCAAGTTCATTCTCTACGTCTGTGTCTTTATTCCTGTCCTGCCCCTACGTTCTTCAGAACCTTTTTTTTTTTGTGGTACACGGGCCTCTCACTGTTGTGGCCTCTCCCGTTGCGGAGCACAGGCTCCGGACGCGCAGGCTCAGCGGCCATGGCTCATGGGCCCAGCCGCTCCACGGCATGTAGAATCTTCCCGGACCGGGGCACGAACCCGTGTTCCCTGCAACAGCAGGCGGACTCTCAACCACTGCACCACCAGGGAAGCCCAGAACCTTTTTTTTTTTTTTTTAGATTCCGTACAGTGTTTTGATTTGGACATGCACCATCTCTCATCCGGCTATTAGACTACCATTGGAATCCTTGTTACCAACCTTCTTGCCCTCAGCCCAATCCCTTCTGTTCCCAGAAATGATGTTGCTAACACAAAAATCTGATCGTTTCACCTCTCTGTTGACATCAGTGGCTTACAAGGTCTTACAAGGCCCTTCATTATCCAGCCCCTGTCTCCCTAAGCAGCCTGATTTCCTGACACTCCTCTTCAGACATATTTAGAGCATGACATAGTCGTCAGATCTCCTGGGCTTTGCTTACATATTCACTCTGCCTGGAGGTCAACACCCCTTCCACCAGCCTACCTTACTCATCAACATGGGAAGTACGGCTTTTACCCTTCAAGCTGTTAGGATAACTCCTCTCTCAGAGGCATCCCAGATGTTCCTCTTAGAGCACTTGGGAGCTGTTCAAATGCTCACTCTGCCATTTGCACAAACTACCATTAAGTGGTGTTGTTTTTAATTGCCTTGTAATTGTTTACAGGCTATAAGCTAACCCGTTATTACCTTTGTAGCATCTTTGAGACTCTAGCTTTTGCCCAGTCGTGAGGGCATGAGTGTTCAGTAAGTGCTTGCTGATTGCATGGCCTTGGTCCCCAGGGACCTTCTTTCCTTCATGTGGGTGCCACCTTGAGCTCTTTCAAGGAGATATTGGCAGGGAGACCGCAGGGCTCCTTTTCCTCTTGGATCCCATTTCCTGAAGAGAGAGGTGTCCTGAGTGGCCACTGGGAGGGGTAGGTGGGAGACTGTTTTCCAGTACAAGTTTTTCTTTGGTGACTTGATTATTTCCCTCTCTTTCTAGGTTCCTCTGTTCTCTCCCATTTCTTTTCTCCTTTTTTAAAATTGAAGTATAGTTACTGTACAATATTATATGTTACAGGTGTACAATATAGTGATTCACAGTTTTTAAAGGTTATATACTCCTTTTATAGTTGTTATAAAATATTGGCTAGATTCCTGTTCCCTCCCATTTCCTAGTGACCCCTTTAAAATATGAGTAAAGGGTTTGAAATAAGACTACTCTCTTCCTAAACATCTTGCCTACATACACATATTTTTAAAATGAATTAGGGTGATTGAATTTTATTTTCAACTTATTTTGTAGTATTTTTAGCAATGAAAATTGGAGTTTAACTATCTTACTACCCAGGAGCCACTGAACTCAATATTGATAGTGGAGCCGTTTTCCCAGAAAATTACTAATTAAGTATTCTGAGAGCAGTTTTAGTCAGAAAAGGCTTTGTCCATGATCACAACATTATCTCAAAATTAAGATCTCTATTGCTTATATTTTTATAAGCCTACATATTAGCAGCTGTGTTATCTCCATATAGTTTTCCTTCAGTGTTCCTTCAGTGTTTAGTAACCTCATCCTGCCAGGTCCATGGTGGAGAAGGCAGGATCTGCTAGCCCTTAGTCATGAAAATAGGAAAGCAAGGCTTACACTGGATTTGGGACATCACATAAAAGTCTTTCTGTCTGGTGTGTGGGGTGTGGGTAAGACAGAACACAAGATGGAGGGAGGTATCTTTATGGTAGGATCAGGGTGTGTGGTGTCTTTGATTCCAGGCGTATGAGTCATTTGTTTAGAAGACAGCACAGTGAGGTCGTAGGTGGATGCCTGGTACAGTCATTGAGGGGATGGTACACAGAGGTTGCATGCAAGTTTCGTTGCCCAGGGTTCCATCAGAGAAGCACCCCTTTACTTGATTCCCTCGGGTCAGTGAAACGCAGAGCACGGCCTCCACACTGTGTGCAGGCCTCTCTGGGACCCTCCAAGCCCAATGCTCCCCAGGCAGGGTGCTCATCGCTGCCCTTTCCTGGACTCCCCCTGCCCCCAGTCAGAACTTGCTAGGTGTCTAACCAGTTAACCTGGAGCACTAAATCAGGGAAGGGTTAATGGTAGAATATGTTGTTAGCCCAACAGTATGTGCATTTTAATGGATATCAACAATGCTTTAATAAAAAGAATAAGAAATCTGTGAGTTTTATGGTGACAAGCAGCAGAGATGAGGTACCTACCTGGTAGGTTGTGGCATGCCCAAAAGGTGTACATGCGCGCACACACGCAAACACACATAGCTAGATAAAGGTTACCAACATAAACATATAACCAAATTGCCTGTCCTTTTCTCTAACTTTCCTGCTCTCTGCTATGTCCATATCCGTATTGAACTTAATTAAATTTCATCTGGATGAAAGGCTTTATAAAGGTCAGGAAGAAAACCTAACTCATTTTTCTGTGCTAATGAGTTCTTTTATTCTTTAAAATCAGAAATGAGGATGGAGAAAAAAGAAGTGTCAGTTGACTTCTGAATTCACCAGCATAAAAATTGCTTATTAAAGCTCTGATTTGAAAAAATGAATTACACAAAAATAATCGCCATGCCCTTTTCTTTTTAAAATTTTTTATTTTTACCCAATTTGGGGACATTGGTTTTAATCTCAATCTGCTCATCAACAGTTGTAATATTGTGCTTTGAGGCTCTAAAAAACTCTATACACACACACACAGACACACACACTTCTCTGAAAACTTAGGCATGGGTACACAGTATGTTCAAAAACAAATGAATTAAGTTAGCAGCTGATTTTACCCCCCAAGTGAGTATCTTGCAGCACTGGAAGCCTCTTCTGCTCCAAGTTCACAAAAAGGGCATTAGCAAATGATAAGCATCTGAAAGCGGAAGTTTTCCATGTTCATAAACTTCAGGAGCACATGCTCCATTGAGTGATTACATCCTTTATAAATAATTTCATTTTTAGAAATAAATGTTAATGTTAGTTTGTTACTGGAGATGAATAAAAGTGCCAGCCAGTCCCCAAGTGATCTTTTGCTTTCCCTGGAAGGTGAAATATTTCGTGACATTGAAATCAGAAGTCGAAGCCAACTACTTAAATGAAATTCCCCTCTGGGTAGTGTACAGAATGCATCTTAAACTCCTAGACGTGTGTGTGTGATACAGAAGTGTTCCTGGTGAAAATTTTTATGGACTGCTTCTTGGAGGGAGCTTACTTCTCATTAACAAAAGGTAGAAGGTTCGGTTGGCAGGAGTGATGGTATCACCACTATGTCTCCTATGAAAGGCTTATTCCCTTTAGAAAGATTTTGGTTTCTAGAATCCCCAAAGCCTAGTGCAGAGCAAAATTCCCCATCTTTGCAATTGTGGTCTTACCAGTCCAAAGGGAGATGGCACTTCTCACATCATTGGTGGGGTCACCATAGGATGTGGGTCACTGGATAATGTTGTGTTTATCAGAAGCAGCAAAATTAAGGGTTGCCCCAAAGTAAGCTCTGTGGTTTTCTGCTTGGGAAATAAGGTCATATTTGCCTTGTGTATTATCAGCCTGACCCCAGCGTGGACTGGTGGCAGAAGAGGGTGTAACCACCACATGCGTTGTTTGCACGTAGCCAGGCTGTGTGATTTGTATACCTTTTCACGGACATGTTTGTGTGCCTGGTGGCTCAGAACAAACTTTGGTTGGCCTTTTTCTAGCTAAATAACACATAAGAATTTCTGTGAATCACTTTATTTATGGTGTCACACTAGATGGGTGGGATTGTTCGGGTTCTAAGAGGTAGGAACAAAATCTGTATCTTGCTTGTTGATTCCGCCTGTCCCCTCTTGAGCTCTCTCTGTCTTTCTTGTGACCCAGCACAGTTTTATTATAAACTGCTCTAGTTGATGAGCAAGTTTGAAAGCCTTTTAAAAATTTAGTAGTTTTGCCTCACCTCTATTGTTTGTGGCTGGCCTTTCCCTGGCCTCGTGAGTGGAAAACTTTCAGTCAGAAGGAAGCATAAAGCCCTTTGCTGAGAGGATTGCTATGTTCCAGGGGCCACTGGTGTCTATTCGGCTAGGATCATTTCCCTCCTCAGTGGTAAACAAGCTGCCTGACGAGGAGCCACAGCCTGTTTCTAGAAAAATCTTAGAGCTGGGAAGTATACTATGAAATGCCTCTTAAGTGGTGAGGGCCACAGCCCACACCACTGCGGGGAGAGGATGCCAGAGTTGTGTTGTAGCCAAACTCATCTGGAAGAACTGAGCCCCATTCGGTCCTCCAGAGAGTCTATGAGCAGAGGGGAGAACTCGGCTGGCACCCATGGAGCCCCAGGTAAATGCAGCATTGCCGTAAGTGCAGGTAGAGCCCAAAGCCATGCCTCTGCCTGTGCTTTGCTTTTGTTTTGCAGTTCTTTCTTTGCTTTCCATGAGATTTCAAAGGAACACGTTTTTGCTGGATCCACGTTTCTCATGAAACTACCGTCTCGTTTTCCTAAAGGAGACAACCCAGTGTAAACATAGGTCTGTGTTTTGTCTTTTCCGTCTTTTGCTGAACCTACCGATGTTAATATCCTCTTTTGTTCCAAAGCCTTGACTTTCTTTGACGTCGCCACCTATTTTAGTCTTTAATCTCTAAAGAAATCTCAACCCAAACTCTTTTTTTATTAGGTTATTTGTTCAGAGCTGCCGTGTTTGACTTGCTGTTCAAGAAATAGCTGTTAGTTTTATGTGTGAAACTTCAGGGATTAAGGGACAGCGAGTGCCCGATATGTTACAGCTTTTGTCTACCTCAGTTAGAGTTTAAGGAGGCTGCTCTCCAGCTTCCCCCAGAATGGGTTTTTAAATTGCAATTTTGAAAAGTCAACTCCGAAAGAGAAGGTTATATTTAATCTTTCTTTCTGGCGGTTGGAGAGATGGATTGAAATTTCTTTCTAAACTTGAAAAACAAGAAACACAGCATTGGGACTTCCCTGGTGGCGTAGTGGTTGGGAGTCTGCCTGCCAATTGAGGGGACACGAGTTCAAGCCTTGGTCTGGGAAGATCCCACATGCCGCGGAGCAACTAAGCCCGTGCACCTAGAGCCCGTGCTCCGCAACAAGAGAAGCCATCATGATGAGGAGGAGCCCACGCACTGCAAGGAAGAGTAGCCCCTGCTCGCCGCAACTAGAGGAAGCCTGTGCGCAGCAACAAAGACCCAATGCAGCCAAGAATAAATAAATAAATTTATTTAAAAAAAAAAAAAGAAACACAGCATTGTATGAATAGAAGGCTAACATGCATCATGTGGGGACTCCGAGTGCTTTATGCTAAACATAAACCAATAGCAGCAGATCCATAAGGAAAACACTAAAAATTTCATATAGAGAGTGAATTTCTTTTGTTTTATTTACTTTTGGAAAGACAGTAAGTAGGGAATTACATATATTTAAAATGTAATCCTTATACAGTAATTGAAGCTGAAAATCAAAGGAAAGGCTAGGAATATTTCAAGTTTTTTTTTGTTTTTTTTTGCGGTATGCGGACCTCTCACTGCTGTGGCCTCTCCCATTGCGGAGCACAGGCTCCGGACGCGCAGGCCCAGCGGCCATGGCTCACGGGCCCAGCCGCTCCGCGGCATGTGGGATCTTCCCGGACCACGGCACAAACCCGTGTCCCCTGCATCGGCAGGTGGACTCTCAACCGCTGTGCCACCAGGGAAGCCCTCAAGTTTTGATATTTTTGATATATTTGATACACTTCATTCAGTAAGATATGGTTGAGTAGATTAGGAACTTTGAATTTTGTATGGATAATCTATTATCAGTTGGTGTAAATCAAATCAGTAATTACAGTCACAGATAAATTAGAGGTAAATTTAGTGGTAAATCCAACAGCAGTGGGCAACATAACCCATTAGTCTCAAACATATGAAAGAGATAGGATCTCTCAACATTGTCTGGTACCATGGTGTAGTTTCCCTAAATTCCTTAGAATTATAAATTACTGATCCCAAGCAAGTAACAAACTGTTCTCAGATACTGACATTCTTTGGAGGAATTAGGGGGTAGTAAATATATTTCTTTTATATAGGCTATTTTTAATAAGTTAATTATATCCTTATTTCAAAAAGGTCTAGATTCTGACATTAGGGATTAGAATTTATGAAGTGTGATGGGTCGTGTATGTCTGTTATAACTATCCTGTCATCAGAATTTTGTATTCCTCAAAGCTCCACTTGGTAAAGAGCATACAGTATTTGTAGGTTTGTCCCTAACCTGACATTTTAAAAGGCTTAAGTGAGCTCTCTCCAGACTTTCGGTGCCAGTGTCACTGTACTGTCTCAAAGTTGGAAGGAGCCTTAGAGGTCACCTTCAGCCACAAATGTAAGGTGACCTGTCTTGTAATTCAGCTTGTAAATAAAACCTGTTGGAACAGTGCTTATGAAACTTCTTCGTGCATAGGAGTCACTGGGGATCTTGTTAGATTTGCAGATTCTGAGGTCTAGGGTGGAGCCTGAGATTCTGTTTTCCTAAAAGGATCCCAGGTGAATCCCAATCCTGTTGGTCCCTAGATCACAGTTTGAGAAATAAAGTCTTAGAAAGTAGCTGTGAAATAGCCAGCTTCCCTCCCCCACCCGCAAATTAGAATCAGTCTTTTCTCCCTTTCTATGTTCCTTTCTCTCTCTCTCTCTCTCTCTTTCTTTCTTCCTTTCTTCCTTTCTTTCTTTCTATTGAAGTATGGTTGATTTACAATATTGTGTTAGTTTCAGGTGTACAGCAAAGTGATAAGGGTATACATATACACGTATTTATATATCTATGTTCTTTTTATGCATTCTCCCTATGGTGTTGTGTTTGCTCCAGTATATTCTCTCTTTGGGGAAAGCAGTGAAAATATAACCATAATTACCTTTCTGGGGTTGCTAATATCAAGATTTACCATAATCTCTTTCACAGTGACCACTTAAAGCTCCATGTCTTTCTTGTCCCCATCAGATCTCAAGCACCTAGAATTACTCCTGGCCCATGCTGGGCCCTGAATAAGTATCTGCTGAAAGAGGTTATGATTAGATGAACGTATAACATTCAGATTTGGGGATATTATGAGTCTTCATTTTGGGTTCTCACTGTCAAATTTTTAATAGACCCTGGGAACACATTAAGAAGCTACATAATTCTCTGATGTGTGTAGCGTGTATAGTCACTCAAGTTCTTTTTCCCTCTTTTACACCCTTCTGTCCCCTTTGGAGCTTTACCTTTACAGACTGAAGAAGACTCATTGTATCAGCCTTTCCTAAAATAGGAGTGTTTTCATTTTGTTCTGTTTTTCTCTGGGCTGTTTCTCCTTTCATCATGTCATTTGTGTTTAGATCAGTGGACCTGATATGCTGTATCACAAATATGGCTTGTACAAGATGAGGTCAGAGTGTAAGAAACCCTTTATGCTGAATTTCCAATAAACTTTCCAATGATAACCAAAATAAAAAGCAGCTGCATAATTCTCTGTGTATATACTAGAGTGTGTGTGTGTGTGTGTGTGTGTGTGTGTGTGTGTGTGTGTGTATGCATGCACTGGAACATGGTTCTTACTTGCTGTGACTTGTCAGGTTGACACGTGATGTCTTTTCATTGCTTCCTGCTTAAATTTAACTTCCTCTTGGATTAACCAAGTTAGGTAATTTCATTATCATAGCAAACAGCTTAAAGGCAACATGAAGAGTTCACGTCTGCAATAGAAACTTGATGATCTTCAGAAAGGTTATGATATGTTTATTTTCTTTCATAGTAAAATATTCCCACTCTTCCCCTTTAGAAACAATTATGATAACACAAGCCCCAGATTTGATATTTTTCCTGCTGAAATTCTCCGAGCGTCCACTCAGATCCCACTTTCTGCCCACTCTTTCTTGAATCCGTCCAGGCATCCTTTGTTATTTGGCTTTATGCTAGCCATATCAGCCATCTCATGGTATCACAGTTTCTTACTTGCTCATCTCTTTTACTCTCTAACAATCGCTCCGCTGGAGGCAAATACTTTTGTCTGTATAGATATATATGTGTGTCCAGGTGTGCCTAATCTAGTGCTGGCCCACAGCAGCAGTAAATGTTGACTGAAAAATTGAATGAATGGTCGCAGCATTTGGAAGGAGAGAGAAGACCAAACCAAGCGAAGTTATCTGGGGCAGCTTGGTGGAAAAGGTGATGCTGATCATTTGGTTTGATGTTATGCCTTGCCTTATAATTATGGTAACATGGCTGCCAAAATGTTAGAATTGTAAATAAATGCTCCATAAGAAGATGGTGTTGTTGCGTAAAGCAGTAAGCTGCCAATATTTACAGTGTGTTCCGAACTGAGTTTCTTACTTGTAGGAGAGGACTTGTTGGGGATGTAGAAGTTACTAGAATTGCATCTGTCATCTTGAGAGGAAAATTGGCACATTCAGCAAACACTTACTGAACGAAGATGAATAACAATGGTTACCTGCTTTCAAGAAGCTTATGTTCTCCTGACATGTAGACTAACACCAAATAGACTGTAAGGAATGGATAAAGAAGATGTGGCACAT
Organism: Delphinapterus leucas; assembly: GCF_059928025.1. NCBI lineage: Eukaryota > Metazoa > Chordata > Mammalia > Artiodactyla > Monodontidae > Delphinapterus > Delphinapterus leucas. The sequence goes on along the minus strand of NC_143129.1, from coordinate 52,222,515 downwards.
ATATACAATGGAATATTACTCAGCCATAAAAAGAAATGAAATTGAGTTATTTGTAGTGAGGTGGATGGTCCTAGAGACATACAGAGTGAAGTAAGTCAGAAAGAGAAAAACAAATACCGTATGCTAACACATATATATGGAATCTTAAAAAAAAAAGATGGTTATGAAGAACCTAGGGGCAGGACAGGAATAAAGATGCAGACGTAGATAATGGACTTGAGGACATGGGGAGGGGGAAGGGTAAGCTGGGACGAAGTGAGAGAGTGGCATGGACATATATACACTACCAAACGTAAAATAGATCGCTAGCGGGAAGCAGCCACATAGCACAGGGAGAGCAGCTCAGTGCTTTGTGACCCCCTGGAGGGGTGGGATAGGGAGGGTGGGAGGGAGGGAGATGCAAGAGGGAGGAGATATGGGGACATATGTATATGTATAACTGATTCACTTTGTTATAAAGCAGAAACTAACACACCATTGTAAAGCAGTTATACTCCAATAAAGATGTTAAAAAAAAAATCAAAAAAAAAAAGAAAAACCGTAAGGAGCTCTGTGGTGGAGAAGCAAGCAAAGTGCTACGAGAACCCAAAGGAAAGAGACCTGGATTCCAGCTGCGGGTGGTAGAGGTGAACTAGTAGGATAGAAATATTTTTTTTACATAGATTCTCTCTCTCTTGCTTTCTGAAGTGGAATCAGTATGCTGCAGGCAATCGGACCTCTTTGTGATCATCCACGTGAAGACTGGTTTGGGGGCTCAGTCAGCTGAAAGCCGCTGTCCCTGTGCTACGTGGTTCAGACTCCTCTGGACTCTTGGCATCTGCTGATAGTTCTTTTTTGTGCCTCTTTGATGGGAATCTTGCCAGCTGTCAGTGTGCTGACTTCCCTATCTTAGGTCTGATTTGTTACAGGCTGTAACAGATAAAGGGAAAGTGAGATTGCATCAGTTTTGAGTGTCCTGAGGCATTTTTATGGGGGTGAAGCTTAGTGTAAATATCATTTAGGCAGTCGTAGCCTTTTTTATCATTTAATGACATGTGTACTTCCTGATACATATTCCCTTATTTATAATGAGAGCTGTCTTCTATAAGGATCTACTAAGTGCATACATGGTAGTTGCTTTGTAGACACTGCTTCAAATGCTCAGAACTACCCTCCAAGGTAGATGGTTTTATATTCATTTTGTAGAAGAGGAAACTGAAGTTTAAGAGATTAATTAACTTTCCCTGGGTCTCATAGCTGGTAAATAGTAGATCCTGTTTCTTCCCTAATCTGTCTGACTCCAAACAGTGGGTTCTTACAACTGCTCCATCCTGCCTCTGTAAGTGGAGTCGAGTGTCCTGTGCTAGGTGTGGGCGATACTTGGGCCCTAGGAGACTCATGGTCCTGCCCTCATGGAGCTTTGGCTGGGGGCCAAAGTATTTAAAGCCTGGATAACTGATCTCAGTAGAAGAACTATTACTATCTTGTGGTGTCAAGTACAGATTGTTCCAGTGGCGTTTGGCCTTTTGTCCATCTTCTGCTAATATTTGCTTCTCTTTGGGAATTTAACCAAAGATTGATAGGGGGAAAAGGTTTGTTACAATCTTCTAGTCATTCATTCATCTGTGTTGGGTCCCAATGGGGAAACAGATAAAATGAATCTTCTCTAAAGGAGTTAACATATACACTGCTAGATCTAGACTATTTGAAGCAATAAAAAACTATATATTATGCTTGGCATATGTGTACTGAATGGTAAATGGATATGGTTTTGGCTCTGCTATAATTTGAAGCAGCTCCAAAAGTATTTCAATTTAACATCTTCATTTATTTACACCAACTCTGGCTTTTACAACAATCTGGCTTATTGCCAGTTATCACAAGCGATTGGAAATTTCTCATAACAGAATTAATTTTAATTCATGTCTAAATGTATGCTATAAAAAGAATTTTAAACGAATCAAATTTAGACTAATTCAGAATTTAAGGGGCCTTAAAATTTGTGTCAGGAAACAAAATGATCATAGAATGCTGGAACTTCAGAGAGAGTGAGAAATTTAACTCTTGCATAAATGAGTCTGTGGTAAATTTAAATAAATAGGAATTAGAGTAGTATTCGTAGCTTTATCATGTGTCTCTGTTTTATAGGGAATTCTATCAAAGATTTTGCCATTCCTTGAGTAAAGTGTATGTTTTAAAAAAAACATATTTACTTAAACATTATTTGACTGCATTTTATGCATATCACGTTGTGTTGTATGTTATGAAATAATTTTGTTTCTGCAGGGGAACACTCACATGATAGATGACTTTTCCTATCAGCTTGTACTGTCTTCACTAGAAAGGTAGATTAGAAAGTGGTTTGGGGAGTAATTTATTTTAGTAAATAGCTTGACATTTAAGAAATTCATTACCTTAACAGAATGGGCTATATTTTTCTAACATATAAGTTGTTCCTGGGGAAGGTGAAGGGTTAGTCAGACACTTTTAAAGCTTGCTTGTAACACTTTTAGGTCAAAGAGTACAACGTGTGAAACCTGTACCCTTAGGGAATTGATGCCAGTTATAAAAATGCCTCATTTGGCCTTGTGGAATACTGAAGAAACTGCACGCAGCTCTCCTTGTTTATTTCCCAGTGACTGAGTGACTTTCTTTTTTTATTGGAGTAAAATTGCTATTACAATGTCGTGTTAGTTTCTGCTGTACAATGACGTGAATCAGCTATATGTATACCTATATCCCCCAATCCCACCCATTAGGTCGTCACAGAGCACCGAGCTGAGCTCCCTGTGCTATACAGCAGGTTCCCACTAGCTATCTGTTTTACACATGGTAGTGTATTTATGTCAAACCTAATCTCCCAGTTCATCCACCCTCCCCTTCCCCCACCCCCGCTGTGTCCACATATCCGTTCTCTACGTCTGCGTCTCTATTCCTGCAACCTACAAATAGGTTCATCTGTACCATTTTTCTAGATTCCACTTATATGCGTTAATATACAATATTTGTTTTTCTTTTTGTGGCTTACTTCACTCTGTATGGCAGGCTCTAGGTCCATCCACATCTCTACAAATGACCCAATTTCATTCCCTTTTATGGCTGAGTGATATTCCATTGTATATATGTATCATTTATCCATTCATCTGTTGTTGGACATTTAGGTTGTTTCCATGTCCTGGCAATTGTAAATTGCGCTGCAGTGAACGTTGGGGTACATGTGTCCTTTTGAATTACGGTTTTCTCAGGGTATATGCCCAGTAGTGGGATTGCTGGGTCATATGGTAGCTCTTATTTTTAGTTTTTTAAGGAACCTCCATACTGTTCTCCATAGTGGCTGTATCAATTTACATTCCCACCAACAGTGCAGGAGGGTTCCCTTTTCTCCACATGCTCTCCAGCATTTACTGGTTGCAGATTTTTTGATGATGGCCATTCTGACCAGAGTGAGGTGATACCTCATTGTAGTTTTGATTTGCATTTCTCTAATAATTAGTGATGTTGAGCATCTTTTATGAGGGTTTTATTAGTTTGTTGTGCTCTGTATTCGTTTAAGATTCCAAAGCTGCCCTGGGATTGTTACGGCCGCTGTTTATTAACATCTCCATTTTTAAGATTCATACTATTTGGCAAACAGGTGTTGAACACCTTCTATGCAACAGTGACTGTGCTAGGAGTTGGGGATAGATTATTATTTTCTGGGGTTTTTTGGTGAATAAGAGAGTCTGTGCTTCTGTCCCTCATGGTCTAGTTTGGGAGACAGACATGAGCAGGCAGTGTGGACGCGGTGTGGGAAGTGCCGGAAGAGCTGAGGGCACCCGGGCGGTGGGGGCAGGGAACAGAGATCACAGGAGGCTTCCTAGAAACCCGACACTTTGAGTGGAGTCTAGGGATTGAGTTGACTCTGCAAGGAAAGCAGTGGTAAAAGCTTTTGCCTCCATCCCCTTATTTTTCACTTTTCCTATGGTGGCTTCCAGACTCCTCCACCCTGACGGCTGCTCAGCATGTCTTTTCCTTGCACCCCATTTCTCTCCAACTCTTTCTGTTCTTCAGGACTTTTCCGTACCGGGACTACCTGCACAGCCCTTTCCACAACCAAGAGAGCAGAGAGTGCGAGGGCGCATCCTAGAGAGAACAACGCATTTCCTCTCTGTTATGCTGGAAACCATCATTGCTTTTCTCTAGACATCTTAGCCACAGATTTCATTCAAAATCATCTTGGTAGGTAGTGATAGAAACAGGTTAGGGGTGGGGGACTAGCAAGCCGTGGAGGGAAGTCACGCAGTGTGTCCCCCAATCCAAGTGTTCACTCTGCTCCTTCAAGCAACTGCTACCATTGTCAGGAGAATCAGGATCCTTCATGGATATTTACATCCCCAATAAAACGCAGCTTCAGTAGACATTCAATAGAAATTGAGTTGCGGAGGTGCCAGCAAGAGGTAACAAGGTCGGTGATGCTGTAAATGCCATTGAATATGCTCTGATACTCTTATTGATGCTTTTTCACTAAAATCCTGTTACTCTCAAGCAGAGGAAATCAAAATGGGGCGACTACCCCTTTACCTAAGGGAGCATTTCCCCTTTCTTACCTCTCCAGCCAGGGGTGCCCTAGATCTGGATTAACTTTACTGGCGTCTAGAGTTGAGTTGTCAGTGTCTTCTGAATGATCTGCTTGAAGACCCTGGCAGATCGACAGAGCCAGCGTGTGTGAAAGGCTCCACACGTGGTAAAGTGGTATATAAGCATCAGCTGTTCTTATGTCTGTGATGCCAGCAGGGGCCCTGAATTCCCTAGCTCTCCATCACTGTTTTGACATTGAGGACAAGTTTCCTTCCATATCTCCAACTCGTCTCCATTTTCCCTGTCTTCTTTGTCTCCATTTTTTCTGCAGAAAATATTGATGCCTGCATGCCTGCCGTCATCTGAGCATCACTGCTAGGGGTAGCATTCTCAGTATCAGCACCTTGCCCTACTCCCATGACCCAGGAGCACCCACATCATCCATTCTGTCGGCCAGACCTCTTGCTTAGGACCTCAGAGCATCAGTCAATCAGGGCTTGAACTGGGTGTTCCTTGTATGCCGGTGTGGTAGCCTTGTCCATCTACTAGACTGTCCTAATGTCAGTGGACAGGGCTCCCCCATGCCTTACATACTCTGTCTTTAGTCTTCCTGACAGAATGTTGTTGGTGTCCAGCTTCTAATAACAGGTGGTTGAGTTGGAGGGGGGAGAAGTACCAACTGCATACTTCTTACTGAATTCAATGAGTCTAAGATTTTTGACTTTAAGCACACTGTATAGGCGGCCACCTGGTGTGGAGAGCCGTGGCAAGTTTGGGTCTCCCTGTCCTAGGGTACTGCTACCAATAAATCCTCCTTATCACTGCTGCTACCCAAATACCTCTTATCGGTGAGCCCGTTTCCTGCACAGCAGAGCCACAGCCACCAGCCAGGAGTCAGCTCATGTTTAAAGAGGACGCAAGTTTAGCTGCTGCATTTCCTGTCTTACAGATTGATGATCTGTGACTGTTTTGCTGATGTCATTGTACATCTGTTTTTTGGAAGTGAGTGTAACAAGGAAGGAGAATGGTTAATCGCAAGAACTCATTACACCATGAATGATGAAGGGTAGGCTCCTGTTTTGTTTCTATTTCATTTGTTTGCTTCATTGGGGAAAACAAATGATCGTGTCACCCTATGGGGAATTTCACTTTCTCTTCGATATACTAATAAACCGCCTCCCACATTTCATTTCTTTTTGCCACTGCTGGAGTGGTTGATTAAAAAAACACATTGTTGGGCTTCCCTGGTGGCGCAGTGGTGGAGAGTCCGCCTGCCGATGCAGGGGACACGGGTTCGTGCCCCGGTCCGGGAAGATCCCACATGCCGTGGAGCGGCTGGGCCCGTGGGCCATGGCCTCTGAGCCTGCGCGTCCGGAGCCTGTGCTCCGCAACGGGAGAGGCCACAGCAGTGAGAGGCCCGCGTACCGCAAAACAAACAAACAAAAAACCCAAAAAAACCACATTGTTATGCTGCTTTCCTATATCATGACCTTCACTATTGGACAGGGAAAGGAAACCAATGAAATATGTATATTTTTTAAGAAATGGAGGACCCTTCACTACAAATGCCCCTAGAAACCCAGGTCCATTAAAGCGAGATGGATGAGGTGATGATAAAACCAAACTAAACAACGGGGAGGAGGGCATGAGTCTTCATTTTCTTTCTGGTAATATGTCTCAGAGATGAGAATTCAGTTTTCATTAATTTATTAGAAAAAAATTAAAGTGTCCTTTTCTCTCCTTCTTGTCTTCAGCTAGGAGAACGTTCCTGGTAATGGAACTAAAATTCATTTTCACTAAAACGTGTGTTCAGCCTTTGGCATATAAAACCCATGTGAGGTGGGGGTTGTTAGAGGGTTCTAGATGCTGACTAACTTGGATTTTCCCAGGGCCAGATCCTAACTGGCAACTCTGTGGCCTCTAGTTCCTACTAGTGTGTATGCTTCCTAGGTTCCTATTTATATCCCTTTATCCCCTGGCTTTTGGAGCCCAGCAAAGAGGCTCCTCTGTTTTGTGATATTTCTGTTGCTGGCCACTATCGATTTGTGATTAGCCAACCCTGATTTGAACAGTGGGTTTGCAGGCCCGTGTCTTGGGGGTGTGTGGCCATTTGGTAGTTGAGGGTATAGATTAGGAGGTCTTGACATACTGTTGCTAGCTTACTGAACCCTGAATTACTGATCCCCCAGCACAGCATTTGTATTCTAAAGTTGCTATTTATGGTTGAAAGCAGATGCTGTACACATTGCGTGGGGGGGGGCGGGGTATGGTGAGATACAAAATAAATAAATAGTCAGGCACAGTCCCTCAAAAAATAATTACTGTAAGGAAACGTTTATGGCAAAGTAGGAAAAAGAGATTGGTACTCCTCCCTCCTCTCCCTGCAACTCTGGAAGAATTATTTTGTTCATGTTCAGGGAGTTGTTGGGCAGGTGTTTGTAGAAAGCCATGATGTTAACTCAGTCGTGAACTAGACCTTGTCATATAAGTCAGCTGATGCAGCCAGCCCTCCTGATGTAGGGGTAGGGGCGGGGGGTGTGTGTCAATCTTGGGTATATGTTTTTATTTCTTTCCTTTTTTATTCCTTTTCTGTTGTTTTCTATTCATAATTTTTTATCATATGGACAAAAGTTTCTATATAAAAATAACCTTTATTCAGAGAGTAATTTTACCAAATGATGGTGTAATTATACTATCACCATTTGACCTTATTAGACAGCCTCTAGTAATCAGAAACTTCAACTTCACTTTTGGCGAAAGTTACTTTTTATAATTTCCGTAGTTCTCTCCTCCTGCACATCTTTGCTTTCTAGCTAACATGTCAAGTAACGAATATTTATTAATCTCCTACTTTGTGCAAAGAATTGCAGAGGATCAAAGACATTGAAAGCATGACTTGCCTTGAAAAATTTATAAGTAGACTAGGATACCAAGACAAAAGTGCACAAAAGTTAACAATATAAAACAACGGTGCAGGAGATGTCCCAAGACCATGTATATAATTACGTCCTAAATGGAGAGGTAAGAGCTGACTTCAGAGGAAAGGGGATTCCATAGGCCAGGTTCCACCGAGATGGAAAGATAACTGTGGACTTGCAGCAACGTGAACAGGCGATGAATGAGCCATGTGAACACATGCTGATGAATTTAGAGAAGGGGAAGATCTGCGTGGCCTGGAGCAAGTTTTCTTAGAGATGATAAGACTTGTTCTGGACCTTGAAGGATGGGTAGAATTTGAAAACAGGCGGAGATGAATAACAGGAGGGCTTTCTATCTAAGGTGAGACCGTGAGCCAGAGGGAGTTCGGGTTAGAATATGAAAGTATGTTCAGGGGTTAGTAGCTAGAGACTAGACTGGCTAGAGCAATATGCCTGTAGAAAGCTGGATGAGATTGGAGATGTGCATGGAAAGCCTTGATTTCCATGAGGAGTTCAGACTGTCTTCTGGGGGCCTTCATTCCTTATTTATTTCCTGAGCACATATCCTGAGCTAAGCACTGTTAGAAGCTAGGGATACAGTAGGAAGCAAGAAACTCATAATCTGTGTCTCCCAAGGAGTTTATACCCTAGACTTATGGAACCAATAGATGGGCAGTTAGGAATTAAGAATATTTTGCCCTATATGAGGGCTGCGAAGGGGTCTATCAGGTATTCTGAGACCTTTGGGGAGGGACAGCTCATATAGACCAGAATTTCAACCAGGCAGAGGTAAGGAGGGAGAACCTTCAAGGCAGAGGATAGCAGGTGCAGAGGTGGGAAGACAAAGCCAGCCTGCTGCTGGCTATTTTGAAGCGGGTTTATTGAGTTCCTACTCTGTCTAGTTGGGCCTCCAACATAGCAGGGGAGACATACAGGAGATGGTTTCTGCCCTCCAAGTACTTAGTGTCTATTTAGAGAGAGATGCCTGAGAAACACCAAATAATTGACTCTATAAGTAAGAGTTTAGGAAAGAGAGGATTGAAGGAAGGCATGAAATGGTGTGAAGTCTTCTTCCTGGATAAGTAAAGGCTTAAGCAGAAGTAGAGAGGCAGGCATGTGAGCAGAATATCGAGGGAGAAGGGTGGCCTGTGAGACCCACCTATTGAGAAGAAAAGGATGCTGGTTACCTTGGAGCAGTAGCAAGAGGCAACAGTGAGTCCATGGGTCTGGGTCCTCGGGGACCCTGAGTAAGTTGCCTAAGCTCCTTAGACTTCAGTCTTCTCATACGTAAAATTAAGAACCTTGACCTCAGTGGTCCTTGAGGCCATGTCTAGCTTGAAAGTCCAAGTATCTTGGGCTTTACCCTAGAGGCAGAGTGAGTCTTGGAGGGTTTTGGACCAGGGGAAGGACTTGACAGAATCAATGCACTAAGAATCTTAATTTGTCTTAGTTGTAGAAAATTAATGGGATAATTACTAACTTATGAGAAGTACAGTTTTTTACTAAAAATTTGAATCATGTTCTGATGTTTTTAAAACTGCCAATAGGACCATCCTGATGTCCATTGGACATTGCCTTGTGACTTTTTCCTTTCTCAAAACAGCAAAGACACAAAATCTGTGGCCTAGAAAATGCTCATGAATGGTGAGAGGTTTAAAGGGTTCAGAACATGATTTACAAATACAAAATTGAATTTGTGAATCGTAAAAATTCCTTAACATTTTCAGGGAGATCTTGGAATTAGAAAATTTATGTCTTTGATTTTTGCAGTACCATTCCTAGGCTGGTAATGGCAGTGATGTCATAGAGACGATATGGGCGTGACTTCCTCCCAGATACGGGAATACTAAGCTTGCCAGATGTGCCTTTGTCATATCCAGGACCAAAACTGCCTCAGCCTGGACCCCGCTAGAGGTCCCACAGAGATGACAGCTGGCCAAAGGCCTTGTTAGAATAGAACGTGGTCAGACCCTAAACGTAACCCATTTCTGCCATGTCTTTCTCCAACAGAAGTGTTTACCATCAAGCCATGCATTTAGTTCTCTTTTTCAGACAAAGACTTGAAACCTTCATGTGTCAGACTGGAACTGAAGGTGGATCTTTGGAGAGTGTTAATGCCAAGAGGTGCTGGCCAGGTTGTCTGGATGCTGAGCTATGGTCTCCTGTTGGTGGGCCCCAGTCGTGTGGCTCCTGCCTGCATTGTCGGGTCCTACCAGGCTTGTCCCTCTGGTCTCTTTCTCTAAGTACATTGTGTTGGACAAGCGGGAAGGAACACCATGTTCAGTAATTACGCTACTTCAAATGGGGAACATTTGGGCTGATTTCAAATAACTGTTTTAGAGTAGACTGCAAATTTTGGTAACATTTACAAGGTCCTAATAACTCATAACCTGTAATCCTAGATGTTCCTCAATAGCTTTTCAATGGCTGAAGATGAACGTCAAGGCTAGGGAAAAGCTTCTTACCCTCCCTTTATGTGTTTGTGGTCTCAAACCCCACTAAACATCACCGAAACCATGGTAGGTATGTGGAAAGACTGCCCAGTGCAGAGTCAGGAGCGAACTCGTCAGGAGCGAACTCGTCAGGAGCAGAAGAGCATCTGCTGGTACATTAGGGAGGAGTGGTTATTCCTCACCTGATTTTGCTTTGTCCTCCTAGGTCTGTTTTCTCTCAGCTTCTTACCGTTTGTTTTCTTTAAGTAGATGATCACACAGAATGCGTTTTTTGACTGAGCTGTACAAAATCGATGAAGTTCCCAAAAGTCCTATGCATTTCTTGAGAGCAGCATGAGAACTGAAGTGCTTTTTTTTGTTTTGTTTTTTAAAGGGACATTGATTTGTGCTACCTGAAAATGGTTATTTATACTTTCAATTTGTTTGGCCCTCTGAGGACATCGTCCTTAAAAAGTTCTTTGTCATGGAAAGCTTAGCAAAGATTTAAATTTCAGCAAAAACAAAACCAAACCCTTGATTTTTCAGATGGTTGAGTTTTAGAAGCGCGGCTCTAGACTCTAACTGACAGTCAGGACATGCACAGTCAAGGTCTGGCTGACTTATCCATTTTGGAATCTCTGGTCCCTAGTGAAATGTTGAGAACTAAACAAGTTACCAAAAAATGGTTGTTGAAATAAATAGCACAGTTTTCTTGGGCAGATTAGGGACAAGTATACAAGTGCCAGATGCTTCCAAGATTCCATTATACTAGTATAATATTACATATAACTCCCTTCCTATCTTTTTAGGGAGTATATACTGAACATAATTTTAAATTGTCTTTCATGGCTCAGATGACCATTTTTAACTATAGCTATTGGTGATACGCTAAAGAGGTCACTGACCACGCAGGTGACCTAGGACCTGAGGCGGAGGAGAGATAGATCCCTTCTTTTTTTTTTGAATTTTTTTTTTTTTAATACAGCAGGTCCTTATTAGTCATCCATTATATACACGTCAGTGTACACATGTCAATCCCAATCGCCCAATTCATCACCTCCCCACCACTACCACTTTCCCCCATTGGTGTCCATACCTTTGTTCTCTACATCTGTGTCTCAATTTCTGCCCTGCAAACCAGTTCATCTGTACCATTTTTCTAGGTTCCACATATATGCGTTAATATATGATATTTGTTTTTCTCTTTCTGACTTACTTCACTCTGTATGACAGTCTCTAGATCCATCCACGTCTCTACAAATGACCCAATTTCAGTCCTTCTTATGGCTGAGTAATATTCCATTGTATATATGTACCACATCTTCTTTATCCATTCATCTGTCGATGGGCATTTAGGTTGTTTCCATGACCTGGCTATCGTAAATAGTGCTGCAATGAACATTGGGGTGCCTGTGTCTTTTTGAATTATGGTTTTCTCTGGGTATATGCTCAGTGGTGGGATTGCTGGGTCATATGGTAATTCTATTTTTAGTTTTTTAAGGAACCTCCATTCCCACCAACAGTGTAAGAGGGTTCCCTTTTCTCCACACCCTCTCCAGCATTTGTTGTTTGTAGATTTTCTGATGATGCCCATTCTGACTGGCGTGAGGTGATACCTCATTGTAGTTTTGATTTGCATTTCTCTAATAATTAGTGATGCTGAGCAGCTTTTCATGTGAGATCTCCCTTCTTTAAGAGCCCCCCATGTCTCTTTGTGAAAAGAGGTTTCTAAGAGAATGCATCTGCTCAACATATATTGCAGACCTACTGTGTGCCTGACCTGTGCCAGAGGGAATCTAGAGAGGAATAATTAGGACATGGTCATGACCTTGGAAATCTGTCTGGTGAAGGAGACAGACACATAAACACCTAAGAGCGGAAGATGTGAGTGGCACAGTCATCCAGGCTGTGACAAAGTGTAGGAGAGCTCACTGACCTTTGATTTGTCTGCACACAGCGGCCTCTGCCTTCACAGCCCTGCCATGTCCACACAGAGGCTGGCCTGCCCACCCCCAGTGCTGCAGAAACAACGGCACTGCTCAGGGCTCTCTGTGCAGGAGCTGCAGTGGGGCCATGAGCCTCTTCTGCTGCAGAGTGCTGTTTCTTGGCTTCTGTCTGTATTCGGTCCTGCCTGCTTATCTTTGGTTTAGTTCCTAAGGAGAACTAAGCTGCCACAGTTTACCTCTCATCTCTCTTTCCATCTCTTCTTTCTAGTCTCTTTTGCCTCTGCCCCTTTCTTCGTAAAGTTCATCACCATCCCATTAAGTCATGATGATGGTGATGATAATGACAGTAACTATCATGTATTGATTTTTTTACTAATTGCCAGGGGCTGTGCTAAGCACTTCACATATATCGTCTCATCTGCTCCCCTCAAAATTCATGCAGTCTTATCACATCTTGTAAATGAGAACCCAAGGCCGTGTGAAGTCAATAACTTGCCCAAAGCCACACAACTCCTTTCCTTTACAAAATCACAAAATGCTGGAGGTAATCTTTCCATCTCTAGAATTTTTATTGTGTGTGTGTGTGTGTGTGTGTGTGTGTGTGTGTGAACAGAGGGAGACTGAGTCCTTCACCAACAAAGTGGTTTTATCTGTTTGCTTTCTCTACGTTTTTGGGCCACTTCCAGAAATTGAGCTGTTCTGGTTGGAACTTGAAGGTTCTAGCAGGCAGAATTTCAGATGGCCAAGGCTTTCCCTTAGGGACACTCATTTCAGTGAACAGCTCTCAGTCCAGCAGGCAAGTGATGGGTTTACTCAATCACTGGGTCATTGCTGACTTCCTCTCAGACCTGGGATTGTGTGGCCTGAGGCAGAGCACTGGGAGAAAGAAAGCACTGTTAGGCCAGACTTTGCAGCAGTCTCTGATGGATGAGTTCATTTGTTTTAGTAGGGAGGGGAAAAAAGGAGGAAAGGGGTTATTGTGAGAGGAAAGAGGAATGCACGTTTAGATTTTGAGAGAAACACTTTTTCTAGTGTTTGCATCTTATCAAAGTGTTACTACATTGCTTCATTCAAAGTATTTATAATTCTGAGGATATTAAACATACATGTACTCAAATATTAGCACCAGAATCCACAAATAAAATAGCAGCAGGCTTTTCTTGTTTTTATACAGTTCTCACGTTTGCTTCTAATTGTTAGTTTGGGTAATTTGTACCTTTTGTATCTGTTGGTTGTATTTCTTTGTATCTACCACAGTAACCAGTTTAAGGCTGAGATACAAGTTTCTGCATTAAGTTTAGAGATTGAATTGAATCAGAAATGTGGACTACAGTAGCCTTGTATAAAAGTTGAGTCTTTGTAATTCAGTAAGGAAAACATCCCACTCTTTTTTCCAGTGTGTGAATCAGACAAAGGTCAGTGGCATTCAACCCTTGTCCTTAGCACCACGAAAGTAACATCCAGATTTCCAAGGGATTAATCCAGCTGCAGTTCTGTTCTAGTTTATGTTGTTAAAGGGGATCAGCTGCTCAAGACTGACATGACATCTGTTTCACTGTCCTCCTCCTCGGTAAATGAGGGTCTCTTACCCGGGGGTCTCTTTCCAAGGGTCTGCGAAGAGTAGCACATTTGCTGGATGTTACTACATTTCTTGTTGCATAAAATAAAGCTGAGACAAGCACTAATTTAATTAGCTTGAAATATACTATGACTTTGAAGAACATCTCTGATCCCTTTGTTCCTTGCCATGTCCATTAGTCATTGGAATTTTATTTTACTTTACTTTATTATGTTTATGATCTGTTAGCCCTGTCTGAATGCTGGCCCTTCAAAGGCAAGGAATCGTTATCTGTTCTTCACAATGCATTTCAACACACAGGTCGCCCAGGATGTCCTTCATTGGCCATTCAGGAAGGATCATGACTTATCTGCTTAGATTAGAATCAAATTGTGCTTTTTTAAGTAACTCATACTTATTCTATTTACATGTTCTAGTCATTTCTTGATTTTTATTTTTTCCTTTCCAAATGTTTTCTCTCATTTTCTCCAGGGCCACATATGGGGGCAAACTGATTCTACCCAGTGCTCCTGAAAAGCCGTGAGTCTGATAGGTAATGTCAGGCATCTGGCAGAGCAGAAAACAGAACATTACCTTGCATTTTATAAGTGCTTTGTGCAGCATTTCATAATCTACCTAGATTTTCAAAACAATCCAAAAAAAGAAGGAAAACAGCCGTTACTACTAGGATACTGACAAGGAAATCACATGGATTTGTCCCGAGTGACATGCTGAACCAGCAGCACAGCTGTCAAAAGATCCTGGTCATGGGTGTCTTGGTACAGAAGTTTCCGCACTGACGCAGGTTGGCAGCTTCCCGCAAATCCCCTTGGTATTCTGAGTCTTGGAGGTGGAAAAAGAAGGAGAACTCAAAAAGTCCACGAATAGCCACCATTGGCCTTGATCACAGAGGAGCAAATCCAGAAACGGCCTAATTCTTCTGCATAGGTTCACCCTGGTGTGGATGGGTGGCTTTAATCAAGATCTGGTATTTTCGTCTCTTGCCTTCACAGAAGTAGTGTCAGCCATGCATGAACTGTGTGAACACAAATAGGTAATACAAGAATAGAGTTTTCAGCTACAGGGTAAAGGCACCAAACTCCTAAGTCCTTAGCTGAAGAACAATTATTCCACAAGCTTTTTCTATCCAGCTCTCTATAAGAAACATTTAAAAATTTTATTTTTATCCATTAAAGGCAGAATAGAAAAGAGGAAATAAGAGAGCTAAGCCTTGTTCATTTTTTCACTTGATACACAATTGAAATCAACACCCTTGGGCCAAAACATAATAATCTTTAGACCTCATAGGGCTTCCTGAAATATTTTGGAAAAAAAAAATTTGCAAGTATATCCTAATTGGGTAAGTGCTGAAACAAAGTTTCTAAATAAACCGAGTCTAGGTGAGAAATGGCCTTTTTATAAGTGGTAATTTCATCCTGAGCATCACTTGGACATAAGTTCAGGTAGGTCATAGAATAAAAGGAAGAGGCTCAGGGCTTCCCTGGTGGCGCAGTGGTTGAGAGTCCGCCTGCCGATGCAGGGGACACGGGTTCGTGCCCCGGTCCGGGAAGATCCCACATGCCGCGGAGCGGCTGGGCCCGTGAGCCATGGCCGCTGAGCCTGCGCGTCCGGAGCCTGTGCCCCGCAAGGGGAGAGGCCACAACACTGAGAGGCCCGCGTACTGCAAAAAAAAAAAAAAAAAAAATTGAAAAAGGAAGAGACTCAGAGAGAGGCAGCCCAGCCTTGGTACTGAGGCAGGCATGTAACCCTTGCGACCAGGGCTCAGCATCCCTACCCGCTTTCCAGTGCTCCTTCCACTTGTCGCCTTGTCTCGTCGTCCTCATACCTCACTGCGGAGACCCAACAAAAATGTACCATCTGGCATAGGACTTACTATTGTTATGTTTCGGGAGACACCTCTGTACAATTATTACTTGTGGAAGTGAGAGTTTTCCCATAAAGCAAGCAGAAGCAGATATTCCTGTTTCTTTGGCGTTAATAGCATATTGTCAATTGTCATGCCACCAAATGAGTGTGATACGAGGAATGAATATCTTCTGTGATGCCAGCAATTGCTGGGTGATAGGAAGATTTGACTTTTCCAGAGTATCCTCACGTCAAATGTGACATCTCTTTGTGTATTATCTTTAACATGCACAATGAAATGTGAAATGGTGTTAACAGTAGCCCAAGGATACCAAAGCTTCAAGATTAGGAATCACTTTCAGGCTGTCTTTCTTCTTCCCCCCAGTGGGCTGCTGTATTAACACTCATTACAGCGAAGCAGAACAGATGGGCAAACAGACTGATTAGTTATTTATATGTATATATTTTTCTTTGTGAAGCTTAGATGTTGGCTCTTTCTTCAATAAAAGAAAGGAATTTTTAGATGTTGCCTTGTCTTGATTTCCCTTTTTAATCAAAGGAAGAAAGGGGGTACTTTGCTCCTGATCTAATAATAATGTGCCTATTATCCTTTTCTTAACTGCTGACTTCATAGCTCTCTGTGCCCATTGCAATCAGAATTCGATTTTCTCCAACCCTCCAAGCTGCATGTGGTGTCTTCGTGTTCTTTCTGGCCTAGGATTTCTTTATGGAGTTTATCACTTTTAATTCATTTTTCAGAAGTGTCCTTCTTGACAAGGAAACTGTCTATAGTTTTTTTGGCTTTTCCATCCAAAATGAAAAAATACATGATTAATTGGTGGAAAGTGAAATTATCCATAATATTACATAAATAGAAATATTTCCCATAGCCTTTTTTAAGAAGGTCAGATATTGCTTTGATTTTTTTCTTAAAACAGATTTTGCATATTTTATTCCTTCCCAATTTTATAAAAGTAGGTTTTTTGATGAAATTATGCTTCCAGTTCAAAAAGTTAAGGTAAAGAAAAAAGCCATCCACAATTCCATTTCTGGATATATATATTCAAAGGAAATGAAATTATTATCTTGAAGAGACATCTGCACTCCCATGTTCATTGCAGCATTATTCACCGTAGTCAAGGTATGGAAACGTGTCCTTCAGAGAACGAATGGATCAAGAAAATGTGAGACAACACACACACACACACAGAGGAATATTATTCAGCCTGATTATGAAAGAAATCCTGCCATTCCCAACTGTATGGATGAACCTGGAAGGAATTAAGCTAAGTGAAATAAGCTAGACAGAATCTTATATGTAGAATCTTAAAAATAAAAAAGTCAAACTTACGGAAACAGAGAGTAGAATTGTGGTCGCCAGAGGCTGGGGAGTGGGAAAAATAGGCAGAGGCTGGTAAAAGGGTACAAACTTTTAGTTATAAGATGAATAAGGTCTGAGGTATAACATGGTGACTGTAGTTGATAACACTGTATTGTATAATTGAAAGTTGCTAAAAGAATAGAACTTGTGGATGCATCAAAAAAAAAAAGTAAATATGTGAAGGGATACATGTGTTAATTAACTT
The DNA here is from genome assembly GCF_059928025.1 of Delphinapterus leucas. Lineage (NCBI taxonomy): Eukaryota > Metazoa > Chordata > Mammalia > Artiodactyla > Monodontidae > Delphinapterus > Delphinapterus leucas. Next base: position 52,205,673 of record NC_143129.1, on the reverse strand, counting down.
GGTGGGAATCCTTTCACAATGTATATAGTATATTGAATCATCCTGTTGAATATAGTATATTGCAGTTTTGTCAGTTATTCCTCAATAAAGCTGAAAAAATAAAAAGAAACCCATCTGCACTGGAAAAAAGCCATCATAAATCCATAATCTTTTCTTATAAAAGGGCAAATGTATCACACATATATAACATGCATAAAAAAGTAATGGACTTACTAGTATACAGAAAAGAACTTCCTCAGGTTATAATGTGAAGTGTCCTGGAACAATAATTCCCCTTAGGATATCTAAAATAGTACGCAGAGTCTTGAGGCATAGTGTAAGGAGAGGAGGGATAAACGTGCACAGTTGAAGGTTTTTTAGTCTTTTGGAAAAATTTTGAATTGGATTTACAGATTTGCTAATGTATTTTATCGAAGCAAGAAAATTACTCTATAAAGATGGCACTGTATGAGGTTAATGCATAGCATTATGAAGGGACTACAACTTCTAATTTCATGATATAGGATAATATAGCCATATAGCCACTTGGGGAGATTTTTACACAAAGCCGTGGACTATTAATTGGAGCCTGTGTTTTTGAGGTGCCCAGTGATCCTATCATATAAATTATTTAGTTTTAAAAAATCATCCTCAGTGGGACTTGGTATTAGAAGATTCCATCAAACATCAAAGAGATGCTTCAGTTTAATTCTCACACTGTGATCTGTGACTTCAGAAATAGCATGCTGTTAATAACAATATGTGAGAACGAGACTCAGATCTTCTTGTTGCTTTCGGTCTCTGCATGCTCATTTGCACCCTCAGTTACCTCTCTAAGTGGGCTGGTTTCAGGGAGGTGAATGAATAGATGATGTGGGAGTTGGGAGAGAAAAGCTGAGCAAAACCAATGGAAGCTAAAAAAATATGCTGGAATTTATGTGAAGGATAGTAGAAACTGAAGGGAAATTGCTTGAGCAGATAATGGTGGCAGTAATTAGGGGTACATTTCTGAAGGTCTCCTCAATTTGAGGTCTCAGTTAGATTGAGGTTAATGAAGAGAATTTTCAGTAGAAATGAAACCTTGGCATTACATCAGGCTATAAAAGAGATGCAGTTCAGAAGTGTTTTAATGATGTTTATTCAGCTATGTTCGGGACTCAAACTCAACCTTTCTTGACATTCCCAATCTCGAGGCTGAATCAGGTGCCTGTGGGGTGAACTACCCTGTCATCCTATATTTAACCGGCAGTTGCTGTACCACATGGTTGTGAAACTGGTCTTTCTCACGATCACCTTTCTCTGAGTGTTCATATTCTATGGGGATGGTTGGGGAGGACACTGTATCTTGTCCTGTTTATCTCTATATACCCAGTGTCTGCCAAAAACATGTCTGTCGGTTTAGTAGTTTTCAGTAAATATCTATTGATTAAATGAATGAATGAATGGACAGTTGTGTTTATGTGCAGAATCCAAATGACATAGTAAAAAACTTTCCCCAGTGATCAATGGTAAATTTTGAGAGTTGGAGATCCTCTGCCTCTCAGATAACTTCATAATTATCTCCTTCGAAATGGGCAAAATATTAAAATATATTTCTGTCAAGGTTGTAAAACTTGAAAACCTCACTCTTAATATTAACTTACTGCTATAAAATACATAATGTGTGTGTTTCAAAAACAAAACCCACACCTAATTGTGATTTGGAGAGAACTCACATTGAGTGATAGTGCTTTTTTTTTTTTTTCTTTGGTACGTGGGCCACTCACTGTTGTAGCTTCTCCCGTTGCGGAGCACAGGCTCCGGACGCACAGGCTCAGCGGCCATGGCTCACGGGCCCAGCCGCTCCGCGGCATGTGGGATCCTCCCGGACCGGGGCACGAACCCGTGTCCCCTGCATCGGCAGTCGGACTCTCAACCACTGCGCCACCAGGGAAGCCCCGAGTGATAGTGCTTTTTAAAAAATATAGTTAAATGAAGACTTCTCAAGTCATCACTTGAATTGGACGTGTCTAATTAGAATCGCGTCTAATCTGCTTATTAACATGCCTCTCACTTCCATGCCTGAATAATAGAGAAGTCCTTTGAAAAGGTTTTTTATGTTTTATTTTTGTTTGCCTGCTGCAGTGTGTTTGATTTTCATGTGATTTCAACTTTTTTTTTATTCAAGTAAGATTTGTTGCTACAAACAGAACTTCTAAAACAGAAGAAACAGTGCACAGTGCTTTTCGGGAATAGCAAAGAGTAATTCACGTCTTAGATTCTTACATTAACTTCTTGGGTAGATTGTGAGGCTGTCAGTGTGAAATAGGAATGAGGAACAGAAAAGGAAGAGGACTCCCAGAGAGGAGGGTTGTAAACTGTCTCTGGATTCCTACTGTCCTTCTGGATTTTGCTAGGGTTTCCCACTCTCCTTCCTGTTTTTACTTTGTTTATACTGAAGAGGCGGCAACAGACTGGGAGGGGAGGCGAGGTTTCCCCTCTCACTTCGGGTTGCTCTGCGGTGTACCGTGTACGTGTGAGGTGGTTTTCCCACATTCCTTTTGGAAAAGTAAGGAATTCATTCTGGGAGCCCACACCTGTCACCTTACGTGGTGATGCTGAAAGGGAACGAGGGAGATGGGCCAAGCGGCAGCAACAACAACCCTTAGCAGCCACCTGCTTACAGAGGAGTTTTCTCCCTTCTGCCTTTAGAACTGATTCCTCTCTCCTATCCTTCTTGTCTCATATTTCAGCGCTGTTTCTTTAAAAACTGTAGTAGGTCAACAGAGTGGATTTCAGCACTACTAATTTAATGTCTCTCAAAGTGTGCTCAAATTTGGATCAAATGGACTTCCTACATCTTAGGAGGTTTTATAGTTTATCTTTAAAGTTGGATAAAGTTAGCAAGGCCTCCTCCAGGGCCTTCACAAGCATCAGCAGTGCAGTCCTCTTCCCTGCCCCGCCCCGACCTTGACCCCTCTGAACACACACACATACACACACACACACATCTGCCACGCACTTTCAAGTTCCAGTGTCTTAGCTCCGGCAGTTCTTCACATCTGGATGATGGTACTCTCCTTTCAACCTGGCAAGTTTCTACCGAACGTTAAGACCCTACAGAATATCACTTCTTTTAATTCCTGCCTTTTCCCAGTCATCATTTAATCTGCTTCCTTGAATTCTACATTGCCATAGATTCCTGTGAATCATTTATCGTGGCACTTATACACAGTATTGTGTAGGTTAAAAAAAAAGTCAGCACATCTCCCCCATCTGGCCCGGGAGCTCTACAGACGAATATGAGTAGACCATCAGTGGAAATACTGTAGCTTTAATGACATTGCTGCTAGCTATCATCAGAATAGTTGTGTGTGTGTTTTCCATATAGCTTTAAAAAGGGGGAAATGTGTTAACATGAGGTTACCTAATAGTGTTGAGAAACTGATAGGCATTAACTAGGAAAAAAGTCATTCTTGTTTGTAAAACTTTACCAACTAACCCCATACTTTCTGTTAATGATTTTATATAACCAGTGATAGAAACTAGTCTGGAGAACTATACAAAGACATGGTTAGTATTATAGCCATTGAGTTGATGTTGAAATTTGTATTTGCGTGGCTTGATTTAAGATCATTATCTGTGTTATCTAAGTTCATTTATTAGATTGATTTAGAATTATCTTTCAGTATTGGGCTAATTTGAAAATTTCCCTTTGCTGAGATTAGGTGGTTTAAATGATAGAATTTCTGTGTCCATAGATGTGGTCAATGCTCTAGGAAGGAGGGCTTAGGGGCACCAATTTTGTTGGAAGAGAAAACTTGCAGCTGCCTTTGGGTAGCACTGTTCTTGACACTGAGAAACGTCAGTTGTTCCTAAAGCGGAGAGGAGAGTAGTGGAATATGGGTGCTGATGAAGATTAAGAGGGTGGCTTGGCAGCTTCTTTTGCTCTGCCGTGGGTGTGAGGGGTAAGGGCCTGTGTTACAGTGGGATGGATGGAGATGAAGGCATCGGTAGATGTTTCAAAGTGAATGTCTACAAGACTGGAATGGCTCGATAAGGATGATGAAAAAATAAAATAAATAAAAATGAGCAACCTGAGCATGACACACCTTGAGAGTTTGGATGGTGACCTTGAGCGGGGCAGGGGAAGGTAAATTCACTCCAGTTAACTAGGGGATTATCTCCTTTGTGGTTTATCCGTAAATGCGCTTGCAGCCTTTAGTAGAGGTCAAACAGAGGCATAAAGGCTCTGAAAGAGGTGGAAGAGCACCTCGTTTTCTTCCCTTCATATTCCTACATCTGCTCAGTCCTTAAAGCATTCAGCTAACTAAGCAGAAAATTGACAAAAAGTACATTCAAGTCCTTACCCCCATCTCCTTCCTTCCCAAACAGTATTGCCTCAAGTAAAATAAAGTATTGAATCATTTATGGAACCCACTGGAAATGCTAGCCCATGTTCCAACCCACCTCCTCCTGGCAAAATCTGAGGAGCTAGGAAGAGCTGGCCTGTGTGCAGGACAGGATGAGGAGGTTGGACGACTTTTCCCAGCCTCTGGAACTCGATGGATCTCACCAATGTCCTTTCCTCCCTCTGAAGCTTTTTGAGATTCCGGAACATTAGCAGACCTATATAGCCCATTAAGTTTGTGTGTGGCAAGTAGGAGTGCTCAAATATTTATTTGAATAAATAAATAGAAATTTTGTAGCTCCTCAAAAAGTCCAGCCACACGTAGAGTCTGTCATACAGAGTGAAGTAAATAAGCAAGAGAAAAACAAATACCGTATGCTAACACATATATATGGAATCTAAAAAAAAAAAAAAAAGGTTCTGAAGAACCTAGGGGCAGGACAGGAATAAAGATGCAGACATAGAAAATGGACTTGAGGACATGGGGAAGGGGAAGGGGAAGCTGGGATGAAGTGAGAGAGTGACATGGACATATATACACTACCAAACGTAAAATAGATAGCTAGTGGTAAGCAGCTGCATAGCACAGGGAGATCAGCTCGGTGCTTTGTGACCGCCTGGAGGGGTGGGGTAGGGAGGGTGGGAGGGAGATGCAAGAGGGAGGAGATATGGGAATATATGTATATGTATAGCTGATTCACTTTGTTATAAAGCAGAAACTAACACACCATTGTAAAGCAATTATACTCCAATAAAGATGTTAAAAAAAAAAAAGTCCAGCCACAGAACACTCTTAAGACATAAATCACAGTGAGATCCTTTTTGACCCACCTCCTAGAGGAATGGAAATAAAATCAAAAATAAACAAATGGGACCTAATGAAACAAAATCTTTTGCACAGCAAAGGAAACCATAAACAAGACGGAAAGACAACCCTCAGAATGGGCAAAAATATTTGCAAATGAAGCAACTGACAAAGGCTTAATCTCCAAAATATACAAGCAGCTCATGCAGCTCAATATCAAAAAAACAACCCAATCCAAAAATGGGCAGAAGACCTAAATAGACATTTCTCCAAAGTAGACATACAGATTGCCAAAAAACACATGAAAAGATGCTCAACATCACTAATCATTAGAGAAATGCAAAGCAAGACTACAATGAGGTATCACCTCAAACCGGTCAGAATGGCCATCATCAAAAAATCTGCAACCAGTAAATGCTGGAGAGCATGTGGAGAAAAGGGAACCCTCCTGCACTGTTGGTGGGAATGTAAACTGATACAGCCACTATGGAGAACAGTATGGAGGTTCCTTAAAAAACTAAAAATAGAACTACCATATGACCCAAGAGTCCCACTGCTGGGCATATACCCTGAGAAAACCATAATTCAAAAAGATAGATGGGGCTTCCCTGGTGGCACAGTGGTTAAGAATCCGCCTGCCAATGCAGAGGACATAGGTTCGAGCCCCGGTCTGGGAAGATCCCACATGCCATGGAGCAACCAAGCCCATGCGCCACAACTACTGAGCCTGCGCTCTAGAGCCCGCGAGCCACAACTACTGAGCCCGCGTGCCACAACTACTGAGCCCACGTGCCACAACTACTGAAGCCTGCACTCCTAGAACCCGTGTTCTGCAACAAGAGAAGCCACCACGATGAGAAGTCCGCACACTGCAACAAAGAGTAGCCCCTACTCACTACAACTAGAGAAAACCCATGCGCAGCAATGAAGACCCAATGCAGCCAAAAATAAATGTATATAACACAAACAAACAAGTAAAAAAAAAAAAAAAAAAAAAAGATGTACCACAATCTTCATTGCAGCACTATTTACAATAGCCGGGACATGGAAGCAACCTAAATGTCCATTGACAGATTAATGGATAAATAAGATGTGGCACATACATACAATGGAATATTACTCAGCCATAAAAATGAACGAGATTGAGTTATTTGTAATGAGGTGGATGGACCTAGAGTCTGTCATACAGTGAAGTAAGTCAGAAAGAGAAAAACAAATACCGTATGCTAACGCACATATATGGAATCTAAAAAAAAATGGTACTAATAAACTTAGGGACAGGACAGGAATAAAGATGCAGACATAGAGAATGGACTTGAGGACACGGGGAGGGGGAAGGTTAAGCTGGGACGAAGTGAGAAAGTGGCATGGGCATATATACACTACCGAATGTAAAATCAATAGCTTGTGGGAAGCAGCCGCATAGCACAGGGAGATCAGTTTGGTGCTTTGTGACCACCTAGAGGGGTGGGATAGGGAGGGTGGGTGGGAGACGCAAGAGGGAGGGGATATGGGGATATATGTATACATATAGCTGATTCACTTTGTCATACAGCAGAAACTAATACAACATTGTAAAGCAATTATATTCCAATAAAGATTAAAAAAAAAAAAAGTCCAGCCACGTGTTGTGCAGGGCACAGGCCTTCTGACCTTGCTTTTCAAGCGGGGGTCAGATGAGAGTAACCCATGCTGCATTTCCTTCTTCAGCGCCTGGCCGCACCCCAGTCCAGTGGGGTCGGGCGGGAATCACCACGGAGATTGAGACACTGGCTTCGTGTCCCACATTCTGATCTAGCGCTCTCTTCTTGCAGGTGCGCACATTTTGACCGACTGAGCAAGAAGGTGGATTTTCCTTGTGTCGAAAGAGAAGAAAATGTCCCCGTGTCTGTAGAGATGCTTTGCAGTTCAGCCCGGCTGAAGCTGACCGAATGAGACTATGGGCTGTGCCTCTGCGAAGCATGTTGCCACTGTTCAAAATGAAGAGGAAGCCCAGAAAGGGAAGAACTACCAGAATGGAGACGTGTTTGGTGGTAAGTGCAGTTGAATTTCATCCTCGGCCCCTCCATCCAGGCCTTTCATGTGAACAATTGCAGTGTTCCTGTGTTCTGTTTGCTGGGGGGCGGGGCGGGATGCAGGGGTGATGGGGGGGGTGTGGGTAGAGGGCTGATGAGAGATGATAAAAATCAAGGCAGATCTTTTACATTGGACAGTTTTCATCATAATTTATACCTAGAAGACTTTGAGGAGGATCATGGAGGTTTTATGCAGAGCTCACATTTAAATCAAGCTTTGAAGAACTAGTAGGACATAAACAGGTGCATGGGACAGTGGCCACAGGGTGTCCTGGTCCAGAACTGTAGGACTGAGCACATGGAGGTCCAAAAGCGGGCAAGGATTTATAATGGAGGGAATGACGTGTGTTTTGGAGTTTATTATAAGTTTACAAGGAATTACTCTTTCCGTGAATTAGAAATTCTCGTTTTCAAAAACACAATTACAGTGAACTTAGAAATCATCTTTTAACCATCCTGTGATGATTCATAGTGACTTGAGACTATCTAGTGCAGAGGTCACAGACTGCCAACCCATGGCCACATCTGGTTTACAAATATATTTTCTTTGGCCCCCAGAGAATTTTAAAATAAAAAAGCAAGGCGGCCTTTAAAAATCAGGATGTTTCACACAAAACCCCAAATTTCTTGAGAAGGTCTGACAACACTGATTTTCCATTTCCTTAGGCAACAGTTGGTGGAACGGGGTAGCAGTTGCTGGTTCAGTCAGAGTATGGCCTCCAGTAAATGGCTGAGCCCTCCCCGTGAATGCACATCAGGCCCAGTTCACTCACTGACGTTCCATGCCTGGCCACTTACAGCCTTTTGAGTTCGCCTAATCTTGAGTTTGTCCTTTGGAAGATCAATGATTACCCTGATGCAGGGTGGCTATGGGTTTGTACAAAATTCCAGTTAGTCCAGGCAGATGAAGCAGTTTTTGCTGAATTACTTTAACAATAATACCCAAGACTTGACATTTTCATGGTACTTTTATTCATAAAAGCACCTCTACATCTCTTATTCAATAAAGAACCTCATTGCAATGATGTTTACATGTCAACAACTCAAGTTGCACTATTCCGTCTCTGTCAAGGAATTCTACTGCGTTTCAATCTCTAACTTTTGATCCATTGCATTGGTTGTTTCAGTCCCCTGGGGAAGAATTGGGAACAATGTGGAAGGGGTAATGCTCTGTTACAAGTGGACTCATGTATATGGACGGAGGAAGATTTCATTTTGTTTTAAGGAGATGTATTTGTTGCCTGGAACAAATTTGCTTCTGGTGGTCACTACCAATAGAAACAAGAACTGTGGAGAAGAGGGACATATGAGCATCTTAATAAAGTAGAATCCAGCTCTTTGAAACCACACCTTCTGGGAAAACAGCTAATGGGAACTAGAGTCATTACTGTTACTCTCAAACACTTAACTTTTAAGAGGAAATAATCTAATATCAGGGATTTGTTTAAATTAACTTCTATGTGAGGTTCTGTGTCATTGTCATTTTTGTAATTAGAGCTACCACTTATGGAGCCTTCACCATATGTCAGACACCAAGAAGCATTTACATTCATTTTCATGTTGAATTTTCACAACAATCCCGTGAAATCTGTGCCATCTTAATTTTACAGATTTGGAAGCTGGAGCACAGTGTGACTAGCTGATCCAAAGTTACTCAGCTACTAAGTGGTAGAATCAGATGTCTCAGACTCCAAAGTCCACATTTCTTTCTCAATGTCATTTCCTGCTGCCTCCCATCCGTCACTCATTCTTTAATGCGAAAAAGTATTCACTGGCCGGTACACGGTGTGTCAGACCCTTTGCTAAATGCCATGGAGGATACAGAGATAAACCTTGCTTTCTAGGAGTTCGTAAGAGGATGATGAAGTGTTATGAGGCAGAATAAGCCAAATACCAGAAAAGGAAAAGACATACACATCATGATAAGAATCAGAGGGTTGAGAGACTGCCTTAAAAGGTGGGATCAGAGCAGATTTCTTATAGAGGTGACAGCTGACCCTGGCCCTAAAGGACTGGAGAATCTAAACCTGTCGGATGAAGGGTGTGGGAAGGAACTAGATGAGGAAAGCCTAGACGTGATGTGACCCATATTCAAGAATTACAAGTAATCCAGTTCGAATGTAATATAAAATATAAGTGAGAGGGAATTGGGTACAAAACTAAGTTAGAGTTAAATTATGGAGAATGTGGAATACCAAATTACAATCTGTAGAAAGGTAACCTTAGATTTGTGAGAACAAAAATTTAGTGATATTCAGTATATTGTATTAATATTTTGCTTGTCAGTGAGACCATCTAACCATTCATTTGCTAATATGGTTACAACTTTTATAGCTAAGAAGACGTTCTGTTGTTCTAAAGTACCATGTGTAGTTTGCAAACGTTAGCATCTAATAAAGGAGTCTTGTATTAGTCAACTATTGCTGGGTAATAGACAGCCTCAAGATCTTAGTGGCATTCAGCAATAATCATGTCTTTCTTGATCACGAGTTGCTTGGTCAGCTGGAGTGGCTCTGCTCCATGTCTCTCTCAGCTTCCTCGTGGGACCAGTGAGCCAAGGGGGGTATGCTCTTCTTTTGCAAAAGGGTAAAATTACAAGTGATACCCATGATGCCTCTTAAGCTTAGGCTTAGACCTGGCACACTGTCACTTGCACCCACATTTTACTAGCCAAATCAAGTCACATGAACAGGCTCGAAGACAAGGGGCAGAGAAGTCCATCTGACCACAGCACATTCATGGCAAGGGTATGGATGTAGAGAAGGGCCAAGAATTGGGACTAATAATTCAGTCTACCCCATGCCTGCCCAGTCATTGCTGTCTGTGTGGCTCCATGCCATAAAGTGCACTCAAGGCCTCTGCCAGCTTCTCTTCATCCTCCTGGTACTCACACTGAAGTTTCATTCACTCCAGCATTCATCATCTTGTTACTCTTTCTTACATCAGCATTTGCAGGTTTGTGGCATTGTGTTAGATAAAGCAGGAATACAGGGAGGGAGAGAGCTTCATGTACCAGTCCAGGGAGAGTTTTCCTAGCCCTACAGGGTTCTGGGAGTAGAATCGTCAGAATCCATTGTGAACGTCAGTACCAGTATCCTAGATGTTACTGAATGCTAGAGTTTGAATATGACAAGAGAAGGTCCTATCTGTTTCTCCACTTGAATTAGTTTGCAAGCAGTAGTCTACAAAATCCCAGTAGAACCACAGATGGTCACAGATGAATGGTAGATCTGGCTCACTTTTAGCCATTTGATATCTTTTGTCCCCCATTGTTTCAGTGATCTATTATCACATAGCAAAGGACTCCAAACTTAGCAGCACTGATTTATTATTTTTCCCAATTCTGTGGGGTGGCTAGGGTTCATCTGCTGTTTTTTTTTTTTTTTTTTTTTTGCCTGGGCTCAGCCATGCAGCTGCATTCAGCTGGGAGCTCAGCTGGGCTCGACTGACCACGATGGCTTCAGACCTCTCTCCCTCTGGGTAGTCAAATTTTCATGTGGCAGCTAGCTTCCAAGAGAGGAAGTAGAAGCTTCCAGGCCTCTTAAGACCTGGGTTTGAAAGTACAAGAATGTTATTTGTGCCGTGTTCTGTTGAGCAAAGCAAGTCACAAGACCAACCCAGAGTCAAGGGAGCACAAAGGCTCTCCATCTGTTGAGTCTGTGCCTATAGGGAGGCGAAGAACTGCTGGGAGCCGTCTTTGGAGATGGGTTACCACACCCATTGATAGAGGCAATGAGAACTCATGACTGGATTGTATTCCAACCTGGACAGTTACATTCTGCTTTCTAAATCACGCCTCTATTTTCCACCGAATAAAATGGCCTCATTCACTTTTCAAAAGCTTAATGCTTGAAAGACGTTATTACCACATGTTGAAGAGCTGACCAAGTCTGTGAAAGGTGGCACATTTGGGGATAGCTCTGAAGTATATGTCTCTGAGTGTGTGTACACACACACATTCGATCCTTTTCCTAAAAGTGTTAATTTAATTTCATAGCTTCTAAGGACATGCTGGGAAGCGTTGATAAGCAGCGTGTTTTTACAAATAGTAATTTCCATTTATATGAAGCATTTTGGTCTCTGTGATATTTTGGTTATTTAGGAGATGATGCCAAAAGCTCAGCTTCCCTCTACACCGGTGCTGAATTGAACCTCAGAGACATACTTTTGGGTGAAGTAGAAAAGGATAGCTTTATTACTTTGCCAGGCAAAGGGGGACACAGCGGGCTCCTGCCTCGAAAAACTATGTGTCCCCACTTGGAGAGGATAGTGAGAAGTTTTATTGTAATGGTTCAAAGAGGGCATGATGAGCTTGTGGACATTCTTCTGATGGGCTGGTGGTGAGGTAAGTAGGAGTCAGCATTATCAACCTTCAGGTTCCAACTGGTCTGGGGTCTACATGCTTGTGGGTAGTGTACCATCATTAACTTCTCCCACCTGGAGGGGGTTTCAGTATTTGCAAAACAGCTCAAAGATGTTGTTTGTATCCCTTGATGGGGAGCCAGGACCTTGCCCCAAGGCTGCACTGTTGTTTCTCTTGACTGTTTCTCCCTGGTCTCACATCCCCTCCCTTCCCTAATTAACAACTGTTTGAATCTGCCCACTGGGACTCAGGGAAGGTCATGGAGTCTGAAGGAAGGCTCCTTCCTGTAATCAAAGAAATGGGGGAAACAGAAAGGCTTTGTGCCCAGGAGCCCCACAGGGCCCTGCTCGGTATCAGAGACCCACCACTCAAAATGTGTGGAACAGAATTGCTATAGAATATTCCACCATTGAGGATTAACTGACAAATGGGCATCTTGACTCCTAGATTTCATAGACTTCAGGAGATCATTGACAAGGAACTTTATCACGGACGTTGACCTATAGACTTTCTTTCTACTTTAAGTATAGGAGCATAAAAAGTTTCAGATCTAAAGTTGTGTCTCATTTTTGTGGCCCTTTCAGAAGTAAAAGCTGGGCCAGAAAGCTCCATCTCCAGATTGGAATTTTCCTTCCCTCAGTGGTTAGGGCAGATGTGAAAAGTGATCAGCATATCTGCTGAGGTCATTCAGAGGACAACTGAGCAGATTGCCAAGACCAGCTTGCATAAAGTAAGTGACCAACAGGCTCAAGTTATCAGGAACTAGTAAGGCAAGTTCTAAGAAAAGCCGGGTGCTTATTGGATTTCTTTCAACCATCATTCACTTAGACTATTAAAGTAGGTGCACAAAACAGATTCAGGCCTTATTAGGGAAATTTTCATATCCAACCTGAGATCATTATCTCTTCTGCTGCCCATCCCCAAGGGGGGAAACTCTTCAGTTATATTGACTTTCCTATTTGCGTCAAGGTCGCCATCATTCTTCCAGTAACGTAGACTTTAATCTTGCAGAGGCTTTAAACTTGAGGCCTTTGTCTCTCCCAGTTCCCAGACCTGTGAATCTCACTCTCTCCTAGCATCACTTTTCCTACCACCAGCATAGTTCAGGTTGTTATAAGTCCATAACCCAGAATAACGCAGTGTCCTCTGAACTGATGCTCCATTAGCCCTCTTTGTTGTTTGTTTGCTTCTTTGCTTTTGTTTTTAACTCTCAATTTTTTTGCACCCTTGCAGATGGTAGCAAGTTTTTCTGAAGTACTCCTTTGTCGATGTTAATTCTCCTGCACTCAGTTCTTAGACAGTAAAATCCTAAATCCTTAGTTAACATTCAAGACCTCTGACGATGGCTCTTACCCTCTTACCCACCTTGGCAGCCTTGTTTCATACTCTGTCCCTCATGTTTCCCTGTTCTTCAGCCAGAGGGACAGCTCACCCTGTGACCACTTTGTACGCCTGTGTCCTCCAGGTCAAATACACCATGACCTCTGCTTGGCATGGGCCCTTTCTCCCGCGTTCATCTCTTTAAATCCTGCTCTTTTTCCAAACTTGCATAAAGCTTTCCTAATAACTTCAGAAAGAATCTCTTTCCTGCCATCCCAGAGTACATTTTTACATACTTATGTATTTGGTTTATTTGCTTATATGTTTAATCTCATTATTTGTGTGTGTGTGTGTCCTCTGTCTTATGAGCTGCAAAAAGCCCCTGGAGGAAGGGACTGTTTGACCTTGAGAGGACGCAGGCTTCCAGGAGCCGGGGCCTGACCATGCCAGCTCCCCTATGATGAGGTGGCCTTGACTGACTAAGGACCAAGACGGTCCTCTTGTTTGTATGTGTCCCCTTAAGTGGAAGTGCTTAGATTATTAGAGTAAATTCTTCTGGAATGGTGGTGTATAAAAGAGCAGCAGTAAAGCTGTCTTTCACTTGGGCTCTGTATTGCTGTGTGGCTTCAGTTCTGATCTGGTCCTTGGCTACATAAATTGAGAACATGTAGCAGGGTGTGTGTGTGTGTGTGTGTGTGTGTGTGTGAGAGAGAGAGAGAGAGAGAGAGAGAGAGAGAGAGAGAGATGGTGTTATTCCAATCTGTTACCCATCTAAAATACTACAGGGAAAGAAAATACTATAGGGACCAACTTTACAGGTTATGGTGAAGATTAAATGAGAAAATAGATTTATACAGAAATTCAAAGCAGTTAGAAGCAAAGTAATAATTCACTGTTTCTTCCTGTAATAATTTCTGGTTGTGTAAAGTGAAGATTAATTAAGATGAATTAATCTGTGTTTGTGTTTGTGAGATAGTAGCAGAGAGCATAATGTTTAACTCTGCCATCCGGTACAGTAGCCACTGGCCACTTGTGACTATTAAGCATGTGAAATAAGGCTAATCCTAATTGAGATGTGCTGTAAGTATGAATTACACACGCGATTTTGAGGACTTACTATGGTAAAAAAGTATAAAATAGCTCACTAATTTTCTATTGATTGCATGTTGAAAGGATAATATTTTGGATATATTGAGTTAAATAAAATCTATTATCAAAATTAATTTCCCTGGTTTCTTTTTACTTATTTCATGTCGCTGCTGGAAATGTTTCAAGTACTTACATAACTCACATTATATTTCTATTGGATACTGCTAGTTTAAGTCACTAGAAGGTAGTGTTGGTGTTGACAGTTTCCTTCCCTTTCAAGTTTCAGTTTTGGAGTTTACTTCTTATTGAATTGAAGAGGAAAGGGGTTCGGCTGAGGCAGCAGCCCTCATTTTGCGCTTTGACTCTCCAGGTGGGAGGTGCATGCAGAGCACAAGACCACGAGCGAGACAGAGATTGGGAGCCAGCCTGGCAGATGAGGTAGAGCAAACTCTAACTTGCTCATCTCTCAATGCTAATTAGTGGTACTCTCTAGCTGCCTCCCCTGTAGCTTTCCTGCTGGCCTCCAGAAGCTTCTTTTGACTTCTGAAGTTATTTCCCAAAGGTCAGAGTGGACATCTTCCCCTTCCCCCGCTCCTTTTTTTTTTTTTTCAGTGAGTTGGTAAAGAACCTTAAAAGAGAAGTGTTTGATGGGTGTGTGATAGAGCTGGGTCACAGTCATAAAAGCTGAAAAATATTTAAGTCAAGATGAGTGAGCAACCTGGCCCTGGGTTTAGTCTTTGAAGATTCCACAGGGTCTTGAGCTGAGCATCAGAAAGGTCTTACAGGCTTTTAGTGCACATGGGGCTAATGAAATGATAGAAGTCAGCCCACCTTGGCCCTGAGTTTCCATCTCACACTTCCGAAAGGAAAGTGCTTAGGCCAGTGTCTGACTCAGAGAAGGTCTCACAGTATCTTAGTTTCGTTTTCTGCTTTTAGATCGTTCCTGGGCCATTCTGATAGGTGCTTATCACTTTGACAGGAAAGAGGAGACAGGCCCAAACCGTGAGCATGTAAGGCAGTGACTGTGAGTTCCCTCCTACCAGCTGGGTTTCTTCCAGCTTCCCCACTTCCTGTGTTGTCTTTGACAAGGAGTCTCATCAGTGCCTGAGTTTCCTTGTCTACAGTATAGAGATAATAATGGTATCCACCACTCAGAGCTGTGTGGAGGATCAAACCACGGAAAGCACTTAGAAAGATGTCAGGCGTAATTAGCAGTTGAGCATGAGTTGTAAATAGGAGTAGCCTGGCCCAGCCTCTTCACTTTGGCCCCTTGCCACCTCAAAACAGACCACACTTGAATGCCACGTGATGCAGAATTTAATCTAGCTGAGGTAGAGTCAGTCTGAATTTCTGTTTGGAAAAATTTTCTATGACAGAAAGTCTCAAAATGCACTATACTTTATATATTTAAAGAAAGAAAAATCCAAGTGCTATTTTTCCTTCCCTTGCCAACGGTACCGTGAGCGTGTTCTTTTAATATTATATACAGAGGTAAGCCGAAAAGTAGGCCCGTCTGTTGCTTATTGCTACAAGGCAGCCTGACTGCAAGATGAGGGACCCTCTGAGTTCTCAGATGCCATAGACGGGGACGTGCTGGCAGGGCCCTCGGTGGTGTCACTTCAGTTTTATGTCTTGAGGTTTTCCTTCAATTGCTCCCTTGCCCCTCTAGGTGCCTGGTCTTCTCTGTAGCTGCCTGGAACCCTTCCTCAGGCAGAAAATAGGACTGAATTTGGCCCTGGAGAAGGCAGCAGAGATGCTGCTGGGTGCCTCCCGGTGGCCTGGTACCATCCAGTGGAAGGCACAGAGGACTGGAGCTGTGGGCAAGGCTTGTTCTCTGCTGGGGGAAGTTCTAAAAAAGTGACTCAGCCACAAGAGAGAAGGTAGGAGGGTTTCTGTACCCATAGCACTTCTCCTCAGAGTTATTTTCTCCTGAATGACGTCAAAGAATTCAGAAATTCAAAACAATGTCCTCTTCCTGGAATCCTGGCTGATGTGGCAGAAAGGACCTGTTTTGCCATCAGCACCTGCCAGGTAGCACTTACCTAGCAGCACCTACCTGGTAGCAGCCACCTGCAGTGCACACCTGGCCATACCTGTCTGGTGCTTAGACCTCATTTAGGCCCCAGCTCTCTACAGAGAAGCGCAGTACCTACCTTCTGCACCTGGAGCCTTAAATATGGCTGTTTCCTTTGCCCCTGAATTGTTAGGTGGCATCAAAAGCACAGACTCACACTTTACAGTTTATAAGGCCTTTTCACGAGCAGTTATAATCCCCACTTGGTACAAAAGGAAACTGAAGAGCCCCGCCAGTTCACTTAACTAAAAAAGTGGGACTGTGCCTAGAATTAAGGATGCAGACTCTTGAAGAAGGGTGATTCCACTCTCAGGAATAAGATATCTGTCTTTGTCATTAAATCCGAACCCACTGCCAATGCAGGGGACACAGGTTCGTGCCCTGGTCCGGGAAGATCCCCCACGCCGCGGAGCAACTAAGCCCGTGCACCACAACTACTGAGCTTGAGCTCTAGAGCCCGCGAGCCACAACTACTGAAGCCCGCATGCCTAGACACCTAGAGAAAGCCCACGCAGAGCAACAAAGACACAACGCAGCCAAAAATAATAAATAAATAATTAAAAAATAATACTAACCCACTTTTGCTCAAGAGTCTTTATGAAACAATTGTTAACTGGCTGCCCGAGTTCAGCCTCAGCTTTTTTTTTTTTTTACATGAGGATGTTGCAAGACTAATGTGGTAGTTAGGGCTATTTTCAGTGAACCTGAAGTTCACTCGTGGTGAATGCACAGGCCTGGAATCTGACTAATGGGTTTCAAAGCCTGCCTCGGCTACTCAGTACCATGTAGTCTTGACAAATTACTAAGGCTCTCCTTGCCTCAGTTTCCCCATCTGTATAGTATGCAGAATACAGTACTAGTACTTACTGCCTTCAGAGGACTTCAATGTATCAATGAGTGGAAAGCCCTTAGATTAGGACCTGCCACATGATATGCACTGAGTGAAGCCCATTTATTTATTCATTCATTCATTCATTCATTTTTAGCATTTTATAAATTTATTTATTTATTTATATCTGGATGCATTGGGTCTTTGTTGCTGCATGCAGGCTTTCTCTAGTTGCGGTGAGCGGGGGCTACTCTTCGTTGCGGTGCACAGGCTTCTCATCGTGGTGGCTTCTCTTGTTGTGGAGCATGGGCTCTAGGCACGTGGGCTTCAGTAGTTGTGGCATGCAGGCTCAGTAGTTGCAGCTCATGGGCTCTAGAGCACAGGCTCAGTAGTCGTGGCGCACAGGCTTAGTTGCTCTGCGGTATGTGGGATCTTCCCAGGCCAGGGCTCGAACCTTAGTCCCCTGAATTGGCAGGCAGATTCTTTTTTTTTTTTTTAATGTATTTTTTTAAAAATTTATTTTATTTCTGGCTGCGTTGGGTCTTCGTTGCTGCAAGCGAGCTTTCTCTGGTTGCGACGAGCAGGGGCTACTCTTCCTTGCCGTGCTCGGGCTTCTCATTGCGGTGGCTTCTCTTGTTGCAGAGCATAGGCTTTAGGCACGCGGGCTTGAGTAGTGCTCAGTGGCATGTGGGATCTTCCCGGACCGGGGCACGAACCCATGTCCCCTGCATTGGCAGGCAGATTCTTAACCACTGTGCCACCAGGAAAATCCCAAGCCCATTTATCATCATCATCTGGCCCTAGTTTCCCTCGACTCTGCTGGGGAAAAAGCATAACCAGTCTGTTGCAGATGTGGCATTCTCCAAACTTTAAAAGTTTATTGATTGTCTACATAATACTTAGCTCTTTATTTTGTATTTTAGAATATTTGTGTCCCTGTGATTTGTTCTTTCTCTTTTTTGACCTAGACCAGCTTATGTTCTGTGTAAAATGTGAGTGTGTATGTGTCTTTAAATCAAAAGACTAAAGTATATGATTTAAGAGTGGTGAATATAATATTATGCCTTATCACTATAAAAGTGTGGTTTAGAAAATAGTACCAACATAGAAGTTAGCAAACATATTTTCATTTATCAAACATTAATTTGTGTGTGTGTTGTATTTTTGTATATGGTGTGATCAGCATTTTGCTAGTCTTGGGTTTATCATGTACAGTGAGGATGTTTATAGAAGGAAGGACATTTCTTTGTGAAGCACTGTGGAGAGGCCAAGAGGCAACAGACACAGATTGTAATTGGATAAATGCATTCATAGCTAACTGAAATAAAAAGATGCACCAATTAGATACTATTTCAACTTATGTTTTATTCTTTATTCATATTCAACTCTATTTTCTTTAAAATATGAATCATTTTATAGAATTTATATGAACTTATATTCATAAGTATAATATTAAAAATTGAATTTCTAACTCATCCCTTCATACTAGAATTTTCCAGATGAATCTAAAGGTTGAACTGTAAAATATGAAACCATAAAAGTACTATAAAAAATGGATGTTTTTATAATCTTAGGTTGCAAAATGTCTTCATAATGCCACAAAACCCAACGCCCTAAAAGAAATAGTTGACTACATAAAATTTTTAAATCTCTGCATGGCAACAAACACACCACCCGCCATGAACTGAGTTAAAAGACAAATGTCAAAGTGAGTGAGAGTAATATCTGTAACACAAATAGGGTTAAAATGACTAGTATAAAAAGACTAAAATCTATTAAAAAATTTCCTTAAAATCTATAAGGAAAGAACTAATAACTCCAATTGAAAAATGGATGAAATTTGTGACCAGGCAATTGAAAAAGAAAAAATTTAAAAGGCCAGTAAACATACAGAAAGATATTCAACTTCTTAGCAATCAAACAAACCACACCAAAACCCAAAGCAAAATAAAGCATTTGTCAGCACTCAAATTGGCAGGAACAGGCATCTGTCTCGTGCTGTAACTGGGAATGTCAAACCAGAACAATTTTTCTGGGGCACCAAATGGTAATATATAATATGTAAAATTTAAATGAGCGCAGCCTTTGCCCCAGCAGCCCCACTTCTAGGAATTTATCATAAGGAGATAATTGGACAAGCATGCAAACGGCTATGCTCAAGGGTCTTTCTCACTGATGAAACATATATGGAATGCAGCCATTAAGGATTAAAGTACTCTATTTATTGAGATGGAAAGAGGTCTATAACATGTCGGTAAAGGGTTTTACACAGCATATCTTGTTTGTAAATTTTATATGTTTAAAATATATGTAAAATTCTGTGCAAGTTCATAAAAGAAGTGTTTGGAAGACTGTTTACCAAAGCGTTAACAATGGCAAGCTCTCTATTGTGGAGGTTCAGGTGATGCTTAATGCCTTTTTTTGTATTTTCCTGTATGATTTAACTCTTTTGTGGCTAACATTTATCATTAATACAGCCATTTATTTTGATAAATATAATTTTATGTTCCCATCTTCTGAAGGCCTTCAGTTGTGCTTTCAGGGTAATGTGAACTCCATCCCACAGGAGAGAGCTCTAGCACTGGAAATAGCCCCAGGGCAACAGGGATTGAACTGATAGTCTTGTTTGTCCAGGTAAATAGAGTCTGATCAGTGGTGCTTGTTGGTTTCATTTAAAACCTAGCAGTTCGTTCAGTCCACGAACTGCTTAGTATCTCATGTGGCTTAGACAGGGTGCGAGGCACTGAGGCTATAAAGATGGATTAAATCTGGTCCCTTTCTTTTAGGAACTGATAATGATGCAACAGATGGGCATCTCAACAAAAAATGTCAGTGTCCTATGATGATAATGCAAAAGGGTCTCTTATCTTAGGAGTAGGAAAAGACTCATAAAGAGGATGATTGCAATTATACTCCAGTAAAGATGTTACAAAAAAAAGAGGATGATTAAGGCCTCAGCAGCTGAGTCTCAAAAGATGAAAAACAGACAAAGAAACAGAGGTGTGGCAGGAGTTTCAGGCTGAGAGACAGTGAAAAGGCTCAGAGGTACATTATGTATCAGGCATGTCAAGGGGAGACTGGGAAGCTTTACCAAACCAGTGGGGAAATAACTTTAGAAAATTTCATATTAGGGCAAGTATTTTAATATTTGGAAATTTTACACTGTAATTTTTTTTTTCCAAAACACCGAAAACCTCACACAGACAGTATAGGAACCATAATTATGTTACCTGGAAATTGGCCGAGCATTTTATTTTTAAAAATTTATTTAATTTATTTATTTTTGGCTTCATTGGGTCTTCATTGCTGCGCGCGGTCTTTCTCTAGTTGTGGCGAGCGGGGGCTACTCTTCGTTGCTCTGCACGGGCTTCTCATTCTAGTGGCTTCTCTTGTTGCGGAGCACGGGCTCTAGGTGCACGGGCTTCAGTAGTTGTGGTGCACGGGCTTAGTCGCTGCGCTGCATGCGGGATCTTCCCAGTCCAGGGCTTGAACCTGTGTCCCCTGCATTGGCAAGCAGATTCTTAACCACCGTGCCACCAGGGAAGCCCTGGCCGAGCATTTAGAAAACACTGGACAGATAGTGTAGGAGATTCGATGCTAATTCCTTAAGCCATTTAAATGATCAGCCTCACATCAGGTTAGATAATTACAGACCTTGAAATACTAATGCCAGGACATGATCTTGCATACATGTTGAGACTGTATTATCATTAAAGCATCATAGAGCCAGCCAAGACAAAGTATGATAGTGTGGTATTTGTCCCATGCAGGGATCAGAACATGACAGTTATTTATTATTGCACACTGGTGATGTCTCCAAAGTTGATTTTATATGTATCATATGTCACGTGTAAATTCTTCACGTCTGGTGAAATAAGAAAGATAAGTTACTGCCTTGAGAGGCATGTAGGAAGTTGTGGCATGTGAGCCCTGAATCTTTGCCCAGATTTTAGAGGGGAGGATTGGGACAGAGTAGGAGATAGCAATAGCAGGTCCATCCCCATGGGACAGAGCAGAAGTAGGTCTAGCATTCATTCACCCACCAGGCCTTCCTGAGCTTTCAGCTGTGAAATATTTCCAGTTGAGTAGTTTGTGATCATAAATCGGTGTCACAGTTGAATTGTGTTTCTGATAACACATTCTAAACAGTGAGGAAAATTGCTTCATCCAATTCAGTATTCCTAAGGTAATAATCCTCATTCAGTGGTTGTTGATAGACAAGGTTAGAATGGCTCCACTTGAATCAGTGTTTATAAACAGGCCCTGTGTGCTCGTGGGTGGTGGATACACAGGAAACAGAATCAAGTGACCTGCCTCAAAGAATTTACCTTATTTTAGAAAAGACACCATTTATGCACGGGAAATATTCAGCAAGAAATAGAAACTTGAAAATATGTAACAAAGTGCTACACTGAGTGTCTGTTGGCACAGAATATCCTTGGGTACCATGGGTAATGGGAAAAATTAATGTAGGCTTGCATTTGGGGTAGAGAGAAGAGTGAAATGTGGTGGGAAAATAAAGACATTTCCCTTCTAGAGAAAGATGTAGCCACTCTTCAGTAAATCGTTATTAGTTCATGATCATTGACTCTGAGCTCCTTGCAGATAATGCTTTTAATTTAATCATACACTGCTCTTACCTAACATAATATAATGTCCGATATGTAAGTTATTCAATAATAATGAACTGATATTAATGATATCTATTATTTACCGGGGGCTGTTATGCCCACTTATAGGTGAGGGGATGGAGATGGTGAGAAGTTAAGCAACTTTCCTAAGTTTACACAGGTAGTATGTTAACCTAGGGAACTCGGCTGTGTCTGGTTTCAGAACTTAAGTGAACAAATGTGTGCTTTTATGAAGGGGAAGCAAGGAAGGCATTCTGTTAGGCATAGAAAGGGATTTTAAAAAATATACAAGATACAGTTCCTCTGTTCTAGGAACTTTCAATCTAATGGAAGAACAAAGCCGTGGATCACCTACCTCTTCCTTTCTCAGCCTGGCTGTCTGTCCATCAAGCATTGATTGCTGGAGCCCTGATACATGTGGGGCCCTTTGATCCTGGCCCTCACCCTGTGATCTGATGGCAGTCCTCTGGCCCAGTCCTCTCAGTGCCATCTTCACTGCCATGGATCATCCCATGACAGTGAACTTCAGGGCTCCACAGATGTGATGCGCCATGCTTTACACTGAATTTCTTTTTGTTGTTGCTGGCAAACAATCACTGAGTACTGGTAGGAAAACACCCCCTCTTATTGTACCCTGCTTCTGAGCCAGCGCCTGTTGACTAGGGTCTGGGAAACTTACATCTGAGCCAGAGTAAGGTCAAGGGCACCTCTGTTTTAGAGTCTGGAAACTCATCTGCATGTCTGGCTCTGTCTGGCTTTGCAGTTCCTTGGACCAAATGAAAACCTAAGTGTATCAAATAATTAATCCTAAACTCTCTAGACTTTGGGATAGGAAGACAGTAGAGTTTACTATAGTTGATGCTTCATTTCCTTGTTCGGGTATTTCTGTTTGTTCGTTTCATTGTATTAAGATGCTCTGATGTTAAATGGAGAAAAACTGGTTATGAAACTCGTATATATAGAATGTCATGGACTGAAAACAAGCCTCTAGGTATTTACCAGGAAAGGTGAGTGATGATTATCTCTAGGCGGTGCTTTGCACTTCTGTTGTATTTCCAAATATCTACTCCTCCTTTTCTAAAGGAAGTGTTTTGAAAAATTAAATAAATTTTATTTTCAAAAACATACTATGATGAACATCACTGTTAAGATGAATATGCTGTTTATGAAAGAAAGAATAACCTAGAAAACTTTCTTAAAGGAGTTTATTTAGTACTTTTTATGTGCCAGACATTATTTCAAGCATTTTGTTATTTATTAATTCGTTTAATCCTCAGAATACCTTATGAGGTAGGTTCCAATAGGAATCTATCAGCATGGTCCCCAAATCTGTACCTCCAGCCACTATGCCATGCTATTTTATCTTCAAGTCCTTTTTAACTTAAAGTTACCACCTGCATAGGTTATAAAATATGAAAAGCAATGTGGTCAAGATGCTGGCTTATTGAGAAAGTTCTGTATTTTCATATACCTGTTGCCACTGGAAGTATCAACACGTGTAGCACTTTCCCTCGTTAGGAATTATTGCTGATAGCAAAGTTCTTCTGTCTCATGCTTCTCAGTGCCAACTTCACCGTGAACCATCCCATTGAACTCCAGGGCTCTGAAGAAATTGCTCACTTTCCTAACTCCTGGTACACTAAACAGTTCGGTTTCATTCTGCCTGTCTTCAGCCCTGCACCCAATTGGTCACATAAGATTGAAAATAAATTGAAAGATAGGAAATAAGTATGATATAATTCCCTCTATGAAGTTTATTTTTAGCTAATGGGCCTTGTCTTGCTGTTCATTTCATAGCATAAAGAGGAGAAGTCATGTGGGGCTTGACAGATTACTAATTCGAAATTGAGCCACCTTAATCCTTTGTGACTTGACTCTCAGTCTCTCATTTCTCACATTTTCTACTGTAAGTAATTCTTTGCAGAAGTAACTATCTTAGAGCACACGGTGGGCTACATACGGCTTAAGGTTTTATTAAAACAAACAAAACAAATGATTGTGGCCCAGGAAGCCCAGTTTATAGAGAAGTCCTTGACTCAGTGGCTGGAGATCTTGGGTGTGGTTGGGTGCTGCTGCAGATTGGCTGCTACAAGGCGATCTCTGTCATCCTCAGTTCCACATTTTGGGAGTGAGTGTTGAACTTAGGTGGGAGAGTGTTGAGCGCTCATGTTCAAAGGTTCTACTTTACCTGCTTCCCAGACTGTGGACGGTTCACAGGACTCTGTGGTCTCAGTTTCTCTCGAGCCACGGGGCCATTGGAAAGACTATATATGATACTGTTTTGTTTTTTTTTTTTGCGGTACGCGGGCCTCTCACTGTTGTGGCCTCTCCCGTTGCGGAGCACAGGCTCCTGACGCACAGGCTCAGCGGCCATTGCTCACGGGCCTAGCCGCTCCACGGCATGTGGGATCTTCCCGGACCGGGGCACGAACCCGTGTCCCCTGCATCGGCAGGTGGACTCTCAACCACTGTGCCACCAGGGAAGCCCTATGATACTGTTTTGATGAGTTTTTTTTTTAAGAAAAATGATGGTGGTGGTAGTGGTCAACAAATAACAGCTTCATGGTCCCAAGTTGACCAAGTGTTGATTGCTTTATAATTGTTTTCTTCTAAAAATTTAGAGAGAATTATTCCCAATATCTTCTGTAGCTTCAAAGCATTACCACAAGTAGAAGGCAAGAAAGCTGGAGATATGGGTGTTAACTATCCCTGGTTCCATCTTGGCTGGCTGGTTATTAGTTTATCTTTCATGCAGCGATGCTTGAATTGGTACAGTGTAGCTGCTGGTCAGTGTGAGATTTGTATTGCTGACTTTCTGTTGTAAAGTTTTGTTAGAAGTAGTAGTGGGATATGTTAGATCTATTTTTGAAAAGGGTAATAAAATGTATGATAGGACATAGTTTTAAACAAAATTTAGACAAAAGGGAACATTTAATTTCCCAGGTTGATGACTTTTCCCAGGTTGATGACTCTAACCTGGTCACTTTCAGAGTGTGATTTTGTTGTTGACTTAACGTAGCTATACTGTGTTGGTCCAGCCAGACTCTAAAAAAGCAAGAGAAAGTCACAACTTATAGAAAGTCAAATTCTAAAGGATAACAAAGAGATAATAGTCTTGTGGCTGTTATATTAAATATATGCATAAATAATATTCTACTAACATATAATTAACGATACAGTTTTAAACAATGAATAAAAATGGTCTTTGGTTTATAAAGGTTGCATAATTAAAGTTTTTATTGAAGTATAGTTGATTTACAATATTGTGTTAGTTTCATGTGTACAGCAAAGTGATTCAGTTATACCTATATATATTTTTCAGATTCGTTTCTATTATAGGTTATTACAATGTATTAATTAAATTTTCTTAGATACAAGGGCCATTGCTGGGAAAGGAAATTGGTGGAGAGGGACAAGTATATGCAGTTCACTTCCTTAAAAGTAATAGGTCATGCTTAAGTTATAATGTAAGTAGATATTTACATTTTCATTTAAAATATATTTTCAAAAGCTATGTGCGTGGCTATTAAGAACTGAAGGTAAAAGATTAAGGGTGAAGTGAAAAAGCATGGTGCTAAAATACCAATCTGTGAAACTAATGAATTTTTTTCAGATTGTAAAACAAAGCCAAAGTGGTACAAATCTGTATTTACATTATGTTGCATTTCCATTTTGAAAACCACATTCAAGCCAAGCTAAATTGCATTTAAATTCCCTTCTAGCTACAGGCACCCATGCTTCACTGTGTAAATGTCACTGTTGATTTTGATCTGTAACCAAAGAAGAAATGATCTAATTATATATGAAATAGGATTTTATTTTTAATGTTGCACCCAGCATTTTGGCCTTTATTGTGTCAGCTGTTCAACACAATATTTATTCATTAATCTTTTACTTCCCATTGCCTTCTTTCACTCCAGAAATGTCTCTTTATTTAAAAGTGTTTAGGTTTTGGGCTTCCCTGGTGACGTAGTGGTTGAGAGTCCACCTGCCGATGCAGGGGACACGGGTTCGTGCCCCGGTCTGGGAAGATCCCACATGCCGCGGAGCGGCTGGGCCCATGAGCCATGGCCGCTGAGCCTGTGCGTCAGGAGCCTGTGCTCCGCAACGGGAGAGGCCACAGCAGTGAGAGGCCTGCGCACCGCAAAAAAAAAAAAGTGTTTAGATCTTGAGTTTTGACCATGGCTTTCCTCCTTTGTTCCTTGCCTTGTTTCCTCTAATGCAGTTGTTCAGTTGCCAAGCATTAAAATGAAAAGCAATATGCTTTTAGCTCAGATAAAACTCTGAAAATCACAGTTATTCATTCAAGAAATACTTATTGAGCAATTGCTAGAAACTGACTTTTACTAGGGGACGTAACAGGTAAAAAGACAATGACTACCCTCATTTTGTTCACATCCTAGGTAGTGACCCAGGCAGTAAACAGAAAGACATATAATACACTATCAGGTGGGGATGAGCACAATGAGAAAAATAACAAACGCAAGAGACAGTGATGCAGTGGCTTTTTTTTTTTTTTTCTTTTTTCTGGGCTGTGTTGGGTTTTCATTGCTGCACGTGGGCTTTCTTCAGTTGCGGTGAGCGGGGGCTACTCTTCGTTGTGGTGTGTGAGCTTCTCATTGTGTGGCTTCTCTTGTTGCGGAGCACGGGCTCTAGGCACACAAACTTCAGTAGTTGTGGCATGTGGGCTCAGTAGTTGTGGCTCACGGGCTGTAGAGCGCAGGCTCAGTAGTTGTGGTGCACGGGTTTAGTTGCTCCGCGACATGTGACATCTTCTTGGACCAGGGCTCGAACCTGTGTCCCCTGCATTGGCAGGCGGATTTTTAACCACTGTGCCACCAGGGAAGCCCCGCGGTGGCTATTTTAGATTCATAGATCAGAGAAGGTCTGCCTGAGCAGTTGACATTTTTGAGCAGAGACCTGAAGGAAGGAGCAGGCCAGGAGAACACGCAGGAACAGTGTTTTAGGCAGAGGAACACCAGGGCCAAATCCCCGAGAGGGGGCAGCTGGTGGTTCCCAGGAAAAGTCTGAGGCCCTCAGGTGGGGAGAGTGGTGGGTGATGAACTCAGAGAGGCAGCCTGGGGTTAGACCAGGGGTCCCCACCCTCTGGGCAGCAGACCGGTACCGGGCCTCACAGCAGGAGGTGAGTGGCGGGCTAGCGAGCGAAGCTTCATCTGCCGCTCCCCCATCGCTGCGCTGGCATTACCGCCTGCACCATAGCCCCCTCCCCCCACCCCCCCAGTCCGTGGAAAAATTGTCTTCCACGAAACCCGTCCCTGGTGCCAAAAAGGTTGGGGACCGCTGGGTTAGACTGTGTGTTGCCCCCAAGCTCAAATGTGGGCTCTGGATTCTATTCTAAATGTGATAGAAGCCAGGAGAGGGTTTTGGGAGTGGGGGAGTAATAGTAGTCTGACTTTGGTTTTAATGTTATGGCTTACTCTGGCTGCTATGTAGGGAGTAGACTGTCAGACCTGGCTAAGGCCAAGTCTACCCATAGAGCTTCCTGAAGGAGACAAGTGAATCATTTCTAGGCCCTCCCCAGTTGAGGGGAGGTCAAAAGGATTTCAAGGCTTGAAACCCACACCTAAGAGTGGGTGACATGGCTTGATCCACGGGAAACAGGTGCCTCAAACGGTGATGTCGGCTGTTTCTGGAAACTGACATGGTGGTGGAGTAAGAGGGGTGAGCTTGCAATCTTTGCTCTTATGGTCTGGCAGATACTTTGTACACCCAGACGTTGAGTGTACCTCTACCAGATCCTGCAGGAGCAGTGGGGAACCTTATGACCCACTGGCCTTGATCAGGTTAAAAGCCTCTTTACACCATGTAAAAGAAACTTTGGAACATGTCCAGGTCATGCATTATACTTTAAGATCTTTGAACTCTCGAGATTTTACCTAACTCAGGCCTTTGTGTGCAAGCAGTATCTTAGAAAGGTAGCTGAAAGAAAGCGGTACAGAAGATGTGCTAAGGAACTGTGGCTGTTCTGTGTCTCTGTGTGAACTGTCCTCCCAAATTCTCCTTTGGCCTGTTTGTATAGAATGGTGTGGGCCTTTCATACTTTTCTATGTGTTGAAAATGTTTGATTTAAGTCATTCAAAGGCTTAGAAGTTACAGCAGTTATTTAATTTAATTAATTTATTCTTTTACTATTTCCAGCTTTATTTACATGTAACTGACATAGAAGGTATAATTGAAGGTGTACAACGTGAGGATTTGATGTACATATACATTGCAAAATGATTATCACAATAAGGTTAGTTAACACGTCCATCACGTCACATAATTAATTATCTTTTGTGTGTGTGTGTTTATGTGTGTGTGCACACGTTGAGAACATTTAAGATCATTTCGTTAGCAACTTTCAAGTATATAATACAGTATTATTGTCTAGAGTCACCATGCTGTACATTACATCCCCAGAACTTACTCATCTTATAACTGGAAGTTTGTACTCTTTGACCAGCATCTTCTTATATTCCCTCACCCTCTAGTTGCTGGCAACCACTATTCTACTCTCTGCTTCTATGAGTTCAACTTTTTTAGATTCCATATGTAAGTGATATACAGTATTTGTCTTTCTCTGACTTATTTCACTTACCACAGTGCTCTCAAGATCCATCTATGTTGTCACAAATGGCAGGATTCCTTCTTTCTCATAGCTGAATACTATTTTATTGGCTATATGTACCACATTTTCTTTATCCATTACTGCATCAATGGACATTTAGGTTTTTTCTATACCTTGGCTCTTGTGAATAATGCTGCAGTGAGCATGGGAGTGCAGGTATCTCTTCGAGATCCTGACACCATCTTTTTCGGATGTATACCCAGAAGCGGGATTGCTGGATCATATATATGGTAGTTCTCTTTTTAATTTTTTGAGGAACCTCCATACTGCTTTCCATAGTGACCGCATCAGTTTACAATCCCACCAACAGTGCAGGAGGGTCCCCTTTTCTCCAAATCCTTGCCAACACTTCTTATCTCTTGTCTTTTTGATGATAGCCATTCTAACAGGTGTGAAATGATTCAGCAGTTCTTTTTTGCTACTGTACATCCCCGTTGAGGAAGCAAAATGGACCGTGGAGAACTTTCACTATCGTAATCTACATTTAAGTAGCTTACATATAGATGGTGGGTGAGGGTCACTGAGGACCACTTACCCATCAGCTCTGTGTCCTCAGGCTCGCAGTACAGAGCCTACCTCACAATTGCGATACTGCACAATTTGAATTTAACTGAACCGCTCAAATGCCCTTATGAATCCTTCCCGAAAGAGAAATAATAAAAACAGCTACCATCTCTTACAAACAAATTGAGCAGAATGTGTTACTAAAATAGTCTCGTTCAAACCGACCAGGTTGTGGAAGATGGTGTGTTCTTATTTACTGTGCTGCTAGCCATTAAAGTGCCCTCGAATATGCTGTTCCCCCCACTCACCCAGACACGTTATTCCTGAAGAGCTATTCTTTGTCGCTGTCAGAACACACTTTAGTCTCTAAGGGGAATCTAACTTGGCGACTCATAGCAACTGGAAGTGATCTTTTGTTTTATGTGAATGAATCTCTTGTGAGAAGAGGTAGAGACTTGGCAGGAGAGAGAGAAAGAGAGCGAGAACCCTCCTCGCCCCTCATATGCACATGTGAACGAGCTCTCTCCTCGCCTTCTGGGGCCTTTCTTCATGAGAACCGCAGTGAACGTCGAGTCATGAATATTTTTTATAAGTAGGGAAGCTGTACTCTTTTATCACAAATTGTATTTTAGCTGTGCTTTTCCATTTTAAAAATTCAGTGGCAGTGCTTATAGCCTTGGGAATTACTTTAACTGAAAACAACTCTATCCAATTTCTTCCTATTCTTGCTAATGATTTTGCTGCCACTAAATTATTTCTAATGGCTGTAGCACCCAGAAGTGAGCTTCAGTCCAGAGGCATATTAAAAGAATCACCAAAGATCACTGAAAAGCAATTTAAATTTTTACTGAATAAAGAATCCCAGAGGCATCTCATTCATAAACGTACTTCACAATGTACTGAAATCTATTCCCGTGAATCTCTAGCTCTCTGCCACTCTGGTGACTTTTTGTCTGTCTTTCTTTGGACTACCTCCAAAATCTCCCCTTTCTAATCTTCTGCAAAACTTTCCACTCTAGCCCAATTCTTCTCATTAGCTCTGCTCTTTCTGGTGTAAATCCAGGCTGCTGCAGTTTCCCGCTAACCTCCTCACCCCATCGCCAGACTGCATCAAAAAAGAGCACAAGCACGTCTGGCCTGCTGGTGAGGTGCCTTGGGAGAGGGGGAGGGGATTGGGATGCTTAAGCATCCGGATTATTATCTGAGAATCTTTTCCCGAACAGAAATCCACTTAAGTCAGAACCCAGTTAAAGGAATTACATCAGATCAACATTAAAATGTCCTTCCTCCTTAACACACACACACACACACACACACACACCATTGGCCAAATTGTTCAATGTTTTGGTTAACTCTATGGCAGCCACATTAAATGGGAAGAGTTTCTGGAATGATCATAGAATTTCCTAATCCTGACCAGCCATCCTGCAAATTCATGACCCTTGATCTTGGGCAGCAGTGAAGGATTAACTGTGAATGAATCAGCAGAAATTTATTGCCAGTCCTAGAAAAGCAACTCTCATTTCAAGCCCTCTTGACAGTGGAATGACATTGGAGTTTTATTGACTTCATGTACAAAGGAAGGCATGTGAGCCCCTCTCTTAGTATCTGTTCGTAATTGCTGTTAGTGCCTTATAGTTTACCCCTAAAAAGAAAATAACTGTTTGCATTTATTTTAGATCTTATTTTATCATAATACATTTTTTAATGCCTGACCTGAAAAGGTTTATCTTTATCTTAAAGGTGACTTCCATTCGGGGAGAGGATCCATATTGTGATAACATTTTCTAATAGTTCTGTAATGGAAATCAGCAAACAAAGAGAATTTTTGTTTTTATCAGGAATTAACTTTACTACACGTTTGTGGGAAAGTCAAGTAAGAGCCTGGGATCTGAGTCAGACTGCCTGGTTCAAGGCCTGGCCCCAGTCCCACCACTTACTGGATGGTATAGCTAGATGGATGAGTGAATGTTTCCTTAGGATGGAGACATTGACGGTTCTCTTTCTTAGAGCCCTGTGAGCATTAAATGGGCTGTTGTATAACAGATTTTCTGAACTGGATCGGGGACATTTAAAGGGCTCTATAGGGGGCTTCCCTGGTGGCGCAGTGGTTGGGAATCCGCCTGCTGATGCAGGGACACGGGTTCGTGCCTGGGTCTGGGAAGATCCCACGTGCCGCAGAGCAGCTGGGCCCGTGAGCCATGGCCGCTGAGCCTGTGCGTCCGGAGCCTGTGCTCCTCAACGGGAGAGGCCACAGCAGTGAGAGGCCCGCGTACCGCAAACAAACAAACAAACAAACAAGCAAAAAACGGGCTCTATAAACGAAAGCTCTCATCCTCCTCCTCTTTCTCCACCTCCAGTGAAGGAAGACATCCTAGATTTATTGCTTGGTCTTAATGCTAGGATCATATATCAAAACTGTAGTGTATAACAGAAGGCTTAAAAGGAAGTTATCTTTCAAAATACAAAGTTTTTGTAAAGACATTGCAGTATTTACTGTATACTGTAGAATAGCGTCCGTTTTCTTCCATTAGATGCAGTGGTGGTCAAATCGGCATTGTAATGAAAAGTCTCACAACCCTTACTTTGATTGGTATATTAATTCCTAACTTAAGGAGCACAGGGATGGTATCTTCCACCGACAGAAGCTCCAGACACCTGACAAGGGATCTGATAGTTTCCCTGATGTTACCCATGAATGTTAGTTGTCTTTATAACTTTTATTTATGTCACTGTGATTTGCAAATATGTCCATATCCTTTCTGAATCCATTCATACTTCATGCCTGTACCATTTCTCAGGGTAATTATTTCCTGTGCTTTGCGGTTTAAAAAAAGAACTGGCTTCGTGGTTAGGAGCCTGGCCCTGGATTCCAACCAACCTGGGTTAGAACCAGCACTGCCACTTGACCAGCCAATCAAGGACTAATCTCTGCAACTGGAAAATGGGTTATAATACCAGCCTCATAGGGCCGACATGAGGATTAAATCAAAGCAGGGGAGAGGACAGACAGCTGGGCAGGCTTCTTCTTGAACGGTTATCAAGGATAAGAGGAACCGCACCAAGAATAGTAGAGAGGACTTAGCTGGCCTCCAGCTTTTCTGTGGTTGGTGGAAAACCAGCACTCCATAAGAGTCAGAGCAGGGCTCTTGAGAAGCTGGGTAAATGGCTGTCAGAACCACCATGCGTGCCCTCCCTCTCTGGGAGTGGCTCGCCACTCATTCTCTTTCTTGGTTAGGAATTATTACTGTATGATCCAAAAATTAAACCCCCTCTCCATAGGAAAGCCTTGGTTGCATACGCATTCCTAAAGGAGTCCAGGCTGGATTTGCATCTGGTGGCATGTCTTTTGTCAGAGTGTGTCAGAAGATGCATGTTCCGGGGCCCTTAATGACTGGCCAGTAGTTCCCTGGTCACTGAATGAGCCTCAGATGAATGGAGGAGATGTGCTATCTGGCCTCTGAAATGATGCAATGATTCAGGAATGAGGCCTGCAGGTCCAGTCTTAATTATTAAGGGTGCTGTAATGAGGGAAGCTTTACCACCATCCTTGCAGCTGTGGACACCTCTCAGCTTGTCCTCTTCGGAGGCGTGGACAAGACCCTAAGAATGCTAAGAGGCCATAGCAGCCATGCACAAGCATCGCAACGCACTCCGTTCACTCAGAGAAGTCTATCCCCTGCCTCCACGGCACACAGCTGGGAAGTCACCAAGCCAGGTCCAGAAGAGAAAGGCCCTTGGAAGCCGGTGCTCTGTCCCTTGTGATTCACTGCTGTCCCGCCAAAGGGGAAGGAGCTGGGATCAGGTTCAGTGGCAGCTTCTTTGCCCCTAGGATGGATCACACCCCATCCCAGCCACTCCCTGTTCTGCATGCTGTGATATCTCCCCATCACCAGTTGAAGGCATACCTGTCAGGGAGGCGGGAAACAGGTTCTGGCAGATGTTGTGTCTTAAGCTCCAGCCCCACCAGTGCCCCACCAGCTGACTCCAGGTAAAAACTCCACCCTCGTGAGACTCTTTGTGGCTGCTTTCTCTGGCTCTTGGCCAGTCTTCTCCGTGTGTCCTTCCTCACCTTCCTCACCTGACTGGTCCACCTCCACTGCTCCATGTAAGTTCCACCTTTGCTACACCTTCTTTCAGAGAGAGGGAGAAAGCCTTGGATTACGATGGTTGGGGGGTCTCTCCAGAGGAGATGGTTGAGGACAGGCCAGAGGACAGAAGCTTAGCCTGTACCGGTGGCTTCAGTCTGGGCCCTGGTTGGGGAGACCGTATCCCCTCAGAATGGAGCCTGCCTCTGGTAGTATTCACATACCAGGTCTTCCTGCACTGGCCCTGGCAGCCTCTGCTCCCTACATCCCTTGAGGCCCCCTGGAATCTGCGTGTTGGCCGTACTAGACCACTTGCAGTGTTCCTGTCTGCCATGCTCTCTCTGGTTGTTAAACTCACCGTCGCCTTGCCTAGACCTGTCCTTCCCACACACACACTAGTGTTCCTCAGCGCTCCAGTGAGATAACGTTACCTCCTCCAAGACTCTCCCCATCCTTGCTTAGGGGGGTCCCTCCCTTCTGTTCTTATTACAGTCACCCCACACATCTGCTTCATGGCTGCAGACATTCTGCACTCTATTTGCTCATTTTCTTAAATCTTCCCCTACTAGCTGTGAGCTCCTTGAGAACAGGCTCTGCTTCCCTTCCCTAGGCATAACCCCAGGACTGAGTACTACATTCTCTGGCATGCAGTAGGTGCTCAATGAATATTGCTGAAATGAAGAAGGAAAGAAACACAGAAAAGACAGCAGGGGATAGCCTAGCACTTGCCTCAAAGACAGAAAGCTGCTAGTTCCTTCCACCACCTCATGTCTGAATGAAAATCAAGAGGCGTTTTTGCCCAGACCTTTTGGGGCCAGAAGTATGTCCATAAATTGGTATAGTTTACAGAGAGCTCATATCACAGTCAATAGGAAAAATGCTACAACTCCAATTAGAGAAAAGAGTCAAAGGATATGAAGAGATATATCACAAAGGGCACACATGAATGATCAAAACGGGGGGAAGTATTCAGTATCACTAGTAAATTTTGAAACATCAAACTAAAATAAAAATTAGATACCATTTTCACCCTTCAATTCATTGCATATTTTTAAAAAGCATAATACCCCTTATTAGTGAGGGTGTGCTGAAATGAGTTTTACATGACTGAAGCAAGACTATATGTTTTAGCTATCTCTGATTTTCAAATATATCCAAGCATTAGGTTTCACTAGTGAATAAGGATACAGTAGACATATGAGACTTGCCCTCTTAGTGATATTAACAGTTTTCAATTATGAGATATCATAAAGGGGGATACGTACAAATATGTACAATCTTCCTAATTCCCCTAGTGGAGACCCAGTGGCCAGGGTTTAATCTTCTACAAATATGGAGTCTGAAAACATAATTTCCCTGCTTGTTATTTTTTAACAGTTTATATTTTTAGACCATGAGCACTTCATGTATTAGACAATCTTATTTTGAAATTAGTTTTCCTTTATTAGGTTGATTTGAGACACACTCTAGAAATTGCTTAATGATAACTATTACATTGGAAAGGGCGAAATCACTTTCTGCAAGTGAGGATATAGTAATTATCGTGAAGGGACTGCCTGACTCAGAGAATTGATACTGGTCTATGAGGTCCTTCAGCTGAGTCTCTACTTTGTGCATAAGGTTTTCCAGAGTTAGTCTGTCTTGGTGGACTGTGGCTGAGTGGAATAGGGTCAGCCTACTTGTGCGGTCAGTCTAGCCTGAGGAACGTGCTCCAGGTAGCAGAAGGGTTCTCAGAGCATAAGCCTCCCCCCAAGACAGTGGTTTTCCCCGGGCACTGTCTCCCCCCTCCACACCCCCTCCATTGCTTATCACAGAGCCCAGCCCATGGTAGGTTCTCAGACTCTCCTGAACCTCACCCATTCACTCTTGTGCCCTCAAGGAAGGCCGAGACTAGGAGCTGTGCCAATGGCAATAATTGAGTTAGGATATAAAGGAAGATAGAGGAACATTATTTTCTTGTAACCCTGGTTTCACTCAAATAATGATCACTTTTCTTTTTCCTGTCATAAAAGTTATTTATTGTTGTTTTAAAATTATGTTTTATTTTAATTAAAGCACTATATGCATTTAGTTAAAAAATGCTAAAGGCTTATCCTGGACGATAATATTCCCTTCTCACTTTATTTGTTAGCATAGTTAAGTCAGAATTTTCAGTTAAATTAATTTTGGATGTTTACATTATGCTTTTTGTTTTTATACCTTGATGGATTTTGTGCATTAGAAATAGTGTTCCCTGCAGAACCAGCACAGTTTTTCTAAAACAGCAGCCAACATTTATTGAGCATTTATTATGGGCTAGGCACTGTTTTAAGTATATTCATATATTAATTCATGTGACTCTATGTGTGAGATTAGGTACTATAAATATTCCCATTTTACAAATGAAGAAACAAGGCACAGAAAGCGTGAGTAAGTTGCCCAAGGCCATATGGCTAGTCATTCAAGCTCTAGAGGCTAAGCTCTTAGCCACCGTGAATACTCATCTCTTGAAAAAAATCTCACCAAGTAAAGAAAGATCCTAGGCAAGAATTTGAAGTCGTACCAGGATTTTGGGACTTGAATTTAGTTAGCATGGGGGACAGGATGTTCAGTGGGAGAAACCCAAGGGAAGTGAGTTTACACTAAAATGCAGAATAGTTTAGTCTTTTAATTGGTTTGTTTATTTTTTTTTTGCGGTACGCGGGCCTCTCACTGTTGTGGCCTCTCCCGTTGAGGAGCACAGGCTCCAGACGCGCAGGCTCAGCGGCCATGGCTCACGGGCCCAGCCGCTCCGCGGCATGTGGAATCTTCCCGGACCGGGGCACGCACCCGTGTCTCCCGCATCGGCAGGCGGACTCTCAACCACTGCGCCACCAGGGAAGCCCTGGTTTGTTTATTTTTATAAATACTTCTTTTACCTCTTGTTCCAAGTCCTCATATTTTCCTGAGCATATAATAATAATAAGTCTACTAGAGAATCTTCATGCAAAATTTGGATGATGAAGCAATCCAGTGAAGATGCCCAGATGTTGGATTGTTTTGGTATGAGGACATTAGCGCAGTTTTTGAAATCGGAACAGTCCTGGGAAAGATTCATTCTGGTACATATGTCATTGATCAGAAGAAGACTTGAGTGTGAAAGTATCAATAGATACGAATTTCACCGTTCTAGGAAAGAACTGTAAGATCCCTTCCTACGGGCTTACCTGGTGGCGCAGTGGTTGGGAGTCCGCCTGCCGAGGCAGGGGACGCGGGTAAACGTGTCCCGGCCCGGGAGGGTCCCACGTGCCGCGGAGCGGCTGGGCCCGTGAGCCGTGGCCGCTGGGCCTGCGCGTCCGGAGCCTGTGCTCCGCGACGGAAGAGGCCGCAGCGGTGAGACGCCCGCGTACCGCAAAAAAAAAAAAAAAAAAAGATCCCTTCCTACCTCAAAGAGTAGCATTTCTAGAACTCTTGCCTGTCTTCCTCCTTCCCCATCTAATATGTACTTTTATGAGAATTGTTAACCTTTTAATAGTTATGGCATTATGAACTCACTCCAGCATTCATCTTCTAATTCACTCACTTTGAAGTCAGTTCCGTTGTTTATAAATGTAACCTTATAGCAGATCTTCCATCTGCAAAACTTGGGAGGACAGGATAGGGGCCAGTGAGTTGTTGACAATGGAAGAATTGACAGGATCCTGAAAATGGGGATGATTCCATAACATCTGAAGCAAGTCCAACCAACTGATCACCTTCTAGTTCTAAAAACCTCATTTTATATATGTATATATGAGGTACTTTACGTCAAACGTGAGGCGCAGAGATTTGGTGGGCAACAGTGTGTCTTTAGCATGATAGAGCTGCCACAGAAAGTGTAGCCCTTTCTGATGGAATCTGAGGAATAAAATGCTAAAAATATCACCACAGCAGTGCTTTTACCCCAGATCTATTTTGACTGGCACAGCCTGCAACTGTTTACATAGGGAGAAAGGGGAGCAGGTTCGAAACTGGGTGTTAGCCAACAGCTCCTGACGTGCATTTTAAGAAGCCACCTGACAAGATCAACAGGAAGAAAAGAAAAATTGTGAACAGGTGTGAGGGAGCCAGAGGAAGACAGTCTGCTTGTGGCTCCTCTTAATTAAGCTGGCAGGTTGTTCTGTTGCCGGGCGGGGCTCTCTGGCTTGTAACAGTGGCTCTGCTACTTGCAGTTGCCTCCAGTGTGTGATCTGATGAAGGGGCTAAAGTCCCACACGGATTCCCCTGTGCCCTCACCAAAAGGAAAAATGGATTTCCGTAGTGGTTGTGTCACTGCCATAACCCTAAATGCTCCATTGGTCCACACAGAGTGCCGTTCCTGACGGCTGCATCGCCATGGAAATGTGTGACACGTTGGTTGGCGAGTTGTCTGTTTCCAGATGGGCATCTTCATCCCCAGCACCAGCCTTTGAGAGACTTGACAGACCGTTTTTAAGTATTTGCTTTATACAAATTGTGGTTTATCTAAGGGTCTTGCTGGCTTTTTTGTTTCATACCACGATGGATTCTGTGCAGTGTGTTATGTAAGTAATAATGATAGGTCTGGCTTTGCAGTCGTGGCTGTTTGTTTTTCTTTTTTATCCAGTTATAGCGTGCTCCACAAAGACAGCATTGGCTAGCCAGGCGTGTTTGTTAATGACACACTAAAACCTATCCTCTTTCTAAATTGGTGATATTATAAAAAGTCTGTATGTGGGATAACACTGCTTTGAAAGACATGTAGCCAGCAGCTTTTCTTCATTGAAGAAAAATATTAGAAAAATATTAATAGTTTGTCTACTATTGATACTTTGAATTCAGCTGTGTTTCCTGTAGGGATAAAAAGAGAATGAAGATTGAATATCACTCAGCTGTTTAGAGAGTGTCTACTGTGGGCTGTGGCTTAGGGGTGGGAGAGGACAGCGGGCAAGGCAAGGGCGGGTCTCCTCTAGAAGAAACCTTTTGCTGTGCCGCAGGCAAAGGACCGTCTTTTGGAAGCCTCTTTCAGAAGGTTCTGCTTAGGTCCTAAAATGTTATGCTTTCCCCATCTCATCATGTGAGGTTTTGTGTCCTCTAGACAAAATGATAGAGTCCACTGGAATTGTGTTTAAAACAAATAATGTATGTATGTGTGTTTATATTTAAATAATTAGAGACTCACTGTAAGTAATTAAGATCACAATTTAGATCAGTTAAATGTTAGTAATTATCCCAGTGAACCATCATTTGTAAATATTAATGTTCCAAACTGAAGTTAGGGAGACCCATCTTTAGCTATTATTTTTTTCCTTTATTTTTTGTCTCTGTTTAATTGTATGGGAGGCATAATTAGGCAGTGTCTTTTCTTTTTCAATTAACAAGTGCTTTTCCAACTTCTGAGTAAATAATCCTTAATTAAATGTGCCAAATTTATTAACTTTCTCTTATTCTTTTCTCTTCTGAGTACCAAATTGGAATGTGAAATTCTGTATTTTGTAATTGTGGATCAGAACCCATTGATTAACTTGTTAATACATTTAGGATGTGGTATTCCTAAAGGACTCATTACTGTAACCTCATACCAGTCTTTCTAATTTCTTTAGAAAGAAGCAGAATCCATAACTACCTTGAATTGTCAGATGGAAAAAAACAATTGGCTCAGCTGTGAACATGGAGTCTTTATTCAGATATATGCAAATGTATTACTTTCATAAGGATGATAATTTTGAGAAACATTGGAACAGCATAATTACTTGAAGAAATATTAACTGTAACAAACATCTTTGGGGGTAGCGTGTTAAGGGATAGTATGAGGAAGCCTGAAACTATATAGGAAATGGTATTATAAATAGTAAGGCAAGAAATTATATAAGCATATAGTCATTGTAGCAAATTAACCACAGGCAATAAGGAAATATATTGCAACTTCCTAGTGATAGACATCTGTCTATTAGGTAGCCTTTTATAGACATTATTCCATGTCATATGCTAGGCAATCATCAGCTTGTTGGTTGATGAAATTTTCTAATTCCATAATGTCTGTGATTTTTCCTACACACTGGACTAAAGGTGACTCAAAGTCACACCTGTTTTTGACCTTAGTGTGCCCAAGTCATTTCCTGTTGACAGAAATCTGGTGAAAATGTCATCATTGGCATCACCAAACCTCTGCCCTGGAGAGGAACTTTAATTGCAAGTTTTCCCAAGTTTGTTCTATGATGTGTTTTGATATTGGAGTTTGTTGTACTCTCTCTCTGGCTGTTGCAAAGTCCAGGTCCCGTCCATGGTCCACTATACTGTCCCGCCTTGAGTGATAGATATACCTACCAGTTAGAGCCGTGTGATATTATGGCTCTTCATGTATGTGACTTTACAGAGAGATTAAAGTCTGTATGTATCATATGAAATCGTTGCAGACTGTTCCACATTTAATATGGGGATCACAGGAAAATTTCAGTTTCCAATTGTTTATATCTATTTGTTGATCAGTTAAGCTCTTTAGTCTTACTTTGTTTTTCCAAAAGAAAGAAATTCAGGTGTGAACGTACTGCATAACGTTGCTGCCACAGGCATTTTGAACGAATATTCTCAAGGAGAAAAATCTCCTTAAACCATTATGCGCTATGCCCTAATGTGTATAAATTCCGAATAGGCTTTAGATATGGAATAACCTCCGTTTCTGCTGCCACCATCTGCTCTCTGTGAAAGGACCAGGCAGTGCCACTTTCATTAGCTGCCTTCGTGTTGCTGAGCTTTGCCCAGTAGACAGAGGAGAGCGCCTCATAAAAAGAGGCTGGTGAAGCTTCTTCCAGATTGTTTCAGATGAACCCCATAGAAAGGCCGCAGGGAAGGGGCTCTAACAAATTATGCTGTTGGGCTTTTCTTACTGACACTTTTCTCCCATTGTGAAAAAAGTTATAAAATGTCTTTTCTTTTTTGGCACTCAGATGAGTATAGGATCAAACCGGTGGAAGAGGTCAAATACATGAAAAATGGGGCAGAAGAGGAGCAAAAAATAGCAGCCAGGAACCAAGAAAACTTGGTAAGCATTGACTTTCTCGTATAACAATGAATTTTGGTGACAGCATTATAATAAAATCTTCACTGCATGTTTAAACTGCAGCTTACACGCTGGCATGAGATTTCTTGAAAATGCCGTTGCTATTTATAGCTTGCCTGGAAGCTGTACCAGTACTCCTGTATCCTGTTTGTTTTTGAACAAGCCCTTCTTTAATCTTCATAGAGAATGTTTCAGGGGAAATGTAGCAAAATTATTAGTATTTCAGAATGGTTAAATTTAAAGGAAAAAGCATAAAGTAGGAATGAGTTTTATGGGGGTGGGGGCATTACCTTTTTTCTTTTTCTCTGCATCCTTTAACTCGTGTCCAGATCACAGTGAATGGCTAAGTTTCATTATTCTCGATATGTAGTGTTGTTAAGGAAGTTGCCTTTCAAAGGAAAATAAGGTACTTTGAAGGTAGGTCTTTATCAAATTTGTACTTCACATTCACACTGTTAAGGTATTGTGGGTTTTGAGTTAACGTGAGAATTCTAATGATCTGAAACATAGTTAGGAACCTCTTTCTCTAATACAAATCAATATATATGTTCCACCTTAATATTCCATCTCTTAAACAAGCAGTAAGTTATCATATTAGCTGATTTCTTAAGAGATTACAGATTGTTAAGAATATGCATTTATTCAGTTATGTTGGAGCAGAATTGTTTTTCTCTTTTGCTTTGGGATTAATTGCTTGCTATTTTTTTCATGTTTGAGTGAATGTATTTTTAAGAAGTTTGCAATGTCATAAAATATTTTCACTTAAACTCCTTTTTCCGTTATGTGCTTTG
The DNA here is from genome assembly GCF_059928025.1 of Delphinapterus leucas. Taxonomy (NCBI): domain Eukaryota; kingdom Metazoa; phylum Chordata; class Mammalia; order Artiodactyla; family Monodontidae; genus Delphinapterus; species Delphinapterus leucas. Next base: position 52,165,089 of record NC_143129.1, on the reverse strand, counting down.
TTTTTCTGATTTCTGCTACAGCAGAGGGAGTAGGCAGAATATTCACCAGTGCTCATGAGTATTTAAGGCTGTCATTTTTCCATGATACACTAATGAACATAACAGGCTCACTCTTTTTCCTCTATTCTTTTCTGAACATATGATCTGCAACTTGAAAAACTCAAGTATCAGCAACTATTTTAGATCATTTTAAAGGAGTGAAAAATACTCTGATAAAATTTTGCTTTATAAATGGGATTTGGATTTTAAGGTATCCCTTAAGTCACAGAGGTTCATCATACCTGTGGTATATTTTAACATCAATACTTAAATCCAGAAAAGGTAGCTATGACTAAATAGGGAAGTTAATATTATCAGACTTTTTACATGAATTTTTTTTTTTTGCTTTGAATAGATAAATAGAAGATCTGAGTAGTTGAAACATCAGTAGTCAGTTCTCTGCTGTATTTTATTGAACAAAGTTTGTCCTTGCTTGATATAATTTCATCTTAAGTTATGAATCTCATCTTTAGTAATAGTATTTCCATTGGAGGCTAAAGAGACATTGGTGACCAGTCTGCTGGTGGCTCTTTCTTAGATGTAACTACTAGTGTCCATCTCTACTTCACATGCTTGTATCTCTGAAATCCTAAGGAAGGCAATCAATGACTTTTATCTTACAGCTTGTGAGTTTTTCCTCAGTGTTGCTCTCATCATATTTAGGGCCAGTATAGCTTTTTTTCCTTCTCTGTCAGATTCACAGTCTATCAGTTCCTTGGTGCTCGTGTATTCTTTTTCATCACTGTGGTCAGAATTGGTGCTACTGCTTTTCCATGCAGACTGAATGGAGATCCAAAAAGAGAGAAATTCTGGCCTATTTACTCATGGATTATCTATGTCAACCCTACACCCCTTTACTCTGCCAGCGAATCAGAGTCCAGGCCACCAAGAGGAGTTTTCAGGTATATGAAGACTTACAAGGAGAATGGGGACTAAATGGTTATTTTTGGTTCTGAGATTTCTAGACTGCGTTCCAAAATTAAATGATTTTCAGTTATTTGGAAGTATGTTACCTTTGTCACCTCCATTTGGGGGGATGCATAATCAAGTACTGACCATGCATACCATTTGAGAAAACAGCCTCCTAAATTTGAAGCTTACATTGGAAGGTGGACGAGATAGACTTAACAATTCTTTATTTTTACGTCCATTAAAATAATCTGAGAGTCAAGATGTTCTTATGTTTCAAAGAATGATTTTAAGATGTGGCTTGAAGTACTTTTTAAAAGATTTTTTTTTTATGCAAACTGTTGAAATTAAGAGGGTTGGCAAACATAACCAAGGCATATGGCATGATGGTGACAACCATGGGTTTTTGGAGGCAGAAACTGCCTGGATTCAGATCTCAGCTCTGCCACTTACTCATTGCAGGATCAAGTTACTTCACTTCTCTAAACCTCTTGTCCACCCATTGGGGAAAAAGACAGTACTTCATGGTGCTCTTGGGAGGATTACACGAGGTGATTGTTGTAAAACTTTGAGTGCAGTGCCTGGTACGTGATAAGCACCTAATAAGAGTTAGGCATTATCACATAAAACGAAAGGAAAGAATAATGAACGTTAGAGTCAGTGTTCCTTTTCTTTTTCTTTTACGTTAATTGGTGAGAGAGATTTAAGTGAATGTTTTAGGTTAATGCCAGTATTACATCTGTTTTGAAAAATCTTGCTCCGGAACCATGAAAGTACTTAAACAAGTATGTTTTGAGTACCTGTTATGCACAAGGCCTTTACTTGGGTTGAGAGACACAGTGTACTTAAAGTCACTGTCCTTAAGGAGCTTACAGTAAAGTTGAGGGAACTGTTCAGGTCAACCAGTAGCTTACTGGGTGCCTCTGTGTACAAGGCTCTGTCCCAAACTCTGCAGATAAACACAAAAATAAGGAAACCACTGACTCTTACCACAAGGCGCTTGTATTGCAGTAAACAAGGTAAGTACCTAATGTCTATAAATAAAGCAAGGTTAGATAAATAAAACAAGATTGATTCCAAGAAGACAACACAAAGAGCTGCCGATATCAAAGAAGGCAGATATCTTGTCTGTTGTGGTATCAGGACCTACTGGATGAAAGAGCTGGTGTTTACAATGGGCCTCAAAGGATAGAATGAGGGAGAGTGCCCCAGGCTGAAGTAACAGAGATGGAAAACCCAAAACATATTTAATAAAAAGCACATGGTCCTGTTTGATTGGGGAGCGGGAGGGGTCAGGAGAAGGCATCAGTAGGAGAGCAGCGGGAAATTAGAGGCAAAACGTAGATGGGGTCATACACAGAGCTTTGATGTCCAGCTGAGAGGTCCAAAATCAATTCAGTGGATTAATGGGAGCCTTTGAAGTTTTTAAGCTAGGGGTTGTCAGAATGAGATTATGATTCAGGAAAGTTTATGTGGAATCAGCAGGTGTAATATGGAGTAGTATGGGGAGCCTGGGTGGGAGATCATTCATAATAGTTTTTGCAAGAGATAGTGAACCTGAACCAAGGCAGTGGCAGGGAGAATAGAAAAGGTTTAGGCAAGGTTGCAATAGAAGCAACAAGATTTGACAGCTTATTATAGGTATTAAAGGAAGACAGAGGACTCAGGAGATAATGGTAATAACAAGACTGTGACACCTGGAAAGATGACCGGTAGTGGTGAGAATAAATAGTGACCTCAATGAAAAGGTAAAATCACTAAGAAGGCTTTGTTTGATGAAAATACAAAGTGTTCATTCATTCATTATTCATTACTCATTCTTGCCCACCCTTAAAAGATCAAATGTGGTCCACAAGAGAGGAAGTGAAGCATCCATCACACGACAGTGTAGTAACTGCAGTAACAGAACACCTGTACTGTCAGGGCCTTAGGCTCTGTGCTTTGGGGGATGCAGAGGAGCATAATGTAAATCTCATCACCCTAGTGGGCTCACTTTCTGGTAGCAGATAGAAGGCATGTGACCTAAATGACCACAACTCAAGGTACATTGCGAATGCAGAGGTTGGTTTTGAGCAAGCAAAGCTTTAGGAACTTGCGGACTATCCATGCAAAGGAGTCTAGCAAAGTCCACATCTATGAGTGTGTGGCGCTTGTTACCTGGGACATGCTAGGTGTTCGGTATATTTTTGTTTGCTTGAATGTGGATGGAGGAATGTATGAATAAGAGAAGTTGGACCTCGAGGTCCAACTATTATTTTGTACCTGGTAGTTGCTCAATAGTATTTCGATGTCCAGTCACCTGGGACATCTAAATTCTATTGACCACAGTTTCTGTGGGTGGAAGAGGTTGTGCTGGTTTTCTGTGGCTGATGATGAGTCATTTATATGTCAACCATTTATGTACTCAGTACAAACATGTGCATTCATCCAATTTTTACCACTGTTGGACATCCATGTATTTCACTTTACTTCTCTCAGACTTTAATTCCTTCTTCAGGAAAGTAGTATAAAGTAGTAGCATTGACTTTGGAGATTATATATAAATATATATCAATATGGATCCCGGATTATTTCTAGCTTTATAATTTTCGTCAAATATCTGAAACTTCTGAACTTCAAGTTCCTCGTCTGGAATCATAAAATTATTGAAGTATTAGAAGAAAACATAGGAGAATATGTTCAGAATCTTAGCAAAGCAGGGGAGGCTTTCTTAAGACATAGAAAGCAAAAGCTATGAAGAAAGAAAAATAGTGGGACTTCCCTGGTGGCGCAGTGGTTAAGAATCCACCTGCCAATGCAGGGGACATAGGTTCGAGCCCTGGTCCAGGAAGATCCCACATGCCGCAGAGCAGCTAAGCCCATGCGCCAGAACTTCTGAGCCTGCGCTCTAGAGCCCACGAGCCACAACTCCTGAGCCCATGTGCCACTACTACTGAAGCCCACGCCCTAGAGCCCGTGCTCCACAACAAGAGAAGCCACTGCAATGAGAAACCCACACATCGCAACGAAGAGTAGTCTCCACTCACCGCAGCTAGAGAAAGCCCACACTCAGCAACGAAGACCCAATGCAGCCAAAAATAAATAAATAAATATATTAAAAAAAGAAAGAAAAATAGTTTATTTCATTAGATCAAAATTAAGTACTTCTGCAAGACAGAATAACTACAGAAAAGTAGTTAATAGATAGGCAACATCCTGGGAGAAAATATTTATGACATAAAAGACAAAGGATTAGTACTGGGATTTCTAAAGAACACTTGTAAATAATTAAGAAAAGGCTAATCCACTAGAAAAATAGGTAAATGAAATGAACAGATGGTTCACAGTAGAGGATATTGGGTAATAAGCATATGAAAAGATGTTCCACATCACTAGTACAGTGGCTACTCTCTTACCCAACCTGCTGCGTTAGAAGACTCTCCCAAACCCCTCTGAAAGATGCTGACTTCAGTCTAGGGTGGGCTCACAGAATGGCTGGTGGGCTACTCTCTAGAATACCTCTGTGCTTTTGCTCTCTCAGTTAAATGTGTGTTTTCCAAGCGCCAGTGCGATGGTTTCCAAACCTGCTTATACTGGATGAATGTCATTGTAATTATGTAATTTAGTTAGGTAATATATAAACCAATGAAACACAAGTGTGGAAAGAGAGCTGTTTTTGTGAAAATTAAATTAAATGCTTTGGAAAATCTTGATGAAGCCAATTACTAAAAACTTACGGTTAAATTAAATTAAATTCTGCACTCAGATTATTTCACAAGGCTTTCACGTCCTCACTTCACTTAAGAAACCAAACCAGGGAATCTTAGATGTACATTATAAGGGTGTGGTTAATGCAGAAGGTATATGTAGAGCCCCAGTCAGTGATCCCTTACTTGAGAAGCCTTGTTCCTGTGTCAAAAGATGGGAGGGGGAATGCACATCTATGTATTTTAAAATAAATAATATGCTTAATGTATATATACATTTTTTATGTTGCCCTACTTTAACTCACTTTATCATTTAATTACCAGTCCAGATGGTGTTGCCTAACACAACGTTTATTGTAATCAGGGAAATGCATATTAAAACATGATTCCTTAGCTTGGCAAAAATTTGAAGATTGATAATATCAGATTTTGGCATGGTAATAGGAAAATATGTATTTACATACTAGTGGTACATATCTTGGAGGACAATTTAGCAGTATCTTTTAAAATTTAAACATGCGCTCAGCATCACCCAGCACTTCCATATCTTGATATCCACCCAAGCAGCTGCCCTTGTGAATGAGAAAACTTGCACAAGACTTTCACTACAGCATTGTTTCTATAAGTGAAAAATCAAAAATAACCTTCATGCTTGTCACTAGGAGAATGCTACAGCTGTAGTACACTAGACAGCAATTAGAAAGAATGAGTTAGAATTTATGAACTGTCAGGGAGAAATGCAAATTGTAGATTGGATATGTATAGTATGATACCGTTTAAGGTTTTTTAATGAAACAAAACAGCAACACCCTACATGTGCTATGAGTACTCATAAATGTACAGGGATCCATAGAAAAGCCTGGATGGATGTGTCCCTAACTACTAAGAGTGGGCACCTGGGGCTTCCCCGGTGGCACAGTGGTTGGGAGTCCGCCTGCCGATGCAGGGGACGTGGGTTCGTGCCCCGGTCCGGGAGGATCCTGCATGCCGCCGAGCGGCTGGGCCCGTGAGCCGTGGCCGCTGGGCCTGCGCGCCCAGGGCCTGTGCTCCGCGGCGGGAGAGGCCGCGGCAGTGAGAGGCCCACGTACCGCAAAAAAAAAAAAAAGAGTCGGCACCTGAGTTAATGGGGGACATAAGTGTGCCATGGCTCAGTTTCCTCCTCTGCAAAATGGGGATAATAATTGAACCCACTTTAGCAGGAATTTGTGAAAATTAAAAAGATATTCCTGTAAACTCTTAGCACGGTTTCTGGCATAGAAAATGCAGATGTTGGCTATTGTCAACAGTGGAGTTAGATTGGGTGTGGTGGTTAGGGGATTTTTATCCTTATAAAAATATTTTAAAATTTTAATACTTTTAATTTTTTAAGGAAAATATGAGCATATTATTTGTGTGATTTAAAATTTATTTTTAAAGGGGATAATAATAACAAAACTCCAGTAACTACTTGCATACCTGGGGATCTGTAATGTAAGTAGGATTGTCATTTTCTCATTATCTTAAATACCCTCAGTTTTTCACCATTCTCTGATATCTGATTAACAGCAGGCAAGCTCAAGGAGCTCACGGAAGCTCAAGGATCATCCAGCTTCATTTTATGTAGGTTAAGAGTTCTGCATATAAATAATTTAAGGGTAAATTACTCCAGTCTTGGCACTATTCAGTCCCCTTCCCTCTCCAAAGACAAATAAAAGACATAGTTTTGAAGTGCTCCCTCTCACTACACGCTAAGACATTGTCATTTTTTTCCTTAACATTTGTCATTCTTAAGCTGTCCTCCCTTAGGAGTTAATCATCTGATGCTAGTTTTTTGTTTTGGGGGGTTTTTGGGTTTGAGTTTGGGGTTTTGTATGTGCTTCCTAGATTTACATGTATTATAATAGTTTTTGACTCACTATTTCCAGATATCTTTGTATAAATGAGAAGGCACTTTTCTATCAAATGAGACATATCAT